>NC_136415.1:141607678-142807678 GCF_051521515.1 Lactuca serriola | reverse complement strand
AGTTTGGATTACGGCATCCCTCTTCCAAATTGTATAATATTGTGTTGGGTCCTAGCCTTAATATTTCATTTGGGTGTTATATTAAGGACTTAAATCAACTAACTTGAATTTCTCCCATTGTAGATGTCCAGTTCAGACAACTATGGTCTTCCCAAATCCTTTGGAACAAGCTTTCCTCTTCAAGATGATGTCCCTTGGTTGGATCGTGGAAGTCATACTTCACTTCCTCCACCTCCTCTAATAATTCTCCCTAACCCACAAGTTCAAAGACTTGAAAAATTCAAAGGTCACTCAAGCCCTACTTGCAATGAAACATTAAGATGGAAGGCTTGTGTGTACTCACGTCTTGGAGATGAAGTCACATATTGACAGGCCTGAGAGTACTTGGTGTTGTTGTCTCGAGGAAGTTGGTGGTTGAATGGGTTCTTCAATCACTTCCTGAGTCATATATTGAGTTTAATAAGGACTACTATATGACAGACCATGACATGACCCTTATTGATCTTACCTATTTGCTTGTTGCTGCTGAATCAGTAATGATTTGGCGCACTAGAAAAGCAAATTTGATTGGAAGATCTACTCTCCAAACTTCCATGGACATGACAATGGAAACATTGGAAGTCCAGAAAAGATTTCTCTTTCCAAGGGAAAGAGAAAGGCTAAGTCTGAGATTGTCCCGTGTACCAATCCCAAAGAGTCCATATGTTTATGTTGCTATGGGGAATTGGTTGCGAAGCTGCCCTAATTAACTGAAAGATCTGAGAAAAGGTAGAATCGAAAAGGTTGACTCTGCTTCAGGTAAGTCTACTATCCAACTCTATTAAGTTCCTAATTGTTAATTCTTAATACATGATGTAACTAGGTCGCATCTTGATCTTTTGTAGAATCGAAGCAAAGAGAAGGAAGCTTAAAGGAAGTGTATGTTGAATCTGGTCGTGAAGATGGATTTCGATCACATGGTTCTATGGTCGGATTTTTGAGCTACTACTTAGGAGTTACGATAGATTGCTAGGAAATATGTAATAACATAGTTTTCATTTGTAATTACATTGTAAGGAAAAGTTTTTTCCGCATTTCATAAATAAATAAAAATTTTGTTTTATTTTATTATATCTCCTTACAATGGCATTTATGAAAAATTGATGTTTGTATGTTTCTATTTTAGCAATATGAATTTGATTACTTTGTTTGTGGTAGTGTCGAGAATTTTCCAAATAAGGAAAGATTCTCATCACCCAAGTTTCAGTTGGATAGAAACTTGGAATCATGCAACTTGTTTTGTATGATGAATGAGAACTTTCATCTTTGGTAAATTAAGACTGATTCCTTGTTCACATGTATATGTGAGTCAAGTGAAGGACTAGGGGATCGGGTACATTGGGTGTGCGTTGGTCAAGATCCACCACAAGGATTGATAAGACTATTCTTCATGATTTACTAACGTTTAGTAAACATGGTTATGCTTACAAGTTTAAGTATAACTCTGAACATTGGAAAAGTTTCAATGTATGGCAGGATGAATAAGAAGAATCAAATTAGGCAGAAAGATAAAAGTTTCTCCAATCTGAAAGGATGGGAGAGTACTTTAGTATCGTGTTTTATGATCATCTTAATGTTTATGGAAAGCTATATCACAATTGATCCTCGAAATACATCTTAGTGCATTTGTATGGCTAAGAAGAGGAATCATGAATTGTTGAAATAGTTTAAATCAAAAAGATGAGTCATACTTCATTCCCAAAACAAGTATTAGAGTCATACTCCAAGATTGTAACCTTGAGTGACATAATCTTAAGAAAAGTTTTAAACACTTAACAAATGTAGAGTAAAAGTTTTCTACTCATGTACATTTGAAATTGGTAAGTTGTGATGTTTTTGGATAAAACAAATACCAACTAAGGCCAATTGTGTGAAGTGTTTGTCTTGATAAGAATCTCCACCAACTCTTGAATATTTGATTTTCTAAGGAATGATTCATGACAAGAGAATTTTATATGTCAAGAGGGCAGTGGGAGTCTTAAAGATCTTGACAAGTTTCAAGAACTAATCAAGAACAAACCTATTGTTTATCACTAGCACACGACTTGAGGTTTGTAACCTATCATGTTGACATATTCTTATTTATGTTCACATTCCAATTAAAGTTGACTATGGATGTGGTTCTATGAGTTCTCAGTTGTTGCATAACTACTTGGAAGCAATGGTAGGCCCTTGTGATGCCAGGTGGCAAGAAATTAAGATTGAACAAGTTTAGTCCACATGAGTTTGGATTTGTCACTAACATTGTCTTGTGATTATGGTTAGAACAAATTCACATGGATAGGAACACATACACCATAAAATCTAAGTGTCATAAGTTTTCTCTCTAATTCATGAAAAATGATAGTGAGGAAACGCTTTCACTAAGCAGATTTTAAGAAGATAGCAATTGTGATATTTGCATTCTCCAATTCAATTTTGATTACGACATCCCTCTTCATAATTTGAATTGTGAGAAATGGAAAAGGGTCTAAACATTTGAGACTAATTGTTGTAAGTTCTAAAATTGTTAAGACACACATGTGAGCTATCTAAGGAAACGTGTGTGAGTTTGAGAAGACTAGATAAATTCTTATCAAAACATCTTGTATCAGAAATCTGAACTTTGGTAAGAAAGTCAATAAGTATTGATTTCTAGAAGCCCAACTGATTTCTGAATACATGTCAAAGTTAGTGGGAGCATAAGTGTTTTGCTAGTAAGATAATAATTATAATGCTAGTGGGAGTATAATTATTAAGGAATGTGTTGCAAGTTGGCAATGTTAATTATAGAAAAAAAAAAGTTTCAATTTGCAAAGATGCAAGGTTTGAAAAGTTGTTTTGCTATAATTAATGGAGAGGAATTCATACTTCATTTCAAATCTAAAAGCCTAGATTGAGATTTTAATCAATTTTAGTCAAAAATATATATATGAATGTTATGGTGGAATGGTTCAACATAAGGAAATTCTATATGGAAAGGTTAATTGCATTCTCAAAATTTTGGTTATGATTATGGCATCCCTCTTCATAATCCAAAATTTTGAGAACATGGAAAATAAAAAATATTGTAGCAAAAGACTGATCAAGTATCATGTCTTTATGTTAGACATTATGAATCGTATCCCATATGCTTCGGGTATAGGATCAATTGCATATGCTATAATATTCTCGTGTTCTAAATTTTTCCAAATGCCTAGGGCATTAAGAGGGGAAAGGACTAGAACCGGTCATGACTAAAGTGGTTAAGAAACTGTTAAGGACAATCTAAGGGTCGCCAATGATTGGTCACTTAAGGACAGTTGGAAGTATAGTAATAAATGGACCATATTGACATTATTATGAATAGACTATAGACAACAGTATATTAATAATGAATTGTCGTATGAAAATATGGAATGTGTCCATATTGGGAGTTGAAGAATAGATGAGGAAGTTAGAAACTTTTATGCAAGAAGGATGTTCAAAGGAATGTACTTTGAATTTGAGACTTCATTTCCATGGAATTGTCTTGTAACAATCTCCAAAGGAATATTTTGTAATATCATTGGTCAAGTCTCTGTGACCTTTGGCACCTATACATTACAAAAGAATCATTGCATGATAGTTTAGAATCTAACACTTTCTAGCAGTGAAAAGAATTTGAAAATCTTAAACTTGCAATAAGGATTTGGAATTGTGAAATGAGCATCATTGAATGTTTTTCAATTGATCTATTTCACAAAGTAAGGACCATAGACAAACATAGTGTGCATGCTTGGAGCATGGCATAACTATTGTTTAGACAAACATAGTGTGCATGCTTGGAGCATGGGATAACTATTGTTTTAATTCAAGTATTAAGTTGATTATTTGAAACATTATACAATGAATAATGAGTTATCAATATGTCTCAAAAGTTTTTGGGCCATATAGGATTAGTATTATTCTTGTGTTTCACTTTGCATGTTTTGACTTCCCGAATAACTAGGTTATTCAAAACATCCACAGTCGATCATACTTTGGAAATAGGTATTGAGTCAAGACTGTCATGAATGGGTCTGTAGTTTGTCTATGACAAAGTGGCTGCAGTGTTCATGAGTGCTCTTGGAATAAGATTCGAGTATTGGATTCAACACATGCTCATTTGAATCACTTCATGGATTTTATCACTAGTGATCATGAGACGATAATATCTATATTCGTCAAACGGAGACGTGTGAGTTGTAGTTGCGAGTCGGTTGTACATTAACATATATAAACGCACCAGTAACTTGGATGTTATAAAACATATCGTTATGTGTAATTTGATGAGTAAGTACAAGCGAGCATTTGGGTCGAAGTTTATCCGTCCCTTTTACCCCATGTGGATAAAACCGATATCTGTGGGCCCCTCGATGATTTAGTGATGACATCAGGCCTGGACTGATTTGATTTGTTCAATTAGTCAGTCGTCATAAATCAGAATCGGGAAACAACAGATGGACAGAGAGAATGATTATAATCCATGTCTCAGTCCATATGATAAATGGAATGGAGGAATATATGATCCCTTATCTGATGGACGCGTCATTGACTAGGTCAGAGTTTGACAGTGGATTTTAAGAGCTATGATTGCTAGTCGGGTTGGAGTCATGCTTGCAAAAATAGTTAATAGACTTATCTAAGTGGGAGACTGTTGGATTAGGTGTCTAAGCCCATGACTATTATTGGTATGTACTTGACCAGAGAGTAGCATGGTCCATTTGGGTTGCATGCCATCGAAACAATTATGATAGTAAGAGGATATTTATGATTTATTAATATATTATAAGTTCTAATATATTAATATGAAATCATATTATTTAATTAGTATTGATCAAGAATTAGTTTGGAATTAATGTTGTGATCAAAAGAGACTAATTAAATAAATGGGGATTCATTTGGTAAATGATTCATTCTTATAAAGTGGGCTTATGATCCATAGTTCTTCACGTTGGGCTAAACCCATGTGGTGACCCATGGATACTCCATCGAGGTTAAAACCCATGGATCATGAGAAATATGGAAAGTCATGAGTTACATGTTGTAACCCTAATGTGCACACTATATAAGAAGCCTCATAGCTCATGAAATGGCACATTTTTAAGTGATAAGAAGTGAGGGCTAGCCGATTTGTGAAGCAAGTGTTCTTCTCTCAAGTTATTCCGATTGTTGGTGGTGTTGTGTGATTCCATTTGAGGTGGAACACTTGGGGCACTAAGTTCTTAAAGGTCAAAGGTTTCCAACTACAAGAAAAGGTATGGTATCTAACTTGTTTTATTATCCAAGTCTCAATGTTTTGTATGCTAGTTAGGGTAATACCTTGGAAAGTTCAAGTTTGCATGTATAATAGAGAAAACATAGATCCAAGGTATTTAGGGTTGCATGTACACCTTAGGAGTGTTAGAATGCTCAAAAACCAACATCACGTGCCTCCTATGCTGTCAGCTTGAAGGCCCTGCTCTTAGCTACTGACGCCTCTATTCGGCCTGATGGACATCGGTAATCCTCAATGTAGCAAGAGCGGGTGTTGCCACCTGTCCTGTTGCTGCTAAACTCGGGCACTGGGACCTCTTGTGTCCCCTATGATTTCATTGGAAGCAAATCAGATCAGATACCATGGTGGTGGTGGTAGCGGTACAATCCCTGCTGACATGACCAGTTCGATCACACTTAAAGCATCACGAACTACCCGCCCTACACACCCCCTCGTGCATCTTGCCGCACTTACCATAGCGGCTGCGACCCTGCTGGCTCATCGATCTATGATCCGATACCTTGGGCTTTTTGACCGAACTCCCTGTCTGAACGCCCTTTGATTTCCTCTTCCTCTCCATCTCTAAATCCAGCTCCCTTTCACAAGCTCTCACTATCATATCCTCCAGCGTCTTGCAGCTGGATCGGCTCACAAACTGTCGAATGTCACTCCTCAACATCTCATGGTATCGAGCCTTTTTCATCTCCTTTTCCACCACATGCTGCAGAAAAAGAAGGTCCCTCTCCCTGAACATGGTGGCAATCTAAGTCACTGTCTCATTCGTCTGTTGGAGATCCTAGAACTCCCGTGCAAGCTGCTGCACCTCGATCACAGGTGCGAACTTGGCCCTGAACCTGGTCTTGAAGTTGCTCTTGGTCATAGTATCAAGGGCAGCATCACCAATAGCATGTCCAATCTCCTCCCACCAATACCGTGCCCTGTCCTTTAGGAGGCAGGAAGTAATTCAGACCTTGTCCCCCTCGGGACAGCGACCGGTGCGAAAGGTATTGGCGACATCCGCCAACCACCTGCTGCTAGCAATGGGTCCCTATCCCCATGGTAGTCTGGAGCCCCACAAGATTAGAACTCCCAGAATGTCAACGTGCACGCCCCCATCATGGTCTCCATCTCAGTATGGAATGCACCCAGCCTCTCATCAAGAATCTCCAAAATGCCCTACTTAACCGTACCGAAGATCACAGGAGTCTGGTCAATGATATTGCGCATGATCTTAGATGAAATGAAATCCCTCATCTGATCATCGAGCTTCCCGACTCTAGAGCCCGAGCCTGATCCCTCGTCGGCGCCAAAAGTGCCAACTGGTCTAGTGCATAGCGTCACCGTACTGAAAATACACCATAACAATCATCAGAATACTCATCATAACTCAAGGGATATCACACACTACAATTTCCATGGGTTCATCTCATCCCTCCTTGACTCAAGTACGGATCCTCTACTTTCAGTAGTACGGGCCCATACTACCTTCCACATCTATCCGTACTTTCCTTAAGAATTGCATTGACTCCACCAAGTCCCTTTCACTACTACTGCTTTCCGCGCTAATCTCATCCTAGGCTTACCCTAGGGTAATCTCCGACCCACTCTCTGCATCAGCTGCATAAGAAGTCCATGCTACCTTTCCTTAACTAGCTCGTGAATACCATTACATATTACTACGAGCAGATAATTCTTTGAATGAGAGGTCTCTCCCTACAACGGTTGGACTCAAACAAGAGCTGCAAAATAAGGCTAAACCTAACCTTCTGAAATTATTCAGTCTTCGTAATATGTAACTTAGCGTATTCGTTTACTAGTTATTTAAAGATACCTAGAACTCCTAAAAGCACAAAGCAAGCAGCATTCAAGCATTAAGTAACCACAATCAAGCATATCCTAATCAGGTCATCATATCGCTGACTAATCATTACTAGCATGCAGTTCAATAAGCTCATATAGTAGGCATATAAGACATAATTCCTAGATCCTTAGCCCTAATGAAGCATGCAGTTCACATATTCACAATTCATATCATAATATAAACATGTATGGGTAATTTGGGAGAACTTACTAGAGCTTGACTGATTGTATGCACCACACCCTTTTCTCTTTTCAAAATTCTTTTTATAAAAATGGATTTCTTTTGAGAAATTTTATACCAAGTCCTCAGTTTGAGTTCAGACACACCCGAGAGTGTGCCCGAATCCCTCAAACCAAGGCTACGATACCAACTTGTAACATCCTAAAATTCATGACCAAAAATTTCATTTTTAATTATTAAATAAAACCATCGTTATCAAAACATCCGTCAAAACATATGTGAAAGTATTCAAAACATCCCAATCATATTATCCATATCAAAACATATGTCAAATATATCAGAGTAAACATCCCAGGCTAAAACATCATGGTGTGTGCAATGCAGTCATCCCGGGCTCTTTCCTTTGCTACCGGAAGTACCTGAAACCAAAATTGAAAATTGTAAGCACAAAGCTTAGTGAGTCTCCCCAAACTACCATATACCATACACATAATCACATAAAAACATATCGAGGGCCCCGCCCGACATCGGACAGTGTCCGACATCGGGCCCCGGCTGGCATCGAGCATAACTCGGTATACGTATAAACATATCAACAATACACATAGAATAATCACATAACATAAACATATAAACATTCCTCGGACCCCACCCGACATCCAACCGAAATCCGGAAACATACAAATACTGGCACATGAAAGAATCACGAAGACATCAAACATACAAACATTCCTCGGGCACCGCCCGACATTAGATTGTAATCCGGAAAACTTATAAACAAACATCAGGCACCGCCCGTGTGACAACCCGTTATTTCAGGTCAACAAAATTACCCACATATTTTCCCTAGTCCATGAGTTCTCACTTTAGAATTAATTTCGGGATGAAATTCCCTCTAACGGGGGGATGATGTGACAACTCGTTATTTCAGGTCAACAAAAGTCAATAAAAGTCAACAAAGGTTAAGGAATGTCAAACTATGGGAAAATAATTAGAACCATTTGATTTAAATATGTTAAATTATAATTATTTATGTATTTTGGTTAAGAAATCAAATACCTCAAAATCCGAGCAATCTCGCATAGGTCAAACCTTCAGACCGAAAACGGTTCTTAGCCTAGACCAAAAACCCTCGCAATGTCCACTTGCTTCAGACCGAAATTGGATTTCGGTCTACACCAGAATCTCGCAAATTCTATCCATTATCATGCAACTCTAGGTGATAATACAATTTCTATTGCAAACATCCCATCATATTTTCTTCCATACTCATATCTTGGGCCGAAAACACATCCTCTATTCTCACATATCTTAACCGAAAACAACAACCTTTTCTCTCAGAAACTCATGTGAAATCATCATCTTTTCTCTCAAGTGTCATCTGAAAAATCACTTGAATCTTCATAAGATCTTGCCAAAATCTTCAAGTGCTCTTAATACCAACCGAAATCACCATCCAATCTTCATATCACCAACCGAAAACACCCTAATCTCCTTATTTCCACCAAGAACACTCATCACATCTTCAAGCAACCAAAATCACTCAGGCACACCGAAAATGTCCTTCATACTCTTGGTTCATTTCTAAGACTCCTTTTTGTAAGTAATTCTTAGATAATTCATATTATATAACATATATTTAAAATTAATTCCACTAATTATACACATATTATGCGTTAAAAACTATTATGATACGAATATTCATACAGGTTCTAACTTGAGGATTTTCACTACTACACCGTATCCCCTCTCGAACACTCACTTACGGTGAGTTCATACCCCTATATTTTCAATACTTTTCAAGGGTTTAGTGGGGGAATATAAGTAAAACAAAAAGTAGTTTGTGTTAACAATTAAAAACAATTACAAATCCTTTTGATCTATTTAATGCCTTTATAAACTATGTCAAACCATTATAAACTGTTTTCAACTATTTGAATTACTTCTTCTATTAAACCATACCTATATATATATATATATATATATATATATATATATATATTTGTCTATAATTGAGATTTAACAGGCTTAGGATTAGTGTTACTGCCTTAACTCTTGTTCCTTGTTTGGTTGTGGGCTTAAGATAGGGTCACTTGTCTGACTGTCTTTTAAAATTTAATTGTATATACAACATATATACATAAGTATAATATTTATTTTAAATAAACAATTTCTATACCTTTTGTAACATGCCGAGCAAAAGGGGTATTTCCTTAATCATTTTCAGTACAGACATAACAACTTATAAACTATTATAGGTATAGTTTAGGGATCAATTCACACTATTTTCTAGATCAAGGGTACATCACATGAACGATTACATAAGTATAATTACTTTTCAATACGAGTACACTATTCATTTACAAGAACAAGAAAACATGTGCACACTATACGTAAACGAGTTAATAATAAAATGAGATCACGTCAAGTTTCAGCTTTCTCTACATGCATGGCCATTAGAAGCTCCAAAAGCCAAAATGATGGGCTAAAGATTGCATGGGACTTCCATGGCCATAAAGTTGGCACCTTTATGCCATGAAAACCCTTCAAGACCTTAGATCTGAAGTGTTAACCCATTTGGGACGTCCAACTCCCAAGGACCATGAAATTTGGACCAAAACCAAGCAAAATAACCCTAAAAGAAGATTTAAACAACTACAAGGCAAGGTTCAAGATTTATAACAGCAAAATGTAATGTATGAGGCAAGGGTTCTGGATCTATAAGCTCCTTCTTGTGTACTCAAGCTTTTCCTTCTTCCAATCGCTTCAACTACACACTAAAAACACTTAGAATGGCTCACAATCACTCACAATAGCTTTAGGTTTCGTATTTTAGGGTTAGGGGCTCGAAGGATGGAAATGAGGACAACCCCTTGGGGTTAAGGTGTTTAAATAGGTTGCAAGCCCCAGAAATTAGGGTTTCATATCTGCAAGCCTACTCACCGTGTTGAGACCTCCTAAATTGTCGAGTAGGTTACTTGAAATGCGCGACCCTTATGACCTCTACTCGACGAGTTTGGGGCTCCCAACTCATCAATTTTCTCTATAAAATAGAATAAATTATAAGTTAAATACATACCAGGAACCAAGTGTTACAAATTTCAAGGGTATCCATCAGGGTTTCAAGAGTGGAGTGATCATGAAGTTGTCTAGCAATGGAATGCTGGTATTGTTTAATGTAGGATATGGGCGGTTTATTCTGTTTGAGGGAGATGAGTTGGAGATCTATAAGGGTTAGAAGGCGATAGACCTTCGTCGAGTCCACATGGGGCGAATTAAGTGGTTGTTCAGATTAAGATTCTATTGGTAGGGGCGCAGGAAACTCTTGAGCGCAAGTCAGCATCTCCATTGTTATTCATATTAGGTCGTGGGATTCGAAAGCGTGACCCGAACTTGTGATTGGCCACAAGATTTAGCTCATGATGTGTGGTATTGTGATGGTTTGAGTATGGTAAGGCCATGAGTAGTAACCATGGTTGGTTGGAGGTGTTGTAAGACTGCGATGGGATCGTAGCATTCACTAGTTCGAGGTAAACTATTATTAGAAATGGTCGAGTGTGATGGGGAATCAGTTCGTGCCATGGGCACATTGGTCAGGGTTGTCGATGAGTATTCTTTATTTTGGGTTGAGGACCGTTGGGGTTCAGGTCAGAGTCAAGCCTATATAGCTTAAGATGAATAGGACACGTGGGCGAGGCCCATGTGATTATGGTAGATCATGCGGGTCCTAGTAGAGACCGTTGGGTCAAGGTATTGGGCTGTTAGTTGTAGGATCAGGTGGGGGATCAGTGTGTGTGACGTAGAGGGGTTTTAAGATGGGTAGCCTTGCTGTTTGGACTCTTGGGAACCTGGTGGTTGGACCAGGTGTGAGACTGGTATCTCAGAGATGGTTTGTGAGTAATTATTTAGCGGTCAAGTGAACGGTCGTCGGGAATTAGAAGGTTGTGGCGTGAAATGCAAGCATAGAATTGTGGATCACAGGTCATTAGTTGAGTATCAGATCGGTTGGGTGAGATCTCGAGTTTGGAAATCGTGTTTGTTTTTGTGTGAGGCTTTCTCGTCGAAAGGATATGGGTTAAGGACTAGGAATGACGAGGGTGTCAGTTGAAAGGTTCAGGACTAAGGGATAGTTTCAATTTTGTTGGCGGATCAGGCACTTGTGTTTTAGTTTTGTTTATTTGTATAGGGGTCAAGCAAGTATGGGAGTTCGGATTTTCAGATGGATTTCACTATATGATTGGTCATGGATTTCTTTAGATGTATTAGACCTGGGTGTTTCGGCTCGTATGGCTGTGGGAAGAACCACGACATGCATGGAATTAGTAAGTGGTAAGCGATGGAGATCAGTTGCGATTTAAGACTACAGTTGGTCTGGTGGCATTAGCTTTTGGCATTATATTTAGTGGCGTCAGGTTTGTCGGGCTGTTTTGATCGGTTAAAGCCATAAGTGGAGAGATAGCTTGGGAAATTATTATCAGATGAGGTTTTTCTTTCGAAAGTCAAGTGGGGTGACTGTGTTTTTGAGCGTCTTTTGGCTCAGCTATCGGGTAGGAGTACGATGTTTTTGATAGTTGGCAGACAAGTTAGGACCAGGGAGGTCTCGGTTGCCTTTGAGAAGCATCTAGGTGGCAGCAAGATGAGTCGAAGTGGTTTCATTGATTTGAGCTTCATGTGGGGAGTTTTGTATTTCGGGGTGTATGTCAAGTCACTTGTAGTTGGATTGAATAATCTCAGAGTGGATGATTGGACCCTGTTGCGCAGCTCTCGTTTAAGTCTAACCGTTGCAGGGAGGAATCTTCTACTCGAAGAATTATCTGAGCCCTCTGTCAAGTGTAAGTATTTTACAGTTGTATATGACCAGCGGTTTTGTTCCAATGGGAGCATCAAGATAATTAAGGCTGGAAGTATTTATTTAGTCTCGTATGATAGTGGTTCGGTGTGGGCAATTTGTCGAGAAGTCATATCAATTTGAGGTTTTAGATTTCAGGAAAGGTAGAGGTTGTTTTTTGCAAGGGTTTAAGGTTCATTCTTCTTTAGGTTTGTAGAACCATGAGAGGGTTGGTTTTTGTTTTCCTTGGGAAGGCAGGAGTATGATAGGGGTTGTGGTTGTGTTGCTCAAATTGTAAGCCGTACCGGAGGTGGCATGGAAGGATTTCGAGGATGAAATTTAATTTAAGTGGGGGAGAGTTGTAACACCCTGTTTCAGATCGATTCCATTTCTGGATGGTGATCAAGGACTTGGTATTATCAGGCTTAAGATCCTTGAAGTAGTTAGTTTTAAGACTAATTCGGAGGTAGATGATGTATATTGGATGATTCAAGTATTCGGTTTGTGTTTTGGAGTGAAAGGGTATTTTGGTTATTTGTCAGCTCAGGCTTTTATGGAAAGGGATGTTCGTTGGGGATATGGTAAGGCAGGTATGAGTTCATTAAAAGGTAGAGCTTCTTCTAGTTACCTCTTCGTGGATATAAAGATCGTCGGAATCAGGTTTATAACAAAGGAGTTATGATCTTCAGAGTAATTAGGGTTAAGGGGTTAAGCAGTACGCGAGGCGTACAACAAGGTACACTTAGCGTACAATCGGTGAAGCGAGTACACAGGGTGTACCAAGTGGTACGCTTAGCGTACTCATGCGAGGGTGTTAATCGGGCATCCGGAGCTGTACGATGGGCATACATAAGTTTACGCGAGGCGTACGTTAAGATCTTGAAAACCTTACTTTTCGGGGTTGGCCACTATTTAAGCATCTTTATGGACTTGAAACCCTTATTTTACCAGCCTCTTTTTCCTTCCTTACCCTACACTCAAACCCTAACTCCATGTTTGTGTGTTTTTGAGCTTAGAATGTCATCTTAAGGTGGATTTTGGTGCTTTGAAGGAAGGTGGTCATCGTTAAAGCTTCATTAGAGGGGTGAAGGCTTATAGATCCAGGACCCCATCATCATTTGGCTGTCATTTGAGGTATAAAGTCTTGATCTTGATGCTTCTTAACTTAGAACTCTTTTTGTTTGGGTTTATGAACCCTTTTAGTCCTATTGATGAGATCTTATGAGTTCATATCGTTTCTGAAGCTTAGAGTTTCCACTCTTGGTGTTATTTTAGTCCTTAAGTCATAAAGTTGCCATTTTTTAGGTCAAGATCCATCCATGCACGAGTTAGGGCCAGTTTATGAAAGTAGAAGGTTATATTTTGAGTTTGGGTTCTTTTGGGGCATGCAAAGTCACCAAGTCAGTGACTTTATGGGTCTAAACATTGTTTAGGACTCAGATCTGTGGTTTGGACCTTTGGGCTAGGTATTAAGTGCATAATGGCAAAAGTGAGATTAAGAGAGGAGTATGTTGGGCGTACAAGCCTGTATGTGCATCGTACAAGCCATCAAGCGAGTACGTGCAATGTACAGCTGAGTACGCCTTGCGTACTCAGTCAGAATGGACTTCGCAACTGTGGGCCTCGGGTTGGGCCATTTCGTAGACCTAGTGTTGAGATTAAATCCGAGATGACAAATGCAGAATATCAAGAACAATCAAGAATTAATCACTATAACATGCAAGTAATATGATAAAGGTTTTGTGTATATTGATTATGATATGAACGTACAAAGAAAACCCTAATTAGGAAAAAGCCTACATCAAAAGCTAACCTAATGATTATTTATAGGGAACATAAAATATTTACCAAAAATATAAAATCAATGTCTTAATATAAAGTCAATGCCTTAGAAGAGCTCGATGAAGAACTTATATTGTAAAGGCACCGTAGGGAATCATAAAACGATTAAGCCTAAAAAGAGTTCCCTATATAACCAAACATGTCAAATCAGTTTCAATATCTCAAATACTCAACAATCTCACCCTAGATGTTGAAACTGATGAAGATCACGATTTTCGATTTTCTTGGCATTTCTCCCCCTAAATTGTGAGACTCGTCAGCACATGGGGTCTTCAAAGCGAGAGAAATAAATATCATCTTCCAAATACGAACTCCCCCTTGAATAATCATCTCTCCCCCTTAAATCTTCAACAAATACCATGGAGAGAATCTGGAAAGTTAAGAAGAATCACCAATAATCGTCGCTATCTCATAGAGTAAGTCGTATAACCTGCTCTGCCATAAGGAGCAAGTTTGCCTAAATAGATCTTCAAAACCAGTCAGATTTGATGAAATAAATCCTTTTAGAATAATCGCAATACTCAAAAATCAAAACCGGAAAAATAACAAAAAATTAATTTCGTATTTTTCGATTTTTAAATATTAGACAAAAAGAATAGAATAAGAAGCAATTATTTAGAAGGGTTTGAACAGAATAAGACCAAAGAAAAGGATTATAAATGAAAATATTTTGGAAAAAATGGGTAAAAGTGGTAAAGCCCCAAAAGGTTGAAAGGATTAAGAATATGGGGTTCAAACTATCAAGCTGTGTAAAATCTGTGGACTGAATTTGAAACTTTAACCATCTTCTTCATGTAATCGGAATGAACGATTTTAAAGAAAATTCCGATCGCTGATGCCTTTTCTGATATACGATTCCAATTTCTGATAATTTCCGATTCCGAATTCTATGACATTAAATTCCATTGAAGAAAATTCCGATGCAAAATTGATTTCTGAATTTGATTTCTTTGAATTCCGATTGCTATGGGTTTTTAATTTTGGTTTCTGATTTCATGAAAATTTGATTGCTATGGAATTCGGATTTTGTTTGTTAATCCCATTTTCCATTTCGATTTTGTTTTTGAAATCCGATTGCGAATCGTTATTCCCTCTGATGATCAACTCCGAATGTAGTGATTGCGAATCTTTAATCCCAGAACTCCGATTCCAGAAATTCTCTATCCGATTTTGAAGGTGTTAAATTCCGATTCCGAGACCATTCGTTCCGAATCTATTGATTACACTTCCGATTCCGAGCCGACTGGAACTCCGAATCCAGGTTCGTTCCGATTCCCAGTTCCGATTTCACAGGCTAGAAGTCCCGATTGCAATATTTAACCACAGAACTCCGAATCAATTGCAATGTCCGAACATATGAACTCCGAAAGTATTGTAGTTGCGAAACCGATTTCTTCCGAGCCTAGAACTACGAATGCCTCAGAACATTCGGATAGATTCGGAGATGAACGATAAATTGTTGATTGCGAATCCAAAATTCCGAACGCTAAGTTTGTGCGACACCATAGCCGCGTTAAATTGCAAAATGGGAATATTACATCTAAGTTACGAATTTGGTCCCCAGAGTATCAGCGAAGTAGTGATTTTGACCCAATATTCCGAAAATAACATCATTCTGACAATAACTCCGAATCTGGCCCTCCTTTTGTAGTACACTGATAGTTTCAACCCACTTTTTGTTGTAATGGCAGATTGCAGCCACCTTTTTTGCAGAAAAAGTACTTTTTAGCCCATCTTTTCAACTTATCACAATTTTTTCATTTCCAACTATTAAAAATCAATAAAAATTGATTTCTTCAACAAAGTTTTAACTTTTTTTTTTGCATTTTCGCCATATTTTATCCCCTTTCTCATTTTTTTTTTTGATAAAGAACAAAACTTTTATGAAACTTTTGGTACCCATTTAAGATTCAAGATTGAAGTTGGTTTCTTGCACACCATTTATTTGAAGAAAATCGATCATGTTCTGAAAATAACACCCGTTTTTTAGTTGGAAAACAAAATTTTCCATAAATTTCATTAAACCAACCAAATACTCTTTTCTCTTTCCTCCAACTTCTAACATATTTATTTGAAGAAAAATTGAATTTTCTTTAAATATTCTTGACTTCAACTTTCTGAATCTTTTCACATGCATGAGGAACTTGTACCTTGGGCATCCGAACCATCTTCATTTTACTCTTGTTCTTCTTGTTCTTCTTTCTTTTCTGATTTCTAGGCTTCAGAAACAAATTTTGGATCTGAACAACCTTTTCATCTTTCTGAATCTAAACATTTGAAGACTTTTAAACACAATCCTTAGGAGTTTGATAAATCTGAACATCTTGAATTTTTGGCTTTGTGTAAGGAACCAATCCTTCAAAAACATCATCAGAACACAAAAAATCATCTGTTGTTGTTCCAATAGAACTAAACACCTTCACGCTAACGATTTCTGAATTTTTGCATTTAGATTTGTCTTCAACACTACTAGATTCGGATTGTGAAGCTTCTGAAAAACTTGGAACACGTGACTCCCCCTCAACAAGAACATCTAGAGTCGCTCTTTCTTCAGAAACTTAAAGAACATAATGAACTTCTCCAAGATATAAGGATCGTCGGAATCAGGTTTATAACAAAGGAGAGCTTCTAGTTACCTCTTCATGGATATAAGGATCGTCAGAATCAAGTTTATAAAAAGGAGGTATGATCTTCGGGGTATTTAGGGTTAAGGGATTAAGTAGTACATGGGGTGTACAACAAGGTACGCTTAGCGTATAAGCGCTGAAGCGGGTATGCGGGGTGTACCAAGTGGTACGCTTATCGTACTCATGCAAGGGTGTTGATCGGGAATCCAAAGTTGTATGATGGGTGTACATAACTTTATGAAGGGCGTACGTTAAGATCTTGAAAACCCTAACTTTCGGGGTTGGCCACTATTTAAGCATCCTTATGGAATTGAAACCCTCATTTTACCAGCCTCTTTGTCCTTCCTTACACTACACTCGAACCCTAATTCCATGTTTGTGTGTTTTTGATCTTAAAACTTCATCTTAAGGTGGATTTTGGTGCTTTGAAGGAAGGCGGTCATCGTTGAAGCTTCATTAGAGGAGTGAAGGCTTATAGATCCAGGACCCCATCATCATTTGGCACTTATTTGAGGTATTAAGTCTTGATCTTGATGCTTCTTAGCTTAGATCTCTTTTTGGTTTGGGTTTATGAACCCTTTTGGTCCTATTGATGAGATCTTATGAGTTCATATCGTTTTTGAAGCTTAGAGTTGCCACTCTTGGTGTTATTTTGGTCCTTGAGTCATAAACTTTCCATTTTTGAGGTCAAGATCCATCCATGCACGAGTTAGGGCCATTTTATGAAAGTAGAAGATTATGTTTTGAGTTTGGGTTCTTTTGGGGCGTGCAAAGTCACCAAGTCAGTGACTTTATGGGTCTAGACATTGTTTAGGAATCAGATATGTGGTTTTGACCTTTGGGCTAGGAATTAAGTGCTTAATGGAAAAAGTGGGATTAAAAGAGGAGTACGTTAGGCTTACAAGCATGTACGCGCAAAGTACATGTAACGCCCGCGTTTCCAGGCTAGGCATTTTCGTTGATGTAATAGTCTAGGTTAACCTTTGCAACCCAATTTGAAATAATATTAATGTATTATTTGTGAGTTATGTGAATTATGTGTTTACTTTCTTAATTATTATAATTTAATGAATTAAGAATAAAATAAGCGTCAAAATTAAAGTATGAGATAAGAAATATATCTTTGCATAAAGATGTAGTGGTCAAAACAAGGATTCCGAAGATATAAATAATGCCGAAATCCGAGTTATAACGAAGAAGTTATGACCTGTCGAAGTTTCGCGACAGAACCGGCAACGCTGAATGACGTAAAAAGTGAAATTTACGTTAGAGCGATATTTAGCCTTAGTGATCTAAAAGAAAGTCGTAGAGTTCGTTAAACCGAGAGCGTGCATGAAAAGAACGCCCAAATCTGACTTCGTATGAGGAAGTTATGATTTTTCGAATTTTCGACTTAGCAGTATGCAGCCCGAATACTCGATTTGAGATCGAGCGGTTTTTAGCCGAAACAATCTAACCGAGAATTGAAGATCTCGTAATTGTAGTGAAACGATTAAAAGATAGGCGAAAACGGACGTCGGATGAAGAAGTTATGATTTTATAACGGAGTTTTCCTGTCCCGACCTACTAAAAATAAATAAAAAATAATAAATTCAAAATTAGCCGATGGAGTCTAAACGAAAGTTGTAGAGCGTAGTCTCACCTACGCGGGGATATAAAGAACGTAGAAAACGGAGTTCGTATGAGGAAGATTTGAATTTTTGAAGTTTATTAAATATTTTCGATATTTAATTTAAATATAAATTATCCGATATTATCCAAGGGGGGGGGGACTCAGCGAGCTGATCCTCATTACGCCCAGCGTAATTTCAGATTACGCCCAACGTAAATCGAAGTTCCATCCCTTATAAAAAGATGTCGAGGGCAGCCGATTCTTTTGCTCATTTCTTCCCTTTCTCTCGCGTTTTTGCATCGTTTTTCGTGGAGGAATTGTCCCGAAGCCCCGGTATCATTCCCGAGCCCCGAAGCAAGTCTCGAAGCCCCGAAGATCCTGATAAGTGCAATTCCCGAGCTGAAGCTCTGCCCGCGAGGAGTCCGGTTTTTGTGAAGATCTTCCAGATCTACCGAAGAATACTACTTCTATAAGCCGTAGTGCTGTCCGATCATCTTCTGATCAAGTGAGTGTGTAGTTACTTTCTTCTAACGCATAATTATGAAGTATTTTATATAAAATACGTGTTATGTGTATATTTTGTTGTTATATGTGTGAATGTATATTTACTTTCTTTTATCTCATAGATTTGATTTATTCTCTATGAAATATGTGTTATGTGGGTGTGCCTCATATGTTATGTGGAATATGTATCGAATGAGAATGATATACAGTTTTTAAAATATGTATAAAAATATATATTTTTATCAACTAATATGTTGGGTAGAACATGGGTAGATAGTTGACGTGTGATAAACAGATGAGAGGCCTCGATGTTGTTTTTGATTAAGTCATCTAGCGAAGTTTAGATGATGACCACATACTTTTCTAGACAGTCCTGTAGAACGCTTGCAGGCTCGCCACCTGTAGGTGTTAATGAACTTGGGTGTTCATTCGTTGTATTCCATCCCCCTCATGGTTGCCTTATTGACTTATATTGCTGAGGAACCCCCGAAGCTTGTGTTGTCGCCCCGATGAAATATTCTTAGACTAGGTCCCTTATGTTAGTTGTCTTAGGGATGTAAAGTGAGAATAACGGGAATGGGTAATTGGGTTATTGTTGGTTGGTGGAAATTAAATATAATTATTTATTGTGGGTTGAAAACCCTATATGCTCACCAGGCTCCTAAGCCTGACCCACTCAGTTTTATTTGTATTACAGGAAGTGGTGGAAGGGCATAAGATGGATGAATCATCAATTTGTTTTGTTTACAAGTCTGTATATGTATATATTTGTTGAACGACTTGTAATGTTATCGTTTATGCTTTATGATCTGTATCGGAACATGACATCCCGAGTTTTGATTATATAATGAAAATACATTTCTTTATGAAATGCTTTGGTAAATATTATTTTATCATACTTTGTTTTTGGGAACAAATTCCGCAACTCTTTCAAATCAAAAGGATTTACTCTGAAATTATTTTAAAAGCATAAATGAAAATCGATCTTTTCTGGCCGAGATTTTGGGGATGTCACAGTACTATCCATTAAGCGAGTACGCGCAGCGTACAACTGAGTATGCATTGCCTACTCAGCCAGAATGGACTTCGCAATTGCGGGCCTCGGGTTGGGCCATTTCTTAGACCTAGTTGTTGTGGGCCTTGGTGAGCCATCTGAAAGCAGGCTTTTGGACTAAGGAAATTATTAGGCTTTAGGGTAATGCCCGTTGGAGAGGTTTGGGCTCAATTTGGAAAATTGGGCCATGGTTTCGGCCACGAGTAGTTTTTCTATTTTGGGCTTAAGTGTTTAAGTATTATGGGCCATCAGAATGCAAAGGGTTTTGGAGTAGAAAGAATGGTTGGATCTTAAGATAAGGCCCATGTAAGGGGTTTGGGCTCGATTTAGAAAATTAGGCCATTAGTTGATTAATTGGCCTTTGGGCTTTTCAGATTATGGTTTGGGCCATAGTTTTGGAAAAGACATGGTGAGGGGTAAAATGGTCTTTTTACCCCAGGTATGGTGTGTGATTATGGTTTAGAACCCAACTATTAATTGGGCATTGTTTTGTTATTGGTAGTTTGAGGATCTGTCAGCCAATAGCTGTGACATCCCCAAAATCTCGGCCAGAAAAGACAGATTTCATTTATGCTTTTTAAAATAATTTCAGAGTAAATCCTTTTGATTTAAAAGTGTTGCGGAATTTGTTCCCAAAACAAAACATGATAAATAATATTTATCAAAGCATTTCATCAAGAGATTCATTTTCATTATATAATCAAAACTCGGGATGTCATGTTCCGATACAGACCATAAAGCATAAACGATAACATTACAAGTCATTCAACAAATATATACATATATAGACTTGTAAACAAAACAACTCGATGATTCATCCATCTTACGCCCTTGCGCCACTTCCTGTAATACAAATAAAACTGAATGGGTCAGGCTAGGGAGCCTGGTGGGCATATAGGGTTTTCAACCCACAGTAAATAAATTATATTTAATTTCACCAACCAATCACTATCCCAATTACCCATTCCCGTTATCCTCACTTTACGTCCCTAAAATAACATCTATCTCAAGGGACCTAATCTAGGATTTTCATCGGGACGGACATTACTACTAAGGGGTTTCCTCAACAATAGATGTCCTAAAGGCAACCATGAGGGGGATAGAGTATACCGGTGAACACATCGTTCACAACACCTACAGGTTATGAACCTGCTAGCATTCCACAGGACTGTCTAGAAAGAGTCTGTGGTCGTTATCCATACTCCGCTGAATAACTAGATCAACAACAACAACAACAACAACAACATCGAGGCCTCTCATCTATTTATTACACACCAACTATCTACCCATGTTCTACCCAACATATTAGTAGATAAAAATATATATTTTCATACATAGTTTAAAACCTGTATATCATTTTCATTCAATATATATTCCACATAACAAATGAGGCACACCCACATAACACGTATTTCATAGAAAGTAAATCAGATCTATGAGATAGAAGAGAATGAATATACATTCACACTTATAACAAGAAAATTATACACATAAACAACAATATACTTAATACACTCAAACCATACTTGTATTATTATCGTGTTTATGAAAGGTAGTATACACTCACTTGATCAGAAGACGATCATACAGCACTACGGCTTGTAGAAGTAGTATCTCTCCGCAGATCTGGAAGATCTTCACAAAAATCGAACTTCTCGCGGGCAGAGATTCGGCTCGGGAATCTTACTTCTCGGGATCTTCAGGACCTCGGGACTTGCTTCGGGGCTTCGGGGTACTTCTGGCACGCAAATCGATGCAAAACGGGAGAGACAAGAGAGAAAAATAGCAATTGAGTCGGCTGCCCTCGCATCCTATTTATAGGAGGCTGGAGCCTCGGAGTACGCGGGGCGTACTCGTCCGAAATCGTCATTGCGTTCGTCATCCGAAGAACTCGAGCGCGAAGGTCGTCATGCTTCGCTGTACGCGGGGCGTACAGCAGTACGCTGGGCGTACTTCGGATATGCCCGGTGACTCCCCCTTCGGATAATACCGGGTTTTATAATTAAATTTAAATATTAATTATTTAATAAACTTCGGAAATTCATATCTTCTTCATACGAACTCCGTTTTCGACGTTCTTTATATCCACGCGTAGGTGAGACTACGCTCTACAACTTTCGTTTAGCCTTCGTCGGCTAATTTTGACTTTATTTTTATTATTTATTTTTAGTAGGCCGGGACAGAAAAACTTCGTTATAAATTCATAACTTCTTCGTTTGACGTCCGTTCTCGCCTAACTTTTCATCGCTTCGATACCAATAACGAGACCGTCGATCCTCGTTTAGATTGCTTCAGCTAAAAGCCGCTCGATCTCAAATCGAGTATTTCAGGCTGCATACCGCTAAGTCGAAACTTCAATAAATCATAACTTCCTCATACGAAGTCAGATTTGGGCGTTCTATATATATTCGGAAACCTCGTTTCAACTACCATAACATTATCCAAAGATATCAAGTTTATTTTACACTTAAATTTTGATGCTTATTTTTTATTCTTAATTAACCGAACCACATAATTAAGCAATTAAGCACAAAACACATAATACTCAAATAATATACTTCTATTATTTCAAAACGGGTTACAAAGGTTAACCTAGACTATTACATCAAAGCTAATGCCTAGCCTAGAAACGCGGGCGTTACAATTCTCTCCACCTTAGAATGATTCTGTCCTCGGAATCACGCATCAACAAACAAATGCGGATAGCGACCCATCATGTCACTCTCCGTCTCCCAGGTGAGATTCGTCCCATTCGTGTGTTTCCATCGGACAAGCACTAACTCGACCATCTTGCGTCGCAACTTCTTAGTCTTTCGGTCAACGATTGCCTCTGGTTCTTCAATCAACCTTTTTTTCTCATCGATTCTCAACTCCGAAAGTGGAATCGTGTCGGGAACTTCTCCCGTGAACTTCCTCAAATAACACACATGAAAAGTGTTATGAATTCCATTCAGTTCTTCTGGTAGTTCGAGCTTGTAAGCTTGGTTCCCAATCCTCTGAAGAATTTTAAACAATCCAATAAACCTTGGACTCAACTTTCCCCTTTTACCAAATCTTATAAGTCCCTTCCACGGCGAGACTTTAAGCAAAACCGAATCTCCAATTTCAAAAGTCATCGGTCTTCGCTTTTTGTCAGCATAGCTCTTTTGACGATCCTGAGCTGCTAACATTCTTCCCCTAATTATTTTCAACTTTTTAGCAGTTTGATGAACCATCTCCGGTCCCATAAACTGCTCTTCCCCAGCCTCAAGCCAACAAGACGGCGTACGAAACTTCTGTCCATACAAAGCTTGGTAAGGTGCCATCTTAATGCTCGAGTGAAAACTATTATTATAGGAAAATTCTACCAAAGGTAAATGTTCATCCCAATTACCTAGGAATTCCAAGGTACATGCTCTCAGCATATCTTCAAGCGTTTGTATCGTTCGTTCGCTCTGACCATCAGTCTGCGGATGGTAAGCTGTACTTAAACACAACTTGGTACCAAATTCCTCTTGTAGACTTTTCCAAAATCGCGAGGTGAAACGACTATCACGATCCGACACAATCGTTAACGGAACACCGTGAAGCCTCACAATTTCCTTCACGTAAGAATTTGCAAGCTTCTCCATAGACCATTTCTCCTTGGCTGCTATGAAATGCGCACTCTTAGTGAATCGATCAACGACCACCCAAATCATGTCATGACCATTCTTTGTTCTGGGCAGTTTAGTGACAAAATCCATAGCAATGTCTTCCCACTTACCCATAGGCATAGGCAATGGTTCTAAACTCCCGTACGGTTTTTGATGTTGTGTCTTTACTCTCGCACAAGTCACACACTCAGCCACATACTCTACAACATCAAGCTTCATCGTCGGCCACCAGTAGCAGGGTTTTAGGTCCCTATACATTTTAGTGCTACCGGGATGAATTGAGTACATGGTTTTGTGAGCTTCTTCCATCAGAAGATCTCTGACTCCTCCTGTCTTAGGTATCCAAATCCGATCTTGGAACACCTTCAGTCCATGACTGTTTACACCGAACACCAACGTTTTGCCCAAACGTTCCTCCTTTCGGTCATTCTTCTCAGAAGCTTCCTCTTGAGCTTTCTTTATACTTTCCACAATGGTCGAGACAACTTCAATTCTCAACGCTCTTGGCCTTTTCCTTTCAAGATTGACTTTCTGACTGAGAGCATCAACAACAACATTAGCCTTACCGGGGTGGTAAAGTATCTCGGAGTCGTAGTCCTTGAGTAACTCCAGCCAGCGTCGTTGCCTCATATTCAATTCTTTCTGATTAAAGAGATATTGGAGACTCTTATGATCAGTGAAAAGTTTGCACTTCGTTCCATAGTGGTAATGCCTCCATATTTTCAAAGCGAAAACTACAGCTGCCAACTCCAAATCATGAGCCGGGTAATTCTTTTCATGCTCCTTCAGCTGTCGAGACGCATATGCTATCACCTTTTCTCTTTGGGTCAAAACACAACCCAATCCAACCCCAGACGCATCTCTATAAACAGCGAAGTCTTCAAATCCATCGGGTAGAGAAAGTATCGGTGCCTCGCATAGCTTCTTCTTTAGCTTCTCGAATGCTTCTTTATGCTTATCACTCCAAGCATAAGTAGCTCCTTTGTGGGTCAAAGCTGTCAACGGAGTAGCGATCGAAGAAAAGCCTTGGATAAACCTGCGGTAATATCCGGCTAATCCTAAAAAGCTTCGGATCTCCGTGGGACTTTTCGGTTGTTCCCATTTCATTACAGCTTCAATCTTTGCTGGATCAACCATTATCTCTTCTTGGTTGACCACGTGACCCAAGAATTGGACTTCACGAATCCAAAAATCACATTTGGAGAACTTAGCATACAGCTTCTCCTTCATCAAGACTTCTAACACTTCTCGCAAGTGGCTGCCATGCTCCTCTTGGTTTTTCGAATAAATCAGAATGTCATCTATGAACACTATCACAGATTTATCTAGGAACGGATTACAAACTCTGTTCATTAAATCCATGAATGCTGTCGGAGCATTGGTTAGTCCAAACGACATAACCAAGAACTCGTAGTGTCCATATCTAGTTCTGAATGCAGTCTTCTCTATATCCTGCTCTCTTACTTTCAGCTGATGATATCCTGACCTTAGATCGATCTTCGAGAAATAGCTCGAACCTTGCAATTGATCAAACAGGTCATCAATCCTTGGCAACGAATATCTATTTTTTATTGTTGCCTTGTTCAACTCTCTGTAATCAATGCACATTCTCATACTTCCATCTTTCTTCTTCATAAATAACGCCGGAGCTCCCCAGGGTGATGAACAAGGTCTAATGAAACCTTTGTCCAATAACTCCTGAAGTTGCATCATGAGCTCCTTCATCTCCGTCGGTGCTAATCGGTAAGGTGCTTTTGCTATTGGCGTCGTCCCTGGAAACAAGTCTATTCTAAACTCCACTTGTCTATCAGGCGGTAATCCAGGAAGATCTTCGAGAAATACTTCCGGATAATCACACACAACAGGAATATTCTGCATCACCTTCTTTTCCTTCTTAGCATCGATCACGAATGCTAAGTATGATGTACACCCTTTGGTTAAATATTTTCTGGCTTTCATTAGGGAAATGATTCCAGAATTCACTCTGCGTTTGTCCCCATACACCATAAACGAATCTTTCCCAGGCGGGTTTACTTTAACTATCTTCTTCTTGCATAAAATTTCGGCATCATTGGCGCTAAGCCAATCCATTCCAAGCACGATGTCGAAACCATTAAGTTTGATAGGCAATAATTCCTCGTGGAACTTATTCCCATTCAGATCAATTAAGATGTTTTTCATACGATGGCTAACAGGTACAAACTTGCCACTAGCAACTTCGACTAATAAGGCATTATCTAGTCTAGCAACAGGCAATGCTAGTTTTCTACCAAATTCATGCGATATAAAGGAGTAGTTGGCTCCAGAATCAAATAAAATTTGGGCAGGCAATTCGTTAACGAGAAAGGTACCTGAAGCGACATCATCTTCATCTTTAGCAGCTTCCAGTGTCATCTGGAATGCTCTCGCCTTTGGCTTTGGCGGAATGTTGGGTCTAGTTGCCTCCTTCTTCTTCGGGCAGTCCCTCGACATGTGTCCCTCCTCACCACAACCATAGCAAACCTTCTTTGAGAGGGTACATTCATTGGCATAGTGCCCTGGCTTTCCACATTTGTAGCATGTGGCCGCTACCTCACATTTTCCATGATGCTACTTCTTACATTTGTTGCACCATTTCGCTTCACCTCCTCCTCCTCTCGAACTAGACTTTGAGAACTTGTTTTTCTTGTTGGACCCTGAAGTTCCATCGAACTTTCTCTTTTCACCAACATCTATCCTTTCCAGACCCTTTTCCATCTGCTGGGCCTCCACATTCTTAGCTGCACGAACAGCTGTTTTCAGAGTAGTTGCCATCTTGACTGTCGGACCAAAGTCGGCAGGAAGTCCATTAGCAAACCTCTCAATCTTGGAGAGTTCCATTGGCACTAGGTATGGAAATAACTTCAGTTTCTCAGTGAATGCAGTAGCATAGTCATCTATGCTCATCCTCCCATTCTTCAAGTTTTGGAACTCATTGTTCAGATCAATCAGGTCTATCTCTGAACAATACTGCACCCTTAGTTGTTCCAAGAACTCCTCCCATGACATTTTCAGGGCTTCTCCTTGTGGCATAGTATCTGCCAACAACTTCCACCAACTCAAGACTCCAGTCTTCAGTTGTCTGACTGCAAAGACAGTCTTCTGTTTGTTGCTACAGTCGCAACTTTCAAATACCATCTCCATTTCGGAGATCCAATCCATTATCCCAACAGGCTTTGGGCTCCCAGAAAGACTTGGCGGCTTGGCTCCCAAGAAGTTCTTGTACATTCGCCCATCCTTGTTGTTTCTCCTTTCCGGATCGTTCCTTCGTTCTCCTTGAGTCCCAACTTGACTCATAATGCGACTATTGTTCCCTTCCTCCGATTGCTCGGGAATCAATTCAGGTTCCTCAATAGGTATGATAGGTTCGTCCCTGTTATCATGCAACATATGTCGCATCTCATCCCTTTGTTCGGCTAACATAGCCCGAATCATGGCTTGCACCCCAGCCATTGTTATTGGTTCTGGTGCTGCTGCTACAACAGGTATTTGCTCAATCACTGGCGGTTGATTCCTGTTTTCATCTGCATTTCCAACGCCACTCCTTGTTCTCACTATTTTTGATCTACACACCGAATAAGGTGAAATTTAGATCTTCATTCACGATAGATTTCAAATCATCCTTATCACCCCGAAACGATTACATGCTAGTTCTAATATCGTCTACGTACGCTTAGAATCCTACACACATAAGGTTTCCAGATCCGGTCGGCAACAGACCGTAGATCCGAACAATTAATATCATATATGGCAACTTATAACATTTAGCACATAAAAGCATTTTAGGCAACTTTCCTAAAATAAACTAGTGCTCATGTCTATAATATATCAGACACACTTCTCACAATCTCCACTTAGCATTCTAAGTTTAAGTCTAGAAATCCTACAAATTCCTAGTTCGCTTAAACTAATGCTCTGATACCAACTGTGACATCCCCAAAATCTCGGCCAGAAAAGACCGATTTCATTTATGCTTTTTAAAATAATTTCAGAGTAAATCCTTTAGATTTAAAAGTGTTGCGGAATTTGTTCCCAAAACAAAACATGATAAAATAATATTTATCAAAGCATTTCATCAAGAGTTGCATTTTCATTATATAATCAAAACTCGGGATGTCATGTTCCGATACAGACCATAAAGCATAAACGATAACATTACAAGTCATTCAACAAATATATACATATACAGACTTGTAAACAAAACAACTCGATGATTCATCCATCTTACGCCCTTGCACCATTTCCTGTAATACAAATAAAACTGAGTGGGCCAGGCTTGGGAGCCTGGTGAGCATATAGGGTTTTCAACCCACAATAAATAAATTATATTTAATTTCACCAACCAATCACTATCCCGATTACCCATTCCCGTTATCCTCACTTTACGTCCCTAAAATAACATCTATCTCAAGGGACCTAATCTAGGATTTTCATCGGGACGGACATTACTGCTAAGGGGTTTCCTCAATAATAGATGTCCTAAAGGCAACCATGAGGGGGATAGAGTACACCGGTGAACACATCGTTCACAACACCTACAGGTTATGAACCTGCTAGCGTTCCACAGGACTGTCTAGAAAGAGTCTGTGGTCGTTATCCATACTCCGCTGAATAACTGGATCAACAACAACAACAACAACAACAACATTGAGGCCTCTCATCTGTTTATTACACACCAACTATCTACCCATGTTCTACCCAACATATTAGTAGATAAAAATATATATTTTCATACATAGTTTAAAACCTGTATATCATTTTCATTCAATATATGTTCCACATAACAGATGAGGCACACCCACATAACACGTATTTCATAGAAAGTAAATCAGATCTATGAGATAGAAGAGAATGAATATACATTCAGACTTATAACAACAAAATGATACACATAAACAACAATATACTTAATACACTCAAACCATACTTGTATTATTATTGTGTTTATGAAAGGTAGTATACACTCACTTGATCAGAAGACGATCAGACAACACTACAGCTTGTAGAAGTAGTATCTCTCCGCAGATCTGGAAGATCTTCACAAAAATCGAACTTCTCGCGGGTAGAGCTTCGGCTCGGGAATCTTACTTCTCGGGATCTTCAGGACCTCGGGACTTGCTTCGAGGCTCGGGAATGATACCGGGGTTTCGGGGTACTTCTGGCACGCGAATCGATGCAAAACGGCAGAGAGAAGAGAGAAAAATAGCAATTGAGTCGGATGCCCTCGCATCCTATTTATAGGAGGCTGGAGCCTCGGAATACGCGGGGCGTACGCCTGTATGCGGGGCGTACTCGTCCGAAATCGTCATTGCGTTCGTCATCCGAAGAACTCGAGTGTAAAGGTCGTCATGCTTCGTTGTACGCGGGGCGTACAGCAGTACGCTGGGCGTACTTCGGATATGCCCGGTGACTCCCCCTTCGGATAATACCGGGTTTTATAATTAAATTTAAATATTAATCATTTAATAAACTTCGGAAATTCATATCTTCTTCATACGAACTCCGTTTTCGACGTTCTTTATATCCACGCGTAGGTGAGACTACGCTCTACAACTTTCGTTTAGCCTTCGTCGGCTAATTTTGACTTTATTTTTATTATTTATTTTTAGTAGGCCGGGACAGAAAAACTTCGTTATAAATTCATAACTTCTTCGTTTGACGTCCGTTCTCGCCTAACTTTTCATCGCTTCGATACCAACAACGAGACCTTCGATCCTCGTTTAGATTGCTTCGGCTAAAAACCGCTCGATCTCAAATCGAGTATTTCAGGCTGCATACCGCTAAGTCGAAACTTCAATAAATCATAACTCCTCATACGAAGTCAGATTTAGGCGTTCTATATATATTCGGAAACCTCGTTTCAACTACCACAACATTATCCAAAGATATCAAGTTTATTTTACACTTAAATTTTGACGATTATTTTTTATTCTTAATTAATCAAACCACATAATTAAGCAATTAAGCACAAAACACATAATACTCAAATAATATACTTCTATTATTTCAAAACGGGTTACAAAGGTTAACCTAGACTATTACATCAAAGATAATGCCTAGCCTGGAAACGCGGGCGTTACAACAGCCAATGGTTTTCTGTATGATTCAGCAGTGTGAGGTAAGTCTTCTCATTATATCCATGGGTCCCTCATTTGAGAAAATTACTTAAGGCTCTCAAATGAACACACACAAGATCAAGAATGAGGATTAGGGTTTAAGAGGATTTATTGACTGAGGATGGTGGTCAGGAATGAGGCCATCTCATTACTTATATATGGACACCCCTCAATTAGGGTTTCTGATTCTAAGCCTAGTACGCCCAGCGTACCCTCTGGTACGCCCAACATACTAGGTGGCTCTGCTTAAAAGCCATGCACATGAGTACGCTAAGCATACACACACGTACACCCATCGTACTCAGCTACCACCTTTCTCGAATGAGGGATTTATCCTGATAACTCCTCACGGAAACCTCACACTAACTTCCTCGATCTAACTCCGATTCCAATGAACCTCATACTCACGGAAAGGTGTCGAGATGCCCTATGCTTCTAGCAACTCGTCGCAACCCCGATACTTCCTCAAGCCCGGGTTGCAGCCCGCAAACCTTAATCTCAGACGATCCGAAACAGTATGTTACAATTCTCCCCCACTTGAATTAGATTTCGCCCTCGAAATCGCTCCTTATCAACACATAGATCGAACCCAATAACCCGAGAAGAACCACCGAAAGGACCTCATATCTGTGACAACTGTCAATTTCCGGTCAAGTCAAAGTCAAATAAAGTCAACAAGTCAAACCAGTCAACTCAATTAACCCTAGGGTATTAGGTTTTACATCGTGTTTACTATTGTACAACACACTATCTTTATGCAAAGTATCACTTTGAGTCCTCACGTGTTCAAAAAATGTAAACCCTAATCAGTGTAACTGATTGATCAACTCAATAAAAAATTAATACATACCCTTCGGGGGCGTATAACGCGCATAACAAGGCTTAACGAGGTTTACACACCTTGTGTAGCAAAGCTAAACATCCAAAAAGGTCTCAAAAGAAGTCTCCCTTAAATCTCTCTCGCTCTATCTCTTACTATCCCAAATCTCTCCAAGTATGTGAAATCTCTCCCAAATCTCTCCAAGTATGTGAAATCTCTCCAAGTATGTGAAATCTCTCCCAAATCTCTCCAAGTATATGAAATCTCTCCCAAATTTATCCAAGTATGTGAAATCTCTCCAAGTATATGAAATCTCTCCCAAATCTCTCTAAGTATGTGAAATCTCTCCCAAATATCTCTAAGTATGTGAAATCTCTCGCAAATCTCTCCAAGTATGCGAAATCTCTCCCAAATCTCTCTCAAAATCTCTCTCAACTTTTTATAATCACTCGGGTCATCCTGACCCTTGATTTAGTCAAAAAAACCGCTCGAAAACGGAAGGTTATGCGAAAAACAGCCTTAAGGAGCCGAACCCTCTTAAGGAGTCGAACCTCCTCCTAGAACCGAAGTCACCTTCGGGTTCGGTCCATCTCGCTCTCGGTTCCTCCTCGCCCAACTTCGCTTCCGACAAGTTTGCTCTTGACAACTTCACCTTCGGTTCCTCCTTGCCCAAGAATAAAATCTATTAAGTTAGATTTTATGATAGAGTGCTGATTTTGTTGAATCATAAAGTGACCCTCTTGAACTTTGTCTCCGCAGCCCAAAAGCATCTGCAGTCAAGCCCCAATCAGCAGCCTCATCCGAAGTCATCTATCCAACCGCAATCTTACTTACTTCACTTAGTTTAATTTTATTTACTTTTCTGTAATACTCTCTATTGTCCAGTATGCCTTGCATGGCTACTCTTAAAGATGTGATCCAATGTAACTCTTGAGTCTCTATATATAGAGCTCATTCTTTCTTATGTAAAACAGCGAACACATTGAATATATCAAGTATCTAAACAATCTTCAAGTCAATCTATTACGCATCTCATATTTCTTCTTAGTCTCAAAATCCTCTCGAACATAACTGAATATTAGTTCTCTTCGGAGCAAGTCATTCGTGACTTTATCACTAAGCTTGATCTCACTCACTAACTTGGTTTGAATGCATTCCATGTTATGAATCAACTTATGTGTATACTTGATATATTACCTGCTGCCATTTATATTTCCTTACATTTCCGCAACTAACTCTCTAACTATCTAACTCATTAACTTATTATTGTTGAGCTTTTAGATCCTTTGAGATTAACTATTCTGCAACTATACTTGTTCTAACGTTTGTTCAAGTGTGTCTCAATTTTTTTTCTCAAAAATTGGTATCAGAGCCATAGTGGTTGCTTTTTGAAAAACAAAACTCTGATTTTCAAAGGGCCTTCTATACCACTAAAGCTCATTTCTTAAAAAAAACAAAAAAAAACAAGGAAAAATGGCACAAGCACTACCTCTGAATGTTTACAACAATGTTGGTGGTTCAAATCGAGCTCCAATTTTGGTGACAAATGAATACCATCACTGGTCTTAAAGAATGGAAAGGTACTTAAGGAGACTTGGTAGAGATGTATGGTGGCCCGTAGAAAAAGGACCACATGTCCCCGTTCTTACACCCGTTGAAATTGATGGAGCCACAGCCAGACTAGGAGGAGGACAACCAGTCGTGAACCGTCCCACCAAAGATGATCTTGATAAAATGGAAAATGATGATGTTGCCTTTTATGAAATCTCTTGTGGAGTTGCCTCTGACAACTTCGACATTATCATAAACTGCAAATCAGCAAAAGAGATCTGGGATGTTCTCAAGAACTTGTACGAAGACTCAGAACAAGATCAAGATAAGAAGCTCACTACTGCACTCAATGAATTCAACAACTCCAAAGCTCATATTGGCAAAAGTCTAGAAGACTCCTTCAAAAGGTTCAACCTGATAGTCACCAAGTTATCGAATGCTGGCACCATCCGTAGTAACCATGAAACAAACCTTCAATTTCTCAACGGTTTGGGAAGACATTGGACTACTGCTAAGATGATACTTCAAGGGGATATAAAGATTCATTCATTGTCTCTCTACAAGCTCTACGGGGAACTGCAAGCACAAGAATCCACTATACTCAAAGACTATGCTGACTTCGGAGGACCACTTGCTCTTGTAGCACAAGCTCCACATAATCAATCTTACTCTCCCTCGTATGACACTACACCGCAGTCGTACGAAGCCGACTCAAAATATGATGATGAAGAAGAATTCCATAAGGCTATCGCTCTTGTTAGTCAACAGTTCAACCGGCTTCCACCTTCTTCTTTTCGGAAAAATCAGCAATTCAACAAACCTCCTTTCAACTGTAACTTCAACCCACAGAATAATCACTCTCGTTACCCCAAAAGTTCTCACCACCACCGCAATCTCAAAATACTCAACCAAAGGAGGCACCACAGTCCATTCAAATCTCTGACTCCGGTACTCCCTCAGAAGACAAAAGTGATGTTGTAATATGTCACAAGTGCAACAAAGAGAATCACTTTGCAAAAGATTGCAAAGAAAATGTGGTAAAAGACAGAGCATTCTACCTTAGAATGGATCAAGAATTGGAGGAAAAGGAAAAGTCTAGGGCATACACGGCCCATGTCAAAAGAGACCATCAAGTTTGGTCATTCAAAGATGAAGAAGAAACCATCAGCAATATCAAAGGAAAAGGCAAAATCTGCATGCTAGCAACTGCTGTTGATGATGAGTCTACAAAGCTGGAAAAGAACTAATGCTACATGGCAAAAGATGGAACTCTAAGCATCGTCGAATAGGTCAAACTCATGATTCAAATGCATGACTGTCAACCCTTCATAGACAATCTTAATGACACATGTGTTGCCGTCCTTACAGACTACAACAAAGCCTTAGATGAGAAGAACATAGCGTCGCAATAGATGTTTCTAGTGAGAGGACGACTGGTGTCACACCCCAAAACCGGAACGACAGAAACGTTTGGGGGTGGAGGACGTCATGTCAAGTATCACGAGATATGTATATGGTAAGAAAGTAATGAACAACCATTTCATTTAGAAAGAAAGTGTTTACAATGTATGTGTTCATAAAACATAGAAGTCATAAACAAATAACAAAACATGACTTAAAGCTATAATGCTCCATCTTCTGAAGTCCCAGCACGAGTACCTATCTAATAGTCTCATGAGAATACAAGTTATTTGAAAGAGTTGATCAACAATTAAGCTGGTGAGTTCATAAGATTTTAGTGATGTGAGTAAGCTATAAAAATGTGGTTGAAAATGTATATGTAAATTACTGTAAGCTGTAAGGTGTTGTTTTGTAAAGTTTGCTTGTTCCTCTAGAAAATCATATATTTCCTACTTAAAATGGGAGTTGAGTAAAATGACACTACAAGCCTTTCTATGCGTAATAAGTGGGTACAAGTTATATATACTTGGAGTAAACAAACAATCGATTATGCGCATCTGCCCTCAACCTACAACCCGACGGGGTACAGTAAGTAAGGCGGATAGCACATATTCCATTGGTTGTTAGATCGTTGTCATATATAACCTTGGTGTATTCACTTGTTACTCATGGAGTTATTTGTAATGGTTCCTTTATGTCTAATGGAGAGTTCCTTTTAAGAAAACCTATATTTCTTATAATAAAATATTGACTATGGTGATTACTTTTATAATAGCTTTGTTTATACTGATATATATAATTTGATATCGGGTAGATAGTAGATTGGGTGACCTCGGTGTAAGCCCACATCCAACGGGAACAGGACGTACAGCGAAGAGCACACATCCTACTAGCTGTCGGATACTTGTTTTATATATAAACATGGTGTATAAACTAAGGTATTATAGAGTTAACTCACTTAAAGTTTTTAAAACTGTACTGGCTTAATAAAATGGATTAAGCCCTTAACTGGGAAATCGCTAGTTTTGTATATCAAAAGTACTGACTTTGAAATGAAAGTTTTGTACTAGAAAAACTGTGCATTGACTCTAGTGTCCTATGACCTGATCCATACCTGGTACCCTTATGATGACTTAATGTATACTAAGCATAAATATATATAGATTCGGGTAGATAATAGATTGGGTGACCTTGGTGTAAACCCACATCCAACGGGAACAAGACGTACAGCGAAGAACACACATCCTATTAGCTGTCGGAATCTACTTAGCATATATGTATCCTATAGTGTATACACTACGGAATCATAAGGTTAGCATCATGGTTCTTACTTTTTAAAAGTAGCCTTCTACCAAGAGTCGATTGTTTTGAATGCAGTCTTCTACCAAGACCCTACTGTTTTGAAAGCAGTCTTCTACCAAGACTCTACTGTTATGAAAGCAGTCTTCTACCAACACTCTACTGTTATGAAAGCAGTCTTCCACCAAGACTCTACTGTTATGAAAGCAGTCTTCTACCAAGACTCTACTATTCCTTTGTCAACTGTAAAGTACATTCTCCCTAGTTTATAACCTATCTCGAATAGAGAATATATTAACCTTCAAGTGTTACCGACACTTTATGAAAGTAATGGGAAAAATGAGTAACCTGATGTCGTTTATAATGACATACGGAGGTACTATCAACCTAAAAACATATATTTTTTATTACGGTCATAATGTGAAAGCTGGAACCCCTACTAACCGCTCTCATGTATGGAGATTGAGGGAACCAAACGCGACCCGAGCAAATCCATGCAAGCCGTGTAATTCACATTAAAGTTAGATCTTGTCTGCGTGTCGTCATGCTATAGCAAATTAACTTGTTAGTTATGTTCTGTTCTGACTCTTTGTGTGATTCATTGTACTAGAAGTAATGAATAGTATTCTCCTAAACTATACCTATAATAGTTTACTAATGCTCTAACTGGACTGTTACTGAAAAGACTCATTTATCTACAAAGTTATGCTTATACTTTAAAATGGAGTTTTGTATAACTATAAAGTAACATAACCTTTAGAAGAGTTTTGAAATGTTTTAACAACTTATAAATAACATAAGTAACATTTTGAAAGATGTTTATAACAAACATTTACACAATTATCATTGTGTTCAAATTGTATTCCCCCCCTTAAACAATTAAAATAGTTAAAAGATTCATTATGGGGTATGAACTCACCTGATGTGGGTGATTCAAACGGGTATGTGCGTACGGATGAGAAGTTCCACGAATGAAGTTCCGAGACACAATAAGTCCTAAATGATATTTAAGGACACATAATGACATGAATATAGTGTTTATAAACAACTATATGAAAGATAACACCTTCCGAGACTAGGAAACACCTTGGCCAAGTGTTGGAATCACATGTGATTCAACATAGGAAGGTATAAGGCACACATATGAGTTTACTACCATGAGTTCACGGCCCAAGGGAATTTACGGCCGTAAACTCATGGCTACACATGTGGGAATGCAAGTTTGAAAGCTAGGGAATGTTTTGGGGACATTAGCTTTAACCTAGGATGAGAAAGACCACCTTCTTTGGATTTTTTGAGGAGTTCACGGCCCAAATGAGTTTACTACTGTAAACTCGTGGCCAATTACACTTATGAGGGTCCTAAAGGTCATAAGGAAGCATTCTAAATTCATGCCTAAGCCTTAGGAAGTGTTTGTGGCATCAAAACACTCTTATCTTGAGTTTTCGGCCCTTGGACCATTTTGGCTTGAGCTTGCGGCCGTAATCACCTAGGGGTGATGATATTTTGATTGTTTTGAGTCCTAAACACATCTTGGTAAAGTTCTATGCTTGTCTCTTGGCTTATGGAAGGCATTTAGGGCATTTTTGCACCCTAAAATGGAGTTCACGACCCAAGAACTTCCTTGGCCGTGAACTTACTTCTTGCCTTGTTTCTTAATGTTTTGGGGGTCTAAAACAAGTAATGGTAGTCCCTAGGTTTAGTCCCAAGGCTTGGAGGGACATTGGGCACACTTTGGCCCTTATAAAGGAGTTTACTCTCCAAGATGTTCTTGGGCGGTAAACTCCCAAATCTTGTTGTTTTGACTTGATTTTCATGTTATTAAGGCATATAACACACTTATATACACTCTAGGTTGAAGTACTCACAGTTGGGGATGATCGGGTGAAGATCCTTGAGAGAGAAAATCGACTTTTCTCTAGCTAGAAATGTAACAAATAAATCCAAAATGGCTAAATTTTCTTTATATAGCCTTGAGGGTTTTTGGTCCGAATACCATTTTTGGACTGTAATATTCCAAACTCTTGAAGGTTTGGGAACTTATTGCAACATATTAAACCCTAGTGTATCCTCTCTCCTGATATCCTCTGGAGCACTAACCTTAAAACACTCAAACTTATCCCAAAAGTTTGATAGTTAGTTGATACATATTTGACTTCAACTATAGTGGATGGTTTTACCGAATGGAAATTTTTGGGTTGTCACAACTGGACTGTTGGATTAGTGTCTAAGGCTGTAACTATATTTGGTAAGTACTTGACCCGGTTGTGCATGGTCCTTTTGGGTTGCATTCACCATAGCAACTTGATAGGGTGATTTGTAAAGAGAGAAGAGATATTATTGTTAATATATTATGAGAGTAATATATTAAAGGAATAATAATATTATTTGGTTGATATAAGTCATAAATTAATTGAGAATTAATTTGGTGACTTAAAGAGGTTAATTAAATAAAGGGGCATAAATTGTCAAATGTATGATAGTTGTGTTTTGGGCTATGTATCCTTATGGGTATTTGGGTGGACGGATTTTAGGTTTTGGATATCTTAAAGTCGTCCAAGCCTTATATCTAGAAGGATCTTTGGATTGCTTAGGGCCTAAGTTATTCAATTAGGGTTAAGGGTGAAACCCTAGTAGCTCATAATATAAATAGACCCCTTGGGTGAGGGAAATCGGCCATACTAGCAAGGAAGAAACCCTAAAGCCGATTTCCTCGCCTCCTCTCTCTCTCAAGATCATCCTCTTGCTAGTTAGTGTTTGTAAGCCATTAGAGGAGTGACAATTGTGATTCTAAGCTCCAAGAACAAGAAGTTTCAAGCAAGCAACTTAAGGTATTCTTCTAGATCTGATTTCATATGATATGATTAAATTGTTTACACCAGATCTAGAATTGTAAGCCTTGGATACATTGCATGTTCAATTAGAGAAACCTAGATCCAAGCATTAGGGTTTGCATGTGCACATAGGAAAGTTCTTATGGCTCAAACCCATCAGTGGTATCAAAGGTTTGATTGATTTCTATTGAATTGATGCTTTGGTTGATTGCTTTTGCTTGAAAAATTCGTTTTTTGTGATTCTGACTGGTGAACTCGGCGAGTTCCATTGTGGACTCAGCGAGTTCACAGTGGAACTCGGCGAGTTCTAGTGCCAATTAGACTTATTTTCGAGATTTCTTGCTGTTTTGCTTGAGGATACTTGCCTTAATTGTTTTGGGACATTAAAATCTGAATTTTATGATATATTGGAGTATATTCTTGACCAAACAAAAGATAATTACCATTTAATTGAATAATAATTTCCTTATACGATAATAGTTGATTATTTGAATTAAATTGGTGAATTGTCTTGTAAGTAATATTGATTAGATCAAATTTAAATAATCTAATTAGTTGATTTATATTATTTTCTATTTGATCCTTATGTTTTGAAAAGTTTAAAGCTTGTCCTCAAGTTTTGAAATTTAAGTTTTGTGATTAAAAGTTTAATTTGAATAATTGAAATTTCAAACCCTAGAATTTTACAAGTTTAAAATTCAACACTATACTAATATATTATTACAAGCTTAATATATATATGTATAATTTAAAATGATAGTCTTACCGTTAGTAGGCCTCATTCACGAAGCCAGTCTATAAGGTGGGTATAAGGTTGATGCCTATAAAATGGCGCTTAATGGGTGTACACTCACACCCACTGCTTGCTTGACTGGTGGAGGGTCGTTAGCCGAACGGGTAGGATAGGGAAATCCTCTCCTCATTAATAAGTATAATGAATCTATATAAAGAAACTAAACGTGTTTCATAAAATTCCTAATCTTAGTTACTTTAGGAAAAGTGAATTGATGAAATCCCATGAAATTACACTTTACACCCTTGCTGAGAAGTTAGTGGAGCGTGTGTGGTTAACCGGCACACTAATTGGTTCTAAGCAAAGGTGGAAAAGGGTGACTCATTGTTTGTCATAGTTCGATGGAGCGTGTGTGGTTAACCGGCACATCGAATAGGTGACTGTAATAATGAGGGCACCATGTACATTTGCATTGTTATTCACACCCGCTTTGTGATCCTCGGCATCCCAGCCACAAATTAGAGGGGCATATCGAGATTTAAACATGCCATTGAAATGTTCAATGAATCTCAATGAAATCTAGGAATTCTCAATACATTTAAAACTTAAGCTTATGTTTTCATGGTGAAGAATTAGAGAATCGTCATTCACTTACCTCCAAATTATTTGCATGTTGGATTACGACATCCCTTTTCTAATGTGTAAATAATGTTGTTGGGTCCTAGCCCTAATTTTTCATTTTGGGTGTTAAATTAGGGAATTAACTCTAATCAAACTTTGTTCCTTTCTATTTGTAGATGTCTAACGCGAACAACGCTGCTGCTAGCTCATTCACGCTAATGACCCTTTGTCAAAAAGTGACTTTTGACAGATCGAACTTTAGTGAATGGATAAGATACATTCACACGATTTCACGCTACGAGGACAAAGAGTATGTCCTCGATGAGAAGCTCGAAAAGATTAATCCAGAAATTGCTACTCCCGAAGACATGGCTATCTTTGAGACCCATGGGCGTGATGCAACGAAAGTCCATTGCATCATGCTAGCCACAATGAACCCCGAATTCCAAAAGTCCCATGAGGACATGTATCCTTATGAGATGCATTAATACTTAATGGAGAGATACCACCAAAGCGCGAGGCAAGAGCGCTATGAGATCATAACGAATATGATCACTGCTAAAATGGGAAGTGGAGGGTCTCTAACCGTGCACTTGCAAAAGATGCAAAGATATGTTGATCGTCTTTGGAAGTTGAATGTCAACTTTGGGGAAGATTTGGCTATCGACATTGTTCTTCACTCCTTGCCCTCGTGCTACAACCAATTTAGGATGACCTATGTGACAACCCAAAGTTTATTCCGTTACATTACCCCGTTTTCGTTAACGGAATATTCCACTGTATAAAAGTTCCGTTAATAAGAGGTCGTCAAATAAATAAATGTTTTATTTATTTATGTTTTATATCGTTATGTCGTAATAAAGTAAATGAAAACACTTAAATTACATTTCCATAGTAATTTGGAAAAAGTTAGTTTTTATTATTACGACCACTAAATCGGGTGCGACCAAAAGCCCCGTTTAGCGTCAGTATCGGGTAGATTCCCACTGAGCTCCAACTCCAACCCATATATAAGGGGGAATGGACTTCATTCCACCCCTTTTCACTCTCTCTCTATACTCTCTCTCATACAAGCCCGATTTCGCCTCAAATCCGCAACCAAACGCCTCCAAATCGTGAGTCTCCTTACCCTAACTTATCCTAAACATTATTGGCTGTGACTTTACCCCAAAAATTCGACCATATAAGCTGTCAAAGAGGCGTTTACGGCCCAAGAACACTCTAGGGCCGTAAACCCCTTAAATGAGGCCAAAATGACCAAAATTTGTCCCTTTGAGCCTAGGAACCAATTAAGGATTTAGCCTAGGAGTGTTTGCACCTTAAAACAATCAATTTTGGGGCATAAAAGAGGGTTTACGGCCCAAGCACATGCTTAGGCCGTAAACACCCTCTAAACTTGTTAAATCAAGTCTAAAACACTCCCAAACCACCCTTAGGCTTAATACATAAATTAGGGGCTTGCTATTTCGGGTTTAGAACAATTAAACACAAAGAAATGAGGGGTAAAAAGGAGTTTACGGCCCAAGCACATGCTTAGGCCGTAAACACCTCCAAACCATGTCAAATGGTAGTTTTAATCCCCCCAAATGGCCTTATACTTCATTATAAATTACTAGGAGTGTAATAAGGGCTTAAAACTTCAATAAAATCAAGGTATAGGAGTTCACGGCCGTGAACTCCCATAGGGGTGGTTCATGGGCCGTAAACTCCCATTAGGTGTCCAAATGGTGCCCTAAACTGTGACATCCCCATATTTCTCGGCCAGAAAAGACCGATTTAATTTATGCTTTTTAAAATAAAATCAAAGAAATCTTTTTATAAGATATTGCGGAATGGGTCCCCAAACAATATATGATAAAAGTTTTATCAAAATCCTTCATTAAGAAGGTATATATTTTCCATATATATATCAAAACCTCGGGATGTCATGTTCCGATACAGATCAAAAGCATAAACAAGACATTATAAGCCTTTCAACAGTTATTTACAACTACTGGCCTATAATCCAAAAATCTCTCGTCATCCTCCGACTATGCTCGGGGTCCACTACCTGTAATCATAAAACTGAGTGGGTCAGGCTTGGGAGCCTGGTGAGCATATAGGGTTTTCAACCCACAATAATAATATACTTATTAAGTTCACCAATCAACAATAACCCTGATTACCCATTCCCGTTGTCCTCACTTTACGTCCCTAAACACCTATCACAAGGGACCTAGCCTAAGGATTATCATCGGGATGGACACTACTGCTAAGGGGTTTCCTCAGCCATACATGTCCTTAAGGCAACCATGAGGGGGATGAAGTACGCCAATGAACATTTAATTCATCAACACCTACAAGTTGCGAACCTGCTAGTGTTCCACTGGACTATCTAGAAAGTCTGTGGTCGTCATCTATACTTCGCTAGATGACTACAACAACAACAACAACATCGACATCGAGGCCTCTCACCATTTTAACACACATCAACTATTTCATCTACCCATGTTCTACCCAACATATTTTGTAGATAAAAATCATATATAGTTTAAAACTTGTATAAAACATCAATTCAACAGTCACCTCGAATAAACAATTAGCATATTTACACATAACACGTATTTCAAGGTAAATACTTCATATCTATGTGTAAATTGAAAGTAACTACATACTCACGTATTTTGGTGAAAATCAGGCAGCAATTCGTTTCCTAAAACGATCGTTTCTAGTAAAACCGGGAGTTTTATTGAGAAACCGGGCTCTGCAAAAGTCGGGCTTCGAAACCGAAAAGATAAATTTTCCGGGCTTCTCGAGCACTTCGTGGGGTATTTCGGGCTTTACAATCGATACCGGGGCTTTGCGGGATGTTAAGATGAAGAAAATATGGAGAAAGGGGTTTAAAATGGCTAAATTCCAAAAGTAACCGGAAACCCTCGCATGTACCCTTCTATTTATAGGGTCCGAAGTTTGATCCAACGGCTGAGAAGTCTCCTGATCCGACGGCTAAGAGGCTTCGCAGAGGGGGTCTCGCACATGGCTCGCATGGCTCGCACATGCGAGGGCTTGCTGTCGGCTTCTAAGTGGACCGCGGCTTGCTGGCGCACCTGCGAGGCTCGGAGCTAGGCTATGCGAGGCTCGAATACACGCGGCAGCTGGGCGAAGCTTCGGTTGGGGAGCTGGCTGCTTTGGATTGGGCCTCCTCCTCGGTCGAATCAGAAGAGGACACGTGGCTCGCATGACTCAGCAGCCTCGGTGACTCAGCAGCCTAATGACTCAGCAGGCAGGTGACTCAGCAGGACACGTGTCACTTTCTAAGCGAGGGTGACGTGGCAATTGTGACTATGCGAAATTTCTCGGTTTTCGCGCCAAAACTTCTAAAATCCATAACTTTCCCATACGAGCTCCGTTTTTGACGTTCTTTATATGCACGCGTAGCTAAAATTACGATCTACAACTTCCGTTTAGACTTCGTCGGCTAATTTTGACTTTAATTTTTATATTATTATTATTTTTAATAGACCGGGACAGGGAATCCGTTAAAAAATCATAACTTCTTCATCCGATGTCCGTTTTCGTCAGACTTTTTACCGTTGTGCTCCTAATGACGAGACCTTCAATTCTCGTTTAGGTTGTATCGGCTAAAAATCGCTCGATCTAAAATTCGAGTTTTTTTAGCTGTCTACTGCTACGCTGAAACTTCGAAAAATCATAACTTCCTCATACGAAGTCAGATTTGGGCGTTCTTTTTATCGAACTTCTCGGTTTAACGAATACTAGGACTTTCGTTTAGATTAATAAGGCTAAAAAGTAGTTTATCAAAAACTCACTTTTTACGACATTCAGCACCGTGTCGGTTTTGTCACGAAACTTCGACAGGTCATAACTTCTTCGTTATAACTCGGATTTTGGTATTCTTTATATCCCCGAAATCCTTGTTTCGACCACTACAACTTTATGTAAAGATATCGGGCTTATCTCACACTTTGATTTTGACGCTTATTTTTAATTTTAAATAATTAAGCCCTAATAATTAAGCCTAAAACACATAATTCACATAATATTCACATAATTCCTTTTCATTTCTTCAAAATGAGTTACAAAGGTTAACCTAGACTATCAACTCAATATAAATGCCTAGGCTAGAAACACGAGTGTTACAATTCTCTCCCCCTTAGGATGATTCCGGCCCCGGAATCACATATCACCAAACAACTGCGGGTAGCGACTCATCATGTCACTCTCCGTTTCCCAAGTGAGATTTGGTCCATTCGTATGTTTCCAGCGCACAAGCACTAAATCGACCATCTTGCGTCGTAACTTCATAGTCTTACGGTCAACGATTGCCTCAGGTTCTTCGATCAACCTCTTGTTTTCATCCAACCTTAACTCATAAATCAGAATTATGTCGGGCACATCTCCTGTGAACTTTCTCAAATAACACACATGAAAGGTGTTATGAATACCTTCTAGTTCTTCCGGTAACTCTAGCTTGTAAGCTTGATTCCCGATCCTCTGAAGAACTTTAAATGGTCCAATAAACCTTGGACTCAACTTCCCTCATTTCCCAAATCTTATAAGTCCCTTCCACGGTGAGACTTTAAGTAAAACCGAATCTCCAACATCGAAGGATATCGGTTGTCTTTTCTTGTCAGCATAACTCTTTTGTCGATCTTGAGCAGCTAACATCCTTTCCCTTATCACTTTCAACTTTTCAACAGTCTCATGGACTATTTCAGGTCCCATAAACTGCTTTTCCCCAGCTTCCAGCCAACATGATGGCGTTCGACACTTCTCCCCATACAAAGCGTGATAAGGTGCCATCTTAATGCTTGAGTGGAAACTATTATTATAGGAGAATTCTACTAAAGGTAAGTGTTCATCCCAGTTACCTTGGAATTCTAGGGTACATGCTCTCAGCATATCCTCCAATGTTTGAATCGTTCGCTCGCTCTGACCATCGGTTTGCGGATGGTAAGCTGTACTCAAACACAACTTGGTACCCAATTCCTCTTGTAGACTCCTCCAAAAACTTGAGGTAAAACGGCTGTCACGATCGGACACAATCGTTAGCGGAACACCGTGAAGCCTCACAATTTCCTTCACGTAAGAATTCGCAAGTTTATCCATAGACCATTTCTCTTTGGCCGCTATGAAATGCGCACTCTTAGTGAAGCGATCAACGACCACCCAAATCATGTCGTGACCATTCCTTGTTCTGGGCAGTTTAGTCACAAAATCCATGGTGACGTCTTCCCATTTACCCATGGGTACGGATAAAGGTTCTAAACTCCCATATGGTTTCTGATGTTGTGCCTTAACCCTAGCACAAGTTACACACTCGGCCACATACTTAGCAACATCGAGCTTCATCGTCGGCCACCAATAATAGGGTTTTAGATCCCTATACATTTTCGTACTGCCGGGATGAATTGAGTACATGGTCTTGTGAGCTTCTTCCATCAGAAGATCTCTTATTCCGCCCGTCTTAGGTACCCAAATTCTATCTTGAAATACCTTCAACCCTTGGTTGTTTGTACCGAACACTAACGTTTTTCCCAAATGTTCTTCCTTTCGGTCATTTTTCTTTAAAGCTTCCTCTTGATCTTTCTTTATACTTTCCACAATTGTCGAGACAACTTCAATTCTCAACGCTCTTGGCCTTTTCTTTTCAAGGTTTACCTTCCGACTGAGAGCATCAGCAACAACATTTGCTTTACCAGGGTGGTAAAGTATCTCGCAGTCGTAGTCCTTGAGTAACTCTAGCCAGCGTCGTTGCCTCATGTTCAATTCCTTCTGATTAAAGAGATATTGGAGACTCTTATGATCAGTGAAAAGTTTACACTTGGTGCCATAAAGATAATGCCTCCATATCTTCAAGGCAAATACTACCGCTGCCAACTCCAGATCATGAGTGGGGTAGTTCTTTTCATGTTCCTTCAATTGCCTCGATGCATACGCGATCACTTTATCCCTTTGGGTCAGAACACAACCTAACCCAACTCCGGATGCATCGCTATAAACTGCAAAGTCATCAACTCTTTCGGGCAATGAAAGAATCGGTGCTTCACACAATCTCTTATTCAACTTCTCAAAGGCTTCCTTATGCTTCTCATTCCAAGCATAAGTGGCTCCTTTGTGGGTCAAAGCTGTTAATGGAGTAGCAATCGAAGAAAAGCCTTGGATAAACCTTCGGTAATATCCAGCTAATCCTAAAAAGCTTCGAATCTCCGTAGGACTTTTTGGTTGTTCCCACTTCATTACAGCTTCAATCTTTGCTGGGTCGACCATTATCCCTTCTTGGTTAACCACATGACCTAAAAATTGGACTTCTTGAATCCAAAATTCACACTTGGAGAACTTTGCATACAGCTTCTCCTTTTTCAGGACTTCTAGCACTTCACGCAGATGCTTTTCATGCTCCTGCTTGCTTTTCGAATAAATCAAGATATCATCTATGAATATTATCACAGATTTATCTAAGAATGGTTTACAAACCCTATTCATCAAATCCATGAAAGCTGCTGGGGCATTGGTTAGTCCGAACGACATAACCAAAAATGCATAGTGTCCATATCTCGTTCTAAAAGCAATCTTTTCGATGTCCTGCTCTCTCACCTTTAGTTGATGGTATCCTGACCTAAGATCGATCTTCGAGAAATAGCTCGAGCCCTGCAACTGGTCGAACAAGTCATCGATCCTTGGCAACGGGTACTTGTTCTTTATCGTCACTTTGTTCAGCTCTCTGTAATCGATGCACATTCTCATGCTTCCGTCTTTCTTCTTTACAAATAACACAGGGGCTCCCCAGGGTGATGAACTAGGTCGAATAAAACCTTTGTCCAATAACTCCTGAAGTTGTGTCATAAGTTCTTTCATTTCGGTTGGCGCTAGTCGATAAGGTGCTTTCGCTATCGGCGTCGTTCCTGGTAACAAGTCGATACGAAATTCTACTTGTCGATCAGAGGGAAATCCGGGAAGATCTTCGGGAAAGACTTCCGGATAATCACATACCACCGGAATATTCTGCACCTCCTTCTTTTCCATCTTGGCATCGATCACGAATGCTAGATATGATGTACATCCCTTGGCCAAACACTTTCTGGCTTTCATTAGGGAAATGATTCCAGAGTTTACTCTGCGTTTGTCTCCGTACACCATAAACGACTCTTTCCCTGGCGGGTTTACTTTTACTATCTTCTTTCTACATAGTATTTCTGCGTCGTTGGTGCTAAGCCAATCCATTCCTAAAACTATGTCGAATCCATTTAACTCGATAGGCAATAATTCCTCTTGGAACTTATTCCCATCCAAGTCAATGAGGATGTTTTTCATACGATGGCTAATAGGTACAAACTTGCCACTAGCAATCTCGACTATTATAGCATTAACTAGCATATCTACAGGCAAAACTAGCTTTCTACCAAATTCATGCGATATAAAGGAGTAATTGGCTCCAGAATCAAACAAAATTTGGGCAGGCAATTCGTTTACGAGAAAGGTACCTGAAGCGACATCGGCTTCTTCTTTCGCAGCTTCGAGCGTCATCTGGAAGGCTCTCGCCTTCAGCTTTGGTAGTAGATTGGGTTTTGCTGCATCCTTCTTCTTCGGGCAGTCCCTCAAAATATGCCCTTCTTCATTGCACCCAAAACATACGTTCTTATTGAAGGTGCATTCATTGGTATAATGCCCTGGCTTTCCACATTTGTAACAAGTGAGTTCCACACTGCACTTCCCAACATGTTTCTTCCTACACTTGTCACACCACTTGGCTTCACTTCCTCCTCCAAACTTTCTCGAACCAGTCTTCGAGAATTTGTTCTTTTTATTGGAACCTGAAGTTCCTTCAAACTTTCTCTTTTCGCCAACTTCAACCTTGCTGGTGGCTCTCCCTTTTATCATATCTTCAACAGACTTGGCAGCCCAGATAGCTGCCTCCAAAGTAAGTGCCTGACGTACTGGCACTGCATACTCCCATGGAAGTCCCTTTGCGTACCTGTCTATTTTTGCCAACTCATCTGGGACAATACGCAAAGCAAACTCCATTTTGTCTGTGAAGTTATTTGTATATTCGTCAACGATCATACTCCCCATCTGCAACTTTAGAAATTGGTTTTCTAACTCAAGTACGTTTTGGGCCGAGCAGTACTTGCTCTTGAAGTGCACCAAGAACTCTGCCCAAGTTAATTGCAGTGGCTCATTAGGGCTTAGGGTTTTCCCTAAAGTGCTCCACCAACGGGCAGCACTACCCCTGAACTGACGTACTGCAAACGTAGTTTCTAACTTGCCTTGGCAATCACAAGTCATGAAAGCCAATTCCATTTACGAGATCCAGTCCATTACTCCGACAGGATCTTCTTTTCCATTGAAGGTCGATGGCTTGCAAGTCATAAAGTCCTTATACTTGCACCCATTTCTCTCCACTCTACCCTTGTGGTTATTCCTCCCAACCACAAGCGGTTCACTATGACTAACCGATCTGCTATTGTTCCCTTCTTCAGATCGATCGTCATTTAGTTCACGTTGTTCAACAGGAACTGAAGGTTCATCCCTGTCGTTCAGCAACATTTGCCTCAATTCCTCCCTCTATTCAGCCAACATGGCCTGAATCATAGTTCGTACTCCAGCCACAGTGATGGGTTCGGGTGCAGCTCCTACTATAGGCACCTGTTCCACCGCTGGAGGTTGAGGTTGTTGGTTTCTGTTTGCATTTCCAGCTCCACTCCGAGTTCTTGCCATTACAATCTATACACCGAATATGGCGAAATTTAGGTCTTTATCCTTGTTAGACATGTCAATTCCCTTATCACTCCGAAACGTTTACATGTTAGTTCTAATCTCGTATTCATATGCTTAGTATCCTACACACATAAGGTTTCCAGATCCGGTCGGCAACAGACCATAGATCCGAACAAATAATGGCACACATGGCAAACACATAGCATTTAGCACATAAGGGCATTTTAGGCATCTTCCCTAAAATAAACTAGTGCTTGTGTCTAAAATATGGTAGACACTCATCACACAATCATCACTTAGCATTCTAAGTTCAAGTCTAGAAATTCTACAATTTCTTAGTTCGCTTAAACTAATGCTCTAATACCAACTGTGACATCCCCATATTTCTCGGCCAGAAAAGACCGATTTAATTTATGCATTTTCAAATAAAATCAGAGAAATCTTTTTATAAGATATTGCGGAATTGGTCCCCAAACAATATATGATAAAAGTTTTATCAAAATCCTTCATTAAGAAGGTATATATTTTCCATATATATATCAAAACCTCGGGATGTCATGTTCCGATACAGATCAAAAGCATAAACAAGACATTATAAGCCTTTCAACAGTTATTTACAACTACTGGCCTATAATCCAAAAATATCTCGTCATCCTCCGACTATGCTCGGGGTCCACTACCTGTAATCATAAAACTGAGTGGGTCAGGCTTGGGAGCCTGGTGAGCATATAGGGTTTTCAACCCACAATAATAATATACTTATTAAGTTCACCAATCAACAATAACCCTGATTACCCATTCCCGTTGTCCTCACTTTACGTCCCTAAACACCTATCACAAGGGACCTAGCCTAAGGATTATCATCGGGATGGACACTACTGCTAAGGGGTTTCCTCAGCCATACATGTCCTTAAGGCAACCATGAGGGGGATGAAGTACGCCAATGAACATTTAATTCATCAACACCTACAAGTTGCGAACCTGCTAGTGTTCCACTGGACTATCTAGAAAGTCTGTGGTCGTCATCTATACTTCGCTAGATGACTACAACAACAACAACATCGACATCGAGGCCTCTCACCATTTTAACACACATCAACTATTTCATCTACCCATGTTCTACCCAACATATTTTGTAGATAAAAATCATATATAGTTTAAAACTTGTATAAAACATCAATTCAACAGTCACCTCGAATAAACAATTAGCATATTTACACATAACACGTATTTCAAGGTAAATACTTCATATCTATGTGTAAATTGAAAGTAACTACATACTCACGTATTTTGGTGAAAATCAGGCAGCAATTCGTTTCCTAAAACGATTGTTTCTAGTAAAACCGGGAGTTTTATTTAGAAACCGGGCTCTGCAAAAGTCGGGCTTCGAAACCGAAAAGATAAATTTTCCGGGCTTCTCGAGCACTTCGTGGGGTATTCCGGGCTTTACAATCGATACCGGGGCTTTGCGGGATGTTAAGATGAAGAAAATATGGAGAAAGGGGCTAAAAATGGCTAAATTCCAAAAGTAACCGGAAACCCTCGCATGTACCCTTCTATTTATAGGGTCCGAAGTTTGATCCAAGGGCTGAGAAGTCTCCTGATCCGACGGCTAAGAGGCTTCGCAGGGGGGGTCTCGCACATGGCTCGCATGGCTCGCACATGCGAGCGCTTGCTGTCGGCTTCTAAGTGGACCGTGGCTTGCTGGCGCACCTGCGAGGCTCGGAGCTAGGCTATGCGAGGCTCGAACACACGCGGCAGCTGAGCGAAGCTTCGGTTGGGGAGCTGGCTGCTTCGGATTGGGCCTCCTCCTCGGTCGAATCAGAAGAGGACACGTGGCTCGCATGACTCAGCAGCCTCGGTGACTCAGCAGCCTAATGACTCAGCAGCCAGGTGACTCAGCAGGACACGTGTCACTTTCTAAGCGAGGGTGACGTGGCAATTGTGACTATGCGAAATTTCTCGGTTTTCGCGCCAAAACTTCTAAAATCCATAACTTTCGCATACGAGCTCCGTTTTTGACGTTCTTTATATGCACGCGTAGCTAAAATTACGATCTACAACTTCCGTTTAGACTTCGTCGGCTAATTTTGACTTTAATTTTTATATTATTATTTTTATATTATTATTTTTAATAGACCGGGACAGGAAATCCGTTAAAAAATCATAACTTCTTCATCCGATGTCCGTTTTCGTCAGACTTTTTACCGTTGTGCTCCTAATGACGAGACCTTCAATTCTTGTTTAGGTTGTATCGGCTAAAAATCGCTCGATCTAAAATTCGAGTTTTTTTAGCTGTCTACTACTACGCTGAAACTTCGAAAAATCATAACTTCCTCATACGAAGTCAGATTTGGGCGTTCTTTTTATCAAACTTCTCGGTTTAACGAATACTACGACTTTCGGTTAGATTAATAAGGATAAAAAGTAGTTTATCAAAAACTCACTTTTTACGACATTCAGCACCGTGTCGGTTTTGTCGCGAAACTTCGACAGGTCATAACTTCTTCGTTATAACTCGGATTTTGGTATTCTTTATATCCCCGAAATCCTTGTTTCGACCACTACAATTTTATGTAAAGATATCGGGCTTATCTCACACTTTAATTTTGACGCTTATTTTTAATTTTAATTAATTAAGCCCTAATAATTAAGCCTAAAACACATAATTCACATAATATTCACATAATTCCTTTTCATTTCTTCAAAATGAGTTACAAAGGTTAACCTAGACTATCAACTCAATATAAATGCCTAGGCTAGAAACACGAGTGTTACATAAACTCCCCATTTGACTTGGAAAAATACATAGGATTAATTCTCAATCACTTAAGCCCTTAAAACACCCAAGAAAGATGTCCTTGGGAGCTTACGGCCGTAAACTCCCTTGGTTAGGGCCGTAAACTCCCATTTGGTCCCTTTAAATGACTTAAACCCATTCATACCTTCTAGATTTGGACCTAGCAAAATTCCACGATCAATATAAAGCCTTTAAACATCCTAGAACACCCTCACCATGAGTTTACGGCCGTAAACTCATGGGAAGTTGTCCCAGGGCCGTAAAAACTATGTATAGAGTTTACTCTTGGAGAGTAAACTCCATTCCTAAGTGATTCAAGCCCTTAAATGTTACCCGGGACACCCCAAACACTTAACCAAAGTGTTTTCCGCTCCTTAGAGTGCGTATACTTGTTAATTAGTATTAAATGTACTAATTGTATGTGAACATATGTTATCATATGTTAAATAGGTCACTAAGTGTGTCCAAGTCTTTACTTGACACCGAGCACCCAACCGGCACCTTCGTCGGATCCACTTACATCAGGTGAGTTCATACCCCTGAATGAACCTTTTATATGTTTTATAGGGGGGAATACAAGTTAAACATGCCAGTTATCTTATCAATCACATGTGATTGATAACCCGCATGCACAAGGATTTACCACACTGTTAACTGTTTTACCGAGTTTGATACTGTAAATGGTTTTTCTAAAATGTTTCCACTAGTTCAAATCTCTTACTTATATTGTTTTATCAAAGCTTCTTTAAAACTGATCTTTGAAAGGTTTCTAATGAAATTCTAAAGGTTTTCAAACTTATTTTACAAAGGAATACCCAGTCGTGATTTTCTTAAGTATAAAGTTTTCTTCCATGTTTTCATACCCCACTCGTTATATACCACTGCCTTGTTATACTTTTACTTAGTGGATACTTCTACTTAGTTAAATGCTTATACTTGTTTACACTCTTACTTAGTGATACGCTTCTACTTCACTTATACTTGATATCGCTTCTACTTCACTTATACACGATACGCTCCTACTTCACTTGTTGTCGCTTCTACTTCGTGATACACTTAAATTTGGTAACACTTATACTTCACGATTCGGTTATTCCACACTATACGCTTATACTTCACAATTCGGTTATTCCACACTATACACTTATACTTCACGATTCGGTTATTACATACGATTCGGTTATACTTCACGATTTGGTTATACTTCATGATATGATTCCACTTGTTACACACTCAAATGTAGTTAGATGTATGTCTGTGCTTGTATAGATGCATATAAATAATGATTGAAGGACTTAGGAAGGCTTGTCCGCCCTATTTCCTTTTCTTCGTTGAGATGTGGTCTGGTGGGATCGGATGTCCCTCCGAAGGTCGTTTGATTCATTAGTTATATATTATGTATACGAGCATAGCCATATAGGTTTACTCTAGTCAGTTCAGTTATGAGTCTACCTCTAGTTCAACACTTATATTGCCACACCCCAAAACCACGAACGGCGGAAACGTTCAGGGGTGGAGGACGTCATGTACAGTATCACAACAGTGTAATATAATAAACAAGCAACAACATCATCCATTGCATTATAAGTAAAGTTTTAATACATGTGTGTTCTTTATGTTGTAATAAGACACCAAAAATATACAATCAAAATAAAAGACGAGACTTGTCTGCTCCGTCTTCTCAAAACCTGGCCATCGTACCTGTCTACTGTTGACCTGAGAATACAATTTATTTTGAAAGAGAGTATCAGCTTTAAAGCTGGTGAATTCATAAGTAATTAAGTGTCATTGTCTTGCTTATGAAAATCTGTTATGAAGGCCATGTAAACCTTTAAATGAAAATGTTGATGTAAGTATGAAAACCCTAGAAAATCCCTTATTTTCTATCAGTTTGAGATGTAGTCTTCTACCAAGACCCGAATGTTTTGTTATGACAATGTAGTCTTCTACCAAGACCCGAATGTTTTGTAAGTAAATGATAGTTTTTCCTTTAATTGTTTAGTACTAAAGTACTTAGTCTAACTCATCGTTTATGTGAAAGTATCACAAAATAAAGTAAACAGGAAAATGTACTACTTTAAGTGTTGTCACTGGGTACTAGGACTAACACAACATCTCATTAAGTGAAATATGTAACCTAATGAACATCCGAAGATTGTCCAGAAAAGTAATCATGTAAGTGTCATCGCTGGGTATTAGGAGTAACACAACATCGCAATAAGCGAAAACTATAACCTTATGAACAATCGAAGATTGTCCACTTGTCCTCTGTAGCAGCAGCAGGTGGGTAGAGGGGTTAGCCCCGGTTATCGATCTACCTAGTATATGTAGTAACCTTAGACCTCCGTAGATGGTCATCGACCACTGGTGCTAATCAATGGGGTTCGGAATGGTAAGTCCCGCCGAGATATCCCATTGAACCGGGATAGGAAAGATAATTTACACAGAAAGTACTAATAAATCATCCTCGTAGTTCTATGTACAAGTATCCAGGTAAGTGAATACAGGATAATCCACCTATGTAAAAGTGTTCCTGTATGGTATTCATGTATGTGTGTTCATGTAACAGGTAAGTATATGTAAACATATTCATGTATCAGGTAAGCATCTGTGTATGTACTCATGTATCAGGTAATGTACTAGTATAGACTCATGAATGAACTGACTCTTGTGTGATTCCTTGTAATAGGAATAATGTTTGAGATCTTAAACTTATCCCTATGATAATTTACTGAATGGTAATTAGTTGTTCAAGTAGGTTTATATACTCTTACTACTCAAGGGTGTGAGAAACTAAATGAAATATGTAAACTATAACATCAATACATATATAAGAATATAAGTGTATATGCATAGTTTAGTTCAAGAATGTAAAATGGTTTTGTAAGACATCTTATGGGTTTTGAACAATAATTAACAATGACTTGATGTCATTTTAATTAAACATTTCAAAAGTAAAACATTTGATAACAAATTATTTTTAAGAGTTAAAACCGTTTCATGCATCACATTTTGTAGTATGTGAAATCAGTTAAATGACAAACACAGTTATAAATACATATCAATGATTTAATAACATGTTTGTTTCTACTTGTATCCCCCCCTCCATTTAAGCATTTAAAATCATTTAAAACATTGATTAGGGGTATGAACTCACCTGTAGTTGGTGGTTCGGATGAACTGGACGGTGTAGGATTGCTAGGTGTCAAGTGAGGACTTGTACACACACTACGATCCTAATGAACATATAATCACACATATATGCACTCATTTAATCTCAAATTACTAATTGATAATGTTAAGACATCCTAGGCATAATAAACACTTTATATAAGTGTTTTAAAGCCCTAAGGATTGCATCCAAGCTATTGTGGGACAAGGCACTTGTGTTTAGGGTTCCAAAGGACCCCATATATGAGTTTACTCCCCATATACCATCACACATGGAGTTTACGGTTGTAAACTCTTGAGTTTACGGCCATAAACTCCCAACCATGGGTGCATTGTGTGTTTTGAAGTTCCAAATGATTCCTAAAATTATTCCATCTTGGTGGTTAAATTCTTGGAAGGGTTTAAGACATAGAAACACTCCATTGAGGAGTTTACGGCCCTAAGGCCATTTCCCTTAGAGTTTGCGGCCGTAAACTCTTAAGTATGGGTGTTTTTGATGCTTTCAAGTCTCTTGCACATGTGGTATAGGTTCTAGGCTTTTATTCCAAGCATATGAAGACCCTTGACACACTTTGGTGTCCTTAAATCATGTTTACGGCCCATGAACCATGTCATGGCCGTAAACTCATCTTTAAATGTGTTATTTATGTGATTAAGGCCTTAGATTAAATGGGAACATGTCTAGTTAAAAGTCTAAGGCTTTAGGTGCCTTAAAAGCACCATTTTGAGCTTGAATTTGGAGTTCACGGCCTAAGATACTCTTAGGCCATAAACTCCCAAACTTGGGTGATTCTTGCTTGATTTCATGTCCCTAATACACATATAAATTAGTCTAAGGCAGTAGCATAACACAAGGGTCGGTCTCGGCTTTGTTTCGGGAGTTTACCGCCCAAGAACACCTTGGGGAGTAAACTCCTAAATCTAGTGATTTAGCCATCTAAATCATATTATAACTACATAAAAAGCTTTCTAACACTACTAGAAAGAGTTACTCACGTTTTGGTATAAAAACCCGAAGATCCGTGAGAGAGAAAATGGCTTTTCTCTAGTTGGAAATGCGAATAATGAATGAATTTGGTTCAGAATTCTATTTATAGTCCTGAGATATTTTTGGCAGAAAATATATTTATTCCCAAAATGATCTCTAATATAATAGAGTGTTGGAATAACAGTGTTGCACAAAACCCTAGTGCACCCACTCTCCTAATATTTCCTGAAGTGTAAACCCTGAATTACTCAAACTTACACTAAAAAGTATGAAAATTAACTGTGACTACTATAACTTTTATTGAAGTGATATAGTTTGTACAGAATGGAAATTTCGGGTTGTCACATATATTGAAAAACCCACTACCCACTATTTGGGATGCATCTTCGGGACACAGCCTTCTCCATCGTCTAGTTGGTAACCAGAGTCTCCTGTAGGCAGAGCGGACATTGTGTGTATAGATCTATACGGGATTGACACCCCCGCACCCTGACTGCTAGCTACAGTCCACGGCCTACCAAGCCAAGGGGTGACAAATGTCATATTTTATATAGACGCTTGTAGGGCGTCAGGTACTCTAGTTTCGGTTAGTATGGTTATGAGTATCCCAGGTTACCTTATAATTCATGGATTTATGGTAATGGTATTTCACCAGCAATTTACACTGTATGCTGGAAACCCACTCTCAGAGTCACACTGTTTTTTTGACCTTGCTAGTTGTATCTTTCATTTGATACTGTCTGGGGTCTGTATTCTCTATTTTTAGAACTTGCTAGCTGTATCTTTCATTTGATACTGTCTGGGGTCTGTATTCTCCGTTTTTAGACCTTGCTAGTTGTATCTTTCATTTGATACTGTCTGGGGTCTGTATTCTCTGTTTTTAGACCTTACTAGTTGTATCTTTCATTTGATACTGTCTGGGGTCTGTATTCTCTGTTTAGACCTTGCCAGCTGTACCTTTCATTTGGTACCGTCTGGGGTCTGTGTCTCTCTTTGTTAGACTAATCCAGGCATGTTGTTTGTTCGATACTCTCCTAGAGTCTATGATTCCTCTCGCCTTAGTCAGCAGTCTTCACTGCTGAGGCATATGTTAGTTTCCCTGATTTCTCCTGCTTTCTGTAACAATCAAATTCTGTATTTTGATAGTGATAGCGATTAAGGCAAAACTACTTTTTACCACATAACTCCACCCAGTCTTGGTAGAAGACTACTTTTATTAAAGAAAATATAGGATTTTCTGGTAAAGACACTAATGTAATGGATACTCTAAAACTACCACTTTTATTAAAGTTATTTGGATAAAATGCCATTAAATACTTATGAACTCACCAGCATTTGTAAAAATGTTGATACTCGCTTTTTAAATAACTTGTATTCTCAGGTCAGCATTAGACAGGTACATCCCGGAGCTGTTGATGAAGATAGCTTAGTACCATGCTGTACTTAATATATTTACTTGTATTACGTTGATGTACTGTAATGTAAACCATGTAAAACTATTACTATTAATGCAATGTTTTGTTGTACTTTGATTACTATAATGCATGTGTTGTGATACTTGACATCACGTCATCCACCCTAGAACGTTTCCGCCGTTCCGATTTTGGGGTGTGACAGATTGGTATCAGAGCATTGTTTATAGTGAGCTAAGTAAATCAATTCATAAAAGATATACAACCTATAAATACATAGGGATAAAACACTGTGACCAAGAATTATACTTTAAAATATAACCATATTTTACCAAACTATAAGATCATCCAGAATCTAAACTATCGAACAAAAGTGTCACAAGAAGAACAATAATAAAATCTTCGGATGTTGAGCATTATCGTCAAACCTGGGCGGTTATGTAATCGTAAGCTGGAATAAATGTAACCTGATCAACTACATTTATTCGAGATGCGATGAACATGTGCTTGGGAGTGATAGTGGTGTTGCAACGGGTCTGAAACTTACCAACTAGGAATGCTAGATCCAAACATAAAGTCAAAATACTATAGGAGTATTTTGGAACACTAAAAGATTCACTAATCCCAGAACCATATTCAGAAGATAAGAACCAAACAAGAAATTAAAATACCATAGGGTTATTTTAGGATACATAAACAACCTTGTGTGAAGAAAAAGATCCTTATTAGTATACCTACAACTACAGAGGGTATACTCCCAAGGTTATATATAATAAGGATCCCATAGGCTAAGAATGTGTGGTTTCGCCCTACTTCCTTTTCCTTGTTTGGATGTGGATATAGGGTAGTATCACATATTCGAAGGCCTATCGGATCTAAGCTATATATGATTTGTATACCCTGTGTAATCGTAGCAAGACTCTATATGGATCATCCAGTGATATGTTAATAATCTCTTAGGATTCTTTAGACATTTCCATTTTCGCACGAACCCTGTAGAAAACCCTATCCACTTCAGTGCTTGACAGAAGAGTTGATGCAGACCCAGAAGAGGTTCATTGAGAAGATTTCATGTTCGGAAATAAATGAACTGGGTTGAGACTATTGAATTCACCAAGTGCCTATATCTTTTTAGGGACATCGTTCAAAAACTCGCCTAAACTTCCGAGATTTCCAGTCATCCATCATGAAGTGATGACACCCAGAGACAGATTCGGAAGTGAGGCAGAGTAGAAATTCAATATGTCTTCACAAGAGAAGAACCCTAGGTAACTACCCGAAGGAAACCAACACCGATTCCAATCAAAGATACGAGGCAGACAGAGGGAGCCAGTACATGAAACCCAAGAAGTGTCTTACCCTCGTGTTCGACATGCTAATACACCCTTAAAATAATACAATTTAGTGAGTTAGTGGTTACACTACTCACGCTATGTGTTAGGTAAATCGTTGTTTCCCGTTGCCAGTAACACGATTAGAGCGGATCCCCGCACCTCTATTGAGAGTATTTAGCCATAAGCCTTCATGAGCCTCTCTTTCTGCGGTTTCGTTCCGAACTGTTCTCAAATCTTTCCAGACCGGAAAGTGGAACCTTTCCCAGTATAAAGTTAACATAGTAGGAACGACTCGCATCTTATGGCTCTTTCCGATACTCATACTCCTACCTTGTACACCAGGACTACATCATAGGGATGTAGGTCGACACTCAGACAACCAGTACCCGAGGCACGGGAAAATTTTATGCCTAATACAGTCGGGACAGATATTTACAGGGTTAGCCATCGTCTCTCATTATCTTGTATTCCTTTCCGCGTAGGAAAAGCCATGCCTGCGAAGAAGCGTAACTAGTCCACAAGCAAGAAACCTACTCTCTTATTCGATGAAGCTATGTTCCAAGCTGCAGTCTCGGCAGCCGTAGCAGCTGTCATGGATCACCTGAATGCTAACAATGCCAATGTTAGCAAGGGCCCTATCGGAAATTCCGATCCTAGCAATGGACAGCAGCAACCAACCCCTACATACCTAGCCACCCAAGAACCTCAACTAAATCCACTGAAGAGAAAACTCAAGATCGAGGAGGGACGTACCTCGGCTCAAGGACCTTCCGAAGGGCAACGAGCTGAGGCAGTCAATACCCCTATCAATCCTTCCCTCCTGACTTCAAGAAGACCATACCTAGGAAACCTTCCCCACTGCAGCAAGTGCAGTTACCACCATCATGGTGGCTGTTGGGAACTCATATGTGCTAGGTGCAACATGAAGGGGCATATTGCTCGCGTATGCAGAACTCCGGTGGAGCGTATTGCATCAATCACCAATGTGACGACCAATCCAGTCTGTCGTCTATGTGGTGAGATTGGACACTTCAAATGAGATTGCCCAACTGAAGGAAACAACAAAGACACAGGAGGAGCCTAACTCTACTGCTTAAGGAGAAGCATCAAGGAACCCGGTAGATTTTGGTACGTCTCTCGATCTCAGATAACTAACACAAAACATCAAAAGGCTAATTCAAATGTAAATACTTCCCCATTAAGGCGAAAGTCACAGCACTGTTGTAACGCCTGTGTTTCTGGGCCTGTCATTAATGTTGATATAATAGTCTAGGTTAACCTTTGTAACCCGTTTTGAAATAATAAGAGTGTATTATTTGAGTATTATGTGTTTTGTGCTTAATTGCTTAATTATGTGGTTTGATTAATTAAGAATAAAAATAAGCGTCAAAATTTAAGTGTAAAATAAACTTGATATCTTTGGATAATGTTGTAGTAGTTGAAACGAGGTTTCCGAATATATAAAGAACGCCCAAATCTGACTTCGTATGAGGAAGTTATGATTTACCGAAGTTTCGGCTTAGCGGTATGCAGCCTGAAATACTCGATTTGAGATTGAGCGGTTTTTAGCCGAAGCAATCTAAACGACGATCGAAGATCTCGTTGTTGGTATCGAAGCGATAAAAAGTTAGGCGAGAACGGACGTCAAACGAAGAAGTTATGAATTTATAACGAAGTTTTTCTGTCCCGGCCTATTAAAAATAAATAATAAAAATAAAGTCAAAATTAGCCGATGCAGTCTAAACGAAAGTTGTATAGCGTAGTCTCACCTACGCGTGGATATAAAGAACGTCGAAAACGGAGTTTGTATGAAGAAGATATGAATTTTCGAAGTTTATTAAATAATTAATAATTAAATTTAATTATTAAACCCGATATAATTCGAAGGGGAGTCACCGGGCATATCCGAAGTACGCCCAGCATACTGCTGTACGCCCCGCATACAGCGAAGCATGACTACCTTCGCATTCGAGTTCTTCGGATGACGAACGCCATGACGATTTCGGACGAGTACGCCCCGCGTACAGGCATACACCCCGCGTACTCCGAGGCTCCAGCCTCCTATAAATAGGATGCGAGGGCAGCCGAGTTCCTTTGCTCTTTTCTCTCTTCTCTCTCCCGTTTTGCATCGATTTGCGTGCCAGAAATACCCCGAAGCCCCGGTATTATTCTCAAGCCCCGAAGCAAGTCCCGAGATCCCGAGAGGTGCGATTTCCGAGCCGAAGCTCTGCCCGCGAGAAGTTCGATTTTTGTAGAGATCTTCCAGATCTGCTGAGGATTACTACTTCTACAAGTCGTAGTGCTGTCTGGTCGTCTTCTGATCAAGTGAGTGTATACTACCTTTCATAAACACGATAATAATACAAGTATGGTTTTATTGTATTAAGTATATTGTTGTTTATGTGTATAATTTTTTTGTTATAAGTGTGAATGTATATTCATTCTCTTCTATCTCATAGATCTGATTTACTTTCTATGAAATAAGTGTTATGTGGGTGTGCCTTATCTGTTATGTGGAATATGTATTAAATGAAAATGATATACAGGTTTTAAACTATGTATGAAAATATATATTTTTATCTACTAATATGTTGGGTAGAACATGGGTAGATAGTTGGTGTGCAATAAACAGATGAGAGGCCTCGATGTTGTTGATCTAGTTATTCAGCGGAGTATGGATAACGACCACGGACTCTTTCTAGACAGTCCAGTGGAACGCTAGCAGGTTCATAACCTGTAGGTGTTGTGAACGATGTGTTCACCGGTGTACTCTATCCCCCTCATGGTTGCCTTTAGGATATCTATTGTTGAGGAAACCCCTTAGCAGTAATGTCCATCCCGATGAAAATCCTAGATCAGGTCCCTTGAGATAGATGTTATTTTAGGGACGTAAAGTGAGGATAACGGGAATGAGTAATCAGGATAGTGATTGGTTAGTGAAATTAAATATAATTTATTTATTGTAGGTTGAAAACCCTATATGCTCACCAGGATCCCAAGCCTGACCCACTCAGTTTTATTTGTATTACAGGAAGTGGCGCAAGGGCGTAAGATGGATGAATCATCGAGTTGTTTTGTTTACAAGTCTGTATATGTATATATTTGTTGAATGACTTGTAATGTTATCATTTATGCTTTATGGTCTGTATCGGAACATGACATCCCGAGTTTTTATTATATAATGAAAATGCATCTCTTGATGAAATGCTTTGATAAATATTATTTTATCATGTTTTGTTTTGGGAACAAATTCCGCAACTCTTTTAAATCAAAAGGATTTACTCTAAAATTATTTAGAAAGCATAAATGAAATCGGTCTTTTCTGGCCGAAATTTTGGGGATGTCACAACTGTTATAAAATTTAAAATTCATTAGGTAAAACTATAATGGCTAAACATATACGTTACGGCCATGTATAGTTAAGATGGATAGACCTAGAGTGAGTGAATGCCGCCTAATTTCCTGTTCCTCGTTTGGTTGTGGATTTAGGGCGGAGTCTCTCAGTCAACAGTCCTCCCCACCTTAATTATACATGACTAGTATATGTTAGGCGATTATAGAAATGACTTGTGAGAATCCATTCATGAAAAGATACTCTACTCAGAAACACTTAGAACACTTCATAGTTCCGCGTCGACTCTATCGGTCCAAGTATCCGCGACAGTGATACACAGGACGAAACCCTAGACGCCTAGAACTTGTGTGCCTATTCAGCACATGACTCTATCGATCCTCATTTTATACCATGTCGAAGTGTGCCAACTTCGACGACTCTATCGATCATGGTTTGACATAGTGCAACCATGTGTACACCCCTAGTGTTGTGTAAAAAGAACTTTCTCCGTAGCCATGTTGGCAAATAAAGGTTCTTCCGAACCTAAACACAATACTAATAATCAAACCTAATGCGATCCGTCAGTCGTCCCTCTTATCTCAAACCTTCCGAAGTACCCAACAGAAGGATACCGCGCGTTGTTGACCGACCCCTCTTAGTCATATGGAAACCGAAGCGAAAGACACTGCAAGATACTCCAGAAGACAATGACCATCCGAAGCATACTTCGTAGATTCCCCAGAAAGACCCTTCGCACCTCGCACATCAGGTTCGTGAATCCAGAGGATAGAACTCATGGGACTAACCACTATAACTGAGTATATGCGTAAAAGTGGTATATAATTGAGATCAAAAAGATTTAAGATGTGTGCTTCCTCCCCACTCCCTGTTCCTCGTTGGGTTGTGGGTCTAGGGTGGAGTCGCACAACTGAACATCCTGCCGACCTCAATTATATACGGCCTGCATACACCAAGTATTAGTGGTTAAGCCAAGTATGAGCTCTACCACGAGCCTCATAGTAAAGCCCTTCATCCTATTCCATAAGATAGGAGCTGGAGTCAAGAGAACCATTGCGGGTTGAGCTACTATAATGACACAAATCCGAAATTTTTTGTCATACTGGTTAAGCTCACATGATAACTAAGACCCTCAGTTAGTGAAGAGATTAAAGTTCCGAATAATGGAACCCTATACTCACTAGATTTGACCTAGACCGGGAAAACTCAGAACCTTCGGAAGAGTAGTTGCAGTAGATGCTCGCACTACTCAGGCACTTCGTCCACCCCGTTACTGACGAGTAGTGCCTAAGATCCTCCGCCCTCTCGCATGGAGGAAGTCACCGTCGCCTTGTAGACGATAGACTACACTCTCCAAAGTGAACACTAGGATACCGAGAACCACAGGATAACCTCCGCAGCCAAGAATACTTGATCAAAGTCCGAATGTAGTTGCGTCAAGCCTCATGACCCAGATCCCGAAGAGATTTTAGACTTGACACCAGCCTTGGTGTTAGTCTAGGGGTTATACAGGAGCATGCACTTTCCGCAATAGAATAAACCAAAGTCTTAGAGATTCATTGGACTATTAGGTGTCCCACAAATACTATCTCACGCAGAAATAGTAGAACCACCTCCCGAGATATTCCAACACTCATTTGGTGAAACCCTATCTCCCTGACCCTGAGGGTTTCCGTTAGGGATATCTCAAGATTCATTAGTGCAGGTTCATTTTGCACAAGATTGAGATAGCCACTCTACAACGAAAAGATACCGTAGACACACAACCCATTCAATGATCTAGAAAGCCTCTAAAAGCCAATTGACAGGAAACGCGAAACCAAAGACAACCCGAGCTTCCTAAGAACCAACCTGAAGGACTACACTACCAGTATGAGAGAGAATGTTAGGAACTTTGGAATGGCGATCACGCCAGTGATGATCTTGCCATAGAAGTACACTATGTTCTAAGTACTGAAAAGCTCTACCCTTCCGAGAGCTTAGGACCATCTGAGAATCCTCATGGAGAATTGGTCCAACCCTTGTCAGACCACTACTACTTTAGGATATTCCACAAGTTTCACACCCGATCGAACCACCTCCTAGACTTGATCAGTGTTGCCCAATGTCACTTTTCGTATCCCACTCATCTTGATAGAAACCATTGAGAACCCTAACCTCGTAAGTACACCAGTCGAAACTCACTAACTACACGAGACAGAATCCGCATCCCGTAGGTGAAGGTTTGTTGGAATGACAAACACAGACCAGATTTCACTTAGGAATGCGAGGACAAACCGAATAGGAAGTACCCTCCTGCCTCTATCATTCATACCTGCTTCCTTGCCTAGACCTGAATTTCGGGACGAAATTCCCTCTAACGGGGGGATGATGTGACAACCCAAAGTTTATTCCGTTACATTACCCAGTTTCCGTTAACGGAATATTCCATTGTATAAAAGTTCTGTTAATAAGAGGTCGTCAAATAAATAAATGTTTTATTTATTTATGTTTTATGTCGTTATAGTCGTAATAAAGTAAATGAAAACACTTAAATTACATTTCCATAGTAATTTGGAAAAAGTTAGTTTTTATTATTACGACCACTAAATCGGGTGTGACCAAAAGCCCCGTTTAGCGACAGTATCGGGTAGATTCCCACTGAGCTCCAACTCTAACCCAGATATAAGGGGGAATGGACTTCATTCCACCTCTTTTCACTCTCTCTCTATACTCTCTCTCATACAAGCTCGATTTCGCCTCAAATCCGCAACCAAACGCCTCCAAATCGTGAGTCTCCTTACCCTAACTTATCCTAAACATTATTGGCTGTGACTTTACCCCAAAAATTCGACCATATAAGCTGTCGAAGAGGCGTTTACGGCCCAAGAACAATCTAGGGCCGTAAACCTCTTAAATGAGGCCAAAATGACCAAAATTTGTCCCTTTGAGCCTAGGAACCAATTAAGGATTTAGCCTAGGAGTGTTTGCACCTTAAAACAATCAATTTTGGGGCATAAAAGAGGGTTTACGGCCCAAGCACATGCTTAGGCCGTAAACACCCTCTAAACTTGTTAAATCAAGTCTAAAACACTCCCAAACCACCCTTAGGCTTAATACATAAATTAGGGGCTTGCTATTTCGGGTTTAGAACAATTAAACACAAAGAAATGAGGGGTAAAAAGGAGTTTACGGCCCAAGCACATGCTTAGGCCGTAAACACCTCCAAACCATGTCAAATGGTAGTTTTAATCCCCCCCAAATGGCCTTATACTTCATTATAAATTACTAGGAGTGTAATAAGGGCTTAAAACTTCAATAAAATCAAGGTATAGGAGTTCACGGCCGTGAACTCCCATAGGGGTGGTTCATGGGCCGTAAACTCCCATTAGGTGTCCAAATGGTGCCCTAAACTCCCCATTTGACTTGGAAAAATACATAGGATTTATTCTCAATCACTTAAGCCCTTAAAACACCCAAGAAAGATGTCCTTGGGAGCTTACGGTCGTAAAATCCCTTGGTTAGGGCCGTAAACTCCCATTTGGTCCCTTTAAATGACTTAAACCCATTCATACCTTCTAGATTTGGACCTAGCAAAATTCCACGATCAATATAAAGCCTTTAAACATCCTAGAACACCCTCACCATGAGTTTATGGTCGTAAACTCATGGGAAGTTGTCCCAGGGCCGTAAACACTATCTATAGAGTTTACTCTTGGAGAGTAAACTCCATTCCTAAGTCATTCAAGCCCTTAAATGTTACCCGGGACACCCTAAACACTTAACCAAAGTGTTTTACGCTCCTTAGAGTGCCTATACATGTTAATTAGTATTAAATCTACTAATTGTATGTGAACATATGTTATCATATGTTAAATAGGTCACTAAGTGTGTCCAAGTCTTTACTTCACACCGAGCACCCAACCGGCACCTTCATCGGATCCACTTACATCAGGTGAGTTCATACCCCTGAATGAACCTTTTATATGTTTTTACATGTTTTATGGGGGGGAGTACAAGTTAAACATGCCAGTTATCATATCAATCACATGTGATTGATAACCCGCATGCACAAGGATTTACCACACTGTTAACTGTTTTACCGAGTTTGATATTGTAAATGGTTTTTCTAAAATGTTTCCACTGGTTCAAATCTCTTACTTATATTGTTTTATCAAAGTTTCATTTAAAACTAATTTATGAAAGGTTTCCAAAGAAATTCTAAAGGTTTTCAAACTTATTTTACAAAGGAATACCCAGTCGTGATTTTCTTAAGTATAAAGTTTTCTTCCATGTTTTCATACCCCATTCGTTATATACCACTGCCTTGTTATACTTTTACTTAGTGGATACTTCTACTTAGTTAAATTCTTATACTTGTTTACACTCTTACTTAGTGATACGCTTCTACTTCACTTATACTTGATATCGCTTCTACTTCACTTATACTCGATACGCTCCTACTTCACTTGTTGTCGCTTCTACTTCGTGATACACTTAAATTTGGTAACACTTATACTTCACGATTCGGTTATTCCACACTATACACTTATACTTCACAATTCGGTTATTCCACACTGTACACTTATACTTCACGATTCGGTTATTACATACGATTCGGTTATACTTCACAATTTGGTTATACTTCATGATATGATTCCACTTGTTACACACTCAAACGTAGATAGATGTATGTCTGTGCTTGTATAGATGCATATAAATAATGATTGAAGGACTTAGGAAGGCTTGTCCGCCCTATTTCCTTTTCTTCGTTGAGATGTGGTCTGGTGGGATCGGATGTCCATCCGAAGGTCGTTTGATTCATTAGTTATATATTATGTATACGAGCATAGCCATATAGGTTTACTCTAGTCAGTTTAGTTATGAGTTTCTACCTCTAGTTCAGCAATTATATTGGAAAACCCACTACCCACTATTTGGGATGCATCTTCGGGACACGGCCTTCTCCGTCGTCTAGTTGGTAACCAGAGTTTCTTGTAGGGAGATCGGACATTGTGTGTATAGATCTATACGGGATTGACACCCCCGCACCTTGACTGCTAGGTACAGTCCACGGCCTACCAAGCCAAGGGGTGACAAATGTCATATTTTATATAGACGCTTTCAGGGCGTCAGGTACTCTAGTTTCAGTTAGTATGGTTACGAGTATCCCAGGTTACCTTATAATTCATGGCTTTAAGATAATGGTATTTCACCAGCAATTTACACTGTATGCTGGAAACCCACTCTCAGAGTCACACTGTTTTTTTTACCTTGCTAGCTGTATCTTTCATTTGATACTGTCTGGGGTCTGTATTCTCTGTTTTTAGACCTTGTTAGTTATATCTTTCATTTGATACTGTCTGGGGTCTATATTCTCCGTTTTTAGACCTTGCTAGCTGTATCTTTCATTTGATACTGTCTGGGGTCTGTATTCTTTGTTTTTAGACCTTACTAGTTGTATCTTTCATTTGATACTGTCTGGGGTCTGTATTCTCTGTTTAGACCTTGGCAGCTGTACCTTTCATTTGGTACCATCTGGGGTCTGTGTCTCTCTTTGTTAGACTAATCCAGGCGTGTTGTTTGTTCGATACTCTCCTGGAGTCTATGATTCCTCTCGCCTTAGTCAGCAGTCTTCACTGCTGAGGCATATGTTGGTTTCCCTAATTTCTCCTGCTTTCTGTAATAATCAAATTCTGTATTTTGATAGTGATAGAGATTAAGGGAAAACTACTTTTTACCACATAACTTTGCCCAGTCTTGGTAGAAGACTACTTTTATTAAAGAAAATATAGGATTTTCTGGAAAAGACACTAATGTAATGGATACTCTAAAACTACCACTTTTATTAAAGTTATTTGGATAAAATGCCACTAAATACTTATGAACTCACCAACATTTGTAAAAATGCTGATACTCGCTTTTCAAATAACCTGTATTCTCAGGTCAGCATTAGACAGTTACATCTCGGAGTTGTTGATGAAGATAGCTTAGTACCATGTTGTACGTAATATATTTACTTGTATTACTTTGATGTACTCTAATGTAAACCATGTAAAACTATTACTATTAATTCAATGTTTTGTTGTACTTTGATTACTATAATGCATGTGTTGTGATACTTGACATGACGTCATCCACCCCAGAACTTTTCTGCCGTTCCGGTTTTGGGGTGTGACAACCTACCACATGAACAAGGAAGAGGTCACCCTAAGCAAACTCCAAGGGCTCCTAAGGACTGCTAAGAGCATCCTCAAGGACAAGTCTGTTGCACTAACTCCCAATCCACCCGCTGCTCCTGTTTTGGATATTGGGCAGGGAAGGGGCAAGAAGAGGAAGGCTTCTTCAAAGAACCACCGTAAGGGAAAGTTCCAAGATGGTTGCTCTTCTAGTGGGACCAAGGTTGACCCTGCTAAGCCCAACCCAAACCCAAAGGAGGCAGAGTGCCACCATTGCCACAAAATAGGGCATTGGAAGAGAAGCTACCCGGAATATCTGCAAGCCATCAAGGATGGGAAGATCAAGCCATCTTTCGCAGGTATTTACACAATTAAATCTAATGATTCATCTCATGCTATTTCTTGGGTTCTTAATACAGGATTTGGTTATCACATATGTTCTGATTTGCAGGGACTAGGAAGAAATAGGGATGTGGAGCGTGGAAGAATAAATCTAATCATGGGGAACAGAAGATCGTCGCCTGTGACCAAGATTGGAATGTATTCTCTAGTGCTTAGTAATGGATTGAATTTAGATTTAAATAATTGTTGCAACTCGCCAGATATGGCAAGAAACATCATTTATTTTCATGGTTTATTTAGAAAAGGATTTACATATTCGTTTAATAATGAGAATGGTTTGATTTATGCTTATCTAAATGGTGTTTTATATTTTGAAGCAATGCCATGTAATGGAATTTATGAAACTGTTGTGGTTGTAGATAACCTAGGAAATGATCTGTTGTGTATGGATTCTTCCAATAGTATGGATAAAGCATGCTTGTGGCATTGTCGTCTTGGACATGTCAACAAGAAGCGCATAGCCCAACTCCAAAAGGATGGAGTGTTGCAGTCATTCGACCTTATGGAAGATGACACATGTGAATCTTGTTTACTTGGAAAGATGACCAAGTCACCCTTCAATGGCACTTGTGAGAGGGGTGAGGGTTTATTGGATCTCTTACACACAGACGTGTGTGGGCCCTTTAGATCCACCACAAAGGATGGGAACCGCTTCTACGTGACTTTCACCGATGATTATAGTAGATATGGTTATATTTACTTAATCAAGCACAAGTCAGAAAAGTTTGAAAAGTTCAAAGAGTTCAAACATGAAGTGGAGAATCAATTGGGCAGGAAAATCAAGATGCTTCGATCCGATCGAGGAGGAGAGTACCTAAGTCTTGAATTCCACGACTATCTCAAGGAATGCGGAATAGTTTCGCAATTGACGCCACCTAGGACACCGCAGTTAAATGGTGTGGCAGAAAGGCGTAATCGAACCTTGTTAGACATGGTTCGTTCTATGATGAGTCGTGATTCACTACCTATCTCATTCTGGGGGAATGTGCACACATATAAGGCACGATTGGTTGCGAAGGGCTTTACTCCAACTCCAAGAGTTGACTATGATGAGACCTTCTTGCCAGTTGCTAAAATAAAGTCTATTAGGGTGATGCTAGCCATTGTTGCATTTCATGATTATGAGATATGGCAGATGGATGTCAAGACCACTTTCCTTAATGGGAAGTTGGCTGAGGATGTTTACATGGCTCAGCCAGAGGGTTTTGTTGATCCGAAGCATCCCAATAGAGTGTACAAGCTTGAGAAGTCCATTTATGGACTTAAGCAAGCATCTCGCACATGGAATCTTTGCTTCGATGAGAAAGTCAAAGAGTTTGGATTTGTACGAAGTGAAGATGAATCATGTATATATGTCAAGGCCAGTGGGAGTATAGTTAGCTTCCTCGTTTTGTATGTCGATGACATACTGCTCATAGGAAACGACATCCCGACGCTGCAAGAGGTTAATTCCTGGCTCAGGAAGTGCTTCGCTATGAAGAATAAGGATAATGGGAGAACGAAGTAAGAGACTAGTAGGACTTAGTCAGAATACTTACTTGGATAAGGTACTAAAACGTTTTAGTATGGAAAAGTCGAAGAAGGGAGAACTACCGATACAGAATAATGCCAAATTGAGTAAGACTCAAAGTCCGAGTACAGAAGCCGAGATAGCTGAGATGAGCCGAGTACCTTACACTTCCGCAATTGGCTCAATCATGTTTGCTATGACTTGTACTCGCCCTGATGTAGCCTTTTCTTTGAGCATGGTCAGTAGAAATCAAGGGAACCCTAGCAGAGCTCATTGGATTGCGGTCAAGAATATCCTTAAGTACCTTCGGAGGACCAAGGAATGGTTTTTAGTCCTCGGAGGGAGTGATGACTTAAAGGTGCGAGGGTATAGTGACGCCAGCTTCCAGACCGACAGGGACAGCTACCGTTCGCAGTCGGGCTGGGTATTTACCCTTAATGGAGGAGCAATGACTTGGAAAAGTTCCAAGCAAGAGACCGTAGTTGATTCAATGTGCGAATCAGAGTACATTGCAGTGAGCAAAGCGTCAAAGGAGGGGATGTGGTTGAAGAACTTCATTGGTGACCTTGTAGTTGTGCCTGCCATAAAGGAGCCTATGGAAACTTTCTGTGACAATGAAGGAGCGGTTGCCTTGACCAAGGAACCAAGGGATCATGGTAGGTCTCGGCATATCGACAGAAAATATCACTTTATTAGACATCGAGTAGAAGAAGGACACCTCGTAGTAAAGAGGGTAGCATCAGAGGATAACCCAGTAGATCCACTTATGAAGGGACTGAGTAGGGTTCATCACTTGCAGCACGCTAGGAGCATTGGGCAGAAAGACGATATTAGTTTAGATTAGATAGTTTAGAAACATGTAATAGATAAATGTAATTGACATTTGATGATTAAATAAAGTAGTATTATTTATAAGTAAAGCTACTGTCTTATGTTAATTGTTTAACAATTGTTTCACTTTGCATGTTTTGACTTCCTGAATAATTGAGTTTTTAAGAATAATCGAATTATTCGATTGGTCCACAATCGTTCATATGTTGGAAGTAGGTATGAATGAAGATTGTCATGAATTGGTGTGTAGATTGTATAAAAGGTATTAGACACAGCAAAGGTTTGCTACAACGTTCATGAGTGCATATGAACAAGTTTTGAGCATTGGAATAAACCCGTGCTTGCTGGAGTCACTTTATGGAATGTACTGCAAATGATCGCAAGACGATAATATCATATGGTCTTAAAACCAAGATATATGGTTTATTGTTTATTAATTGGTTGTACATTGACAATGCGAAACCGCATCAGTAAATTGATGTCATAAAATGCATTGTTGTGTATAGTTGATTAGTAAATAGTAAATACATATAAGTCAAAGTTTATCTGTTACTTTTATCCTAAGAGGGTAAAAGCGATATCAGGGCCCCTCGATGATTTGATTTGACTTATGTGTCGGGCCCGGTCAGGACTGAATTGATGTGTTCAATTAATTTCTACGTCAAATGAATCTGAGATCGAGAAACCAACTGTTGGACAATAAGTATGACTATGTTCCATGAGATTGTCCGCACAATATCTAAACAGAGGACTGTACGATCCCTTATCTAAAGGACAGGATACTGATAAGATCAGAGTTTGACAGCGTCTTTGAGAGCTATGATTGCAAATCGGATTGTGTTTGCATATATAGTTACTAGACTTATCCAAATGGGAGACTGTTGGATTAGTGTCTAAGGCTGTAACTATATTTGGTAAGTACTTGACCCGGTTGTGCATGGTCCTTTTAGGTTGCCTTCACCATAGCAACTTGACAGGGTGATTTGTAAAGAGAGAAGAGATATTATTGTTAATATATTATGAGAGTAATATATTAAAGGAATAATAATATTATTTGATTGATATAAGTCATAAATTAATTGAGAAATAATTTGGTGACTTAAAGAGGTTAATTAAATAAAGGGGCATAAACAGTCAAATGTATGATATTTGTGTTTTGGGCTATGTATCCTTATGGATATTTGGGTGGACGGATTTTAGGGTTTGGATATCTTAAAATCGTCCACGCCTCATATCTAGAAGGACCTTTGGATTGCTTAGGACCTAAGTTATACAATTAGGGTTAAGGGTGAAACCCTAGTAGCTCATAATATAAATTGTGACAACCCAAAATTTATTCCGTCATTATAACCCATTACCGTTAATAGAATATTCTATTTTATAAAAGTTCCGTTAAATTGGGGTCTTCAAATAAATAAATGTTTTATTTATTTGTATTTTATGTTAATATCGCCGTAATAAAATAAATAAAAACACATAAATTATCTTTCCATTTTATTGGAAAAAGTTTATTTCTAGGCTAGACATGAGTACAACCTACCATCCGCAGACTGACGGACAAAGTGAGAGGACGATCCAAACCTTAGAGGATATGCTGCGAGCCCGTGTGATTGACTTTGGTAAGGTGTGGGATACACACTTACCCCTTGTGGAGTTTTCCTACAACAATAGTTATCATACGAGCATCAAGGCAGCTCCATTTGAAGCCCTCTACAGCCGGAAGTGCAGATCCCCTCTGTGCTGGGCTGAGGTAGGTGACACTCAGTTAGCTAAAGGTCGAGTTCCTGACAGTGCTCTCACGGGTCAGGAGATCATCAGAAAAACGACCGAGAAGATTGTAAAAATTCGCGAACGATTAAAAGCCGCTAGGGATCGACAGAAAAGCTACATAGAAAAACGAAGAAAGCCTTTGGAGTTCCAGGTGGGAGACCGTGTCCTTTTGAAAGTCTCACCCTGGAAGGGCACGATACGCTTTGGAAAGCGTGGAAAGATGAACCCAAGGTACATAGGGCCTTTCGAGATTCTCGCAAGAATCGGCCTCGTAGCTTACAAACTCAACCTACCCGACAAGCTAAGTAACATACATCCTACCTTCCACGTCTCAAACTTAAAGAAATGCCTGTCCGACGAGACTCTCGTAATTCCACTTGACGAGATCGAAGTCAACGAGAGCCTCAACTTCGTGGAAGAGCCTGCGGAGAATTTGGACCAAGAAGTAAAACGGACGAAACAAAGTCGCATCCCAATTGTGAAGGTTCGATGGAACGCCAAACGAGGACCGAAGTTCACTTGGGAGCGCGAAGATCAAATGAAACTCAAATATCCCCATCTCTTTGATTAGTAGTACTGTAATAACTTAACTGTTTGAATTCTAAATTTCGGGACGAAATTCCCTTAACGGGGGGATGATGTGACAACCCAAAATTTATTCCGTCATTATAACCTGTTACCATTAATAGAATATTCTATTTTATAAAAGTTTCATTAAATTGGGGTCAACAAATAAATAAATGTTTTATTTATTTGTATTTTATGTTAATATCGTCGTAACAAAATAAATAAAAACACGTAAATTATCTTTCCATTTTATTGGAAAAAGTTTATTTTTAATTACGACCAGTTAACCAGGTAAAAAGCTTAAACCTCGTTAAACATAAGTATCGGGTAGTCGTATACCGGGTACAACACCCAAGCCTTATATAAAGGAGGGTGGACACTCCATAGAAACATTTTACCACACTGGACCCACTTTCTCTCTCTACTCTCTCTCCTCAAGTCCGATTTCATCCGAAAACTGCAAATTTCCGCCTCCAAAACGTAAGTTCTCTTACCCTAACTTGTTCTAGACATCATTGATTAGTGTTTTAACCCAAAAATCGTTCATGAAGGCTGAAAAAGAGGAGTTTACGGCCTAAGAACCTCCTTAGGCCGTAAACCCCTAAAATGATGTCAAAAGTGCCAAATTTCTCCCCTTTAAGCTTAGAAACTAGTTTTGGACCTAACCTAGAAGTGTTTGAACCTTGAATCATCAAGTTTTAGCGCAAGAAAGAGGGTTTACGGTCCAAGGACATTCTTAGACCGTAAACACCCTCTAAGCTTGCAAATCAAGCCCAAAACACTTCCAAACCACACTTAGGCTTAAGATAGATCTTAGGGACTTGCTATTTCGGACTTGGAACACCTAAATCTTGTCATTCGAAGGCCAAGCAAGAGTTTACGGCCCAGGCATATGCTAAGAGCGTAAACTCCCCTTAAACATGCCAAATGAAAGTTTAAGCCCCCTAAAGAGCCTTATACCCTCACTAGAACTTGCTAGGAATTACCCAAGGGCCTTGTAATCAAAGAATGGAGGTGTCCAAAAGTTTGCTACCATAAACCTCGGGGTTTACGGCCGTAAACTCCCAAGGAGTGGTCCTTGGACCGTAAACTCCAAGGGAGTACCCTCCTTTGACCTTAAACACCCCTATAGCCCTGTATATTACCTTAGAACTACTTCTAGAACCACAAAAGGCTTGAAATCACTCACTTACACTCCTCCCATGAGTTTACGGCTGTAAACTCATGGGGGATGTGGTTTCCGAACTGTAAACTCACTTAAGATGATTTTTAGAAGACTAAACTCCATAGTAAGGTCTTATACTCTTTCCTTGCAACCCATTAGCCTTCTAGCACTCAACCATAAGACCTTTAATCACATTAGGATGTCTATATGTGTATAATTAGAGTCTAAATCACTAATTACTTATAAACATATGTATTCATATGTTACTAGGGTCATAAAGGGTGTACAAGTCTTTACTTGACACCAAACGCTCATCCGACACTTCCACCCGATCTACTCATTGCAAGTGAGTTCATACCCCTTAATGAACCTTTTTAAATGTTTCTACATGTTTTATGGGGGATACAAGTATAATTCTATGAGGTTTTATTATTAAATCATATGTGATTCACAAATTTTCATCAAAAAGGGATTTTCTACACTTTTAGCTACTACCAATAAAACTGTTTTAGTTGTTTATCAAATGCATTTTTAAGATTAAATTGTCGTTAAACTATTTTCAAAACTGTGTTTAATTCACTTTTCTTGTTAAAATATATCTACACTAATATATTTATATAAGTAAGGCTTGAAGGACTTAGGACCGATAGCTCGCCTTATTTCCTGTTCTTTTTTGATGTGGTCTTAGGGTATCTGTTATCCGTCTGACTGTCGTTGATTTCGTAGTTATATATCATATATATTGGTGTTAGATATGAAAGTCTTCATCTTATTCAATACCTTTGTTATACAAAGGCAGGAAATCATACACTCTAGTTAACTATAATAGGTATAGTTAAGACTACTGCTCGTTACCTCTAATACTACTATACTCACTATAACTACTATGATTACAAGTTAATACATGTATAAGAGAACACTCTATGAACTATACAAAAAGACTACTAAACTATAATACAAGAGAATACAATAATCCAAAGTATAACACACTATCCCTCTATAAGACACTCTACCACGCTTACACCATGTGACCAGGGCTTTCCAGAAGGAAGGCAACACTACATGTATAGATCTATACGGGGCAGACACTATTACATCTCGACTGTTAACTACAGTCCGAGCCGACTAGGCCCACCGGGTGGCACTACATCACCACATTACGCACGACCGGGAAGGTTGTCGGGTTCTCTATTATCATCTAGTCTGGTTACATGAGGGTTACACCTTTATTTAAATTAATACACTAAGACTAAAGTCTAAGCTAACATCCCGAAGTAAGTAAGTATCTATTACTAATGGAAGTTTGCACCACTACTACTGTCAACAGGCATAACTTTTCTTCATCTATGTTACTCACATGAGATTTATTACTGTACTTTTACAACTGAAGGTTTTCAATGATAATACTTACACACAACTCAAAGGATTTAACTTACATTGTACTTTTCTGGAAAATATAGGATTTTCTAGGGATTTCTACTACTTACAAACATAAATTTCAGTTTTTATACTATAAGTTTGTAAACACTTTTATACAACAACGACACCAAATTCTTATGAACTCACCAGCTTTATGCTGATACTCGTTTTCAAAATAACTTGTATCCTCAGGTCAAAGATAGACAGGTACAGGTACAACTTTTGGAGAAGATGGAGCACATACAAGACCCATCTTTTATTTTGTTATACTTTTGGTGTCTATAAACTTTATAGAACACGATTGTAATTAAATTTACTATATAAATGCAATGGTTGTTGTTGCTTGTTTTTACTATTATGCAATTGTTATGATACTGTACATGACGTCCTCCACCCCAGAACGTATTCCGCCGTTATTGGTTTTAAGGTGTGACATAAATAGACCCCTTGGGTGAGGGAAATCGGCCATACTAGCAAGGAAGAAACCCTAGAGCCGATTTCCTCACCTCCTCCTCTCTCTCTCTCTCAAGATCATCCTCTTGCTAGTTGGTGTTTGTAAGCCATTAAAGGATTGACAATTGTGACTCTAAGCTCCAAGAACAAGAAGTTTCAAACAAGCAACTTAAGGTATTCTTCTGGATCTGATTTCATATGATATGATTCAATTGTTTACACTAGATCTAGAATTGTAAGCCTTGGATAAATTGCATGTTCAATTAGAGAAACCTAGATCCAAGCATTAGGGTTTGCGTGTGCACATAGGAAAGTTCTTATGGCTCAAACCCATCATGGACAACATAAGACTCAAAATGGCTACGTTAGAAAACGACTTAAAGTTAAAAAAAGATGCAAGAATGTTGAGTGAAACACAACTAGAGATAGATTTGAACCGAAGAGATTTAGCTCAGAGTGAGATTGTACGCTTAAATCTATTAATAGAAAAATTGTTCAATGAAAGTGAAGCTATTGAAAATTTGGTTAACAATGGAACCGCGGAAAATACATACAAGTGAGGTTGGTCCAATGGATATCCTATCGTAAAGGATTCCTCACCCCGGTTTAACAAAGATAGTTTGCATGTCCCTCCAGACTGAGAATTTCTTTTTCCAGTCAATAACAAGACTTTTCCCGAAGACATCAGCACTCACTTCGGTAGAATTCATAATCTAAGCAATAACTGTGTCATTGAGGAAATTGTGCCTGAGGTTTCAGGTCACACATGTGATCAAACTCCTATTTGTGGAACAATCCATTCGAACTCCTCATCAGTTTGTTAATGAAGAAATAGTCATAGAAAGTCCCGAAGTCTCACTGGACATTCCATCTTTTTCCTCAGACCACGATACTGCTAACTGTAGTCATGAGTCATAGAAGTCCCACAAAAGTCCCATTGAAGCCACAACTCAGACTTACTCTGCGGTAGTCAAGTCATCCTTACTGCAATCCACAATAAAAAGCTCTGTGACTCTTCAGCCAATTCACCATGAATTACCCATAAAGAACTTTGAAGTAGGTCAGTGCTCTCAAAACCCTGACTCTTCAAGTTTGGATGAGTCAAGCCCTCGTTTTCAAAAAAATTCAAAGGTTTCCAGGAAACCGCAACTGAACACTAATGACTGTAGTTCTCCAAAAACCTTAGCTAAAAAGGCTTTCAAAGAGGAATTTCCATCCCAAGGCACAAATCGACAAACCTTTTCAAAAAATAAAAGACACATCAGATCACCAAGGAAAAGTTTGTTTTTGCTCACTATTTTTCAAAAAACTCTCCCATCAAGAAAACTTGCCAAATGGAATGTCCAATTTCAACATCCATTCCTAAATCATCTAACACAACCCAAAAGAAAGAAAGGTCTTTTCGAAGCAATGGTTTTCAAATCTATTCCTCAGATGATCCAAAATGGAAGGGTATCTTACCTACTCCAACACTTTTAAAATCACATCAAAATTTCAACAAGTGGAAGGGAATTTTCACAAATCCTTGAAAAAGGTACAAGGTATCTACACGTGCTAAATCTTTTTCGAAACAAGCTTTTTCAAATTCCAGCAGCACCAATGTCAGATTTTACCAACCTCGGACCAGTCACAAGTCTAACTCATCCTTCCGATCGCTGACCAAACAAAGTGTCAAAACAAAAGACAAAATTTCAACTTGACAATGTCAATGTAGTTGTCAGAAAAGATTATCTCATGTCAAAACTAATCCTTTTCAGAAACCTCGTAACTTTTCAAAAAACACAACACTCCAAAAACTCACAAAAACCTAGGACTAGGATCAAAAGTTGACACGAAACTAGTCCCAGCAACCTCGATTCATGCATCATTCAGAAACTTTTCCTTTGACCCAAGCTCCAAACTAGTTTCGATGCCTAAACTAACCGTGTAATTTTCAGGCCTTGTTCAAGGGGGAACAAGAAGAATACCTTCGAGATTTCAGGCCAATTTGCAACAGTGGAAATGCCACATGACAGTGCCTGCTCCTTGCACATGACAGGAAGGTTAGAATACCTTCGAGATTTCAGGCCAATTTGCAACAGTGGAAATGTCACATTCAGGAACAATGTGAATGGGATAATCCAAGGTTATGGTGTTCTTACTACGGGAAACTTCTCTATTCAAAAGGTTGCTTATGTATAAGGCCTTAAACAAAATACCATCAGTATTGGTCAACTATGTAAAGCAGGCCATCGTGTTGAATTTGATGACCAATTTTGTTATGTAATGACAAGCGATAGGAGCACTTGTCTGATCAAGTCCAGATCCGAAGGTACTATGTACCCTCTGGATGTATCTCTGATCATAGGCAAACCCCAGTTATGCTTCCTATCCAAAGTAGTATCCGAAGTAAGCTGGCTATGGCATCGCAAGCTAGCTCATCTCAACTTTAGATACATCAACAGTTTGGTCACAGGCGAACTCGTCAGAGGTCTTCCAATTCTCAAGTTCAGCAATGATACTCTCTGTCCTGCATGTGAATGTGGAAAGCAATTCAAGGCAAGTCACCCCACGGTGATTGACTCCTCAACTTCTGAATCATTGGAACTCTTGCACATTGATCTCTGCGGTCCATCTACCGTAGCCAGTCTTCATAAAAAAAAAATACATACTGGTTATAGTGGATGACTTCAGACGTTTCACATGGGTCTTCTTTCTTCAAGGAAATCGAACTTCAGATCAAGTTACCAGTTAGACGTATCCGCAGTGATAATGGAACCGACTTTACTAACCATCTCCTAAATAGTTTCTTGGTTTCCAAAGGCATTACTCACAACTTCTCAACTCCCTACACACCGCAACAAAATGGAGTAGTAGAGCGAAGGAACCGCACTCTAGTAGAAGCTACCAGATCTATGCTCAACTTTGCTCACCTTCCTCTCTACTTCTAGGCCGAAGCAGTGGCCACAACCTGCTTTGTATAAAACCGAAGCATTGTGTGCAAACGTCTCAATAAAACACTGTATGAGGGCCTTAACAACCGCAAGCCAAATGTCCAATTCTTTTATATATTTGGGTGTAGATGTTTCGTAATCAACAACAGAGACCACCTCAACAAATTCGCACCAAAGTCTGATGAAGGCATCTTCCTTGGCTACTCCACTAACAAGGTTGCTTATTGATTTCTCATTAGACAAACAAGGCTGATAATTGAAAGTTTCGATGTGAAATTCGATGAATATCACATCCGCAACACCGCTCCATCAACCGAAACCACAACAATTCTAGAAAGTGACATTCCTTCCTCTTCGGGTCAGTTAAATCTAGTTGAAGTAAACTATGAAGATCTCTTCGACCCGGTAGATACACCTAAGTTATCCGAAGTTCTTGTGTCTCTGGAAGCTCAGTAGCAGCATGCTAACGTATCTGGTCCAACATTGTCCGATGAAGTATCTCTAAATACTTCCACCTTGTCGGTTGAGGGGGAAAACTCAACTCCGGAGCATACAACAACCATCAAGGTTCCGGTACTAGAAGATGCAGCTCCAATCCGCAGAGAGTTTCAACTAACAAATGTTTCTTCGGATTTGGATGATGAAAACATAGAGATCATTGATACTAGAACAGATTCAAGGATTATCACACTCCCATCTACAATCCAGGGGGAACCTTCGCAGGTTCAAGAGGAACTCCCGTCTACACTCTAGGGGGAACCTTCACCATCTGCCCAAGAAAACTCTGATCCCTCCTTCCCAGTTCAAGACAATTCAGCAGGATGTTCTCAAATCTAGGGGGAACTGCCTTCCCCAACCGTAGAGTCTTCCGACATTGAAGACATTCCCTTCACCGCAGCTGCTGATCATCTTCAACCTCGTCTACATGTTTGGACGAAAGACCACCCACCAAGTCAAATCGTTGGTAACCCATCCACAGGTATCCAGACTCAATCATCCAAGGACTTATCCAATCATTGTCACTACGCAGCATTTCTGTCCTCAGTTGAGCCACGAACGATCAAAGAAGCATTACTAGAACCATACTGGATATCCACAATTCAAGAAGAGCTAGAAGAATTCAAAAGAAACAAGGTATGGCAGCTCTTTCCAAAACCGCAAGGCCACACCATTGGTGGTACTAGATGGGTGTACAAGAATAAGTTGGATGAATCTGGTGCGGTCGTCAGAAACAAGGCAAGATTAGTTGCCAATGGATATAGTCAACTTGAAGGTATTGACTATGATGAAACCTATGCTCCGGTAGCACGAATGGAAGCTATCCGAATTTTCTTAGCATATGCAGCTCACAAGAACATCAAGGTTCATCAAATGGACGTCAAAAGTGCTTTTCTCAACGGTAAATTAAAAGAGGAGGTTTATCTTCAGCAACCTCCGGGCTTCGAAAGTCTTGAATTCCCTGACCACTGCTACAAGCTTGAAAAAGCAGTCTATGGTCTAAAACAAGCCCCAAGAACATGGTACGAGACTCTCTCTGAATTTCTTGTCTCGTCTGGATACAAAAGAAGAGTGATTGATCCCACTTTATTTAGAAAAGCAAATGGTGATCATCTTATGCTTGTACAAATATATGTGGATGATATCATCTTCGATTCTACTGATCAAAAAACGGTGAATGAATTCGCTAAGCTCATGACCAACAAGTTCCAAATGAGCATGAATAGAGAGATTAATTTCTTTCTAGGACTTCAAGTGAAAAAAGTTCCTCAAGGGATATTCATTCATCAGGAGAAATACACCTCTGAACTATTAAAGAAATATTCAATGGACAACTGTTCTTCGGCTAAGGTCCCCATGGCCTTCGGATATAAGATATCTGCTGATCCCTCAGGCGAATCAGTTGATCACAAGACTTATAGAGGTATTATTGGCTCATTTATGTACCTCACCGCAAGCCGACCAGACATCGTCTTTGCAACAGGTGTTTGCACAAGGTACCAGGCTAACCCGAAAATGTCACACATGACCGCAGCCAAGCAAATTCTATGGTACTTAAAGGTAGCAAGACTCTTGGCTTATGGTACCCCGCAGGGAACGACTTCAGCCTTCAAGCATTCACAGATGCGGATCATGTCGGATGTAAACTGGATCGTAAAAGCACCTCAGGTGGATGTTAATTTTTGGGTGGAAGACTCGTCAGCTGGTCATCAAGAAAACAAAATTGTGTATCACTGTCTACCGCTAGAAGCTGAATATGTGGCCGCAACCAACTGTTGTTCACAAGTCTTATGGATGAAAACACAACTATTGGACTACGGATACAGAATGTTGCAGATACCAATCTATTGTGACTCTGAAAGTGCTATAGCGATTTCTCACAATCCAATTCAGCACTCCAAAACCAAGCATATTGAACTATGGTATCACTTCATCAAAGACCACATCCTGAAAGGTAACATTGAACTAATTTTTGTCCATACTCATGAAGAGATTGCTGATGTATTCATAAAGGCACTTGACTCTACAAAACTCAACAGTTTCTTACAAATGTTAGGAATGATGAATCTGGACCCACAATTCTTTGTGAATTGATAGGTACCGCAGACCATCCTTGGTCTCTGGTGCGGGCCTAATTGGAGTTATCTATGATAAATGGTTTTGATACACCCTGTGTACTGCAACCATATATCATACTTATCCTTCAATGGTCCTTATTGTTTGTTATTACTAATCTTTGTACAAGTTTTCGTCTTAGTTCTTCTACCGTAGTTATCCATTCATTGACAATTGATCCATCCGCAATGATGTTTCAATCCGCAGTTACTTTGATTAATTTTCAAACTTTTTTGAATCATGGTATGCTATTTAATGATCCTTCATTAAATAGGAAAACATTAAAAAAAACATTCTTTGTGTAACTGTCCCATTCTTTTTGAATAAACCCTATGTCGAACCTATTTTAGGTATGATGACAAAAAGAACGATTTCCCAAAATCGAATCCTTTAAAATTGTTCCTATTACCCCAAAACGTCCAATCTGTTACAACTTCCCCTTTACACAATGGATTAATCCCTCCCTCACCACAAGTTCTTCTGACGTGGTATTGAAGCCTAACATTTCATTAAATGCTAACCCATTTTGGTAAATCTCAAAATATAGATTAAACCCTTTTCTTAATCTGTGGTTGAGATTATCTCTCTTAATCCAAGAAAAACACCCAAATGTTTTACCTAATTTCACTTAGGGTAAAATCGATTCCCGCTCCAAATTAACCACTATAAAACCCCCTTCTTCTTCCTCAAGAAAATTTCACGCTTTCTGAACCTCGAACCTTTTCTTGCACTCTGTTTTTCTCTTGCAAAAACTTTTTCAACTCCTACAATGGTGAAATTAGGCATCTCCAAGAAACACTCCAAGGAATCTGGATCAGTACACCCTACTGGTTCAGAATCTGCTTCAAGACACCCAACGCTAATGATCGCTTCAAACAATTTTAGGGTTGTGTTCGAAGAGCATTCCTTCTACAATGCTCCTACCAAGTTGATGATCAAGTTTCTGTCCAATCACCCACTGTTTGGACCCTTCGATTCATTCACAGATGTAGTCCCTCTTTCAACCCTGTTCAAATGTGCATTCTCAGCATATCGACCCCTCGAAAATCCTCAAGAAGTGCATCTTAACTTGTTAAACGATTCTTTGGTCATTCTGACTAAAGAAAAGTTCCTCACTGCCATCAACCTCCTAGTTCATCCCTCAATCAAGGTTTTCACTCCAGGCATGGCAGACATCCTTTCTGCATTATACCAGATGGGTTATCAAAAGTAGATCAAAGGCATAGGCGAGTTCAAGAAAAATCAACTGCCTGCGGTATGGCAATTTGTTTCCCACTTTTTGATCCGGTAGAACCGGAGGCACTGACAATATAGGTCTAAAGCTCCTTGAGTTGGTATGGAGTATCTTCACTGGCCATAATGTCAACTACGGTCAAATCTTGTGGGATGACTTCTTGCAATACATTCCCAAGGAAAGTCTAAGAGAGAGCCCTACCGAACTCACGTTTGCCAGATTTTGGTCTCTATGCATCTCAGACCTTCATATGGATGCAGGACTTAGTATGGGCAACGACATCAATCTGTTCATCACTAAGGATTTCAAAAGGTACAATTCCACTACTGATCAATTTGTTTTGGACCTATCAGACGGCTACCAGTCCATATTCTCTCTTCTCTTGGTCTTGAAATTGCTGATGTCTCAGACCATATTGAGGCTACGGAAGGTATTGCCCCATACCTTTCTACCCCGCCTCTACAAACCACATCCGCAATCACTATCCTTGGTAGTACTGCAGTCCCATCCTCCACCACTCTATCAAACCTGTCTTTTTCACAAAGACGCAAGAAATTGGCCTCAGCTCATCAAGGCCCCTGCCACACCAAGAAACATGGAACTCCTAAAAAGGATGCTCCCAAGCAAGTTGAACCTTCAAAGAACAGAAAATTCACCCCAACTATGCCCACAAATGTCGAACATCAAACTCACTCTCCCTCTATGAGTGATTCTGATGAGGACAATCAGCCCATTTTGATCCTCAAGAAAAGAAAAACCAATCCCACAGACCAAATGCGTGACCGGACTGATACCTCAGCCTCTCTAAAGGATTTGGTAGTCCTTGGGGTGCCTGCACACCCATTCAATGCCACTATCGAATACCAATCAGACTTAGAAAGTGAGTCTGTTTCACCGCAACGTTGAGACTCACCCCCAGTTCACTCCCAAGAGTATGGAACTGGTTCCTGCCATAAGGTCTCCAGGGCTTCCCGTCTACACTTCTTTTCCCCAGAGGAGTTGAAATCCATACTTTTCTCTGTTGCCCAAACACCTTCCCAACCGCAAGGCGATTCGTCAGCCTTTTCCAGAACTGAACCGAGGCCAGACTTGACCCCAGGTCAAAGAGACCGAAGAAGCTCAGGAAATCCTACTCTGCATACATTTGTTTCAGGTGGTTTAGGCACGGTGAGCACCAATGTGCAAGGATCCGTGAACCCGAGGGACACCTCGATGCGTTTCCAAGGAATTGACGAAATTGACCTCAATGACTCCTGGAGCAAGTATCAACCATCCAATGAAGCTGAAGCCAAGAAATATGCCGCTTTCTGAAGGGCATTCCAAGCAAGAAAGGCTCGACAAATAAAGCAGCTTCAACAGAAACAACAAGAGATTCAGTCCGTAGCAAAGTATTGGGCAGACGCAATCCATAATGCCAATACTGTATCTACAATCTACAAAGTTCAAGCTTTGATGGACAGAATGGCCGACACAATCCTCAAGGCTCAAGCTGCAACTGCTGATCAAACTCCTTCAATGCCCCCTCCAACTCCAACTGATAAAAATTCTCAAGACGAAGGCACCACAATTGAAGTCAGCTCTGCTCCCACCTTCGGTTTTGATGACATTGATCAGAATGAGGTTAATCAGCCCAATCCCTCTGATGATGACCTCATGATGTTCGATGAGGAAAAGGAATCGAGTGGTTCTCAACACTCAACCTCCAAACCCAAGGAGAAAAAGAAAAAGAAGAAGATGGCTATTTCACGAAAAGAATTTCTGAGTCTACAATCCAAGGTAGATCAAATCCTTGTTGCAGTCAAGTCCACTCAACTGCAATCTGAAGACTCTTCAGGACCTCAGTCCTTGATCGAAAGGATTGAAATATTGGAGACTAGGGAATGTTTAGCTGCTGAGAGGATTTCTCTCATAGTGGAAATGGGGATTCGGTCTCTTGACAACACCCAACAGGCTGATCACAAGCAATTCATGGCTGCTGTGGAGCACCTCATCTCTGAGGTATCCGCAATCAAGGACAACTTGCAGACAACCATTGCGGACCAGTCCACTCTCTCCCAAAAGCTGATAGCTAAGACTCACACTGCTTATGAGTCCACTATTTTAGTCCTTCATTCAACCATCAAAAAGCTTCAACGATCCTTATCGTCAAATTTCCATGGTCCTGAAATTCTCCAACTAACAAAGGAGATTCATCAGCTACTCTTCAACACCACCATCCCAGACAATCAGCAACTGGCTGATGTTCTCATGGCTCACTTTCAGGAGGTGTGTGCCAAGGTCGATGGTCTAAAACAATGGCTTGAGGAGGCTCCGGGTCTGAACTCCTCAAGAGAGGGAAGTGAAGAATACCATCGTGAAGAAGACCATCATGAAGAAGAACATAACTCAAACAGTGCTTCTCCTCATAGAAGCTCTCCCATCATAACAGAAAACATTCCCTTACCACAACCAACTATTCACCAGACACCACCGCAACATCCCTCTTCCTCTCAAAAGAAAATTTCTCCGGAACGGCCTGAGACTCCCCCTTCAAGAATTTAGCTCCCAAAATGCATCTGCAAGCTCCAATGACTCTCCCGTTACAAAACAGAAGAAAGTTAAATGGAAAGCAGTTAAGTTTGCTGAACTCGACACCGTCATGGATGAATCCCTGATCAAATCTTGGGTCAATCCCCACCGAAGACTACTGGACAATGATTACAAACCTTATCTTACCTATGTTGAGCCCCCTTCTGATGGCTACTGAGATGTTCCTATCTCCCCAAACGCTAAATACTTCACGGTATTTGAGCAATTTGACCGTAGCAACCCCCCCCCCCCTCATACCTTCATAGCACAACCCTCGGTCAACTATTTGTCCTTTGAAACCCCTCCTCCAGCTATAAAGGTTCATCAAGAGCTTAAAAATCTCCTCTCTCCTTCCACTTTACTCACTCTCTCACCAAAGAGCAAACACCTCTCTCTCTCTCTTATCCTCCCTAGAACTCAAGATTTCAAGGTTGCTCTTAAGCTTTTCACATCAGTCTTGGTAAGTATATTCATCCTAAATTTGAATACTATACACTCCTTCACTCAAATCATGAATCTATTATACAAACATCATCATATTTGTGCTTAGGATCTTCGAATCTTCAAGTATCTCCCAAGTGTTCTTGACTTGGAAACTTCTTCTATTCATCAACCATCTTAAGAAATCACTCAAGGTGAGTTCATAGCCCCACATTTTCATGTTTTCATCAAGTTTTAAGGGGGGGGGGGGGAATACTAGTAAAAACACCAACAACATAACTAAACTCAAACATCAGCTTTCAACAGAAAAGTTAATGTTCATTCACGAACTGTTTTAGACATCTTAAACTTTTTAGTTTTCAAAACTGTATTAGGTGAAAATAGTTCAGATTTGTACCTTTAAAATGACTACTTGCACATGTCCATACGATTTTTCTACTATTTATGGTGATTTTTACAAAACGGCCTCTCACTGTAGCTACGAATTCGGACCAGTCTGTGAATACGAACGTTTTCAGACCAGTTACAGACTTCTAAAAATCATAATAAAATTTATGGAAAATTTAGACACATTTTCTAAACTCTCAGAGTTTATAGATTTAGTTTTTGACTTCTTATGATGATTCTGTGATTTTTCTAAGACAGTGCAGAAATGTTAAAAACAAATCAACAGCTTATAACTTTCATCACACTTTGTAATATGTTGAGCAAAGTGTTAATCTTTGAGGATTTCAAATTTTACATGTGTTTTTTGTTGTGGTATAATTATATAACAGAAAAATACTCACTAATTTGTAAGAATTCTCCATCATTACCAATAGTACAAGACAAGGCATGATAAACATAGTTATATTTTTGCTATACATTCGACTTACATAGAAAAGGGTTCTTTTACATTATTAACACTTATGATAAACTATGGTAAGTATAGTTTATGTTTCATATACATTATAAACAATTATGTTAAACTATAATAGGTATACTTTATGTTTCATTTACATTTCAAACTCATTACCAAAGGTTTTCAGTTCATTTAAACAGGGTGCGAATACGAAGTACCGGGTTTATACAAAAAGGGGTTTTCAATTCACGTAAATCTGTTAATGAATAAATTTGTGAGACATTCGCTTCGCGTTACTTCCAAAGTAACGAAATCAAAAGTCCTATAAATTGTAACCAGAGTCTCTTGTAGGGAGAGCATGATAGTTGTGTATAGATCTATATTGGGTCTGACAAACCTACACCTGAGCTGCATGCAACAGCTAGACCGGCAGGTCTGGGGTGACAAGTGTCATTTAACTTGGCGATGCCTGAAGAAGGTCGTATTACGAGGCCGTCTAAGTCATAGTATGGTTATAATAACTCACATGGGGTATTAACAAAACATAAGATTTACAGGTTTTACTTTTAAATTAAACGAGTTTATGTTAATTTAAACTTGCATAAATTACTTGAAATATGGAAAAATACTTGTACATTTCGGTCTTGACTTTTAAGACTACATGACTTTTTATAAGGAAAATATTGGATTTTCTTTGGAAACACATCACTATTATAAACATTATAAGTACAAAACAAGCACATACTCTCGGCCTTGGGATTTAAGGCTATATAACTTTTTATATGGCAAATAAAGGATTTTCTTCTAGAAGCATACGTTACCATTACAAATAAAGGTTTTCAAACTCTACATCCAAAAGCTTATGAACTCACCAACTTAATAGTTGACACTTTTTCGAAACTACTTGAATTCTTAGGAATTCAGTGAACCAGATAAACAATAGCTTTTGAGGATGGGACGCTCAGACGTCAAACATTTCATTTTGTCATCATAATGTAATTGGTTTTGAAATATGTGAGCACATGCGACATTGTAACTTTTCAATTATATTTATGATGGTTGTATTTACCATGAGTACTATTATACTCGTTGTTATGATACTACACATGAAGTCCGCCACCCCTGGACATTTCCGCAATCCTTGGTTTGGGGTGTGACAGATTGGTATCAGAGCATTGTTTATAGTGAACTAAGTATATCGAACCACATAAGATATACTAACTATAAATGCATTGGGACTAAAGTCTCTGATTTAAACATTTTCAAATAACTATACTTTTAGAAATAAATAGTTTCTTGTTAAAAGTATAAGTACATACATGCATACCGGTTTAGTTTCACGTCTAAGGAAAACACAAAAGTAAAATGAGGAGTTGGACACTACGAGTAGGCCTTGGGATATGTAATCAGACTTGGGACGAATATAACCTGATCAACTATATTTATCCGAGATGTGATTGATGAATGTCGGGGAATGGTCGTAGTGAGCAACAAGCCTAAAAATTTCCCATACAAGAAAATCATTAAGAACCAAACATAACATTTAAAATACTATAGGAGTATTTTGTTAAAACTAAATAGATTCTTGCTAGTAGATCTACAATCACTAAGTGGATACGCTAAAGTTACATATAACTTGGATATCATAGACTTAGAATCTGTGATCATTGTTTTACTTCATGTTCCTTGTTTGGTTGTGGTTTTGAAGTATGATCACTTATCCGAAGGTCTATCATATCTTTTGTTATATGTAACTGGTATGCACAATGTCATTATAGAAGTAACTAAGGAGGATCAAACCCCTATATATATTTCTAGGAATATGATTATTATATGCCTCTTACCTCACCCTATTCTCGCACACACATCATGGAAAGATTTTACTTACCAGGAGACCCCTACTTTCCGAACTCGGAGAGTTAGTGGGTGATTAGGAAAAGAGTCGGAAGTGCAGCCAGAGATCAATAACTCTCCTTACATAGACAAGGCTCTCGCGAACCGTTTCGACTACATCGAACTTGTGCCCCGTTGGGCAACATTTATCTAGGGGTGGAGTCGCCATCAGCAAAAACAATCGCCATTTGGAGACCAACGAAGTTGCAATGACCTCAACCATGGGGGACCAGCTGACAAAACTCTCTCGGTGATGACCCAGCAGATCACGAACCTCAAAGTTAGGGAACTGCACGCTACTACAGACGCTATCATCTCATAAACTTGAGACTTGGTAAGAGACTACTATCTCAGAGACCAACTCATTAAGGACCTTGTCGAAACTCAGTCAAAGGCAAGAGAGCATCAGGATAGACACTCGACACTCGAAGAGAGAGTGGTCGCAGCCGAGCATAGGTTAGCAGAAGTACAGGACGCATCGACTTCGTTTCAAGAATCACCGAGGACGTATTTCCGTGAGCAGAGTTCATTTTACTCATAAGACCTTGTAGATTACGTCTATGAGTATGCATTGGTGCTACTCCCCTCCGTGTGTAGACCCGACCCTACGAGTTAGTGATTACACTAGCTGAGAGAATTAGTTGCGGTCCAAGCTTTTCCTTGCAATAATGTGTTGTAGACCTGCATCAGGCTCAAAACCTTTCACTAAAAGCTAAATATGCTAGAATCATACAAATGAAATAGGCATGCGTATTATTCCATTTGGAGCAATACTACTAAGAATTCATAAGTTTATTATATATAGACTCTCAATATGAATTGCTTTTAGAACACCATAAAAATTGGAACACGATACCCTCAGAACTAAGATAAACTTAGTTAGATAACTCACGATGTATAAATCCTTGTTCAAGACTTGTTATCATCTCACCTTTTTAAACCTCATGGTTGAAAGGTGCCTTTTTCGTAGGCATATAGGGTGAAATCATACCAGCACTAATGCACCGGATTCCATCAGAACTCCTCAACTAAGCGTATTTGGACAAACATAATCCTAGGATGGGTAAAACTTAACGCCTGTACAAAACTTACTTCTACCCACTACCATAACTCTATCACAGGAACGTTAGCAGAATTGTTGGAATAGTGTCTAAGCCCGTAACTATATTTGGTATGTACTTGACCCGGTTGTGCATGGTCCTTTTGGGTTGCCTTCTCCAAAGCAACTTGACAAGGTAATTTAAGGAGAAAGAGAGAACATTATGATTTATTAATATATATTATAAGAATAATATATTAAAGGAGAAATCATATTTATTTAATTAGTATTGGTTAGAAATTAATCAGGAATTAATTTGGTGACCAAAAGAGATTAATTGAATAAAGGGGTATAAACTGTCAAATGTATGATAGTTGAGTTTTGGGTTAAGAAAACATAATGGACTTAAGGGGAACGAAATTATGATGGGTATCCATCATATTTTCGTCCAAGGCCTTATTCCAGAAGGTTCCTTGGGTTGCTTGGTGGCTAAGTTGTCCATTAGGGTTTAGACTGAAACCCTAGTAGCCTGTAACTATAAATAAGACCCTTAGGGCATCGAAATCGGTTACCACTTGATTTTAATAGAACCCTAGGCTGATTTCTAGCTTCTCTCACCCTCTCTCATATTACCTTCTTGCTTGTGGGGTTTGTGAACCATTAGAGGAATTGCATTTGTGACTCTAAACTCAAGAGAAGAAGAGAAGAAGATCTAAGCCAACATTTGAAGAGGTAAACATCTAGATCTGATTCTATATATTGTTTTTGTTATTTGTATGCTATCAAAGCATGTTCAATAGAGAAGACTAGATCCAAGCATTAGGGTTTGTATGAGCACATAGGAATGTTCTTATGCATAAAACCCGTCAGTGGTATCAGAGCCTTGATTGGTTTCAGTTGTATGTGATGCTTAACTGTTTTGTTTGCTAAAAATCGAGTTTTCTGCCTCTTCCTAACTCAACTTGGCGAGACAGTATCTGGACTCGGCGAGTTGGCCCCAACTCGGCAAGTTCAGTGCTGACTCGGCGAGTCCGAGCGTCAGACAGAGGGTATTTCGGGATTTAGCTGCTGTTTTGACTTGGATTTAATGCCTAATTCGTTTTTTGAAGTTAAAATCCGATTTTTATCTTAAATTAATGATTATCCTTGCCAAAACAATAGATAATTTCAAATCTTTTGAATATTGGTTATTTATATGATAAATATGGATTATTTTAAATTATTTGGTAGTTATCTAATAACTAAAATAAGATTAGGTCAAATATAGATAATTATGAAATTAATTGTTTAATTGAATTATTTGTTATTTGATCCCTTATGTTTTGAAAAGCTCAAAACTTGCCCTCAAGTTTTGAAATTTGAATTTTGAATAATTTAAATTTCAGACCCCTAGAATTTTACAAGTTTAAAATTCAACCCTATACTATTATATATAATTACAAGCTTAATTAATATATATATATATATATATATATATATATATATATATATATATATATGTATAACATAAAATGCTAGTCTTACCATTAGAAGGCCTCATTCACGAAGCCAGTCTATAAGGTGGGTATAAGGTTGCTGCCTATAAAATGGCGCTTAATGGGTGTACACTCACACCTACCGCTTGCTTGACTGGTGGAGGGTCGTTAGCCGAACGGGTAGGATAGGGAAACCCTCTCCTCATTAAAAGTATAATGTAAGATACAAAGTAACTACATGTTTTATCAAATTCCCAATCTTAGTTACTTTAGGGTAAAATGTGAAAATGATGCTAATCCATGGAATTACACTTCGTACCCTTGCCAAACGTTGATGGAGCGCGTGTGGTTAACCGGCACGTCAATTTGGGGATGACATTGGTAGCGAAGGGTGACTCGATGTTTGTCATAGATCAATGGAGCGTGTGTGGTTTATCGGCACATTGATTAGGTGATAGAGACATTGAGTGCACCATGTTGATTCGCATGGTTATTCACAATTTGTTTGCGATCCTCGGTATCCCAGTTGCAAATTTGAAATTCATATCGAGATTTAAACATGCCATTGAAAAGTTCAATGAATCTCAAAGATCTAGGAGTTTTCAGTACATTTAAAACCTAAATTGCCTTTTCGTTTTTCATGGTGAGAATTAGTGAATCGTCATTCACTTACCTTCAACTTATTTACTTTTAGAGTACGGCATCCCTTTCTAAGTTGTAAATAATGTTGTTTCTCATTTGGGTGTTTAATTAGGGATTCATTTCTAATCAAACTTTGTTCCTTTCCTTTTTCAGATGTCTGCAAACAACAACAACAACAACGCTTCTGGGTCATTCTCGTTGATGAACTTGTGTCAGAAAGTGACATTTTATGGTTCAAACTTCAACGAGTGGATGAGGTATATTCGCATGATCACACGCTACGAGGACAAAGAATATGTCCTCGATGAAAAGCTTGAGAAGATCATCCCTGACGTTGCTACTCCTGAAGAGTTGGCCACCTTTGATGCCCACGAGCGTGATGCTACGAAAGTTCACTGCATCATGCTGGCCACCATGAACCTCGAACTCCAAAAGTCCTATGAGGACATGTATCCATATGAAATGCTTCAGGATTTGTTGGACAGGTATCACCAGAGCGCGAGGCAAGAGCGCTATGAGATCATTACTAACAAGATGGGGAGCGGAGAATCTCTAACCTCTCATTTGCAGAAAATGCAGAGGTATGTTGATCGGCTTCTCAAACTTAATGTTAAGTTTGATGAGGATTTGGCAATCGACATAATCCTCCACTCCTTGCCCTCATGCTACAACCAGTTTAGGATGACCTACCACATGAACAAAGAGGAGGTCTCCTTGAGCAAGCTCCAAGGACTCTTGAGGACTGCTGAGAGCAGCCTCAAGGAAAAATCCGTTGCACCGTCCCCTGCTGTGGCCGCTCCTGTGATGGCAATAGGTCAAGGAAACGGTAAAAAGAGGAAGGCTCCGTGTAAGAGCCACCATAAGGGAAAGCCCCGGGATGGTTCGTCCTCAAGTGGGACCAAAGTTGGCCCTGCTAAACCCTCTTTCGATCCCAAAGAAGCAGAGTGCTTCTATTGTCACCAAAAGGGCCACTGGAAGCGAAGCTGCCCACAATATCTGCAAGACATAAGAGATGGGAAGATTAAGCCCACCTTTGCAGGTATGTGTTCTATTAAATCTAATAACTCATCATTTGCTACTTCATGGGTTCTTGATACAGGGTGTGGTTACCACATTTGTTCTTATATGCAGAGCCTAAAAAGTAGGGAGGTGGAACATGAGAAGATGAACCTGATTATGGGAAACAGAAGATCGTCGCCTGTGACCAAAGTCGGTGTTTATTCTTTAGTGTTGAGTAATGGGTTAGGCATAGATTTAAACAATTGCTGTTATTCGCCGGATATGGCAAGAAACATTATTTCATTTCACGGGTTGTTTAGACAAGGTTTCAGATATTCTTTTGATAATAGTAATGGTTCTATTAACTTTTATTTGAATGGTGTCTTTTATTTCAATGCATTACCTTGTAATGGGATTTATGAATCTGTGATGATTGTTGATAATTTAGGAAATAATGTTTTGAATATTGATTCGTCTACTAGTCTAGACAAAGCATGCTTGTGGCATTGTCGCCTTGGCCATGTCAAAAAGAAACGCATAGCCCAACTCCAAAAGGATGGAGTGTTGGAGTCATTCGACCTTAGGGACGATGACACATGTGAATCTTGTTTACTTGGGAAGATGACCAAGTCACCCTTTACTGGCACTTGTGAAAGGGGTGAGGGTTTATTGGATCTCATACACACCGATGTGTGTAGGCCCTTTAGATCCACCACAAGGGATGATTGATGCTTCTACGTGACTTTTACAGATGATTATAGCAGATATGGATATATCTACTTAACCAAGCAAAATTCAGAAACCTTTGAAAAGTTCAAAGAGTTTAAGAATGAAGTGGAGAATCAGCTGGCCAGGAAAATCAAGATGCTTCGGTCAGACCGAGGAGGAGAGTACCTAAGTCTTGAGTTTCATTACTATCTAAAAGAATGCGGAATTGTTTCGCAATTGACGCCTCCGAGGACGCCACAATTAAATGGTGTGGCTGAGAGACGCAATCGGACCTTGTTGGACATGTTTCGTTCTATGATGATTCGGACTTCGTTACCAATAGCTTTCTGGGGGTATGCCTTAGAGACTACCGCCCATATCCTTAACTTAGTTCCCACAAAGAAGGTTTCCAAGACTCCTCACGAGATGTGGACACGGAAGGCTCCCTCGTTGGCACATATCAAGGTTTGGGGTTGCGAGGCTTTCGTAAGACGAGAGACTCACGACAAGCTAGAACCTCGTAGTGAGAAGTTTTATTTCATCGGCTATCTGCAGAAGTCTTTTGGCTACCTTTTCTATAGACCGAGTGACAATGGGAGGAAGAGGAGTTTCCGAGAAAAGGAATTGATAAGCCAAGAAGACAGTGGGAGGCAAATTGAACTTGAAAAGATTCAAGATCAAAGCAATGAAGGAGCCTCTAACACTGGCACTCAACTTGAGGAGGAAACTCCTATTGAACCTGTTGACGAGTCCTTACCTCTTCGACGTTCCACTAGGGCTAGTGTTCCACCCCAGTTGTATGGATTTCATATTACTACTGAAGGGGATACATTTATTAGTGATAGTACACTAGTAAATTTGGATGAACCTAGCAGCTATAAGGAAGCGATGGCAGGCCCGGAGTCTGCTAAATGGAAAGAGGCGATGGACAGCGAGATTCAGTCCATGTACGACAACCAAGTTTGGAATTTGCTTGATAATGTATCGGGTCGCAAGACAGTCGGGTGCAAGTGGATCTTCAAGAAGAAGACGGACATGGATGGGAAAGTGCATACTTATAAAGCGCGATTGGTTGCAAAGGGCTTTACTCAAACTCTCGGAGTTGACTATGATGAGACCTTCTCACCATTTGTGGAGATAAAGTCTATTACGGTAATGCTTGCGATAGCTGCGTTTCATGATTATGAAATATGGCAGATGGACGTGAAAACCTCTTTCCTTAATGGAAAGTTGGCTGAGGATGTTTACATGAATCAGCCAGAGGGTTTTGTCGATGCGAAGCATCCAAATAGAGTATGCAAGCTTGAGAAATCCATTTATGGATCGAAACAAGCGTCTCGTAGATGGAATCATTGTTTTGACGAGAAGGTTAAAGAGTTTGGCTTTCTGCGAAGCGAAGATGAATCTTGGGTGTATGTCAAAGCCAGTGGGAGTATAGTGAGCTTCCTCGTATTGTATGTCGATGACATACTGCTCATAGGAAACGATGTCCCAACCTTGCAGGAGGTCAAGGCCTGGCTTGGGAAATGTTTCGCTATGAAGGACCTTGGAGAGGCTGCATATATTCGAAGAATAAGAATAGTAAGAAACAGGGAAAAGAGACTGATAGGACTCAGTCAGGATGCATACTTGGATAAGGTACTAAAGCGTTTTAGTATGGAAAATTCCAAGAAAAGGGAGTTGACAATCCAAAGCAATAGTAAGTTGAGTAAGACTCAGAGCCCGAGTACAGAGACAGAGATAGCTGATATGAGTCGAGTACCTTACGCTTCCGCAGTAGGCTCTATCATGTACGCTATGACTTGTACTCGCCCTGATGTGGCCTTCGCTTTGAGCATGGTCAGCAGATATCAAGGGAACCCTGGTAGAGCTCATTGGATTGTAGTCAAGAATATTCTTAAGTACCTTCGGAGGACCAAGGAATGGTTTTTATTCCTCGGTGGGAGTGATGACTTAAGGGTAAGAGGGTACAGTGATGCTAGTTTTCAGACGGATCGGGATAATTTTCGATCGCAGTCAGGCTGGGTCTTTACCCTAAATGGAGGAGCCGTGACTTGGAAAAGTTCCAAGCAAGAGACCATAGCTGATTCAACATGCAAATCAAAGTATATTGTGGTGAGCGAAGCATCAAAGGAGGCTATATGGTTGAAGAACTTCATTGGAGACCTTGGATTTGTGCCATCCATAAAGGAGCCAATGGAAATTTTCTATGATAATGAAGGGGCGGTTGCCTTGACCAAGGAACCGAGAGATCATGGTAGATCTCGACATATTGACAAAAAATACCATTTTATCAGACATCGGGTAGAAGAGGGACTCCTCGTTGTAAAGAGGGTATCATCAGAAGAAAACCCAGCAGATCCCCTTACGAAGGGACTGAGTAGGGTCAAACACTTGCAGCACGCTAGGAGCATTGGGCTGAAGGATGATATGAGTTTGGATTAGATAGGAAACGTGTAATAGATAGTTTGTACATGACATTTGATGAATAAATAAAATTGTGTTATTTATGAGTAAAACTGCTATCTTGTGTAGGTTATTTATCTATTGTTTCCATTTTGCATGTTTTGACTTCCTGAATGATAGGATTATTCAAAAAGGTCCACAGTTGGTCATATTTTGGAAGTAGATATGAATGAAGACTATCATGAATTGTTTGTAGATTATCTAAAAGGTTTTGGACATAGCAAAGGTTTGCTGCAAAGTTCATGAGTGCTTATGAGTATGATTTGAGCATTGGAATAAACCCGAGTATGTTGTATCACTTCGTGGTGTTTTACCATTAAGTGATGGCAAAGCGATAACATCATATAGTCTTAAAACTTATAGATATGATTGTTGTTTGTTGGTTGGTTATGAATTGATGATATGTAAACGCATCAGTAACTTGATGTTATAAAACACATTGTTGTGCATGATTCAATTAGTGAATAATAGATGTATATGAGTCGAAGTTGATATGTTCCTTTTATTCTATGAGAATAAGAGTGATATCTTTGGCCACTTGATGATTTGGTTTGACTTATGTGTCACGCCCGATCAGAATAAGGTTGATGTGTTCAACTAAATTCTATGTCGAACAAATCGGAAATCAAGGAACAAATGTTGGACAACAAGCATTGTCAGCATGATATCCAGAACAGAGGATTGTACGATCCCTTATCTAAAGGACAAGTTGATCAGAGTTGACAGCGAAGTATAAGAGCTACGATTGCTAATCGGATTCTGAAGTCGTATATGAGATATAGTTACTAGACTTATCCAAGTGGGAGACTGTTGGAATAGTGTCTAAGCCCGTAACTATATTTGGTATGTACTTGACTCGGTTGTGCATGGTCCTTTTGGGTTGCCTTCTCCAAAGCAACTTGACAAGGTAATTTAAGGAGAAAGAGAGAACATTATGATTTATTAATATATATTATAAGAATAATATATTAAAGGAGAAATCATATTTATTTAATTAGTATTGGTCATAAATTAATTAGGAATTAATTTGGTGACCAAAAGAGATTAATTGAATAAAGGGGTACAAACTGTCAAATGTATGATAGTTGAGTTTTGGGTTAAGGAAACCTAATGGACTTAAGGGGAACGAAATTATGATGGGTATCCATCATATTTTCGTCCAAGGCCTTATTCCAGAAGGTTCCTTGGGCTGCTTGGTGGCTAAGCTGTCCATTAGGGTTTAGACTGAAACCCTAGTAGCCTGTAACTATAAATAAGACCCTTAGGGAATTGAAATCGGCTACCACTTGATTCTAAGAGAACCCTAGGCTGATTTCTAGCTTCTCTCACCCTCTCTCATATTACCTTCTTGCTTGTGGGGTTTGTGAACCATTAGAGGAGTTGCATTTGTGACTTTAGGCTCAAGAGAAGAAGAGAAGAAGATCTAAGCCAACATTTGAAGAGGTAAACATTTACATCTGATTCTATATGTTGTTTTTGTTATTTTTATGCTAGTTTAGGGTTTGTAAGTCTTGGAATCAAAGCATGTTCAATAGAGAAACCTAGATCCAAGCATTAGGGTTTGTATGAGCACATAGGAATGTTCTTATGCATAAAACCCATCAGAAACATCGAGATTAGTTCAGTAAAGTGCGGAATTTATATATGTGTATATAAATGGTAAGCATATAACTAGCGATAATTATCCCCACTCACGACATCGTTTCTCCCCATGCAATAGGGTTATGTCTTCACAAGAAGGTAACCAGCCAATAAGCAAGGCAGCAATCCTGCAGATAGACTTTGCTACTTTTCAAGCTGCCATCACGGCAGCGATGATAGTTGTCATGCCGTAACTCAATGCTAACAACGCCAACAGAGGCGAAGGCAGTGCTGGGAATACTACTCGCAATATCAATCAAGAACACCAGCGGGCGTCTACCAACGAAAATGCCTCAGACCACAAACCTAAGAGCAAGAAACGGAAGTTTTGGGACAAAAAGAAGCGCAACCCATCTCAAAAACTCACTAGAAGACAGCAATCTGTGGCTGCCCCTGCAATTACGACAACAGTCACAACACATGCCTCGATATCAGCCACAACATTTGTCACTCAAGCACCGGACACACAATATATGGGGAAACTTCCAAAGTGTAGCAAGTGTAGCTACCATCACAATGGGGTTTGCCGAGTGTCGCACTATAAAAACTGCAACAAGAACGCACATACTGCCCGCTTCTGCAGGACCCAAACCCAACACATCGCCTCAATAACCCATACCAGTGTAAGTCCAGTATGCCACCTATGCGGTGAAATGGGACACTTCAAGAGAGACTGTCCAACTGAGAAAAATGACGGGGAAGCATGAGGAGTGTGACAAACAAACCGACAGGAGCAACAAGGAACCTTATTAGAACTTTTGTAGTGTTTCCAATAACAAAAACGTTTAAGTACCATATGTTTGTAAGGAATTTGGTATGTTTGCTAAAATTACCATCTTTCAAAAAGTAGTTAAAATACTTTCCCGTTCGATCAAATCAAAGACACTCATTTATGACCTTAGGATCATTACCGGTGAGTTGTGATGACTTAATGTATTCATCAGGGTTACTTATAATTTAAATATTATAGACTTAAAGTGAATAATTCCCTCCTAATTCATGTTCCATGTCTAGTAGTGGGATTAGGGTAGAGCCATTCACTCGTCGGTTTCATCGATATCAAATGACATACGACTTACATATACCGATCGATCATAGAATGATCGGTCAGGGATCATGATATAAAGTATCATCACTAGCTATCAGAACACCCTTACTACCAGTATTAGTTGTTGTGGTATGAATCGTTTTCAATAACAATAACATTGATCAAGACGGAACACACTAAAAAGAAACACAGGATGCACTATCACTCTAACGAACACCTCTTACGAATACGACTTAATGCATGTGTCATCGAGAAAATATGATGTCGACATTTGATGTGGATTGGTTTGGATCATCACCCTATCAATTGCATATGTTACAAGAAGACCCTCCACTTAACCAGCTGAATATCGAAACCCTCGTCCCTCATAACCCTAAATCTGACTCTGACCCTCAGGTCATCCTTCATTGCGAAACCCCGAAAACTCTTTGGAGGTGTGTTATACCTTCTGTAACCTTTTCAAAGTATTCCTAATAAACCCTTCGAGAATATCATTCGTATAGCAGATCAAGGTCAAGCCTAGAGATGTGGGACAAGTACGGTTAACCTATCACTGCCATGTGTATATGCGAAGTGTGGTATATAATTAAGATTCTATGGACATTGGATGTGTGTTTCCGCCCTATTTCATGTTCCTCTTCTGGTTTTGGACTTGGGTCAAAGTCACCCATCCAACTGTCTTACCAACCCTAATTACATACGACCTATATGCGCGAGTTGATGATAGACGGACCAGGTACAAGTCCTACCAGGAGCTTCGGGACAAGGCTACCCAGAAGTGCAAGTGGATGTTCTACTATTCGAATTAATCTAGTCGCATAAAAGAACCCATATGCTCCCTACTGATCCAATCGACAAATGAGAAACACTATAGTCGGCCCTATGCAGCGATCCGAGGAGAAGTTATTACTTATGACTTAAGACAGCTAAAGACGTACGAGGTCGGCTAGGTCACGCATGACCTCGAACTAAGAGCAGTAGCATTCGCCAAAGAGATCTGGAGGCACAATCTCCACGACACGAAATGTACAATCTTCACCGATCATAAGAGCTTAGAAGGCAAGAGCTTGTGTGATTGGCTTCGGTAAAAGAGTAGGGAAACCCACTTACCGCTCCTTGAATTTTTCACACAGCAACAGCTATGACCCTAACATCAAGGTCGCTCCATTCGAAGGTCTCTATAGTCGCAAGGGCAGATCACCACTTCGTTGGGCTAAAGTGAGAGATATACATCTAGCGAAGAGGCAAGTCCCTAACAGCACCCTCACTGGCCCTGAAATCATAAGGGAGCCAACGGGAAAGAATATACTAATTCGAGAAAGACTGAGAGTGTCTCAAGATTGACAAAAGAGCTACACAGATAAGCGACGCAGACCCTTGGAATTTCCAGGTTGGTGACCAATTTCTACCGAAGGTTTCAATGTGGAAAAGAATGATACGCTTTGGGTAAACGTGGGAGAACTAAATCCAGAGTACGTCGAGCCATTCGCAATCCTTGTCAGGATTGGCCCAGTGGCACACAAGCTTCGAATACCACAAGAACTTAATAACGTACATCCAACCATCCACACGTCAAATTTAAAGAAATGTATGTCTGACGAGACTCTTGTGATACCTCCCGACGAAATCAAAATCAACGACAGTCTCCACTTCGTGGAAGAACCGATAGAAATCATGGGTCGAGAGATCAAGAGAACAGAATCAAAGTCGCATCCCTGCTGAGAAGGTACATTGGAACATAAAACGAGGACCCGAGTTCACCTGGGAACGCGAAGACCAGATGAAACAAAAATAGCCGCATCTTTCCCCAACTCTCGAAGTCCCGGTTAAAGTGCTAATTTCGGGACGAAATTCCTTCTAACGGGGGGATGATGTGACAACCATCAATTTCGGTCAAGTCAAAGTCAAATAAAGTCAACAAGTCAAACCGATCAACTTAATTAACCCTGGGGTATTAGGGTTTACATCGTGTTTATTATTGTACAACACACTATCTTTATGCAAAGTATCACTTTGAGTCCTCACGTGTTCAGAAAATCTAAACCCTAATCAGTGTAACTGATGGATCAACTCAATAAAACATTAATACATACCCTTCGGGGGCGTATAACGCGCATAACGAGGCTTAACGAGGTTTACACACCTTCTGTAGCGAAGCTAAACATACAAAAAGGTCTCAAACGAAGTCTCCCTCAAATCTCTCTCGCTCTATCTCTCGCTATTCCAAATCTCTCCAAGTATGTGAAATCTCTCCCAAATCTCTCTAAGTATGTGAAATCTCTCCCAAATCTCTCTAAGTATATGAAATCTCTCCCAAATCTCTCCAAGTATGTGAAATCTCTCCCAAATCTCTCCAAGTATGTGAAATATCTCCCAAATCTCTCCAAGTATGTGAAATCTCTCCTAAATCTCTCTAATTATCTGAAATCTCTCCCAAATCTCTCCAAGTATGTGAAATCTCTCCCAAATCTCTCTAAGTATGTGAAATCTCTCCCAAATCTCTCCAAGTATGTGAAATCTCTCCCAAATCTCTCTCAACTTTTTATAATCACTTGGGGCATCCCAACCTTTGATTTAGTCAAAAACCGCTCGAAAACGGAAGTTTATGCGAAAAACAGCCTTAAGGAGCCGATCCTTCTTAAGGAGTCGAACCTCCTCTTAGAACTGAAGCCTCTTAAGAACCAAAGTCACCTTCGGGTTCGGTCCATCTTGCTCTCGGTTCCTCCTCGCCCAACTTCGCTTCTGACAAGTTCGCTCCTGACAACTTCGCCTTCGGTCGTCCTCTTACAACCGAACCTCTCTTCGGTCCTTGGCCTTCTAGGACCGAACCTGCACTGTTGACCTCGGATCCTCGCAGACTTCAGATCCTTGGATCCTCCCTTCGCTCCTCGGCCTTCCATGACTCCATTTTAAGCCTGTTTTTCATGATTTTAACACGGGATTTTCACCCAAACTCGTATTTTAACATAAGAGACCCTAAATATTCAAAAAAAAAATTATCCTATTTTGGGGGAAATCCATGTCCAAGAATAAAATATATTAAGTTAGATTTTATGATAGAGTGTTGACTTTATCTAATGTATGACACAAGCAACCCCACCCCCTCATACCTTCATAGGACAACCCTCAGTCAACTATTTGTCCTTTGACACCCCTCCTCCAACTATAAAGGTTCATCAAATGCTTAAAAATCTCCTCTCTCTCCTTCCACTTTACTCACTCTCTCACCAAAGAGAAAACACCTCTCTCTCTCTCTCTCTCTCTCTCTCTCTCTCTAACACTCCCTAGAACTCAAGATTTCAAGGTTGCTCTTGAGCTTTTCACTTCATTCTTGGTAATTATATTCATCCTATATTTGAATACTCTACACTCCTTCAGTCAAATCATGAATCTCTTATACAAATATCATCATATTTGTGCTTAGGATCTTCGAATCTTCAAGTATCTCCCAAGTGTTCTTGACTTTGAAACTTCTTCTATTTATCATCTATCCTAACAAATCACTCAAGGTGAGTTCATACCCCCACATTTTCATATTTTCATCAACTTTTAGGGGGGGGGGGGAGGAATACAAGTAAAAACACCAACAATATATCTAAACTCAAACATCAGCTTTCAACAGAAAAAGTTAATGTTCATTCACGAACTGTTTTAGACATCCTAAACTTTTTAGTTTTCAAAACTGTATTAGGTGGAAATATTTCAGGTTTATACCTTTAAAATGACTACTTGTAGATGTCCATACGATTTTTCTACTATTTATGGTGATTTTTACAAAACTGTCTATCACTGTAGCTACGAATTCGGACCAGTCTGTGAATTGAACGTTTTCAGACCAGTTAGAGACTTCTAAAAATCGTAATAAAATTAATGGACAAACTAGACACATTTTCTAAACTCTCAGAGTTTACAGATTTAGTTTTTGACTTCGTATGATTTTCTGTGATTTTTATAAGACAGTGTAGAAATGTTAAAAATAAATCAACAGCTTATAACTTTCATCACACTTTGTAATATGTTGAACAAAGTGTTAATCATTGAGGATTTCATATTTTACATGTGTTTCTTGTTGTGGTATAATTATATAACAGAAAATACTCACTAATTTGTAAGAATTCTCCATCATTACCAATAGTACAAGACAAGGCATTATAAACATAGTTATATTTTTGCTATACATTCGACTTACATAGAAAAGGGTTCTTTTACATTACAAACACTTATGATAAACTATGGTAAGTATAGTTTATGTTTCATATACATTATAAACAATTATGTTAAACTATAATAGGTATAGTTTATGTTTCATTTACATTTCAAACTCATTACCAAAGGTTTTCAGTTAATATAAACGGGGTGCGAATACAAAGTATCGGGTTTATACAAAAAGGGGTTTCAGTTCACGTAAATCTGTTAATGAATAAATTTGTGAGACATTCGCTTCGCGTTATTTCCAAAGTAACGAAATCAAAAGTCCTGTAAATTGTAACCAGAATCTCTTGTAGGGAGACCGTGATAGTTGTGTATAGATCTATATTGGGTCTGACAAACCCACACCTGAGCTGCATGCAACAGCTAAATCGGCAGGTCTGGGGTGACAAGTGTCATTAAACTTTGCGACGTCTGAAAAGGTCGTATTACGAGGCTGTCTGAGTCGTAGTATGGTTATAATAACTCAGATGGGGTATTAACAAAACATAAGATTTACGGGTTTTACTTCTAAATTAAACGAGTTTATGTCGATTTAAACTTGCATAAATTACTTTAAGTATGGAAAAATACTTGTACATTTCTACATGACTTTTTATAAGGAAAATATTGGATTTTCTTTGGAAACACATCACTATTATAAACATTATAAGTACAAAACATGCACATACTCTCGGCCTTGGGATTTAAGGGTATATAACTTTTTATAAGGAAAATAAAGGATTTTTTCTAGAACCATACGTTACCATTACAAATAAAGGTTTTCGAACTCTACATCCAAAACCTTATGAACTCACCAACTTAATTGTTGATAATTTTTCGAAACTATTTGTAATTCAGTGAACCAGATAAACAACAACTTTTGAGGATGGGACGCTCAGACGTCAAACATTTCATTTTATCATCATAATGTAATTGATTTTGAAATATGTGAACACATGCTACATTGTAACTTTTCAATTATATTTATGATGATTGTATTTACTTTGAGAACTATTATACTCGTTGTTATGATACTACACATGAAGTCAGCCACCCCCCAGACGTTTCCGCCATCCTTGGTTTGGCGTTGTAACAAATTGGTATCAGAGCATTGTTTATAGTGAACTAAGTATATCAAACCACATAAGATATACAAACTATAAATACATTGGGACTAAAGTCTCTGATTTAAACATTTTCAAATAACTATACTTTTAGAAATAAATAGTTTCTTGTTAAAAGTATAAGTACATACATGCATACCGGTTTAGTGTCATGTATAAGGAAAACACAAAAGTAAAATGAGGAGTTGGACACTACGAGTAGGCGTCGGGATATGCAATCAGACTTGGGACGAATATAGCCTGATCACCTATATTTATCCGAGGTGTGATTGATGTATGTCGGGGAATGGTCGTAGTGAGCAACAAGCCTAAAAACTTCTCATACAAGAAAATCATTAAGAACCAAACACAACATTTAAAATACTATAGGAGTATTTTGTTAAAACTAAACAAATTCTTGCTAGTAGATCTACAATCACTAAGTGGATATGCTAAAGTTACATATAACTTGGATATCATAGACTTAGAATCTATGATCATTGCCAATCTGATGCTCAACTCGAACTCGAACCCCCGACTCGCGAATTTATGCACATCATCTCTCCAATTCCTTCCGATTATGATAATCCCTCCTCAACCCGGGATACAACAATCCTCGATCGACACGGAGACCCCAGTCTCGCCCCTGGTCCGGCAACCAGGCTCCCGAAGACTCAACCGGTAAGGCTACCCCAACCTAAGAACTCCCTTGCGTTATACTCTGGATAGTGAATAATAAAGCTCCCCGTAGAACACTATTCACTCTTATCGACTATTGAGTGCTACGGTTCCACCCTAGGCTTACGACACCCTCTCATTAACCAGTGAGTTCTACGGCTCCCCGTGGTGTCACAACACTCTCCCGCTAACTAGTGAATACTAGGGCGCCCCACAATATCACGACACTCTCTCGCTGACTAGTGAATACTACGGCTCCCCGCAGTATCACGAAACTCTCTCGATGACTAGCAAATACTATGGCTCCCCGTAGTACCACGATACCCTTTCCCACTGACTCATGAATGCTATAGCTCCCTATAGTCATACAACACTCTCTCGTTCACTAACTCACCATGGGCTCACTCAATGGTTTCTCCTAATAACCCCAAGAGATTACTCCCACCCGGATCCACTTTCTCTCTTATCACCCCATAATCTCATCATCAAGACATCACTACACTGAGTTCACCAACTCATGGTCCGCATCTCAACCTAGATAGGTGCTTACACCCACCCAGCTTATGCACCACCACTCCATGATGTAAATTCTCGAAGGCAAGACACTTTTCTAAGCACAGATACACCCTTAGACAGTCCCACTCCGTCGACACTTAACTGATGGGTTCCCACTAGAACAAAATATCTCGGTACTCCACTTGCCATCTCACACTCTAGTCTCAACATGACCAAAAATTAGGACATCATACTCGGGTACATCGGTACACCATCACAGCATCTCACGTTGTCTTGCCTCAACTACTGATCTTCCACTTACGCAAATCAAAACCTCAAAATACTCCCATCTCCCAAATGGAAATACGGAGGAACCGTCAACGACTGAATACACGTTGACGAAAATCCGAAGCTCCATCCTCTACTGATCACCACCCATAGGAAACTACTTATACCGACTTTGAAATTGATTGACAAATCAACTGCTTCCCCTTCTAGAGTATAGATCACAATCTATACCTTTACCCGCAAATCTCGGCTATTGCACTCTGAACTCAGCGACCCAACCACCTCGAACTCAACATTTGGAAACCCGAAAAATTCCTTAGCCCCAATAAATTCTCTGACCAACGGCCACCCGCCGTGGATTCACTCATCCTTTCTTAAGCACATACTCATACATCATCCCACCTTGCACCTCGCCTCATCCACCAATAACCCGGGTCTCATGTGTCCGCACCGTAGATCTCCATAACTAGTTCTCTACCCACACTTGAATGAATCGCTGATCCTCCTAATAGAATACCCAGTTCTCCCCTACTCAGGATTCGAACCATCACCAATTGGCATACCAACAATCTACTCCAGACTATTTTACCAGGTACATCACACTTGACTCTTGGAACGTACCACGTAATCACTCAATGATCTTGCCAATGGAAACCAACCAACTCCAAATATCCCGCAACTCAGACAGAAATCTCGGAATCCTCCCAACGTGACTGCCTCTAGTCATCTCGAAGCCTCAGACCGAAACACTTCTGGATACCCCAACTGTTTCGAATAGACCTGACTCTCAATCTCAAAATAATACACTATCATGCACCTCGTCACTAATTCCTTGAACAGCCTCCCACCGTGGGAATCATCATAAAAGCAAGAGACCTCACTCTCACAGTCGATACACAACGTAGACAACGAGGGCCACCACCCCGATATACTCCTCTTGATCACCTGGAACTGCTGCTAAAAGTATGCCTCCCTCAATAAGGCACCTCCTTGTTCTCTTCCATCTTAGTCCCACTAATGACTCTCTCCTGGTATGAAAATACCTTGCAGCAAACATACTGCCCAAATACTCTGGTGAAAAGGTTGCAAACCTATGCTACCCCATGGGGTTTACCTCCAAACAATGAAACCGGAAACTCGTTATCTCCTTCGCTTCTCCCAGAAACAGGGACAGTGCAACTCTTGTTACAGAAGGTGACGTCTCATCTACCGGTCGATTGCTCAACTCAGACCGCGATCCCCCAATAATCATCATCTCTACTCATCCCTAAGTCTTGCGACTCCAACTAGAATCTCGCCAAAAATCTCTCAGAAACTAACTCGATTTCCTTCTCAAGGCTTGCTCCATTGAAACTCGTTCGGCAGGGCCCTCTGGCCCCACACTCTATCACATCTTATCTCAGTCTAATCAACCACAATGGGATAACTGGTAAAACTAGAAGCACTAACCTCCACGAATCATGGTACTCAAACCATGTGATCACTTCTCGATCTGCTACGAATCATGGTACTCGAACCATGTTATCTCCTCTCAATCTTCTACGAATCATGGTACCCGAACCATGTTATCTCCTCTGAATCTGCTACTTAGAACCTATGGAACTATCCCTGTTTCGAGTACAGGTCCTCTACTTTCAGTAGTACGGGACCATACTACCTGCCACATCTACCCATACTTTCCACCTTGATTGTCCCAGATTTCCTAAGTAGCTGCTCAATCTTCTCGATCACCAATCCCGTTAAACTTGGTCACTCCCTAGCGAATACTCTCCTCTATTAGCTTACTCATCTGACTAAGGTCAGTCCCTAGGCTCTTCTTAGGATCTCACACTTCTCTGCCATCAGCTGCAGAAGAACTCCTTATGATGCCAACCATCTACCTCCTGAATATCTTCATATTCACTTATTAGTTGATTCCCATCATTGAGAGTTCCACAAAGCACGAATCAAGTAGCATTCGGGCATTGAATAATCTCCACCAGCATGTAAAACCACTCTAGGTTACAACTCTATTTGCTCTACTCACACCCAAAAGGTGTCATCGAACTCAAGCAACTCTACCCCACACGGGTATCTAACTACTCTCTCAGTAGGCTTCTCCAATGCTCATCTAGATATCTCTCCTAGATTACTCCTCTACTCAAAGCTCTATCTCTGAAGTATTCCTGCTGGATACTCTTACTCTGCACATAATCAAAGCACATCACAGATAGCAAAATTCCTAGGCTAAGGCATTACAAATCAGGCAAATCTAGCCCTAAAATATGAAATACCTAGCCTATCTCCTAGCATGCATCACTAATATCTCAATAATAACTCATAACACAAATAAGTATGGGTATTTTGGGAAATCAACATTCGGACTCTAGCTGATTGTACACACTGCTACTTCTCGTTTTCTCTTAGAAACTCTTGCTCGCTTTAGAAAAATCATTTATTTTCAAAAAATTTCACAAATCCCCAGTTTGAGTCCAGACATACCTGAAGATGTATCTGAATCCCTCAAACTAAGGCTCTAATACCAACTTGTAACACCGTAAATTTTCAAACAAAATTTTCATTTAAAATCACATAATTCTCATAACACATTTCACAAAAATCTCATTTATTTAATTTAAAACTCGCAACTCCATAATTTTTTGATTAAAATCCAGGATCCTCAAAGCATAACTCTTTCATTGGTGTGTACAATCAATTCGGTGTCTTACCGCGATCCTGAGAAAAACTTGAAACACATAACACGGTAAGCACGAAGCTTAGTGAGTTCCCCAAAATACCACACACATCTCATTAGCTACTCAAGGCTATAACACAGTAAGACCCTCCGGTCAATGTGTCTCAGTGGGACCCTCCGGTCCCATAACTCGGTTGGACCCTCCGGTCCTAAATCAGTAAGCACAAAATAATACAAAGCATAAATCACATAAACACTCAATATAAACACATAAGACATCTCAGTCACACAAAGATACCATTCATGGTAAGTATAGTGAGAAGACTCACCTCGGATGATGAATAGCCCCTATGAACGCTGCTGCTATGCATCGGCCTCTAACTCTGAGCCAAACCCACAATGAACCCAATTAGAAACTAAGTCCAAACTCTTACTCATTAGGTCTAAAGCTAGTCCAGTAACCATCCCATCCATAATCTAAAACCCATTGGGCCCACCAAGGCCCAATAATAAATGGGCTCTCTAGAAGCCCAACTCTCAAATCTAAGTGGCAAGCCCAACTCAAGGGCCCAAAGCACACACACACACACATACACACACACACACACACATATATATATATATATATATATATATATATATATATATATAATCCTCTGGTCCAAAACTCTATTGCAACAAGCCCAAACTCCAGGCCCAAAAATGAGACTTAGCCCAAAAGCCCACAGTGATGTTACGCGGGGCGTACCTCCCTTGGTACGCTCAGCGTACTCACGAATCCAAATCGGCGATCAGGGACACTGGGGCAGTACGTCAGGCGTACTGGAATTACGCTCAGTGTACTCCCCAGATTCACTCTTTCTACTCATTTGGTCTTAATCAGTTAAGACCTTGACTCAAATAACATATTTGGATTCCCTAATAGCCCTTACTCCATAAAGTTAGTGACTTTAAGCCTTTGCATGGCTGATATGGTCACAAACACCCAAAACACTCACTCTCTTAACTCAAAATGCTCATAACTCATGCATGGCTTGATTCCAACGTCCAAGGCTTGATTTATATGACACAAGACCACTAAATACACTCAAATGGGGTTGGTCATAGTCTCTGGAGCTCAATAACTCATAAATTCTCCAAATTTGGGACAAAAACCCTAAAATACTCTAATATGAAGCTCAAAACAAAAGTGTGAGAAAGCTTTGAGCTTTATACCTCATGATGAAGCTCCCAACTCAGATATGCTCAGATCCAAGGCCTAGACTTTCACTCCTTCTTCTCCAAAGCTCCTTCTTTACTCCAAGAACGCACAAAATCACTTAAGGCTCTCAAATGGACACACACAAGCTCAAGAACGAGGATTAGGGTTTAAGAGGGTTTATTGACTGAGGATGGTGGCCAGGAATGAGGCCATCTCATTCTTTATATACGGACACCCCTCAATTAGGGTTTCTCATTTTGAGCCTAGTATGCCCAGCATACCCTCTGGTACGCCAAACGTACTAGGTGGTTCCACTTAAAAGTCACGCACATGAGTACACTAAGCGTGCACGCACGTACGCCCAGCGTACTCAGCTACCACCTTTCTCAAATGAGGGACTTATCCTGCCAAAACTTCAAACTTCCATAGCTTCCTCGATAAAACTCTGATTCCAATAAACCTCGTACTCATGGAATGGTGTCGAGATTCCCTACGCTTCTAGCAACTCATCGCAACCCCGAGAATTCCTTGGGCCCGGGTTGCAGCCCATAAACCCTAATCTCAGACGATCCGAAACAGGATGTTACATGACTTTCCCATGACCTAGTGTTTTGAACCTTCCCGATTGACTTATAAGACTTGCTGAATACAGGATAACCACAAAGACCACGTCGTGGTGGTCTATTTTCAGGAAAAGTATAAATACAAGCCATTCTCCTCCAAAATTACAACTTTGTATGGAAGCTACTGTCGATTTTTGAAGGTCGAGTATATGATTTGAAGCTTGGAAGTGAAGAAGTCGATCATAGCTTGGTAATTAAGAGCATTAAGGCAATACAACTCTTAATTACGTCTTTCTCCTTTAGCCTAATCATGTTTACTACTATGAAATTCGATTTTCTGTGTTTGATTGCTGAAATCATGGGCTAAAACCCTATGACTTCCGTTTAGTGTAGATTTGCTTGACTTAGTATGGTTTAGTTTATGGTTAGGATTTAGTTTTATTGGTTATTTGTTACTTTAGCTTATTAAATAACCTTCTATGACTATGATAACTGTTTTCTCTATTTATTTTTAAATTTAAATAAGTTTGTATGACCATCTTCTTAATTGAACTTGAATCTTATGATATTTGTGAATTACAAAATTGTAGGACTAGAGTTTTGACCAAAACCTTGGGTTAAATAGAAAAGTAGGTAAATAATCGTAGGAGCTAATATATGATGACCAATCATATATTGAATTAAGCTAATGAACCAAATTAATCAATTCATTATAAGTCTAATTTAACTCGAACTAAACACTAGTAAACCTAGTAGTTTATCTACCTTATCACCGTATGAATGAGCTTGTTTGCTAAAAGATTAGGATTAGTGAACACAAACCTAGTAATCTTAAGAATCAGTAACCAATGAAACAATAATCCATTGCACTTCCATAAATCAACCATAATAACAAGTAAATTGAAGCTAAACGAAAGTTTCTCAATTACCTTGGTTTAATTCATCTTTTGTGCTTCTTGCTTTTAGTTTTAATATTTGCCTTAATAGTTGATAGTTAGTTAGTTTAGTTAATTAAGTTTGTAGTCTTTCAAAACTAGAGAAAACTTTTTTCTAAATTTATTAGTAATATAGTTAGTATTAGATAAAAATTAGCTAAGCATTATGTTCCTTGTGTTCGATAACTGTCTATTGAGCTATACTATTTTCAACAAGGTACACTGCCTTAGGTAATAATTAAGTTCATTAGTAGGATAAACTAGTGCGTAATTATTTTAGCATTATATATATATATATATATATATATGTGTGTGTGTGTGTGTGTGTGCTCTAGCGCACTCATTTTTACAATTTACGGACGATTCACTTTATTTTCCTATTTTTATTAGGATAAAGAGTAATATATTTCTAGTTCGAATTATATAAACATTTGTTTATATTGAATCCTATTGAACGGTAAAAATGGGGTGTTACAATATTACTAACTCAACCATGGAGGGTGAGTTTGTAGCTTTATCTGGTGCTAGTAAAGAAACTGAGTGGCTAAGGAATTTGATTTATGAAATTCCTTTATGGCTCAAACTGATGTCTACCATTTGTATCAGATGTGATAGTGTTGCAACATTGGCTAAGGCTTATAGTCAAGTGTACAATGGGAAGTCTATACATTTAGGTGTTTGACATAACATGATTCATGATCTCATCATGGCTGGTGTGATACTTGTGAAGTTTGTAAGAACTTAGTTGAATTTAGCTGGTCATCTAACCAAAGGGTTAACAAGAGATCTTGTGCACAAGGAGACTGTAGGGATGGGGTTAAAGTCCACTTAAAATCTTTTATATTAAGATACCTAATTCCCATCTAATGTAATATTAGATGTTGAATTCAATGTGGAAAGCCTAATATCTAAAGATCGGAACACACTTTTATTGTCAACCCAAGGTATGTGTTCGGTACTACAAGTTAAGGAGGTTGAAATTTTATTTCTTAATAGTTCTTTGAAAAATTATATATGCACGTGCAAGAACAAAAGAACAACCTATATAAGCATGAACTTTAGCTGCTTCAAGAAATTCGGACTTGACTTTGATGTGCTTATTGAAGGATAGGACACAAGCTAGTAAAATATAGGGTCAAGTTAAAATTCATGAGAATGTAAAATGTTGTGTATATTATCTTCATGTATTCACATTGAATAGAAAGGGTTCAATCCTTAGTGACACCTTGATATTCGAATATTTGGAATGGATAATATACTAATGTGAAATTCAATCGTCACGCCATTTCATTTATGAATTATTTTGTTGTTGTTATGTTTTGTTTTAAGTTAATCAAGATTACACTTAAATGGGGAAGGTTTGTTAGTGAATTGCTTAACTAATTGTATTTAAGTGTAATGGATTGACTTGTTGACCAAAATCAATCTTGATAAACATTAAACAAGTAAGGAAAGTGTGGAGTACACACTTGTTTAAGTTTATACATGATTCAAAGTATGGGTAAATTGATATCAGAATAAAAATAATTTCATAACTGGAACTATTTTAGGAACATGATTTCATAACTGGAACTGATTTCGGAACGAAAATGATTTTGTAACTAGAATTGATTTCGAAACGAAAATGATATCATAACTGGAACAGTATTCTTCACTTCCGATGAATCGCAACATGTTGGAACAATGGTGACAGTTTTCGGACACATGTCGGTTATGCTTTATCCGGTGGTTAAATGTCCGTTTTGTGTCAGATTTATTTCTTAACGTTGGAAATTGTCTTGTAATAGTTTTAACAAGAAACATATTTAAACAAATTTTTGTCAAACTTTTTTGGTACAACGGAAAAAACATACCCATTCATTCTATTTTTCTGCTCTTAAACTTTTTTGTAACATCACCTTCTGGCACGTTTCAGAATATTGTCTGCTTTGGGCTCCTGACACGAAAACTTCCCAGGGAGTCACCTATCCTCAGATTATTCTCGCCCGGACATGCTTAACTGCAAATTTCTTATGGGATCTGCCACCCTCATGGTTTTAAAAAGTGTTGTGATAGGGAAGATATTTATACCCCTTATAAGGAATGTTTAGTTCTCCTTCCCAGTCGATGTGGGATCAGGTGCAACTCACCTTCACCCCCTATTATAGGGTTCGACGTCCCTGTCAAACACATCGACCCGTGCCCTAGCTCTGATACCATTTGTAACATCCCCTTTTGCCACATATCATAATATTGTTCGCTTTGGGCTCCCGACATGAAAACTTCCCAGGGGGTCACCCATCCCTAGATTGTTCTCGCCCGGGCACGCTTAATTGTAGAGTTCTTATGGGATATGTTGCCTTCACGACTTTAAATGCGTTGTGATAGGGAAGGTATCCACACCCCTTATAAGGAATGTTTAGTTCTCCTTCCCAATCGATGTAGGATAAGGTGCAACCGATCTTATTTGTAACACTCAGATTCAATTATTTTTTGTGACAACCTGAAATTTCCATTTGTACGAACAATATCTATTCAATAGAAGCCAGTCCAGTTTTAGTGATTTTCAGACTTTTCCGAACAAGTTTGTGTACATTAGGGTTTACATTTCAGGAGATATCAGGAGAGTGGATGCTCCTGGAATTGTGAAACTTGAACATTCCAAGTTTTATAATGTCATAGTCCAATCTCCGGAATAAAAATATTTTCTGCCAAAATATTTCAGGACTATAAATAGATTTCTGAATTTAATTAATTCATTATTCACAATTCCAACTAGAGAAAAGCCATTTTCTCTCTGACGGATCTTCGGGTTTTCATCCCAGATTGTGAGTCTACTTTCCTAGATATGTTTTATTACTTGTTATATGCTTTATAACATTAATTACATGTCAAAAATGCAAGATCCGGGAGTTTACCGCCCAAGAACGTTCTTGGGGAGTAAACTCCAAAATGGAGCTTTAAGGCTACCTAGTCCCGTTTCCTTGTTAGACAACTAGTTAAGGACTTAATGTATAAACATTTGAGGCTAGAAATCATCCAAGATCATGAGGCTTTTGGAGTTTACGGCCCAAGAGTTCTTGGACCGTAAACACCATTTCCAAGGGCCAAAGTGAGCCTAAATCGCACCCTAAGGCTTAAGGCATTTACCCTCTAATGCTTGTAGCTAATTTGGACACCAAAACACTTCAAAATCATAAGGTTTTAGGAGTTTACGGCCAAGGATATCTCTTGGGCCGTAAACCCCTTTTTAAGGGCTATAAGTGCCCTAAATCACCCCTAAGGCTTTGAGACAATTACCCTTGAATACATAGGACTTGAATGGGGAGTAAATGACATCAAAATCATCCCTTAAAGGGAGTTTACGGCCAAGGAACATCACTTGGGCCGTAAACTCCAAGTAAAGGAACAAATGTGTGCCTAATGTCCCCTTTAGCCTTAGATAAAAACATAGAAGCTATCCTACATGTGCAAGTGACTTAAAAGAATTAAAACCAACACCCCATAGGAGTTTACGGCCGTAAACTCTAGGGGAAATGGTCTTTAGGCCATAAACTCCTCTATGGAGCATTCTAGGGCCTTAAACTACTTCAAGGATTATTCCAACAATGCTAGGCTAAATCTAGGATTAATATAGCACTTCAAAACACCCAAAACCACCAAGTGAGGAGTTCACGGCTGTAAACTCATGGGTTCACGGCCGTAAACTCCAAAGGTGGGGTTTGTTGGGTGTTTAGCTATTATACAAGGTCATTTGGTGCTTCAAACCCCTTTGCCTTGTCCCGTATCGACTTAGATGCAACCCTTAGGACCTATAACATTTATACAAAGTGTTTTAATGTTCCTAACTGTCCCAACTTATTTTATTAAGTTATTATTTGGCTAATTAGTTATATATATATATATATATATATATGCTTATTATATGATAACTAGGCTCGTGCGTGTAAACAAGTCTCCGTTTGCCACCTAGCACGGTATCCGACACTGCAATTCAAAACAGCTCACCACGGGTGAGTTCATACCCCTTTAATCAACCTTTGAAATGATTTTAAATGTTTAAATACTTTATGGGGGGGAATACAAGTCAAACACTTATATTTATTGCTTCAATCGCATGTGATTGCATTTAATCACATGTGATTAATAACTAGGAAACCAATGATTTTATCACTGTTCAAACTGTTTATCAAACTGTTTTACTTCAATATGTTCTAAAAGCTCTTATACTTTTCAAACTCATTTACAACTGTGATTCAAAAAAATGTTCCTTATACTTAAAATGTTTTATCAAACTTATGCCTTCAAACTGTTTTTTATAGATTGACGTTAAGTCGATCTTTTCTTGAAATAATATTTATGTTCCAAATGTCTTATAAAAACTTATTTATGCATTTACTTCTTATAAATTGCATGCCCATATATGTATAGATGTATAATGTGACAACCCCAAATCTATTTCCGTTACAAATCCCATTTTCACTAACGAATCGTATCACTATACGTTATTTTATGTAATATTTGGAATCGTCAATATCCGAATATCTAAATTTATGCATGGCTTGATATTATCACAAGAAATATAACCCGTATGTGTTAACCCCGTTTAACCTAATAGAATTGTATTACCTTTTCAACCACTTCACCCGGGTAAAAAGTTTTAACCCAGTTAACTTTAAACATCGGGTAGCCGTGTATCAGGTGCGATACCCGAGACATATGGAATGAGTGTACACAACATTTGAATACTCTTTTACCACACACCCACTCTCTCTCTCTACTTTCTCTCTCTAGACTCGAAATCGACCCCGATTCCGCTAATTTCCAACTCCCAAACGTAAGTACTCATCCTCTATCTTAATCTAATCATGATTCATTGGATTTAGCGGCCAAAATCATAGAAATCAAGGACCAAAGAGGAGTTTACGGCCTAAGAAGCTCCTTAGGCCGTAAACCCCCAAAATCATGCCAAAGATCAAGTTTTTCCTCCTTTCAAGCTAGTATATTAATTAAGGCATTTATCTAGAAGAGTTTGGACACTAAAACACAAGAAATTGATGCTTAAAAAGGAGTTTACGGCCCAAGCTTGTGCTTAGGCCGTAAACACCTTAAACACCCCACAAATCCTTGCTTAAAGCCCCAAAAACTCATCTTGGGTGTTTGGTAATTTAGACTTGACAACAAGGAAGGCTTAAATGCATCAAACAACATCATTTGGACACAAAAAGAGGATTTTACGGCCAAGGCTAAGCTTGGGCCGTAAACACCCAAGTTTTTGTGTCAAACAAGTCCCAAAACTACTCAAATGCATAGAAGGAATTTAGCTAAGGCCTTTGGAGGTGTGTTGTACCATTAAACCTCTCATTTTGATACCAAATGAAGAGTTTACGGCCAAGGATATTCTTGGGTCGTAAACTCCCCAATTTTCATGCCAAAATTGTTCCAAAACTCATTTTTAGGCCTTATAGGATTTATCTAAGGTGAATGAGACCATGTTGTACCATTAAAACATACATCTTGAAGGATTTATTGGAGTTTACGGCCCAAGAACAAGCCTTGGCCGTAAACTCCCCAAAAATGTCACAAATTATGATGTTTAAACCTTCCCTTTTAGTCCAAGACACATACCATTAAATTAAGGAAGTGATATAAGGCCCTAAACATACATTTTGGAGTGTCACAAGAGTTTACGGCCAAGCCTAGGGGGCTTAAGGCCGTAAACTCCCAAATGGTGGCTTTTAGGCCATAAACTCCAAGGGAGTGAGCTCATGGACCCTCCCGTAAATCATTCATGGCCTTGTACCACTCCCGGGAACCCTTTCTAGGCCTTAAAACCCCGAAAACGATGCTAGAATGTCCAAATACTATAATGAAAAGCATAAGATGATTAACTTCTTGTAAAATACATATTTCATATGACATTAGGGTCATAAAAGGTGCTCAAGTGGTTATTTGGTACAAAACGCTCAATCGACACTTTTACCCGATTTACCCGATTCACCCGATTTCCGCGATTTCAGGTGAGTTCATACCCCTTTAATGAACCTTTCAAATGTTTTAAATGTTTTAGGGGGGAGATACAAGTTGATTATAAATGTTTATGTAAAGTTTTACAGAACGATTTCCGCGTTACAAGGATTAATCACATGTGATTCACTACCTTTAGTTCAAATCACATGTGATTTGTCCCTATGCCTTATAAACGGGTTTTACCCTTTTCAAACTATTTTTAAACAGTGTGTCAGATTAAAATGTTCTTTTGGAAAAATACTTTTATTTAATCAATTTACTTATAAAATGTAACCACTCTGATATATTTATATAAGTAAGACTTGGAGGACTTAGGACCGATATCTCGCCTTATTTCCTGTTCTTGTTTGATTGTGGGCTTAGGGTAGTAGTTATCCGTCCGACTGTCGTTGATTTCTTAGTTATATAACCTGTATATCAGTGTGGGATACGAATGTTACTGCTTTCACTTAATACTAAAGTCACTAACATGCCAAGAACCATCCCCACTAGGATAACTATAATAGGTATAGTTACGGTTGCTACAGCTACTACTTGCTAAAGTCATTTCTATCTACACTATAATACTCACTATTACTAGACGATACACTAGTAAGGGAATACACTATGATCAATACTAAAAGATTTCTACACTATAACAATAGAGAAAACACTAAACAAACAATAATACACTAACCCGCTACGAGATACTCTATTCGCTATCCACTACGCCCGGAGTTTTCCAGCAGGGAGACGACTCTACATGTATAGATCTATACGGGGCAGACGCTATCACATCCCGACTGTTAATTTCAGTCCGCGCCGTTCAGGCCCAGGGATGCCACTACTTCACTATATTGTGCATGACTGGGAAGGTCATGGGATCCTCTATTATCCTCACTATTAGTAATATATAAGGAATACTCTACAACTACTCTAAAATACTACACTAAATGCTAAACTACATCCCGAAGTAAGTAAGTATCTATCACTAAAGGAAGCTTGCACCTCTATCACTGATTTCAGGCTTAACCTATTCTATCACATTTATTACTTGGAGTTTTGCCAATATACTTTACAATAAACTGTTTCAAAGAAATGAAGAATGCATACTTTTCACAGATTGTCACTAAAAATGTATTTCTTGGAAAAATATGGGATTTTTCTAAGTTTCTACTACTTATGAATAATGATACATTTTTCGCACCAATGCTTTGTATACAAAAACTCACACCAAACTCTTATGAACTCACCAGCTTTATGCTGATAATCGTTTTCAAAATAACTTGTATCTTCAGGTCAAAGATAGACAGGTACAGACTCGGCATTTTTGGAGAAGGTGGAGCATTCAAGACCCATCTCTTATTTTTGATTTACTTTTGGGTGATTGTTAAACATTACAAAACACACTTGTAATTAAATTCACTATGTAATGCTATGGTTGTATGTTTCTTGTTTCTACTATTATGCAATTGTGATGATACTGTTCACTACGTCATCCACCCCGAAACGTATTCCGCCGTTATCGGTTTTGGGGTGTGACAGATTGGTATCAGAGCATTGTTTATAGTGAATCAAGTGTATCAACCTATAAAAGATATACGAACTATAAACACTTCGGGACTAAAACACTCTGACTAAAAAAAATATACACTGTTAAGTATCTAAAAGATCTAACTAAGTATATATATACACACATCACTATAAAACATAGGAATCAGTATTGTCCTAGAACAAAACGAAAGTATTAGGATTGTTGGGCAGCACAATCGGGTTTAGAGACATATAGTCACATTTAGGATGATGTAGCCTGATCAACTACGTTTTCCTGAGGGTGACTAGCATGTGCCTAAGTTTGGTTGTGATGTTCCAACAAGTCTAAAACTTACCAACAATACCACAATAACGCTAACATAAGAATACTATAGGAGTATTCTATATCTCTAGATTATACGTATGTGTTAACAAAAAGGGTCGTTACTAGTAGGACAATAATTGCTAAGTGGATACGCCACGATTACATGTGATTAGGGCGCTATAGACTCAGAATCTGCAGCCTTTGCTTCATTCCCTGTTCTTGTTTGATTGGGGGTCTGGAGTTAGGGTGGTTTATTCGAAGGACTATCTTGCTTCGGTTACATGTAATCGGTATGCACTATGCAAGTATTGGGTCAACTAGTAATGATTCTTCCTATAAGTACCTTAGAATAGTACGTCTATTAATCTTCTTTTTCCCCTTTCACGCGTAGATAGCATGGCTGGCTTCCACCTACCCGGTGATCCGTACTTTCCGAACCAGGGCAATGGAGGATGGCTCGAAGAGGAGTCAGAGGACGATCACCCTATTCCTTTGGATGATCATCATGCTGAATGCTTCTCGGATAGCTCGAGCTCCGAGCCAGAAGTCAACAACCAACCTCCTGAAGCCCCGAACCCTAACCCCCGACCGGCATTTCAGGGCCCCACTCCTATGTGGGCGATATCCTTGCATCGATGGAGCGAGGAGCAGGGTCAGCCCTTGCCTTTCAATGGAGACCGAAGCTTCTACAACATAAGCGAAGGAGGATCAGCGGATCGGGCTCTGCCCATCATGATCCGAAGGATTGCCAGGAATGTTGAGCAAAGTCAAGCTGCTATTGGTCGAGTTGTAGAAGTGGATGCCAACTCAAACCTCAACACTGTTCACATCCGCCAACTCGAAGAAGCCGTGGACAGAACAAGGAGGACCAACGAGGCTCTACAGCATCAGCTGGCTGCATCCCGAGCTGAAGTTAGGGAACTCCGAGCACGCCAAAGGACTCATGATCGACACCTTCAAGAAGTTATGCGTCAACTAGCGGATCTGAGGATTCGCCCAACAAGCAACCGTCGTCAGTAGAAGACATCTAGTTACTTCACTCTTTTGTTTAAAGGACTAGTCTTTTATCTCTATGTTCCGTAGGTCTCTTGTCTGTAAACATTCGTAGTTTAAAAGTACTCTAGCTGAACCTCTAAACTGCCAACATTTTCTCTATGGTATGATGTAAGACCTACTGCTAGGTCAATTTTCATGATCTTGTGCTGCATCATTAATACCATTATATTGGCAGATGATTTCTCTATTGCTATAACTCTTACCCTGATCTTGGATTATGTTGATTTAAATCCACGAAACGCTCTATTCATATTCGCAATAGGCTCTTACTATTGCCATCATTTCTTTGATCTTCCAGTGAAGGATGCCTCCACGAAAGCGTCCCAGCAGAGGAAGACCTGAAACTCAAACCCCTCCTCTACCACCTCCTCCTCCTCAATTCGATCCGGTGTTGTTCCAAACGGCTGTGACTGCGGCTGTAACAGCAGCCATGGCCCAAATGAACTCGGGTGATGCGAGCGGTGGAAATTCTAGATTTGGTGAAGTCCACCAATGAGTGCAGGGATGCACTTATAAGGACTTCATGAATTGTAAACCTGCTTTCTTTGATGGTACCGGAGGAATTCTGGCATTGTCCTAATGGTTCGAAAGAACCGAAGCTGTATTCGAGATGTGCTCTTGTCCCGAAGAGAGCAAAATCAAGTTCGCTACTGCTACCCTCACTAACAGGGCTTTGTCATGGTGGAATGGCCATGTCAACGCACTCTCCTTGGTCACAGCCAATGCCATGAGCTGGGACACTCTAAAAGATCTTATGAGAGGAGAGTACTGCCCTAGGGGCGAAGTTCAGAAGCTTGAGGAAGAACTCTGGAACCTCAAGATGAAGGGGACCGACATAACGACTTATACAACCAGGTTTTGCGACTTGGCGGCTATGTGTCCCAACATGATCCCCTCTGAAAGCAAGAAGATTGAACGTTACATCTGGGGTTTAGTGCCCCCGTATCGAGGAAATGTTCTGGCCTCACACCCTACCACTTTCGACAGCGCCAAGGAATTGGCCCAGAGTCTGATCAACCACGAAATCTCCTCCACTCCAGCAACAACAACCACAACAACCACTGCACCATCCGGATCATCTGATAGAAAGAGGAAACGATGGGATTAGAAGAAGAGCAAGAAAACTCAAACCAACTCCAAGGATCAGCAAATTGTGGCGGTCCATGCTGCCACCATCCCAGCCACACCAGCTGCTCCAGCCCCACCGAAGGCTTACAGTGGAAATTTGCCTAAGTGTCCCAAGTGCCCTTTTCACTACAACGGTCCTTGCCGTGAATTGCAGTGTTCCAACTGCGGACGAAAGGGCCATACTGTCCGATTTTGCAAGGCCCCTCCCAAACCTATCACACAGGTTCCTGGTACGGGAGTGACCCCGACTTGTTATGGCTGCGGTGAAGCGGGCCATTTTAAGAAGAACTGTCCGAAGGCTGCAAATGCTGGGGGAACTCGAAGGTTACTTGCTATCGGTCACAATGAAGCGGTAGCCGATCCCACGGTGGTCACGGGTACGTTTCTTCTCAACAACTCTTATGCCTGTGTCTTATTCGATAGTAGTGCAGAAAGAAGCTTCATAAATCAAAACTTTAAACACTTACTCAAACAAACCTCTCAACCACTAAAAGAAACATTCGTCGTAGAAATGGCTAATGGGAAGACAGAAAGCTCTAATGAAATCTATATAGGTTGTACTCTCACGTCAGATGATCACCCCTTTTTAATCGATCTTATACCAGTCTCAATCAAAAATTTCGATGTCATTGTTGGTATGGATTGGCTAAGCCTTCACTATGCCGATATCCTATGCTCCGAGAAAGCCATTCGCCTGAACTTTCCGAATCGAGAGACCCTATTGATATACGGAGATAAACCAAGTACAAACCTTCGTATCATCTCTAGTGTCCAGGCTCAGAAATACTTGCGCAAGGAATATCGCGCCTTTCTTGCTCACGTCGTCGACACTAACCAGAAATCGAAAGATCCAAAAAACATTCCTGTAGTATGCGATTTTCCTGACGTCTTTCCAAAGGATCTTCCAGGCCTACCTCCCAAACGACAGGTTGAATTCAGAATCGACCTAATCCCAGGAGCTACCCCCGTAGCTAAGTCGCCCTACCGTCTAGCGCCCGCCGAAATGCAAGAACTCTCCGGTCAACTCAACGAACTGCTCAGCAAGGGCTTTATAAGACCGAGCTTCTCACCTTGGGGAGCTCCGGTCTTATTCGTGAAGAAAAAGGATGGGTCGTTTCGGATGTGCATCGATTATAGGGAACTCAATAAACTCACGATCAAAAATCGCTATCCTCTCCCTCGTATCGACGACCTATTCGACCAACTCCAAGGAGCAAGTTACTTCTCTAAGATTGATCTTAGATCGGGGTATCATCAGTTACGGGTGCTTGAGGAAGATGTTCCAAAGACAGCCTTCCGAACCCGCTACGGGCATTTTGAGTTCATAGTGATGCCCTTTGGACTGACCAACGCCCCCGCAGTATTCATGGACTTGATGAATAGAGTATGTCGTCCATATTTAGATTAGTTCGTCATCGTCTTTATTGACGACATACTCGTCTACTCTCGGAGCGAGGAAGAGCACGGGAATCATTTACGATTAGTCCTGGAAACCCTGCGATCCGAGAAGTTGTATGCGAAGTTCTCTAAGTGCGAGTTTTGGATCCGAAGAGTTGAATTCTTAGGGCACGTGGTCAGTGAAGATGGGATCCACGTGGACCCCTCCAAAATCAAAGCTATTGAGAACTGGTCAGCTCCAAAGACGCCTACGGAAATTCGTCAATTTCTAGGCCTCGCTGGCTACTACCGCCGATTCATCCAAAATTTCTCTCGGATTGCGAAACCTCTCACCATGTTAACGCAGAAGGGTGTATCATTCGACTGGGAAGAGAAGCAGGAGAAGGCATTTCAGACCCTGAAGCGAGCCCTATGCACTGCACCAGTATTATCCCTTCCTGAAGGGACAGAAGATTTCGTCGTATACTGTGATGCATCCAATCAGGGGCTCGGTTGTGTCTTGATGCAACGAGGCAAGGTTATCGCCTATGCCTCGAGACAGCTAAAGAACCATGAAGTGAACTACACTACTCACGATCTCGAGTTAGGAGCGGTCGTCTTCGCATTAAAAATCTGGAGACATTACTTGTATGGGACGAAGAGCGTGGTGTACACTGATCATAAAAGCCTCCAACATATACTAAACCAAAAAGAACTCAACATGAGACAGCGTCGATGGGTCGAGTTACTTAACGATTACGACTGTGAAATTAGGTATCATCCGGGGAAAGCCAACGTAGTAGCTGACGCCCTGAGCAGAAAGGAATATTCCGGACGAAGGACCAAGTCGTTGACAATGACTATACACTCACATCTATCCATGCAGATCAAAGAGGCTCAGCTGGAAGCCTTAAAGCCTGGGAACGTAACGGGAGAATCCCTGCGCGGAATGGATAAAAATCTGGAGGTTAAGGCTGACGGAGCCTATTACTTCATGGACCGAATCTGGACTCCACGCCATGGAGGTTTCAGAGATTTGGTTATGAGGGAAGCGCACAACACTCGTTACTCCGTCCACCCGGGTTCAGATAAGATGTATCTGGATCTCAAAAAGCTATACTGGTGGCCGAACATGAAAGCGGAGATCGCTACCTTTGTAAGTAAGTGCCTTACTTGCGCGAAGGTCAAAGTCGAATGTCAAAAGCCATCAGGACTCCTCCAACAACCGGAGATACCAGAATGGAAGTGGGAGCGAATCACAATGGACTTTATCACCAAGCTGCCCAAGACAGCAGGTGGATTAGATACCATTTGGATCATCGTTGACAGGTTGACCAAGTCTGCCCACTTTCTACCCATCAAGGAGACGGACAAGATGGAAAAGCTTACTAGGACTTATATAAAAGAAATAGTGCGATTGCATGGCGTCCCTATATCTATTATATTAGACAGAGATAGTAGATTCACCTCTAGATTTTGGCAATCATTACAAAAGGCACTAGGGACGAGGCTGGACATGAGTACAGCCTACCATCCACAAACTGACGGGCAAAGTGAGAGGACGATCCAAACATTAGAAGACATGTTGCGAGCTTGTGTGATCGACTTCGGGAAATCATGGGATACACACTTACCTCTTGTGGAGTTTTCCTACAACAATAGTTATCATACGAGCATCAAGGCAGCTCCATTCGAAGCCCTCTACGGCCGGAAGTGCAGATCCCCTTTGTGCTGGGCCGAGGTGGGAGACACTCAGTTAGCTAAAGGACGAGTTCCTGACAGCGCCCTCACTGGTCCAGAGATCATTCGAGAGACGACCGAGAAGATTGTACAGATACGTGAACGACTAAAAGCCGCTAGGGATCGACAGAAAAGCTACGCCGACAAACGAAGAAAACCCTTGGAATTCCAGGTGGGAGACCGGGTTCTTCTGAAGGTCTCGCCCTGGAAAGGCACGATACGCTTTGGGAAGCGTGGAAAGTTAAACCCAAGGTACATAGGGACTTTTGAGATTCTTGCCAGAATCGGCCCTGTAGCCTACAAACTAAACTTACCCCGTGAGCTAAGTAACATACATCCTACCTTCCACGTCTCAAACTTGAAGAAATGTATGTCTGATGAGACTCTCGTGATCCCCCTCGACGAGATCGAGATCAATGAGAGCCTCAACTTCGTGGAAGAACCTGCGGAGGTTTTGGATCGTGAAGTAAAACGGACGAAACAAAGCCGCATCCCAATTGTGAAGGTTCGGTGGAACGCCAAGCGAGGACCGGAATTCACTTGGGAGCGCGAGGATCAAATGAAACTCAAATATCCTCATCTCTTTGCTTAGTAATATTGAAGTAGCGTATCTGTTGTACTCTAAATTTCGGGACGAAATTCCTCTAACGGGGGGATGATGTGACAACCCCAAATCTATTTCCGTTACAAATCCCATTTTCACTAACGGAACGTATCACTATACATTATTTTATGTAATATTTGGAATCGTCAATATCCAAATATCTAAATTTATGCATGGCTTGATATTATCACAAGAAATATAACTCGTATGTGTTAACCCCGTTTAACCTAATAGAGTTGTATTACCTTTTCAACCACTTCACCCGGGTAAAAAGTTTTAACCCAGTTAACTTTAAACATCGGGTAGCTGTGTATCGGGTGCGATACCCGAGACATATGGAATGAGTGTACACAACATTTGAATACTCTTTTACCACACACCCACTCTCTCTCTCTACTTTCTCTCTCTAGACTCGAAATCGACCCCGATTCCGCTAATTTCTGACTCCCAAACGTAAGTACTCATCCTCTATCTTAATCTAATCATGCTTCATTGGATTTAGGGGCCAAAATCATAGAAATCAAGGACCAAAGAGGAGTTTACGGCCTAAGAAGCTCCTTAGGCCGTAAACCCCCAAAATCATGCCAAAGATCAAGTTTTTCCTCCTTTCAAGCTAGTATATTAATTAAGGCATTTATCTAGAAGAGTTTGGACACTAAAACACAAGAAATTGATGCTTAAAAAGGAGTTTACGGCCCAAGCTTGTGCTTAGGCCGTAAACACCTTAAACACCCCACAAATCCTTGCTTAAAGCCCCAAAAACTCATCTTGGGTGTTTGGTAATTTAGACTTGACAACAAGGAAGGCTTAAATGCATCAAACAACATCATTTGGACACAAAAAGAGGAGTTTACAGCCAAGGCTAAACTTGGGTCGTAAACACCCAAGTTTTTGTGTCAAACAAGTCCCAAAACTACTCAAATGCATAGAAGGAATTTAGCTAAGGCCTTTGGAGGTGTGTTGTACCATTAAACCTCTCATTTTGATACCAAATGAAGAGTTTACGGCCAAGGATATTCTTGGGTCGTAAACTCCCCAATTTTCATGCCAAAATTGTTCCAAAACTCATTTTTAGGCCTTATAGGATTTATCTAAGGTGAATGAGACCATGTTGTACCATTAAAACATACATCTTGAAGGATTTATTGGAGTTTACGGCCCAAGAACAAGCCTTGGCCGTAAACTCCCCAAAAATGTCACAAATTATGATGTTTAATCCTTCCCTTTTAGTCCAAGACACATACCATTAAATTAAGGAAGTGATATAAGGCCCTAAACATACATTTTGGAGTGTCACAAGAGTTTACGGCCAAGCCTAGGGGGCTTAAGGCCGTAAACTCCCAAAGGGTGGCTTTTAGGCCATAAACTCCAAGGGAGTGAGCTCATGGACCCTCCCGTAAATCATTCATGGCCTTGTACCACTCCCGGGAACCCTTTCTAGGCCTTAAAACCCCGAAAACGATGCTAGAATGTCCAAATACTATAATGAAAAGCATAAGATGATTAACTTCTTGTAAAATACATATTTCATATGACATTAGGGTCATAAAAGGTGCTCAAGTGGTTATTTGGTACAAAACGCTCAATCGACACTTTTACCCGATTTACCCGATTCACCCGATTTCCGCGATTTCAGGTGAGTTCGTACCCCTTTAATGAACCTTTCAAATGTTTTAAATGTTTTAGGGGGGAGATACAAGTTGCTTATAAATGTTTATGTAAAGTTTTACAGAACGATTTCCGCGTTACAAGGATTAATCACATGTGATTCACTACCTTTAGTTCAAATCACATGTGATTTGTCCCTATGCCTTATAAACGGGTTTTACCCTTTTCAAACTATTTTTAAACAGTGTGTCAGATTAAAATGTTCTTTTGGAAAAATACTTTTATTTAATCAATTTACTTATAAAATGTAACCACTCTGATATATTTATATAAGTAAGACTTGGAGGACTTAGGACCGATATCTCGCCTTATTTCCTGTTCTTGTTTGATTGTGGGCTTAGGGTAGTAGTTATCCGTCCGACTGTCGTTGATTTCTTAGTTATATAACCTGTATATCAGTGTGGGATACGAATGTTACTGCTTTCACTTAATACTAAAGTCACTAACATGCCAAGAACCATCCCCACTAGGATAACTATAATAGGTATAGTTACGGTTGCTACAGCTACTACTTGCTAAAGTCATTTCTATCTACACTATAATACTCACTATTACTAGACGATACACTAGTAAGGGAATACACTATGATCAATACTAAAAGATTTCTACACTATAACAATAGAGAAAACACTAAACAAACAATAATACACTAACCCGCTACGAGATACTCTATTCGCTATCCACTACGCCCGGAGTTTTCCAGCAGGGAGACGACTCTACATGTATAGATCTATACGGGGCAGACGCTATCACATCCCGACTGTTAATTTCAGTCCGCGCCGTTCAGGCCCAGGGATGCCACTACTTCACTATACTGTGCATGACTGGGAAGGTCATGGGATCCTCTATTATCCTCACTATTAGTAATATATAAGGAATACTCTACAACTACTCTAAAATACTACACTAAATGCTAAACTACATCCCGAAGTAAGTAAGTATCTATCACTAAAGGAAGCTTGCACCTCTATCACTGATTTCAGGCTTAACCTATTCTATCACATTTATTACTTGGAGTTTTGCCAATATACTTTACAATAAACTGTTTCAAAGAAATGAAGAATGCATACTTTTCACAGATTGTCACTAAAAATGTATTTCTTGGAAAAATATGGGATTTTTCTAAGTTTCTACTACTTATGAATAATGATACATTTTTCGCACCAATGCTTTGTATACAAAAACTCACACCAAACTCTTATGAACTCACCAGCTTTATGCTGATAATCGTTTTCAAAATAACTTGTATCTTCAGGTCAAAGATAGACAGGTACAGACTCGGCATTTTTGGAGAAGGTGGAGCATTCAAGACCCATCTCTTATTTTTGATTTACTTTTGGGTGATTGTTAAACATTACAAAACACACTTGTAATTAAATTCACTATGTAATGCTATGGTTGTATGTTTCTTGTTTCTACTATTATGCAATTGTGATGATACTGTTCACTACGTCATCCACCCCGAAACGTATTCCGCCGTTATCGGTTTTGGGGTGTGACATATAAATAATGTTTAAAGGGCTTAGGAATGCCATCCGCCCTATTTCCTTTTCCTCGATTTGGATGTGGTCTGGTGGGATTTCGGGTGACCATCCGAAGGTCGTTTCAATATTAATTATATATCAAATATACATGTATAGACATAAAGTACTTCCATATTCATACGTACTAGACACATCATTAGTAAGTTACCATCGGGGTAACACAGGATCATACATATACAACTCTACTATGACAACATATACAACTATACTATGAGAACATATACAACTATACTATGAGAACATATACAACTATACTACGAGAACACATACAACTATACCACGAGAACATATACAACTATACTACGAGAACATATACAACTATACTACGAGAACATATACAACTATACTACGAGAACATATACAACTATACTAGAACTAGAAGCATTACATTACATATACGAGAATACGTTAACAATTGTGATCCACTGTATCGGAGCATGCCTTAAATGTCATGTCCCGAGTTGTAGCCAGAATTCTCTTGGAGGGAGAGCGTGAGTTTGCGTATAGATCTATACTGGATTGACTATCCTACACCTTGCTGCTAGCTACAGCGGGACCTACAGGTCTGCGGGTGCCAAACGTCATTCCGTTATTATGACCATTCGTATGTCGTTGTTACCAGTCGATAATATGGTGCAATTATCACATCTTACCTTAATATAAATCCGGTTTAAGGTAGTTAGTACAACAGTAGTTTCTATAAAACAAAACTACAGTACTACATTGATTTACCCATTACATATTTTTAGTGATAACCTCACTTAAACATTAAATGTACAAACTATATTGTATTAAATGATAGTTACACTTGGTAAATTACATACTTTTACAACAAACGAGCATACAAAACACTTGAGCCTTGGTAGAAGGCTACTTTAATAGAAAATATAGGTTTTTCTGAAGGATTCAAACTTTTACAAACACTTACATACAATTTACGAACTTATACTTGAGACACGTTCAAACAATTTTGATAACAAACACCGACACTAAAATACTTATGAACTCACCAGCTTAATGCTGATAAACTCTTTCAAAATAACTTGTATTCTCAGGTCATCAGTAAACAGGTACCGATGCCAGCTTTTGAGAAGATGGAGCGCATTCAAGACCCATCATATTATTATTTTGATTTACATTATATTTTTGGTGTCTAAAACTGTACAGAACACTCTTGTATTAAAATTATATATTTAATGCAATGGATGATGTTGTTTGCTTATTTACATTTACTGTGTTGTGATACTTTACATGACGTCCTCCGCCCTAGAACGTTTCCGCCGTTCTTGGTTTTGGGGTGTGACATTTTTTTTCATTTTTAGTCATTGGAATAAAGATACATTGTGAAAGAGGTCCCTTCGTACGTTGGGCATATGTTCATGTACGCTTAGCGTATATGGGCGTGTTGGATCGAGGACCTGCGCCACGTACGCGGGGCGTACGTAGCCAAAAGTGAAAACCCTAATTTTAGGGGATAAGCCCGATTTAAACACATTTATGACCTTTGGACCCTCACTCTTATCAGCCTCCACTGCTTTTATCGTCCCTAAACCCAAGTTTTCCTTTGAGTGTGATATTTGAGCTTGGAGGTAACTTTGGTGGCCTTTCTGGTGTGGTTGCAAGAAAAAGAACTTGGTGATCAAGCCTTGGACGTGGTTAAGCTTCAAGATTCTGAATCTACATCATCTTAGAAAGCTTTTGAAGGTAAAAAGCTCATGCCTTGTTGATCCTCTAGATAGTTAGAGTTAGGGTTTGTTTATAAGCTCATTTTTGGCCCATGGGTTCTCTTTTGGGAGTTTGGGTAACTCCAGAAGCTACAAATGCTAGATCTCAGTCCCTTTGGCATGTTAGAAGCATAAAAATGTTGTCTTGGTGGTTGAGATGAAGCCATGCATGAATCTAGGTCCTTCATGTGTGCCTTGAGGAACAAAAATGGATGTCGGACTACCATGAGACATGCTAAGTCAAAAAGTTGCCAAATTTATGCCCTAGGACCCCCTTAATGACCGAGATCTGGAAGTTAGATTAAATGGTTGCATGGATTAAGCTCCAAATGGCTAAGGTGTTGAGCAGCTCAGTACGCTGAGTGTACCAAGGTGTATGCAGTGCGTACTGCATGGCGGTCAAGTACGTTGGGCGTATTGAGATAACGTCGCACATACGCTCCCAGTGGGCTTTTGGACTTTTCTTGGGCTTTTGGGTCATTGGGCCTTAGTTGTTTTTGGGCCTTGACCTGTTTAGAGCAGGCAGACCTATGACTTCTACTAATGGGCCTTAAGTGGTGTAGTTGGGCCTTTGTGGGCCTTGGAGCCCGTTACTTCATTTGGGCCAAGAATGGTTAGGCCCATTATGGGGAAGGCATTTGGGCCCTTATCTTAGGAGTTTGGACTTATGGTTTAGACCCATGTTTTGGGACTATGATCTAATGATGATTAGGGCTATTTGTTTGTGATAATGTGGAACTTTTCTAGTCAGCAGCCGAGCGTATTGTGTTTCCAGCAGACTGAGGTGAGTTTTCTCACTGTATCAATGGGTCAAAGCCACCAGGGTCGGCCCTTTATTTGTATTATAGGATACAGACTACTTGTGTGTTATGTGTGTGAAAGACTAGGATCTGGCCCCTGGCAGTTGCATGAAAGACCAAAATCTGGCCCTTGGCAATTGTATGGAAGACCAGGATTTGTCCCACGACAAGATCTATACGTAAGACTATGATTTGGCCCATAGCATTAATTTGTTTTTTGGTATGTGGTGTTTTGGGGAAAACTTACTAAGAGTTGACTTACAAATTGTGTTTATGGTTTCAGGTACTTCCGGTACTAAGGGGAAGGGTCTGACGTGATGGCACAACATTCTCTCTCGTTATTTCCTCATTTTGATATTGTACTCTGATGATATGACATTTATACATTGTGATGACTTTGGAATAATTTTTATACTTGTAGTACTTGTTTTAAAAATGAAATTTTTTATCCTGTTTTGGGGTTGTTACACTTTTGAGTATTATCCAATTGAGGATCTGGGAGTATCACCCAAATACATCGATTTGAAAGTGTATAATATGATTCTCAAACTTTCCAAGTGTTTCTAACCCCAAAAATTTAACACTATTCTAAGATATCTACGATATATGGCTTATTTTGGTAACAAATCAATATCAATTCAAAATTTGAAAATAAAATACCCTATCCTAATAAATTTTTTGAATTATATGGTGTCCATCAATTCAAATTTATATAAACTCTCTCAAGTTTTTAATGTATCTCGATAAATCAAGGATACATTATCATAATTGCATTTTTTATCTGATCATTCATTTAAACTGCATATCATATACATGTATTCTGATTAGTTTATTATACACATTTATTCAAGATTACTTAAAATCGATAATATGCTGTATTTTTTTTTGTTGACATTTAATAATTTTTTGTGTCTATATAATAATTTTAAACATACAACCTTACCATGGTTTCCACAGGTTATAACCTAATAATGTGTTATATGCTTCATAAGAAGACGTGAACTTAAACACCTTCAAAGATAGTATTGTACATACCGTAAAGGGGATTAGTTAAATGTGTTATTTTGGTTAACCCGAATAAAGAAAAAGAGAATAATCAATACCCAAATCCCAACCCTATATATGTTTTGGATTTTTTAGGTTAACCAAATTTCCATTTTGACCTTATTAAACCTGAGTACTCGACCCTAATTGTCTTATTTTTTCCGGTCGGGCCAGGTTAATCGGAATCGGATTTTTTTTACTCCCGTACCAGCATCCTCGTGATTATATTTTTTTTGTGTCTCTCTAATTCAAAAGCATCCAAAAGTTGGGCCTCTCCGATTTTTGGATCGAGGTCTCCGGTTTTTGCATCCGAGCTCACCAACTTTATTAAAAATTATTATTTTTCAGTTTTTCTAATCATTTCCAACTCAAACCCTTTTAACCTATATTTCTCATATAAATATAGTTCTCTTATGCATGAAACCCTAAAAGTCGTCGTTTCAACAATTTTGATGGTATAATTTGTAACGACGTAAATTTTCAAACAAATTTTTCATTTTCAAACACAATAAAACTCGTTTCATAATTCTCAAAATCACATATGTCTCAAATGTCAACAAATAAAACACAATCCCAGAATCATAATAAAAAAATCTTCTGCCAGTGTATACAATCATGCCGGTGCCTTGTCATGATCCTCGGAACTACATGAAACACATAATAAATAACACGGTAAGCATGAAGCTTAGTGAGTTCCCCAAAATACCACACACAGAACATTAGCCACTCAAGGCTATAACTCAATAAGACCCTCCGGTCAATGTGTCTCAGTGGGACCCTCCGGTCCTACAACTCAGATGGACCCTCTGGTCCCTCAACTCAGCAGCTCAATATAATACACAGTAAGCATATCACAAAACAAATAGTAGGATATCTCAAAACACAGCTCATTAACATAAGACCCTTTGGTCACACATAAAGTTACCAAGGTAAGTATAATGAGAATACTCACCTCGTAAGCTAGCAAGTGAAAACCTCGCACTCGGAAATCTCGAACTCTACCCACCGGTCTAGCCTCCGCCTATCACATAATAATTATCTCAAATTAATATTGGTCCTCAAGAAGCTAGACTCACCCTTCCACACTCACAGAAGGGTAAAAGACCATTTTACCCCTCCATAGGCTCAATAGTTCACAACTTGACCAAACCCTAAAAGTCAACAAAAGTCAACAGCACAGAGTACGATGCGCGTTCCACCTCCTTACGTTGGGCGTACTCGACTATTATACAAAATCGGGGTGCTCGACCCCTACGCTGTGCGTACCTGGGGTTACGCCAAGCGTACGCCCTAATTTCACACTCCTCACAATTTTGGTCTGAATCCGTTAAGACATGGACTCATGTTTCAGATCTGGTCACTCTAATGTCCCTTAATCCATAAAGTCAGTGACTTTAAGCCTTTGCATGGCTGAAAAGTTCACCAACACTCACAACACACAACCCCTTTCATTAAGAAGCTCACATCTCATGCATAGCTCACTCTTAACGTCTAAGATGAGATTTCTATGACTCTAAATCACAATATACACTAAAAAGGGGTAGATCAAAGCCTTTGGAGCTCATTTACTTATAAAGTCTCCACCTTTTTGGACTAAAACCCTAAATACACCAAATGAATGAACCAAAGCAAAGGATAAGAAAGCTTGAAGCTTTATACCTTTTTAGGAAGCCTTCCATGTAGCTAAGCTCAGATCCAAACTCCTGGGCTCTCACTCCTTCTCTTCCAAGCTCTTTCTCCACCTCAAGATCACAAAGATGCACTCACAAGCTCCTAAATGCACTCTCCAGCTACAAGGACGAAGAATTAGGGTTTAGAGGTTTTGGTGTCTGAGAATGGTGGCCAGAGATGAGGCCATCATGTCCTTTAAATAAGGAGCTTGCTCACAATTAGGGTTTCATTCTACGCCTAGTACACCCATCGTACCTACAGGTGCGCCCAGCGTACTAGGTGGCCATCCGCATTACTAACACGCAAACGAGTACGCTAAGCGTACTCTCAAGTACGCCTCGCGTACTCGCTCACCACCCTTTTCTCAATTAAGGGTCAAAAATGAACAAAAGCTCAAGGTTAGGGTTTTATTGAATATCCCTGGACTTGGGATGTTACATAATTACGCAAGGATTATTGGAGATCTATCATCAATTAATTGTTCGTTCATTTCAAGTAGCCGTCTTTCCGTGCTACATTATCCATACTTTCGAAGATTGTTATCTTGTTGTGTTTTTTTCACCGAGATGAAAAACTAAATTTTTCGAGATTACATTTGATAAGGTTATATGATGTTATTAGAATGAACACACTTAATTTGATTATTACCTATATTCCGAACAGTTTCTAGTATTATTATGTTTTTTATGTTAAATCATTCGAATAATAATACTTGATTTTGTGTTTTACTTTCATGTTTTTTAATTTAGTTAAGATGTTTCATCGTGAATTCACGCACCGTTCCGAGTTTAATTAGTGTAGGAATAAAGATGGTTCGTTGAATACATACAATATTCATAATTTTAATATCGAATACGTAACCTTGTAATGGTTTAATTGTAAGAACCGATATTGTCGAACTACTAGTTATGCCTAATCCAATAGGAGTAGGCACTTAGGGGCTAAAACAATTAGTTATATCAAGATATTGTGTACCTAAAATTATATTTTTGCATGATAACTAACTTAATTATTATTATGTATATATAATTAAGTCGGAATTTAGGGGAAGATAAGTATGGTAATTCTAATCATCTACACAGTCAAACTAAAAGTGATATCGTTTGCTCTCATTATAAGAATTTTTTTATTTATAAAGTTTTGAAGTTTTTCTTAAGTTATCCACAATACTTAAAGTAATATTGTTTGCTCTCATTATAAGAATTTTTTATTTATAAAGTTTTGAAGTTTTTCTTAAGTTATTCACAATTGTCTACGTGATATATTTGTAACCCGTAATTTGGTTTATCGATTATTTCAACACATAAGTATTAACCACAAACTTTTTGTGGATGGTGAGATGTCAAGTCTACCAAGCAAATTACACCTTTTGTTTGCAAATAAAATGTAATATAAGGGTAAAAAGGGGTATCGATCCTCGGGAAAATGGTTGTATTCAATCAACAATGCAATCTAATAGAACTAGTGTAAATAAACTAACTAACTACAATTAAACTAAAATGATGGGGGAGGGGTGTTGCGATTGCTTGAAAACTAAAAGACTTGAATAACTAAAAAGCTTGTAATTAAGCAAGATGGTGAGATGTTGGAACATTGGAGAAAATTGGTCAACCAAGGTAATTCAACACAATGAATATTTGTGTGTTTATCATTAGGATTCAATATGAAGCTTATCATTAATCCCAAATTGGTTATAGCAATCATGAAGCATGATATGCCAAGATTCCTCATAGATAGTATGGAGGTTGGGGAAGCCCATAACATACCTTCTTAATCAAAATCAAGGATTCAATTGAAGCAATTGAACCCAAGAGAGTTTATTAGCCTTAAGAATGAAGGAATCCCCAATTCCTAGAGGATGTCAATGCTTACACATCCATAAAGGAGTCATGATTCATAAGCTAGAGATGATTTCTACCATCATAAAGCTCTTGTTCTAAGTAAATTTAATGGTTCAATGCTAAACCAACGAAATAAACCAACAATTGTTCATTCAAGTACCAAGCTCATGATCAAAGTATTAAACAAACATACGAAATATGAACTAGAATCATAAACATAAGATAAATGAAAATTAAGCATGAATCCTTCAAAACCCACAAATATCTAAGGGTTTTAGCCAAAGTTAACCAAAATAAAGAAACTAGCCACTCATGGCAACAAAATAGCAACCACAAAAGTGTTTTTGCATCAAGAAACTAACAATTTGTAGAAAGATGAGAAGAATGTGTATCAAGCTCCTAAAAATCGCCTCCAATGGTCTCTAATGGTGGAAAATCGAAGTATAAGCTGCTGGACCTAACCCCTCAAGTAAATGGTGAGCAAAATGACCAAAATGCCCAAAAGTGTGCAGTTGCGCGGGTACCCTCGCAAGTGTTGTGCGACTGAGAGTCCACCCTCGCAAACAATGTTGGAATGTTATTGGCTCTTTTTTCTCCACTAAACCACTCCACTACTAAATAGTCTCTTGGTCCCCTCTACACCTCACGTGATTCAAATTTGGTCAATCATCTTCAAGCTTCAAATGTGGATAGTCCAAACCCAAAATAAGAATCCAAGACTCATTTTCATAAGTCCACTTCATCCAAGTCTTCAACTTTTTAAGCCCAATTCTTTTTTGATGGATCCAGAAAGCCCAATAATGCTTCGAAAGCCCACAAAGTTCATCTCCAAGCTAATCCATAACCGCAACGAGTTCTAAAACCCTGCAAAATAACTCATGCAAAATAGAAAGTACCAAATACGATCCATGATAAAAAAAAATAAATAAATAAAGAATATACAATGCAATACTAATAAAAAGAGCTAAAAAATCTAAAATAAACTATAAAAAAGAAGGAAATAAAATAAACTATCAGTGGAATTGATCCGACTTACCCTATCTTGATGTGGTTGGTTGTTTTCTATCATATAGACAACAATGGATTAGATGTTGTTTCTACTCACCTTGTCTGGAATATTGGTCACTTGGAAGGAAGTGACACTAGACTGGTTGCCATTGTTGTTGCACCAGAGCTGGTCGCAGCCTCCTTGGTGGTCCTGGCTCTTTATCTTCAGCAATAGAGCCCCAAATCGAACTAGTTTGTATAATTGATCAAATCTAGTTAGAATTAGTGAATGGTCTCTAAAATCCCACGTCATGATACTAGTCGATGGACCATTTAACTTATCTACATTGCATTGGCATGCATGCATGCTCTTAATTAGATGAAAAGGAATACCATTAAAGCATTAATTAATGGGGATGCAAGTGAGGTAAGGTTCTTTCCAATAACAAAAAATGAAGTTTTTATATGCAAATGATTTTTTTTTGTCTCAATAGCTTTTAGACTACTTGCAGATAACATCTTTTTTACAATTAATCATATGTTGATGTTTTCTATATTATCATATGATATTATGATATATAATATCCAATTTAGTATTTATGTTATCAACATAATAAACGATATAAATAATTGTTATAAAACATGGCTAGAGGAATTGAATTTTGTAAATTATATAACCCGTTAGCAATGAATTGAATTTGTATTGGTCAATATGAAACCAATTATATGGTGATTAATCGAGGTACACCGCCCCACATGTTCACCACGAACACCAACTTCCACCGCCAATCGCCGTCATCACTCATCATCCATAATTCCATATCATTGTATCTGCCACCAGCCCCTCTCTACTTCAACTACCACCAAACTACCCCTACCCATTCATGAAAGCTTTTAAATATACAATTAAGATCAACAACAATAATACGTAAACCTCATATGAAATAAATAAAATAATAAAATATAGATAATGATATGTAAATAATTGAGATTTAACCGTTTCTAGTTGTTGATATATATTTGAGGAAAAACGTTCATGTTTTATATATGTAAAAGCTTTTGTGAAACTATATTTATAAGGGCCAAACTAATATAGTACAAAAAAATTAAACAAAAATATAGATCCTTACAAACAAGTCACTCGTAAAGGCCCAAATGGAAAGTCTTTAAAAGTCAGAAGCTAAAAAACGAGAAATGATCCAAATATCTTAATTAATGGAACTGCAAATGATATCTAGCCTAGCTGGGTTGATGCACCGGATTTTATACTCATATGGGGTGTGAGGTTGGGAATTCGATTTCCTTAAACTACCTCATGTGGTGTCACATATGGATAATTTTTCCCTCAAAATTCCTATGGGGATTGGGCTTACCCTGTAAAGTAGCAGTAGCTCGAACCCGGGGTGCTTGCTGAAATATTGCGAGTAGACTTCCACTTAATTTGTTTGCCGTTTCCAAAAAAAATAATGTAACTAAAATGTGTCCTACTATTTGCCCATGAGAATGCATTAGATGCGGAATCATTGGATAAGTCTATTATTGTATGAATATATCTTGGTGTTCCCTTGAAGATCTAGTGCTTACTTCATCATAAAGGTTCATTTAAGAGAATAAGTGAACAAAGGACCTTTGTTTCCAAATCTCTCAAACTTTTACAATAACTAGCCACTTTTCTTATTTCAAAGAGATCCACCAAGAGATGGGAGAATGAAGCTTTGGATGGTAATTTTATTTCATAAATGGAGGATTGAATATATCTTGGTGTTCCTTTGAAGATATCATGTTTACTTCATCATAAAGGTTCATTTAAGAGAATAAGTGAACAAAGGACCTTTGTTTCCAAATCTCTCAAACTTTTACAATAACTAGCCACTTTTCTTATTTCAAAGAGATCCACCAAGAGATGGAAGGATGAAGCTTTGGATGGTAATTTTATTTCATAAATGGAGGATTGAATATATCTTGGTGTTCCTTTGAAGATATCATGTTTACTTCATCATACCCTAACTCTATAACACCAAATTCTTCCTTATATCTTTGTTTATCCATGGTTAGGGTTTGTGAGATACTCCAAATTCGAGAATCCATGTTTAGCCTTTGATTTGGGTGAGTTTATATTTATTGTCATGTCCATAAATTTTAAACCACAGTAAAACAACCATTTTCCATAAAGATGAAATACTAAATTGTTTTTAACCACAAATACCATAATCATTTGAAAAACCAAGTATCAGAATATCAAAAGTAGTGGAAGTCTAAAATCATAAAGATAGGAGATGTGCATGCATCACGGTCCAGTTGGAGCCTTCCCACTGCCAGAAGCGCAACCTGGTAAACATTTAATCCATAACTGTAAGCACAAATTTTAGTGAGTTCCCAAAAATATTACAAACATCATAGTAATAATTATCCATATCAAGACCAAGATCGTTTGACTCATGGCCTCTCCGGTCTTGTCATCATCTCAACAAAGCATATAAACATACAAATAAACAAAAAAAATTCCCTAGTAGTATAGCAAAGCATACAATCATGGTATAGTATTACACAGGCATCCAACACACATAGGATCCAATAATTAGATAAGTAATATAGTGAGAAGACTCACCTAAACCGAAAGTTGAATCAACAAACACACGAAGACTCACAAAATCAGCTACATGAATTACCTAAACCAAACATAAGTAAAACCTCAGACAAATCCCAAACATGTCAGGTTTGATTAAAAGGAAAACTAGTCAAAGTCAACGGTCAACGTCCCAGCACCGCAAATAATACCCTGGTCGTGTTGAGACCATTAAGTGACAAAACAAGTGCGACTAGCCATCGCGACTAGCGTCACGGTTCTTTACCCACCGCGTTGCGGATATTGGTAAACAACCAACTTGTTCCTAAGTTCTTAATCTATTAAGACCAAGGCTCTAAACTCATGGAACACATCAAAATAAAGGACTTAATGGATAGAGTTTTCAGATTTATCCATTTACATGCATCAAACCAACCTAACTCTACCCTTGATCTAGATTAAGCTCCAAATTCATCCACGGCTTTTCCTAACACAAAATAAAAGATAACAACTTGAGTCTTGTACTCCTATGGTTTCAGAAGACCCAAAGACTCATGCTTTATCCCTAGAGTTTTCCAAACTCCCCAAGAATCTCATAAAATTTCCATAATAAGCATAAAATCCTAGATCTAAGCATTTGAGCACAACAAGTTCCAAACTTGAAGAGTTACAGAGGTCCAGAAATGTTAGATCTAACTTAAAACACCCTTCTTACACAGCAAGGCTCACTCCTTCCCTTTCAAGATGCACAAAATGATAACACCAGGCTTACTATCTCAAGAGAGAAAGGCTAAGGTTTGCTATGGACGTTCTCTGAAGATAGAGGCTGAGAACAGAGCAAACCCTTGGCGTCTCTTTACTTAAATATGGCTCAAACCTCGACACCTAAGGTTTTGTGTTGTGGCAGCCACTGCGTCACGGCCAACAAACAACTAAGTTGTTACTTAATGACGAGGTCACACCGCGAGCATCAAGTAGCCGCGTCGCAACTCACCCAAAACCCCAATTAGAAATTAATTTAAAGGAGATCAAAAGATAAACAATATACCATAACTAGATGTGACATTTATCTTCTTTCTTGATTATTCTCCAAACAACAACATTCATCATAGATGTTTATTTGGGGTTTTGGTGAAGATTCTATGGGGTTTCTAACCCTAGGCTTCCATTAATCCGAATTTAAACCATTTGGTTTTAGTATCATGTGGTTAATCATCCTTTGGTCGACACTTATCCATGAAAGTGCTTCATTCTATTTTTTAGATGACTTGGGTGATTTAAATTCCTAAGCCCATGTTTGAGTTGTACACATGCTTTAATGAGTTGTACATTACTTAGGAACTTGTTAATGATTGTAAATCTAGGTTATCAATGGTAATTAGTGATTTTTATTTGATATATGTTATGATTCCTTAGTTTTCCTTTGATGGTATGACTGGAATTAACAATTCTAATAGTGAATCATCATTAGAATGGACTGATAGATTTAGAAACAATGTTAAATTCCAAATCTTGGAAATGATTTTGGTATATGTAATAAACAATTTTAAACTAACTTAATTTTGAGGTTAAAATTAAATTTCATTGTATAATTGATTTCACAACTTCATTAGAGGATTAGAATCAACACAACACTTTAGTTGTGGCTGGAATCATAACTTAGTATTGAAATTGGTACTAAAAGTCGAATTGGTTGGAAAGGAATAAGAATTTTTTTGATGTTATTAAGAGTTATTAATACTTGTTTTTACCTTAAGGTTTTTTACATTATTACAAGTAATAAGTTTGAACTCTTAAAATCGTTTAAGCTCTAAACTATGGTTAAAAACCACACAAAAATAACGACACCAAATTTATGCGGTTAATAACCGCAACACAAAAAAAACAAAACCGCACCGCAAAAATAACCGTCTAACCGCACCACAAAAATAACTGCACCATGCGGTTTTGAAAATGGATTAACCGCATTTGCGGTTAGTGGTGAGGTTTTAGCTAATAACCGCACCGAATCGCACCACGCTCACCCCTAGTTAAAACAATTAAATGAGACTAAAAGAGTTGACAGCAGTAATTTGGTCATTTTAACAATTTGAACATATTATTATATGGTGATTAAGATATGAGTTAGCATAGAAGCAAGATGAATTAGCATCAATTGCATATTTTTTTTTTTTGTATCATTTTTATTTTTCTAATTGGATTGTTCTCTAAAGTTAAAGTTCGTGTGATTCAAACTTGAGATTTATTGTATTTTGGAATGTTTAATGTGCAAGTAATCACCACTACACAAGTGTAATGTTGAGTTTTTCAAAACATATTATTTTTTGTCTCAAATATTTTGTAAATATGTTTTACTTAAACAAACTTAATGAAAAAAAAATGAATCTTGTTGACATGCATAATTGCATATTAACATATTTTTTCATATAATTTTCATTAGCTACCGTTTTTTTTCTTCTTAAAACAACTTTATAAAAGAGTGATATAACTTCTAAACAATTGATAATTGGTAAATAAAAAAATGCATGTAGGTAAGCCGAGAGAAGAAAAAATTAAACCAAAGTCAATTTCATTTAGAGTTGACTTGTACGCAAAACCTGAATGCCATGTCGTTTTGCAACACTTCATCTTTGATCGTCCACCCCATTGCAAATGAGTGGACAAGGAAAAGTCAAATAATGAGTGGACAAGGAAAAGTCAAATATGATGATTCTAGGGATTTATTATGTTTTAAGCGAAAAAATCACAAGCTACGCTTTTGATTATGTATAATAATTTTTAAGAGTCTGGTCCTTGTATGTGTGTGTTTTTTTTTCAAATCACAAGTTAAATATAAATTTAAAATTGTTTCGAAACCATTTGTTTAGAACAACATAAATTTTATAAAACAAAACTAACAAAGCGTTAGAAAAAAAAGTCAAACAATCACGTAACGATCAAAGAACGATCAAATAGGGGTTTTGTAATCAACCAAACCAACTAAACGAACTCTTACATCTACTAATACACTAAAAGTACGTCTGTATGAGAATACTGTAAAAATGAATGGACTTTCTTAGGAAGAGCTTGATCAAAAAGGAACTTATTTAAGAAATTTCAAAATTGCACCACATAATAAGAGAAACCGCATCAAGATAGTCCTTAGCAACCTTTCTAAGCCGCAGATTATCAAACCAAGAGAGCCGATCACTGTGGGAATAAAGAATCGGCCAATGTAAGCCCCACCAACCCGTAACATTCTCCAAAATGGCCGATCGCCACCCAGTGACGAGTGTAGAACGTAAAACCGAGTGTTTTACTTTATAAGTGAAATCGATAGAAAATGAAAAAAAATCAATAAATATTAGTTGCGAGTCCAGGTCGGATCATATCAAAAGATACTCGCCCCTGAATGGAAAAAAAAAAACTATTGTATTTGTGATTGTCAGAGTTGTCATTGTCGTCGGCTGTGGTGGAGGGTCGGCGGACAGCTTGAGGTAGTGGCAACATTTAGCAGGCAGTTTGTCGAGAGCTAAATTGTTGATCGACGATTTTCAGTTTGTACAATTGTGTGTATCAACGTATGTTGTGAAGTGGGAGAAGAGATGACGTGGTGAAAACGTATTTCCCTCTCTCCCTCCCCCCCCCCCCCCCCCCCTTTTTTTTTTTATTAATTAGTAATTATTTTTAACTTGTAGTGGGTCATATCTTATTGAATTATACCTTAAATGAAGTAGATATTTGGCATATTAAAATATAAGTTGTAGGCTTTAAAAACCTTGTCATGTATGTTTTTTTTGCTAAACACATTAAAATAATTCACTTTAAATATTTAAGATATGTCACAAGCAGGAACATTTATACCCTTTTTAGAAAGATTAAGACGAATAGACAATTTAGCTAACACCAACTTCAAAGTAAAAATTTTATGTGTGTTTTTTTCAACTCAAAACCGCAACTTCAGTTCAAAATCCAAATATAAAGTCCTTTTATAAGGGTTATAGACGGTACCCGTGACATAATGTAAATTTAATGATAATATATGAAAATTTTAAAATTTTAGCTAAAATATAGGGATCAAATTGACAATTTACCCCTTAATAAAGATGATATTTCTAGAAGATTACAAGGTGTGGCAAATTGGACAGGTTTGCAATTTTGATTTTTGCATGTCTACTTAAGGGCTCGGGTCAAAGTTGGCCGGATTAGGTTGAGTTGATCCCAAATATCTTTAAAAGTATTTTTCTTTGTTTTCTAGAGAATTGTATTTAGTTTAAATAAAATTTCAAAAAAAATAAACTATATCATGATAATAATAGTTAAAATCATTTAATAAAAACTGTTATTACTATATTTATTGAAAATAAATGATGGATGACTTCTAACTTGTTCGACCATTTTTGCTAACATTTTAGACTACTAGGTGTGCGCAACTTGTTATTACATGTTACCACACCCAAAATGTGTCATGTCAGCATCTTACTCATACATAGGTGTTATAATACTCAAGATGAAAATGGACAACATCTAATAACATGTGATAACACCAATTATTTTCTATTTTATTTTATTTTTTTTTTAATGTTTTTTTTTTTCAATATTTCAAATTTGTTTTTTTATTTATTATATTTGAAAAGTAAAAATAAAATTTTAATAAAACTTAAATTAAAAACAACATTAAAAAAATTACAACAAAACACAAAAACATTTAAAACCCTAAAAAACAAAAACAAAAAACAAAAAGAAAACAAAAAAGACAAAAAAACAAAAAAAGATTATACGGATGAGCCGGATCAAGACGATTCATATAGTTGAGAGAAATTTATGTTTTTTATATTTAAAAATGATATAAATTGAATGTATTTATAGTGTAAATAATTTTTTTTAATAAGTGACCGTTTTAAAAAACGGTCGAAATTGTGACCGTTTGAGTAAATTACCGGCGTTACCTCCTGTTGTCGTGATAACATATCGTAACATAACACCTAATAACGGCTAGGAAGGGTGGTGGTCCTCCCGTTATGGCGCCGTTATTAGGGTGCCACCTCAGATAACGCGGAACCCGCGTTGCCCATACTCGGTTGTCTTATGTTTTACGAATTTGAGTTACTTAGATATAATTTGATATGTGTTAGATATAATTTGATATGTGTGTAAACAGTAAAATCAAAATCATCGTTGCTGATTAAAATAGTATTTGATAATTTTGGCATGTCTTATCAACTTTTCTTTATGATGTATACATGTTTATATCTCATTATGACTTACTTAGGAGTGTAAAAGAGTTGAGTCGAGCCGAGTAGTGCAAAACTCGAAGCTCGACTCACCTAAAATACTCGAGTTCGAAGTTCGATTTGAAATCGTCTTGAGCCTAAATTTGAAGCTCATATTCGATTTGTGAAATACTCGATACTACCGAGCTTGGCTCACGAGCTCGACTAAAATTAAAAATGTAAAGATTTAAAAAAAAAAGTTAAAATCATCAAAAATTTAATACATTCCACATGATTTTACATTATTCAAAATATCAAAAAATTCACAATAAACCATCTAATGTCAATATTGAATCAACCATTTATGTCATTGTATTTTACATATAACCAAAATACCAAAAAGAAATATTCTCACTAAGTTTGAAATGCAACTTAAGTCCTTACTCTTTAACCGGTGCCTAAAATCTAAAAATGTTGAAATATTTTAGTAATTTAAAAATATATAAAAGGTAAAAATGTAATTTATAAATATTCAATTAAACTCGCGAGCTTTATGAGTTGGGTATTTTACCACTCGAGCTCGGCTCGATAAAGTACTCGAATAGCTGGAGTTTGAGCTAAACTCGATTAAAGTCGAGTCGATTCTGAGTATTTCCGAATCGGACTCGAGTTTCTCGTGAGTTGTTTCGTCTCGTTAAAACTCTTAGACTTACTTATCATTTATTTGTACATTTTACAGGTTTTCCGTCCCATTCTAATGAGATTATCTGGGTTTGTATTGTTATCAAAATTTTCATCCGGTACGAAACGAAGTTCTAATATTTAGGACAAGGGATGTGATTTTTAAAAAAATAATATATATACATAGATATGTAAATTGTACCACAAAACAATTACATGTAGTATGTTTAAAGAATAATAACATAAATAGTATATATTTCTTCTATAATAATTAATACAATTTTTCTTTTTTTATATTGTAATTTTTCTCTCTTTTTAGCAAGATTTCAAACTCATATTTCTCTTTTTGACTATTGACAAATCCTGACCTACAAAAGTAACACTTGGCGATGAGAGGCCCGCACGGCCGCACCACCTTGCAATTTCCTTACGTTTATGACCTGTCAAATATTTTACTCCATTCGTCAGTTGATCGCAAATTTTGTTTTCATTGTCATTGTTGGAAAATGAATATAAATCTTTCTATATATTAATTTATTTATTTAAACTAACTCACTAATTTCTAAACACTAAACTAATTTCATAGAATGGAATAAATTTATGAACCAAAATAAACGCGTTCGTGTTTAACAATGCTTTCATAAAGTAAAAAAGGAATATACATTGTAATTTGATCTGTTTGCTACAATATTTGTTTTAGCTAATGATTCTAAAACGAATATTGCTGCTCAACTTATTCATATAGTTTCAATATATTCCCATATTATCCCATACTTAGGGTTATATTGATATATTTGTCTTCTTAGTTAGTGGTACTTTATGAACATCCAAGTCTTATTTGCGGTTTTTGTAGCAAAAGTCTCAATATTTTATGTTAGATTACGAAATAATCTCAATTTTTTTGACAAAAGCTTCTTAAAACCCGATGAAAATATGCATTCTAACCATTTCCTGCTGATTATTACCGGTAACAAATTAATTCGAGACTATTTGGTAAACTACTCCAATTATTAAGATTTTTCTGAAAAAAAAAAATAAAGTTATTATTATTATTGTTATTGTATACTCCAATTATTAATATTTTTCGGCAAAAAAATAAAGTTGTTATTATTATTATTATTATTATTATTATTATTATTATTATTATTATCATCATCATCTTAAAATGTATAAAAATATTTTTTTTTAATTCGTTATTATTAATATTATATATATATATATATATATATATATATATATATATATATATATATATATATATATATCCGAATTGTCCAATTGGAAAATATGAATTGAACAATTTGATTCGGATATTCGGATTTTTTTATTGCTTTTCTACAAAATCGAATTATTATTTTGGATTTTGGATTGGTTATGGTTTATAAATAAAAACCGAATAGTCCAAAAAAACCGAATAACCGTTTATTATTTATTTATTTTACTATATATCTATAATTATTTATTAATTTTGTAATTTATTTTTTGAAATAGGTTCAAAAAGTTTCACGTAATAAAAAATTTTAATATGAATTTTATCTCAAAATTTTTTTATCTATAAAATATTAAAATATAATATACCTTTTTAATAGTTGTTTATAAATTTCAAATCATAACTAAATAAATTGTTTTTGTTTTTTGTATAAAATTTGGTAATATTATAATTATATGTCGTTTTAACACGTTTTAGTTTTTAAAAACCGATCCAACCGAATTATAATTGGATCAGATCGGATCGGATTTGAATTTAGTTAGGACTATTCGGATCTATGTTTTGAAAACCGAAATCAGTTTGGATTCATTTGATTGGATTGTATCAAACCGATTCATCCAAACGAACACCCCTACACACATACACGTATTTATATTCATTAATCCATATTTACACATATCAAAATCGTAACGTCTAAAAAATACTAAATAAAATTTTCATTTTTCAAACAACCAAAATCATTCATTCCTTTGTTCAAAAGAAAATCAGATTATTCTCAAACATCAGAGTAAAATCATAAAATGGATAGTGCGAAATAAAACTCTAGGGATGCAGTGTGATCAAGTCGAGTCATTCCCTTTGAAGCCAGAAGTACCTGAAACAATAACATAACCCGTAAACACGAAGCTTAGTGAGTTCCCCAAAATACAACGGGTCTATTTCAACCGCAAGTAGATGCTATGAGCCAAATCATAGTCTTAATCCCTGCCATTGGTCAAATCATTGTCTTTACTTATACAAGTGTAATATTCCAAAAGTTCCAATAAAAAATTTCATGTTAAAACATAGAGTCATACAAACATTGGTTACAAATCCAATCAATATAAAATGTATTTCAAACATCAGAGTATTATCAAAAGTAATCAATCCAGAAAAAAAAACCATTAAGGGATGCAGTGCAGTCAAGTCGGGCCCTTCCCTCTGGAACTGGAAGTACGTGAAACATGTTAAACCACAAATTGTAAGCATAAAGCTTAGTGAGTTCCCCAAAATACCACATATCATACATAGAATAGGGAATGCTATGTGACATCCATAGTACTACAATCACTATCATGCCATGAGCCACATCATGGTCTTTCTTTGCCAAGTCGGGGGCTAAAACCCAAGTCTTACAAACAAGTGCCAAGAGCCACCTCATAGTCTTCCATGTAAGCATCACAAATACAACTAGCATCCTACATATAACTGGCAGGGTCCAGACCCTGGTCTTGTATATGAGAAGACTCACCTGATCTTCCAACATGGTATAATGAGAAGACTCACCTGATTCACAAAGTAGATTATAACTCTGCTCAACGGTCAAAGTTGACTTTAGTCGAACACCACATCATGGCCATCCATGACCACATCATGGCCCATAAACGACAACACATATGGGAATTTCCCCGATACCACGTTGTGGCAACCTAAGTACTGGTTCCTTAACAACTTTATGGGTTAAGCTGTTTTCTTCGTTTCTAAGAGCTTCAAAGTTCAGATCTAGTCCTTCATATGGTTTAAATGGATAAAGTTTCCAACTTTATCCCTTAAGACCCTCTAAGAGATCAATATCTCAAACCCTAGGTCTAAACAAGGCAAAACATATCATGAAGTTAATCATTGAGCACTAAATCTTGAAAGTTTCTTGTCCATCAATTCCAGAAGAGTTCTAGCATCAACACCATCATAAAAAAAATCATGCTTTACAGACATGTATGTCCAATGAATGTCTTAAACTCGTTATTAGGTAAAAATAAGGGTTTTATGACCAAGATTTCATGCAAGACACCAAAAATATTCTTACTTCATATCCATGGCACCAAACACCCCAACTGTCCTAGAGATTCATACAATTGCAAAGTTTATGAGACCTCACCACTCCAACCCACCAAGACATGAAGATTAAGGGACAAATCTAGAGATATAACAAATTGGCAAAATAAAGATTAAGTCTTGGACAATCACCAAGGTCCAGAAGATAAGCTAGAAGATGAAGATGATGCTTGCAAGGTGAACCACCACACCAAAAGGCTTCCTTCTCCTTTAATAGTCACAAAGGTACCAAAAATGAGCTCACAATTTGTAAAAGGGGTTGGGGTTAGGGTTTCTGAGCTTGGGAGGGTGATGGAGGTTGAATGATCACGAAAACCTAGAGATAAAGTCCTTTAAATAGGGATCAAAGACCAAGGATTAGGGTTTTCTCCAAAAACAGTTGCCACGCCGTGGTGGGTCATTAAAATCCAGTGATCATAAAAAGTACTGTCACGCCGTGGTGAAGCTCCACCACGCTGTGGCTACCCAAAAATGAAAGTTTAAAATTAGAAATTAACTCATACCTGAAATGGGTGTTACAACTCTCCCCCACTTCAATTTGATTTCTTCCTCGAAATCATTCCTTACAATTTGCTCTGCTACACCAAACGAATCTGCCAAAACTTCCTGAACACTAATTAGGACTGAGAAGTGCTCTCATACTGGTGACCGCTTTCCAACAGTGTTATCAAAGCTCGGTCTTAGCAGAAATCACATACCCTAACAAAGAAAGGAACCTTAACACTCTGCCCTAATCGACAAGGAGAAAACCCAACTGCTATATACGAAAACTGAAAACCTTAAACAATGTCTCCCCTCCAGAAAAACATAACTATTCCAAATCACATCCATAAGGACTCCAATATTCAACCTGAGACGAGCAAACTCTGAATATCTCACTGACAACTGGAAAAACATAACCCCTGACCATTTGTCGATACCGATGATCTGGCATTCGAATATGAAGGCGAATCTCATCATGAATCTCAATCATTGATGTTGAACCATTCTATAAATCACATCCTGCTAACCAAAAACTTGCATTTCTGATCTAACTGAGATCATCTTAGTTCCGAGACTGACCTACCAACTTGTTGATGTATCGAATTTCTTACTAGTTGCTGAAACTGTTAACATCACACCCGACCACACCACAGGGATCCATCCAAGAGTCTAACTGACAAAAACTATCCTAGAATTTTTGCTAACACGACTCCAACAACCCTCCTATTCGAAAAAAGAATGACATGACTAACCAATACATGACCATTAGTTAGTCCATATTACCTTAGATGAATGTTATCGGCCTAGTCGTAGTCTTACATTACAGCGGGCCCCAAGTCGGCCTACCATGATTGTGAATGCTATGGGTCACCCCACAATCTTAAAACATTTCTATACTTCCTACCAACCTATTGAATGCTACGGGCCACCCTGCAGTCTTACAATACTTCTATAACTACCATGGTCCCAACCCATGGTCTTGCCAAGTACCCACAAGAATACCTAACCAAATATTATTACAAGAAGAAACCCTCATATTGTTGAACCCTAATCAGGTGTTCGAGCCAGGCTTTGAAGCCAAGGCCTTTATTAGAAAAGAACAAGCATACAGGATCTAAGACAACCCTTAACCCGAATCTAGCCACGAACCTAAATTGCACCACTACTGATGCTTCATGTCCTCGGACGAGATAAACTGATTTCCAACCTTTTCTTTTCTGATTACAATTACCCAACAAACATTATTCCATGCATAAATTTTGGCTCATTCCACGACCAGACTGACTATTCACTTGCTCTTGGAATGTCACAAGTTAACCCTCATCAGAAATATAATCTCAAACAATTGTTCCCCACTTGGAATCATCTACACCCTGTCCACTACGTAAGCATCCTAATTTATAAGCCATCTACAATTTCACTACTCAAGACCTCCCCCACCCCGAGCTTCAAAAGAATTAACACTTCTGTCCAGACGACCTAGCATACACATATCATAAAACTCAGATGAATATACCCCACTATCTCAACGAGAAACTGAATTTCATAGCACCTTCCACTGATACAATTTAAAAATCATTGAGCGACTTCAATGGATGACGAAGAACAAATAACCCAGTTATTGAAAATGGATAGATAACCTATCCATCAACCCACTTACTACGGAGCAACACCCACATGAACATGCAATCAACCACACCCGTGAAGGTATGAATTTGACAATAACCAACCTTATACCCATGATTTGACCACTCCTTCATTGCTTTGCAATCACTAACAATCCCTACACGTCCTGAATTCAAATTCGACATGCTCATGCTGCAGCTTCCTCGGACTCTTTGCTGAAACCACCAAAATCTAATCGGTTGTTGGTTCTCCAAGCAGAACACATAATCTTCCTCCACTTAAGGCTTGCTCTGTTGTTGGTTGATGTCTCCCACATTGAGGCCTATATCGGCTCACCTAAATACCCTCTAAGAACGACTCTCGGGCTATATCTATCATATCCTCTTATATCCGACAAGCTAAAAAGCTAAAAAAAACTCATTGATATCTGCTCTCAACATATCGTGGTACAAAGTATTCTTCATCTCCTCATTTGTGGCATATTGTGGGATCAGTAAAGCTCTCTCCGTAAACCTTGCAGTGATCTCCGCCATAGTCTCAATCATCTGGCGTAGGTCCTAAAACTCCCTCACTAGTTGTTGCACCTCGAAAGTTGGTGCAAACTCTGCTCGAAATCTAGTCACAAAATCAGGCCAGGTCATGGCCTCTATAGTCGGTACTCCCAACCTCATCCCACTAATCATGGGCTTGCTTCATAAAACACCCTGTAGTGAACCTCACCTTCGATCCTTAGGGGCTGAAGCTCATCATCTAGGCACACTCCATGTCAGCTATCCATTGCCTGGCGATAATGGGGTCTTTCAACGCCAAGAAATCTGGTGCCCCACATCCTTGAAAATCATTGAACGTGAGGGTGTAGGCTCCATATTATCCGGTGGAAAACTAAGCTCGAAAGATCCGGAAGCACTCCTCCGTCATCTCAATGATCCCTTCCTTGATCGTCCCTAACATCATAGGGGTCGCATCAAGGATACCCCGCATAATCTCCAACGCGATGAACTCGTGTAATCCCTCATCAATTAGTTCGGCACCAGAGCCCAAATCAGAACCAGATCCTAAACCTCCTGCTCCACCACGTATCATCAACATACTAAAATACAACATGTAAGCAATCAGGATACACATGAATGGGTTCACACTCTAGAAGCTTCTCAGAATCATCATGACTTAATATTAAACCATTGTCGTGCACGATTTAAGTAAATAATATTTTCACTGCTTGGTTGAACTAAAGGATAGCATAGGGAAGCAGGGTCGCATCCTCAAGGACACAACCTAATGGTCAATGCCTCTTTGCGTAAGGCACATACTAGTTATTTAATAGAAAATAATAAAAAGGGGTTTTGATTATTAACTTGTAACATCCCAAAAATCACAATAAATTTTAACTTTTCAAAAACAACCCACAACCAAAATATTTTACAAAGCCATTATTTCAAAAGTGTATTTCAGTCATCAAAGTATCCCGAAATCCAAATAAGATAAAACCAAAGGATGCGCACGATTACCTATTCACCTTGCCACGGTCATTTGAAGTACCTGAAATAATAAAATAAAAATGTAAGCCTAACCTTAGTGAGGTCCCCCAAAGTAACACCACATAAAACGTAACATATACAATCATGCATGTTGGTTCCACATCCTCCCAGTTGGCTTACCCAGGCCCACAACCTTCCGGTTGGATTGCCTTGCATGTCAGGTACTAGGTCCACAACCTCCCGATTGGATTACCATATCCCACAACCTCCTGGTTGGAATACCCTGGCCCACAACCTCCTGGTTGGATTGCCCTAGTCTATTCACTGACAGCACAAAGCAGTAGTCTGAACCCCAACATAACATCGCGACATATAATAGATAACAAGAATATTCAACAAACATATAATTATACAGACAGAAATCAAAGGTAGTCCTACAGATCTACCACCCTAACGCATATCAGCAGCCATCATACAATCATGCAGATCTAGCATATACTCAACATAGCATCAATCGGTATATACAAGGATATCAATCCAATGGGCTGACCTTGGTGTCTTCGACTCATAAGTACAAGAAAACTCACATCCCGGTCTAAAAACGATCGTCGAACAGGACATAGCTTCGAATACCAACTCAAACGGTAACCTAATCATCAAATAATGACCAGTCTCGAATACCACTCAAAATACCCTTAAGTCAAACTTAGTAAAAACAGGTCAAAGTCAAAAAGTCAAACTTGGTCAACACAACAGAGTATGCCCATTGTTCTCAACTTGTACGCTTGGTGTACACGAGCATTGACCAAAACGGGTTGAGTTGACCTCGAACGCTAAGCGTTCCTAGGCTACCCCTAATGTTCATGAGGGACTTCTTTCCTTTCTTATTAAGAGCTTAATCCTTAAGATTTTATCCATATTCTAGATCTAACCTTAATAACTTCCTTAACTATAAAGTTTCCAACTTTATGGTCTTGCAGGCCATTAAGTGCCCAAACACATAAACCCCAACTACTTAACCCATTAAGACCTTGTAACTCATGCATGGAAGGAATCTAACAACCAAGATTACATTTTTATGCTTTTAGATGCTTCAAAACATCCGAAAAGACAACTTATATGGATTAGAGTATACCATACTCATAATACCAAGCTTATGGGACCAAAAGAACGCCGTTTCATAACTAAACAAGATCTAAATAACTTTAATCAAGTTCAGAGATTTTTACCTCCAAATGATGTTGATATTCTGGATCCAAAGAGTCCCAATCCTCCAATATGATCTTCTCTTCTTCATTTCTCATTCAAGGTTACCAAAACACACACAAAATTCTCAAGAACGCTCTAATGGATTAGGGTTTGCTTGGGGATGAAAGTGGGTTGGAGGCTGATGAAAGAAGTCAGGTTGGGGACTTAAGTATGCTTAAATAGGGTCCAAACCCTAAATATTAGGGTTTGCACTCTGGCCACTTACACCTAGCATTCCTAGGGGAATGCTCAACATACATACCCAACTCCCAAAATTACAAAAATGCCATTTTTGTCCAATTTCGCAATTAATTCACATCCAAGGTCTAAAATGAAATAAATTCTCATACTTAGGGTTTAAAATTAAAATACCTCAATGGGTAATACTCCATTTGAACTGGACATCGTCCTCGAAGTCCGATGTTGTGAACAACTTAGGGTAATACTCCCACATCTCTGACTCGGGTTCACACATCCATTTGGAACCCTTCTGATGCTGCCACTGAACCTTGACCAAAGACACCATCTTGTTGCGTAAGGCCTTCGTCTTCTGATCCAAAATCCCTACTGTTCTCGAAAAAGAAATTTGCATGTATATAGAGAAAACATAGATTCAAGGTTATTAGGGTTGCATGTACACTTAGGAAGTGTTAGAATGCTCAAAACCCATCAATCGCCATAGTCCGCAAGGTAACTTATAGATTGGATTTTCCATAGGAGCTCAGTCAAATTCAAAACACCTTCCATGTGTCTTAGCTTCGGAAGTGTGTGGCTGATAATGCAGTGGTTGTTCATATGGATGATATCCATGTTAATGATCATTTGAACTATGTTGAGAGAACAGTAGGGATTTTGGATCAGAAGACGAAGGCCTTACGCAACAAGATGGTGTCTTTGGTCAAGGTTCAGTGGCAGCATCAGAAGGGTTCCAAATGGATGTGTGAACCCGAGTCAGAGATGTGGGAGTATTACAAAAATGCCATTTTTGTCCAGTTTCTTTTATAGTGTGTCATAATTAGGAGTTACAAGTGTAAACCCTAATTGTCATGACTCCTCATTTCTCATGACCCATGGGTTTGTAACTCCCATGGACTATCCATGGAGCTCCATATGGTTATAACCAAACCCATAAACCATGGATCATTAATCCACCATAAAAGAATTGATGATTGTCATAATCAACCCTATATATTTAATTAGTCTCACTTTGATCACCAAATTAATACTAGATGAATACTTGATCAATACTAATTAATAATACTATTATTAATATATTAGAACTTATAATATATTAATAATCATAAGTGCCTTATTCTCTCATCTAGTCTATCCAAGTATTGTAATGCCATGCAACCCAAATGGACCATGCCGGGTCGGGTCAAGTACATACCAAATAAAGTTATGGACTTAGACACTATATCCAACACTCTCCCACTTGGATAAGTCTAATAACTATATTTGCAAATATGACTTCAAAATCCGACTAGCAATCGTAGATCTTTCAAAGTCTCTTGGAACTGAGATGATGATGATATGCCATTTAAGATAAGTGATCATATAATCCTATGTTTTCATGATATCAGCCGGACAAACACATGGAACATGGTCTTACTTATTGTCCAGCATTTGTTTCTCGATCTCTGATTTGTTTCGACATAGAACTAAATTGAACACATCAATTAGGTTCTGACCGGGCCCAATACATAGGTCAAAACCAAATCATCGAGGGGCCCAGATATCGCTTCTATTTCCAGAAGGAACAGATAAACTTCAATTGATATGCTTGTACTAACTACTTGTTGAATTATTCACAAAGGCACGTTTTATAACATCGAGTTACCAATGCGTTTTCGTACAATCAATGAATAACCAACTCATAGTTAACAACTCATATCTCTAGGTTTGAAGATTCATATGATATTACTGTCTCACGATCACTCGAGATAAATTCCATGAGGTGATGCAAGTGAGCGTGGGTTGGATCCAATACTCAGCCCTTATGAGTACTCATGAATGTTGTAGCAACCATTGCATTGTCCAAAGCACTTTAGACAAATCATACAAGCCAAATTCATGACAATATTAAATCAATACTTACTTCAAAAGTTTGACTGACTGTGGATGGTTTGAATAATAACATAATTATTCTGGAAGTAAAACATGCAAAATTGAAACATAGTAAACAATCAACACAAGATAGTATCACCTTACTCATAAATAAATAACAACTTTTATTTATCATCAAATGTCAATTACATTTTACAAGTTTCAGGAATCGAATTATTGAAACTAATATCATCCTTCAGCCCAATGCGCCTCACATGCTGTAAATGCTTAACCCTACTCAGTCCCTTCGTGAGGGGATCTGTCGGGTTCTCATCTGATGATACCCTCTTTGCCACGAGGAGTCCTTCTTCTATTCTATGTCTGATGAAATGGTATTTCCTATCAATGTGCCTAGATCTCCCGTGATCTCTTGGTTCTTTAGCCAAAGCAACCGCACTTTCACTGTCACAGAAAATTTCCATTGGCTCCTTTATAACTGGTACAACTCCAAGGTCTCCGATGAAGTTCTTTAGCCATATCGCCTCTTTTGCTACCTCGCTTGCTGCTATGTAATCTGATTCACAAGTTGAATCAGCTACTGTCTCCTGCTTGGAACTTTTCCAAGTAATTGCTCCTCCATTTAGGATAAAGACCCAACCTGACTGAGAGCGGAAATTATCCCTATCAGTCTGAAAGCTAGCATCACTATATCCTTCCACTCTCAAGTCATCACTGCCCCCGAGGTTAAGGACCCAGTCCTTAGTCCTCCGTAGATACTTGAGAATGTTCTTTACCGTTGTCCAGTGTGCCTTGCCAGGTTTCCCTTGATATCTACTAACCATGCTCAAAGCAAAGGCCACATCAGGGCGAGTACAAGTCATAGCATACATGATCGATCCCACAATGGAAGCATATGGTATCTGACTCATCTCAGCTATCTTAGCCTTTGTACTCGGACTTTGAGTCTTACTTAGCTTGGCATTTCTCTGGATTGGTAATTCTCCTTTCTTGGAATCTTGCATACTGAACCTCTTCAGTACCTTATCCACATAAGTACTCTGACTAAGTCCAATTAGTCTCTTACTCCTATTTCTCAATATCCTTATCCCTAGGATATAGGCAGCTTCCCCAAAGTCCTTCATAGCGAAACACTTCCCAAGACAGGACTTAACCTCCTACAAAGTTGGGACATCGTTTCCTATGAGAAGTATGTCATCCACATACAGCACCAAGAAGCTAACTATGCTCCCACTAACCCTAACATACACACAAGACTCATCCCCACTCCTAGAAAATCCAAACTCTTTGACTTTCTCATCAAAGCAAAGATTCCATCTGCGAGATGCTTGTTTCAATCAATAAATGGATTTCTCAAGCTTACACACTCTATTAGGGTATTTTGGATCGATGAAACCCTCTGGCTGAGCCATGTAAACATCCTCAGCCAACTTCCCATTAAGGAAAGCTGTTTTGACATCCATTTCCCATATTTCATAATCATGAAATGCAGCTATGGCTAACAACACTCTAATAGACTTAATCTTAGCTAATGGTGAGAAGGTCTCATCATAGTCAACTCCCGGAGTTTGAGTAAAGCCCTTCGCAACCAGTTGCGCTTTATAAGTGTGTACTTTCCCATCCATGTCAGTCTTCTTCTTGAAGATCCATTTGCACCCAATTGTCTTACGACCTGGTACATTGTCAACCAAGTTCCACACTTGATCGTCATACATGGACTAAATCTCACTATCCATAGCCTCCTTCCATTTAGCAGACTCATGGCCTGCCATGGCTTCCTTATAATTATTAGGTTCATCCAAATCTATTAATGTACTATCATTGATAAATGTATCACCTTCAGTGGTGATGTGATAACCATAATAAAATTCAGGTGTGTTCCTCACCCTAGTGGAACGTCTTGGAGGTACAGACTCATCTATCGGCTCAACAGGAGTTTCGTCCTCAGGTTGGTTGATAGCATTTGAGGTTCCTTCACCACTTGACTCTTGAATCTCTTCAAGGTCAATTTGCCTCCCACTGTCCCCTTGGCTTATGAATTCTCTCTCACGAAAGTCTCCTCTTCTAGCTACAAAGACTACATTATCACTGGGTTTGTAGAAGAGGTAACCAAAGGATCTCTATGGGTAGCCGATGAAAATACACCTCTCGCTTCGGGGTTCAAGCTTGTCATGAGTCTCACGCCTCACAAAAGCTTCACAACCCCAAATCTTGATGTGGTCCAAATTGGGTACTTTCCCAGTCCACATCTTGTGAGGTGTTTTGGCAACCTTTTTAGTAGGGACTAGATTAAGGATATGGTTAACAATCTCTAAAGTATACCCCTAGAAAGAGATTGGTAACGAAGCTCGACTCATCATGGAACGAACCATATCCAATAAGGTTCGATTGCGCCTCTCAGCCATACCATTCAACTGTGGTGTCCTGGGAGGTGTCAATTGTGAGACAATCCCACATTCCTTAAGATAGTCAAGAAACTCAATGCTAAGATACTCTCCTCCCCGATCGGATCGGAGCATCTTGATGTTCCTTCCCAATTGATTCTCAACTTCCTGCTTAAACTCTTTGAACTTTTCAAAGGTTTCTGACTTATGCTTGATTAAGTAAATATATCCATATCTACTGTAATCATTGGTAAAATTCACATAATAGCGATTAGCACCCTTTGTAGCAACTTTGAAGGGTCCACACACATCCGTGTGTACAAGGTCCAACAAACCTTCACCCCTATCACAAGTACCTGTGAAGGGTGACTTTGTTATTTTTCCAAGTAAACAAGACTCGCAACTATCATCTGACTTAAGGTCAAATGATTCCAAGACTCCTGCCTTTTGGAGTTGGCCTATGCGCTTCTTGTTAACATGTCCAAGACGACAATGCCACAAGGATGCTTTATCCAAGCTATCTGAAGAATCAATATACAACACATTATTTCCTAGATTGTCTACAACATTCACAGCTTCATATACACCATCACAAGGTAATGCTTTAAAGTAAAATACATCATTGTAATAAACATTAATAGCCCCATCTTTATTATCAAATGAAAATGAAAAACCTTGGTTGTACAAGCCATGAAAAGAAATAATTTTTCTCGCCATTTCGGGCGAGTAACAACACTTATTCAAATCTAACATTAACCCATTATTAAGCAATAAAGAATAAACTCCTATCTTGGTAACAGGTGATGCTTTCCTGTTGCCCATGACTAAGTTTATCTTCTCGTGCTCCACTTGCTCACTTCTTTTTAGTGCCTGCAAATCAGTACAAATGTGAATACCACAACCTGTATCAAGCACCCAAGAATTAGCATTAAATGAGTTGTTAGACAATATCATGTAAATACCTGCATGGGTGGGTTTAACCTTCTCATCCTTTACATCTTGCAGATATGTGGGGCAGCTTCGCTTGAAGTGTCCCTTATCCTGGAAATAGAAGCACTGTGCTTCCTTTGGGTTTGAAGAAGGAGTAATGGGACCTTTCTTTGTCCCACTTGAAGAGGAACCATCAAGAGTCTTACCCTTGGTACCCTTCGAAGGGCTTTTCCTCTTCTTACCCTTTCCCTGCCAAATAGCCAGAACAGGGGTTTTTGAAGGAGTAGAAGTAGCAACCGCTTTACCCTTAAGGCCATTTTCAGCTGTCCTTAAGAGTCCTTGAAGTTTGCTAAGTGTGACTTCCTCCTTTTTCATGTGATAAGTCATACGAAACTGATCATAACTTGGAGGTAAGGAATGGAGAATGATGTCAATCGCCATTTCCTCAGGGAAGTCAACATTTAGCTTCAGCAACCGGTCAACGAACCTTTGTATCTTTTGCAAGTGACCGGTGATGGGTTCACCATCCTTCATCCTTGCGGTTATCATGGTGGAAATGATTTCATACCTCTCTTGACACGCGCTCTGATGGTACCTTTCCATCAGATCCTGGTGCATCTCATAGGGGTAGAAATCTTCATAAGACTTTTGGAGTTTCGGAGTCATTGTGGCCATCATGATGCAGGACACCCTGGTAGCATCCTTCTCATGTGCAATGAACTCTACAAACTCTTCAGGAGTAGCAGTGGCTTCATTAACAACCTTAAGCTCTCTGTCAAGGACATATTCTTTGTCCTCATAGCGGGTAATCATTCTGATGTTTCTAATCCACTCATTGAAATTGGATCCATCAAAGATGACCTTACTACACAAGTTCATTAGGGAAAAAGAGCCTGTAGGGTTTGAGCCAACAGCATTATTGGAAGACATCAGAAAAAAGGACAAGTTTCATTAGATTAAGAGTTCTTAATAAGTCACCCAAATGTAATATTAAGGCTAGGATCCAACAAACTATTTATAGTTGGAAGAGGGATGCCGTAATCCATATTATAAAATATTTGAAGGTAGGTAAATGACGATTTACCAATTTCCACCATAAGAACGAAATATTTTATTATTAGGTTTTATTGGTTTTGAAACTCCTAGATCTTTTGAGATACATTGAACTTTTCAATGGCATGTTTGAATCTCAATTGTGCCCTCTCAAGTTTGTGACTGGGATGCCGAGGATCACAAACAAGGTGTGAATAACCATACAAATTGACTTGGTACCCTCAACAATATTACCTAATGGATGTGCCGGTTAACCACACATGCTCCACCGATCTATAATAAAGTCAAGTTACCCTTTGCCACTCTTACTAGTCCATGTTAGTGTGTCGGTTAACCACACACGCTCCACTAACGACTTGGTAAGGTACAAAGTGTAATTTTATGGATTAGCACCAATTTCACATTTTCCTAAAGCAACTAAGATTGGGAATTTATAATGTATAGTTACTTTATAATTCATTATACTTTTAATGAGTATTAAAAGTCGTATCCTACCCGTTCGGCTAACGACCCTCCACCGATCAAGGAAGCGGTGGGTGCGAGTGGACACCCATTAAGTCACCATTTTATAGGCAACAGCCTTATACCCCCTTATAGACCGGCTTCGTGAATAAGGCCTACTAACGGTAAGAATGACATATTCTTATACATATCTATATAATAAAATTATAATAATAGTATAAGTGTTGATTTTTAAACTTTTTAAAAATCTAAGGTTTAATTTGGAATTAAAGTATTAAAGTGTAAGACTTTTCAAATTCCAAAACTTGAGGGAAAGATTTGAAACTATTCCTAGTCTCTTCAATTTGTAACTTATGAGTTTTAATGGTTCATAAAAATGAAGACTCTTCATTTTATGAAACCTCTTTAGTTCTTTAATCACAATTTAAAGAAGTGACTTTTGGTTATCCATAACTTGAGGACAAGTTATGGACACCATCATTGCCATTAAGATCATGAATTAATCAACCATGCAAGTTACAAACAATTCTTATGATCTTCTAAAACTCATAAGAACAAATATTCATATCAACAATTTCAAGAATCATAAATAAACCATATAGAACTTAAAATTTTGATAATAACCATTTATTTGGATGAGAATAAACATTACCATAACATCAAAATCAAGTTTTAAGAACAAAAACACTTTGTGGTAATGATTCTAATCCAAAACAGGCCAAAAAGAAATTTTTATTTCACTGAACAGTCACCACCTCGTGGTAAACTGGCAGATTCCAAAAAAACGATTTTCTTGCAAATTGCATCAAGTATATAGAAAAAAATCCTAGGTTCTGATACCACTGATAGGTTTTGAGTATTCTAACACTTCCTAAGTCTACATGCAACCCTAATAACCTTGAATCTATGTTTTCTCTATATACATGCAAATTTCTTTTTCAAAGTTATTTCCTAACGAGCATGGCATGGGGATCACATAAAACATAAAAACTAGTAGAAATACATACCTTGTTGTTTCTTGGATTCCTTCAAGACTTTGTGAGCCTAGCACCCCAAATGTTGTGCCTCAAATGCTTCACACAACACTACAAACTTGGAATAACTTGAGAGAATGTCACTTAGCCTCAAAAATCGGTTATGCCCTCTTATGAATAACCTAGTGCCGATTTTGCTTGCTATAGGGTTTCTTTTATAGTGTGTCATAATTAGGAGTTACAAATGTAAACCCTAATTGTCATGACTCTTCATTTCTCATGACCCATGGGTTTGTAACTCCCATGGACTATCCATGGAGCTCCATATGGTTATAACCAAACCCATAAACCATGGATCATTAATCCACCATAAAAGAATTGATGATTGTCATAATCAACCCTATATATTTAATTAGTCTCACTTTGATCATCAAATTAATACTAGATTAATACTTGATCAATACTAATTAAATAATACTATTATTAATATATTAGAACTTATAATATATTAATAATCATAAGTGCCTTATTCTCTCATCTAGTCTATCCAAGTATTGTAATGCCATGCAACCCAAATGGACCATGCCGGGTCGGGTCAAGTACATACCAAATAAAGTTATGGACTTAGACACTATATCCAACAACGATCACTCGAAATGGCCCAATATACCAGGGCTCCAACTTTCCCCTCTTCTTGAAGCGTATAACACCCTTCTAGGGTGATACCTTCAGCAAAACCATGTCGTCAACCTAAAACTCCAACTTAGATCGACGTTTTTTGGCATAACTCTTCTACTGACTCTGAGTTGTATGCAATCTCTGTCTAATCTACTAAATAAGCTCTTCCATCTGAAGGACTACTTCAATCCTTCCTTTGACTCTATGAAAAATCTCTCCCCAACAAACTGGGGTACGACACTTCCTCCAATAGAGAAGCTTGTCTGCATATGTCCTCGAGTGTCTGAATGGTCCACTCACTCCGACCGTTTGCATATGATAAGTAGTGCTAAGATGAAACCTTGTACCCAGTTCCTCATGGAACGTTTGCCAAAAACGAGATGTGAACCGAACATACCAATCAGATACAATGGAGAATGGAATATCATGTCGATAAACAATCTCACATATGTATATGTCGGGTAATTTCTTGGCCGAATAACTCTCTCGAATGGATAGAAAGTGAGCGCTCTTTGTTATACGGTCCACGATAACCCATATCGTGTCGAATCCCTTAGCCGTCCGAGGTAACTTGGTAATGGAATACATAGTAATATGTTCCTATTTCCACATGGGAACCTCCAATGGCTGTAGCTAGCCATGCGACTTCTGGTATTCAACCTTGACCATCTGACATGTCAAGAACCTCTCAACATACCATGATATCTCTCTTTTCATGCATGGCCACCAGTAACTAAGTCTCAAATCCCGATACATTTTGGTGGCTGCAGGGGTGTATCAAAAACATAGACTTGTGCACCTCCTCTAGCACAATCCTCTTAATTTGGAACCCAAGCCCGTCCATACCGGGTCAATAATCCATGATTGTTAGTGGAAAACCTGTCAGTCTCACCCTTGAGTCTCTCTTGTTTCCAATTTTCCTTCTTCACTTCCTTAGCCTGAGCCTCCCTAATCAAATCCAACAATGGTGAATCAATCAAAATCCTCGTACATAGGCTCTCAACATCAGAACTATCCGTCTTGCGGCTTAAAGTATCAGCGACCACATTCGCTTTCCTTGGGTGATATTGAATATCGTAGTCATAATCCTTGACCACATCAAGCCACCTACGGTATCTCGTATTCAGATTTGGCTGATCCATGAGATATCTCAAACTCTTGTGATCCGTCTAGATAGTACACTGAAACATATACAAATAATGCCTCCAAGTCTTAAGAGCAAACACCACTGCTCCTAACTCCAAATCATGAGCTGGATAACGAGCCTCATCCGACTTCATCTGCCAAGAAGCATAAACATTAACCCTCCCTCGCTGCATAAGAAATGCCACCAGGCTGGTGATCAATGCATCAAAAAATACCACATAATCCTCAACACCCTCAGGGAGGGCCTCACACAACTTTTGTCTTAGTGACTCGAAAGCATCCTGTTGCTCAAGCCCCCAATGGAAATCCATGCCCTTCCTCTTAAGATGAGTGAGGAGTACCATAATCTTGGAGAAGTCCTGAATAAATCTCTGATAATACCCTACTAAACCCAAGAAACTCTTGATCTTTGAGGGAGACTTCAGAACCTCCCACTGCATCATGACCTCGATCTTGGCCGGATCGACCAAAATCCCGTTCTGGTTAACGATATACCATGAGAACTGGACCTCTCGTAATTAAAGCTCACACTTCGAGAACTTGGCATGCATCCATTCCCGCCTCAAAACTCCTAGAATCTCTCAAAGGTTATCCACATGCTGCTCCCTGGCCTTGGAATATACCAAGATATCATCAATGAAAACAATGACTGATCGATCGAGCATCAGCCCACACACCCGATTCATCAAATCCATAAATGTCGCAGGCGCATTGGTGAGCTGAAATGGTATCACCATGAACTCGTAATGACCATAACAATACCGAAACGTGGTCTTCTCCACGTACTCCTCTCTAATCTTCATATGATGATACGCCAACCTTAAATCGATCTTACAGAATGAAGATGCACCCTGAAACTGATCGAAGAGGTCATCAATCCGCGGAAGGGGATAATGATTCTTCACCATAAACTTGTTCAACTCCCGATAATAAATTCACATCCAGTGTGAACCATCCTTCTTGACGAAAAAAATCGGTGCTCCCCACGGTGAACTGCTTGGTCTAATAAACTGCTTGCCCAACAACTCCTGAAGTTGAGAGGACAAATCCTGCATATTAGGCGGTACAAATCGGTACGACGCTATGGCAATTAGAGTCTCACCAAGAACCAAATCAATACTAGACTCAACCTGCCTCTCGGGAGGCACGCCAGGTAACTTCTTCGGGAACACATCAACGAACTATGTAACAACAGGCACATCTGAAACATAAAACTTCTTCCTAGCTCGAGTATCAACCACATATGCAAGATATCACATATAACCATGTTGGATATACCGTCGAGCCCTGCCAATAGAACAAAAGGTTGACCCAATCCTAGTACCCTCTCCAAAAATAACCAGTTCTCCCCCACTTGGGGTTCGAACTACCACCTGCTGACCCTCGCAGTCAATCATAGCCCCAAACATGTTCAGCCCATCTGTCCCTACTATCACGTGCACATCCCCTAAACTTACTCATCCAATACATCGCTCTTTGCATAAAGAACGTAATAGTTATTTAACGTAAAATAATAACAAGGGGGGTTTTGATTATTAACTAAAGACTAAAATTGCAGTGAAATAATCTAATTGAAATTAGTAATAAAAACGAATTTAGTTATGCTACAATTTTCCTAGTCATGCAATCAACCTAGATCTGGTTATTCATAATGCATTTTATCTAAGTTGGTGTTGAGAAAAACTAACATGTTCTAGTATAATCTCATTTACCTGGTTAAATTAACCAAAACAAGCTCTTCAGTTAACCCTAACTTTTTACTGATATAATTAAACAAGCTCTTAATTAAATTCAGAAAAATTGCATTAAGATCTGTGTAAAATTCGCAACAATACCCAATGCTTCTCACAAGATCAGAAGTGTAAAGATATGAAATTGAAACTTATATCAGAGTTAAGTCCCTAACACGAAACTAGTCTGATACTTGTTACTTATTACCAGTTGATAAGAACAATTACAGATTCTATTAAACTGATTAATATAACGCCCGCGTTTCCAGACTAGGCATTATTGTTGATGTAATAGTCTAGGTTAACCCTTGTAACTCTTTTTGAAGTATTAATGATAAAATATTTGAGTATTATTAGAATTATGTGAATTATGTGTTTATTTCATTAATTATTATAATTTAATGAATTAAGGATAAAATGAGCGTCAAAATTAAAGTGTGAGATAAGCCCGATATCCTTACATAAAGTTGTAGTGGTCGAAACAAGGATTTCGGAGATATAAAGAATGCCTAAATCCGAGTTATAACGAAGAAGTTATGACCTGTCGTAGTTTTGTGACAGAACCGACAACGCCGAATGACGTGAAATACGAAATTAAGATAGAGCGATATTTAGCCCTAGTAATTTAAAGGAAATTCGTAGTGTTCGTTAACCCGAGAGCGTGCCTATAAAGAATGCCCACATCTGACTTCGTATGAGGAAGTTATGATTTTTTTAAGTTTCAGCTTAGCAGTGTGCAGCCCGAAACTCGAATTCGATATCGAGTGATTGTTGGTCGAAACAATCTAAACGAGAATCAAAGATCTCGTTATTAGTATTGCAACGATGAAAAGACAGATGAAAACGGACGTCAGATGAAGAAGTAATGAATTTATAACGGAGTTTTCCTGTCCCGACCAACTAAAAATAATACAATAAAAATAAATTCAAAATTAGCCGACGGAGTCTAAACGGAAGTTGTAGAGATTAGTCTCACCTACGCGTGGATATAAAGAACATCAAAAACAGAGTTCATATGAAGAAGATATGAATTTTTGAAGTTTTTTAATAATTAATATTTATTATTTATTCTTTAAATTGGATAGTTATCCGAAGGAGTCAGCAATCTGATCCACACTACGCCTAGCGTAGTTGAGTACGCCCAGCGTAAACCGAAGTGTGACCCGCCTCGCACTCGAGTGCTCCGATGACGCATGCAATGGCAATTTCCGAAGCGTACGCCCCGCGTAGAGCATTACGCCCAACGTAATGCGAGGCTTCAACCTCTATAAAAGGGCATGCGAGGCTACCAATTTCTTTTGCCAAAATTCTTTCTTTCTCTCCCCAATTTTCCTCGTTTTGCGTGCAACTGATACCCCAAAGCCCCGGTATCATTCCCGAGCCCCGAAGCAAGTCCCGAAGATCCCGAGAAGTAAAATTATCGTGTCGAAGCTCTGCCCGCGAGAAGCCCGGTTTTTGTGAAGATCTCCTGGTCTCACCGAAGAATACTATTTCTACAATTCGTAGTGTTGTCCGATCATCTTCTGATCAAGTGAGTGTGTAGTCATTTTCTTCTAACGCATAATTATGAAGTATTTTATACGAAATACATGTTATGTGTATATTTTTTTGTTATATGTGTGAATGTATATTCACTTTCTTCTATCTTATAAATATGATTTATTCTCTATGAAATACGTGTTATGTGTATGTGTCTCATCTATTGTTTGGAATATGTATGGAATGAGAATGCTATACAGGTTTTAAACTATGTATAAAAATATATATTTTTATCTCCTAATATGTTGGGTAGAACATGGGTACATAGTTGATGTGTGATAAACAGATGAGAGGCCTCGATGTTGTTTTTGATTTAGTCATCTAGCGGAGTTTAGATGACGACCACAGACTTTTCTATACAGTCATGTGGAACGCTAGCATGCTCACTACCTGTAGGTGTTAATTAACTTGGGTGTTCATTCGTTGTACTCCATCCCCCTCATGGTTGCCTTATTTGACATATATTGTTGGGAAACCCCCGAATGCATGAGTTGTCGCCCCGATGAAATATTCTAAGACTAGGTCCCTTGTGTTAGTTGTTTTAGGGACGTAAAGTGAGAATAACGGGAATGAGTAATTGGGTTATTGTTGGTTGATGAAAATAAATTTAATTACTTATTGTGGGTTGAAAACCCTATATGCTCACCAAGCTCCCAAGCCTGACCCACTCAGTTTTCTTTGTATTACAGGTAGTGGTGCCAAAGCATAAGTTGGAACACTTGTCAAGTTATTTTTGGATTATAGACCTGTTGTTATAAATAATTGTTGTAATGTATGTATTGAATTGTTTATGCTTTTGGTATGTTTATCGGAACATGACATCCTGAGTATTGTAATATAATGAAAAATATATTTCTTTAAGAAATGCTTTGGTAAATCTTATTTTTATCATATTTTGTTTTGGGAACAAATTCCGCAACTCTTTTAATCAAAGGATTACTCTGAAATCATTTTAAAAGCATAAATTAAACCGGTCTTTTTTTGTCGTGATTTTGGGGATGTCACAATTAACTTCAATGATTAAACCCTAACTAGGTGATCAAACTAACAATAATTAAAATCAAACATTCATTAAGCTCAAAACCGAAACAAATAGACAGAAGCACACAATGCAAACCAAATCTAATAAATGATCACATGAAAAGTACTCGTCTATTGCAGAACTGGAAACTAGGGTTTTAGCCAGACATGGCTAAAATCCAATTAAAATGAATAAAAGGAGATATTAACTGATTAATCTTGCTAAAATAAATGTAGGAGATGATCCAAATCCTTCAGATCTTTAGAAAGTGATGAAAAGTAGCAGAAATCGCCTTTAGAAGGGTTTTTTTCATCGCCTGGAATCGTCTATCTTTCAACTGAGACAACATCTGGTATTTATATAGCAGTATGGGCATCAAACAAGGATTTTGGAAATAAGCACGACCCGTGATTAGGGAGCACAGCCTATGCCAGGTCATCGCAATTTGAAAATCCAAAAGAAATCGGAAAAAATCAAAATATGGACTTTGATGGGAAAGCATGACCCGTGCTCGAGGTTCGCAGGTTACAATACCCATATCAGGAGGTAGGCACGGACCGTGCTTCGGAAGCACAACCCGTGCTTCAAGACTGAACTTTTAAAATGCCAAAAAAAATCAGAAATCTTGCGGTTATGTTTCATAAGTGAAGGACAACCTGTGTTTGGTCAGACATAGCCTGTATTTGGTCTTTTTTTTAGCATGTTGGCTCCAGATAAGCTCCAGATAGTTATGCTCCAAATATGCTCCAAAGACTTTCAAACTACCGCTCCACTTCAAATTACCTGAAATAGACATCAAAACATGAGCATTACGGGAATTCTTATGAAATACATGAGATGAACATTATTTAAACTAATTCACATGAAAAGCATGTAATATGATGCAAATTGATAATAAAAATTACCCTAAAAGATGCACAAAATGGCATTTATCAAATCTCACCAAGCTTAAACCTTACTTGCCCTCAAGTAATAAAAATATTAGACATTATAACTGAAATGGAAAGATGTAGATGACATAAAAAGAACTTAGAATAAAATAAAGGAAACTAAAAACATGAAGCTAAAAACACTTCAATTTTTTTTCACGTGATCTGACTTAACACCGAAGGAAGCTCCAATGGAATCACTACCTAGACGATCATCACAATACCTTCCATTTTTCACAGATTCTTAAAGTCAAGAAGAAGCTTGACGCAATGACATATAAACCAATTGTAACTTTTATTTAAACTTTATACCTTAGTTAGCCTTGCAAGCGAAAATAACATATTTCAGAATTTCATGTCCTCGAGACTAGATAATTAAGAATCAGGCTCGATGTATCCTTAAGAACTGGTCATGTCAAATCACCTTTCACTGAAGCAGTGGGCCACAATCGTGGGGGCCAACTCCTGCGCTTTCACTTTTTTGAGAACGAAAAAATCATACACACAGTTTTTCTTTCTCAACAGATTTGACTTTGATATGGCTTCTGAATTGATTGAACTTGAGTTTTTTGTATTTTTGCCTTCGGGTTTGAGTTCTTCAACCACCTTTTTGAATTTCTTGAGATTTCTTAGATTAAGTTCTTGAACTTTAACTTGGATATCAGATATGACCATTCGTACTCTTCCTTTCTTTTTGACTATGTGGATATGATGTAAGGTTCTCTGTTATTGTGAGGGTAATGCGTGTCAACAAATAGGTCCATGTTCTGTGGGTCTCAACTCGTCAAGCAAGGTTCTTATTGAACATTCCAAAGAAAATAATTTTGAAGCTATTATTTACCGCCCACACAGTGTTTCGGTATGTCATTATTTTTATTTTTTACAGCCAACATCTCAGATCATAGTGTTTTGCAACTCCTAGTTGTGAGAACTATTACTAAACTTACCATTATCGATCCGATCGCTTCAGACTTTCATTTTCCACATATACGGAGCTATCGAACGCAAGAATGTCATCATCTCATGTAACTTTTGTTTTTTCATAAATGCATAAATTAAAGCAAAAAATATTATTTTTTTGGTCTTTTTTCAGATTTTTTAATGAAGAAAAATAAAATAATTTATTTTCTGAATTTTTTCGATTTTTTATGCAAATGCAATGCAGAGAATAAATTTCAAAAAGGAAAATTGAAATGTTCATTGAAAAACTAAAAATTTTAAAGTTTTTAAACAAAAAATGCAAAATTTAACACTAACTCCCTCCCCAAGCTTAAAATGATGTGTTGTCCTTAATGCTCAAAGAGGAATCAACAATCCAATAAAACATGTAAAATGTTGTAGCTAGGAAAGAATGTGCCTGATAAGTTTGCAGAAAATATGGTTTTTGACGAATACGTTGGCGAAAATTTTGAATTTCAGCATAGCATCATAGCATACTATCACATAATCATAACAGATAACAATATACCAGATAATTATCACAAAGACAATTATCTCCACTATAACTCTTACTAGTGGGTCAGCCTTGGTGCATTCGACCTACTTCTACTAGAAGGTAACTCACATCAATGTCGTGAAGTGTCTAAACTATCCTCTATGCAGGGATCAACTCCTCTCAAATCCTACAAATATTAGCCTTCCTTAATTACCATTTCATACTCTTAACCCTTTCAAAGGTCAACTTAGGTCAAAGTCAAAGTAAAGGTCAACACCCTGGTCAAAGTCAACATCTAGTTGACTCAACTCGTCGAGTTGGTCCACCAACTCGTCGAGTTCCATAATCCTCAAAGTGTTGGACTTCGATCCTACTCGTCGAGTCTTTCAAGAACTCGTCGAGTTCTTCTTCATACAAAATCAGGACCTTTTGCTCATGACTCGCCGAGTTCATTCTTGAACTCGTTGAGCCCTGCTTCATGCAAGTTAGCACGTTTATTCCTGGACTCGCCGATTTCGTCCTTGAGTCATCAAGTCCTTATTCATATCAGTTGGGACATTGCCTTGAACTTGCCAAGTTCATCCTTGAACTCGTCGAGTTCTTTGATCTTCAAGCCTATATTCATGTCTTGTTGAGTCCTCTTTTAGACTCAACCAGGTCGATCAGAAACAGAAAAGGTTAGAGAACCAAAACCCGACTCGCCGAGTCCCATGAACGACTCGTCGAGTCCTCCAAAGTCCATGTCTATCCAGTCGATTTCAGTCGGGCTTAATGCATCCAGAACATAGATCTGACCTCCTAGGGTCAATATAGCATGTAAAGTTACAAACTTTACATACATGCATGGGTTAACTAGCTCATAAGTCCCCAAAATGAAGTCTACATGGTGCATGGGACTCCCATGGCCATAAAGTTGGCACCGTTATGCCACGGGAACCCTTAAAGTTTCAAGATCTGAATGTACAACACCATTGATGCACAAAATCCCGAAAATGGCTTCACTATGACTTATAAAAGGTAGAAACTAGCCCTAAATAGAGATATAAGAAATGAATAGTCAAGGTATCAGCTTTATACCTCAACTGAGCTGGAAATGTGCCAGAACCTCTGGATCTACTTGCTTTCTCTTGATCTCCCAAGCCTCCTCTTTCTTCTCAAGCTTCAAAGATACATAAATAACACAAAAAGCTCAAGAACACTCAATATTCAATTAGGTTTTCGTGAAGAGAGTCTGAGCGTGATGGAGGCTGGAGTGAAGACCCTATAAGTTGTTTAAATAAAGTGAAAATCCTCAAGCTTAGGGTTTCATCCAGATAGGTCTACTCGTCGAGTCGGGGCTTCTGACTCGGCGAGTATATTCTTCCACCCGTGTCCAAGTTTCGCCTCTACTCAATGAGTTAAGGTTTCCAATTCATCGAGTCCCAGAGTAAAAGTGCAAAATTTCATATTGAAAATACGCACCAGGGACCGGGCATTACAATTCTCCCCTGCTTATTTTAGACTTCGTCCTCGAAGTCTGCTGCAGCATCTAGAAAAAGCTCGGGGTAGTGCTCCCTCATCTCATCCTCCAGCTCCCAAGTCCATTCTGAGCCCTTGTGGTGCTGCCATTGCACCTTCACCAGCTCGACCCACTTGTTCCTCAGATCCTTCGTCTTCCTGTCGAGGATAACTACTGGTCGCTCGATGTAGTTCAGGCTGTCATCCACCTGAATATCCTCTAGAGGCACCACCGCAGAGTCGTCTACCAGGCACTTCCGCAGCTGGGAGACGTGAAAGGTACTATGAATCTGGCTAAGCTCGGCTGGCATATCCAGCCTATATGCCACCTTGCCCACCCGGGCTGCAACCCTGAAAGGTCCAATGTACATGGGGCCCAACTTGCTCCGCTTCCTAAACTGGATGACACCTTTCCAAGGTGACACCTTCAGGAGGACCGTATCCCCGACCTAGGTCCGAATGGCGCTTGTCGGCATAGCTTTTCTACCGACTCTGAGCAGTCTGAAGCCTACTTTGGACCTGTTGGATCCTCTCTATCGTCTTGAGCACCACTTCGGTACTCCTCATGACCCTCTGCCCAACCTCACTCTAGCATATCGGGGTTCTGCCCTTCCGCCCATATAACATCTCGAAGGGAGGACGGTTAATACTCATGTGGTAGCTATTATTGTAGGAAAAATTTGCCAAGGGAAGGTAGGTATCCGAGCTACCACCGAATTCTAAAACACATGCTCGCAGCATATCCTCCAAAGTCTAGATGGTCAGCTCGCTCGAACCATCTGTCTGCGGGTGAAAAGTGGTGCTAAAGTGCAGATGAGTACCCAACTCGTCGTGAAACTTCTTCCAGAATTTGGAAGTGAACCGCACGTCTCAGTTGGAAATCATGGAAATTGGCACTCCATGTCGTGCTACTACCTATCGAATGTAGACGTCGGCCAGCTTCTCGGCCTAGTTGCTCTCCTGGATCGGAATGAAATGCACGCTCTTGGTCAATCAATCCACGTTGACCCAAATCGAATCCACTCCTCGTGCAGTCCAGGGAAGCTTCGTGATGAAATTCATAGTAATATCCTCCACTTCCACACATGGATGTCCAATGTTTGCGTCTTGCCATGAGGCCTCTGGTGCTCAACCTTGACCTTCATGCATGTCAGGCATCTCTCAACGTACCAGGCTACATCCCGCTTCATGCAGGGCCACCAATAATCAGGACGAAGATCTCTGTACATCTTCGTCACCCTGGGATGGATAGAAAACCTAGATTTATGACCCTCATCCATCAAAATTTGTCGTACTCCGCCCCAATACGATACCTAGACCCTCCCATGCGACTAAGCGCATCGACCATGACGTTGGATTTCCCCGGGTGGTAGAGGATCTCACAATCGTAATCCTTCACCACATCTAGCCACCGATGCTGCCTCATGTTCAGATTTGTCTAATCCATGAGGTACCTCAAACTCTTGTGGTCCGTGTATATGGTACATCAGACCCCATAGAGGTAGTATCGCCAAATCTTGAGGACGAAGACAACCTCCCCTAACTCCAGATCGTGCGTTGGGTAGTTCGCCTCATGAGGCTTCTGCTGCCACGAGGTGTAGGCGATAACATGCCCCATCTACATCAATATCACGCCCAAACTTGAAATAGACACATCGAACTACACTACAAAATCCTCCACGCCCTCTGGCAGGGCTAGGATCAGCACCTCGCATAGTCTCTATCTCAGTGTCTCAAACGCCACCTGCTGCTTAGGCCCCTAGCGAAAGACCACAATTTTGTTCGCCAACCGGGTCAAAGGTACTAGTATCTTGGAGAAGTCCCAAATGAATCTCTGGTAATAGCCTGCCAATCCCATGAAACTCTGAATCTCAGATGGAGACTTCAGAACCTCCTGTCTCATCATGGCCTCCACTTTGGTCGGGTCGACCAAAATATCATTCTGGTTGACAAGGTGCCCAAGAAACTGCACCTCACACAACCAGAACTCACACTTGGAGAACTTGGCGTACAAGCTCTCCTTCTTCAGGGTGTCCAAAAACTTTCGCAAGTGATCCTCATGCTGCTCCTATGTCTTGTAGTAAACCAAGATATCATCAATGAAAACTATCACAGACCGATCTAGCATCGGTCTGCATACGTGGTTCATAAGGTTCATGAACGTGGCAGGAGCATTGGTGAGCCCGAAGGGCATCACCACAAACTCGTAGTGGCCATAGCGAGTCTAGAAAGCAGTCTTCTATACATCCTTGTCTCTGAATCTCATCTGATGGTAGCCTGAGCGTAAATCTATCTTAGAAAACCAAGATGCCCCCTGCAGCTGGTCAAAGAGATCATCAATCATCGGGAGTGGGTAACGGTTCTTCATCGTTACCTTGTTCAGCTCCCGGTAATCTATACACATTCGATGTGACCCGTCCTTCTTCATAAACAGGATCGGGGCTCACCAGGGTGAACTAATCGGCCTAATAAATCCCTTGTCTAATAGCTCCGGCAACTATGTAGACAAATCCTGCATCTCAAAAGGAGCTAACCGATATGGTGCCTTGGCTATTAGAGCAGCACCAGGGACTAGGTCGATCCTGAACTTTACCTGCCTCTCCGGAGGTATGCCAAGTTGCTCCTATGGGAATACGTCCGAGTACTCTCGCACCACCGGTACATCACTCACAGTTGCCTTACCCACCTCTCGGGTATCCATAACGTAGGTGATATACCCTATGCAACCCTGCTAAAGGTAGCGCCTAACCCTCGTTGTTGAGCATAAAGTTGGTTGATGTTGTGGCCTCTCACCCTGAATCGCCAGCTCTCCCCCACTTGGGGCCCTGACCCGTACCAACTGTTGCGCACAGTCGATCACTGCCCCATTAGGGCTCTACCAGTCCATGCCTAAGATAACCTTGTTCCCACACAACGGAATGGGAATCAAGTCTACTAGGTAGCACTCCTCATACAGTCTCAAAATGCAATCTCTGAAAACCTCTAATGCCCGTACTGATCGGTCGTCAGCAATCTTGACCTCTAAAGGGCAATCCAACATGCGCGAGGACTCAGGTAACCTCTAAGTTCAAAAGAGACAAATGATCAGGTATCTCCCGAATCAAATAGCACCTGGATCGGGATACCATTAACATGGAATGATCCTAAACAACACATAAAACATATACATAAATATCATAAACGAAATATAATAGGAGCTAGGGAGAAGAAAACATATCCGTCACCACATCAGGTACGACAAGCGCCTCCTCAACGGTCAACTGGAAGGCTCGGCTCCTCACCACCAGAGTATCTGTCTTGCCCTGTCGGCCATCTATGATATGCAGGGTCGTTGGAGCTGGCGCTGTTGATACTAGTCTCGGGCAATCGACTTTTTTATGGCCCTTCTGATTACAATGGAAGCAAATCAGGACTGATGTTTGGAACGTGGGGGTAGGGGCAGTACAATCCTTGATAAAGTTCCCGGTCTTGCCGCACTTGTAGCAGCCCGATGATCCCCATCTACAAACCCCCTCATGGGTCTTGCTGCACTTCCCACAGCAGCCCGACCCTGTTGGCCCTTCGACCTAGTGTCAGATCCATTGGGTTTCTTCCCCGAAACCCCAGTAACATGTCCATATCCTGCCTTCCTCTTCCTGAGGTGCTCTATATCAATCTCCCTCTCCCTCGCCCTCGCAATCATGTCATCCAATGTCGGACATGCCGAGTAGCTGACATGTTTCCGAATGTCAGCTCTTAACATGACATGATAGCGGGTCTTCCGCATCTCCTCATCCCTGCATACTGAGGCACCAATAAGGCCCTCTCTCGGAACTTTGCGGTAATCTCCACCACCATCTCAGTAGTCTGTCTCATGTCAAGAAACTCCCTAGCGAGCTGCTGAAGCTCCATAGCCGACGCAAACTCAGCCCTAAACTTGGTCACAAAGCGAGACCAGGTCATAGCCTCAATGGCTGAGGCTCCCAAAGAATCATCGACCGCCTCCTACCAATATCAAGCTCGGTCCCTCAAAAAACCTACCGCATACCGGAACTTCGACCCCTCATAGAAAAAGCTCGTCAACTGAGCAGAATCCATGTCTGTGATCCACCTCCTGGTGACAATGGGGTCCTTCACCCCGTTGAAATCTGGCACACCACATCCCCTGAAGTCCTTGAAGGAGAGTGTGCGTGTCCCTGACTGGCCAGATGCCATGTCGCTCCTGAACGCCCTGAGGCGATCCTCTATCAGCTTGATAATCCCTTCCTTGATCGACCCAAATATCACCGGAGTCGACTCAAGGATGCCTCTCATGATCTCAGGCGCGATGAACTCGCGTAGTCCCTCGTCAACTGGCTCGGAACCTAAACCTGAACCTGATCCCGATCCTCCTGCTCCGTGATGCGTAATCACCACCATTCTAAAACAAAATAAATAAGTGGCAGTGTCATACATAATCTTGAGAGGTCTCACACACTCTACAAGTTCCCTGGTTCTATCTCGGCCATCCTTGACTCGAGTACGGATCCTATGCTTTCAGTAGTACGGGCCCATACTACCTTCCACACCCATCTGTACTTTCTTCAAGGATTGCTTCGACTTTACCAAGTCCCTTCTACTACTGATGCACTCTGTGCTAATTTCATCCTAGGCTTACCCTAGGGTAACTCTCCGACTCACTCTCCACCATCAATTGCGTAAGAAGTCCCTGCTACCTTTACCTAACTAGCTCGCGAATACCGTTACATATAACTAAGACCAGATAATTCTTTGAATGAGAGGTCCTACCCTACAACGGTTGGACTCAGACAAGAGCAGCAAAATAGGGCTAGACCTAACCTTCTGAAATTATTTAGTCCTAATAGCACAAAGCAAGCAGCATTCGGGCATTGAGTAACCCAAACCAAGCATATCCTATCCAGGCTATCATATCACCGACTAATCAGTACTATCATACGGCTCAATAAGCACATATAACAGGCATATCAAGCATCTTCCTAGATCTTTATCCCTAATCTAGCATGCAGTTTTTAATCATATCATATCATAACATAAAATGTATGGGTATCTTGGGGAAAACTTACTTGAGCTCGGCCGGTTGCACGCATCACACACCTTGTTCTTTCTCAAAACTCTTTACTTTAACTTTTGCAAAAAACTATTTTCTTCTGAAAATCTTTCAAACCCTCGATTTAAGTTTAGACACTCCCTAAAGTGTATCTGAAGCCCTCAAACCAAGGATCTGATACCAACTTGTAATATCCCAATTTTTCCAGACCAAAAATTTCATTTTTTGATATAACGTTTTAGAAAAAATTTTATAAGAAAACACCATCAAGTCATATCATTTCATAAAACCACAATCACATGTCTCAAAACCATATCATAAAAATAGTAATAATTTCAGAGTACAATCCCAAGAATCTCATAATGTGGAAATCCTGTGTGTGTGATGCGTTGCTACCGTGCCAGCTCCTTCCCCTTCGATGAAAAGGTACCTAAAAACAAAACTGAAAACTATAAGAACGAAGCTTAGTGAGTTCCCCCATCATACCACATACCGTACATAACACATACTGCATAACATAACGAGGTACTCAATCCCCTTCGGTCCTGTTGACTGGTACTTTACCTAGAATATCCGGGTGCTGGCCTCCCCTTCGGTCCTGTCGACCGATACCTTGCCTAGCATATCAGGGTGTTGGCCTACCCCTTCGGATCCTGTCAACCAGTAACATTGCCTAGCATATCAGGGTGTTGGCCTACCCCTTCGGTCCTTTCGACCGGTACTGGGGACTATTTCACACCTTAATCTACCATATAGCATCCTAGTGCACAAACATACAAGTCATATACTGCCTAACTTATCTAGGTGTTGGCATACCCCTTCGGCCCTATCGACCGGTATTGGGGTTTATCCTACCCCTTCTATCACATATCACATAACATCATAGCATACTAGCACATAATCATAACAGATAACAATATACCAGATAATTATCACAAAGACAATTATCTCCATTATAACTCTTACTAGTGGGTCAGCCTTGGTGCATTCGACCCACTTCTACTAGAAGGTAACTCACATAAATTTCGTGAAGTGTCTGAACTATCCTCGATGCAGGGATCAACTCCTCTCAGCTCCTACACATATTAACTTTTCTTAATTACCATTTCATACTCTTAACCCTTTCAAGGGTCAACCCAGGTCAAAGTCAAAGTCAAGGTCGGCACCTTGGTCAAAGTCAACATCTGGTTGACTCAACTCACCGAGTTGATCCACCAACTCGTCGAGTTCCATAATCCTCAAGGTGCTAGACTTCGATCCTACTTGTCGAGTCTTTTAAGAACTCATCGAGTTCTCCTTCATATAGAATCAGGACATTTTGCTAATGACTCACCGAGTTCATTATTGAACTCGTCGAGCCCTGCTTCATGCAAGTTGGCACGTTTATTCCTGGACTTGCCGAGTTCGTCCTTGACTCGTCAAGTCCTTCTTCATATCAGTTGGGAAATTGGCTTGAACTCATTGAGTACATCCTTGAACTCATTGAGTTCTTTGATCTTCAAGCCCATAATCATGTCCATCTCGTTGAGTCCTCTTTTAGACACAAGCAGATCGATTAGACATAGAAAAGGTTGGGGAACCATAACCTGACTCACCGAGTCCCATGAACAACTTGTCGAGTCCCCCAAATTCCATGTCTATCCAGTCGATTTCAGTCGGGCTTAATACATCCAAAACATAGATCTAACCTCCTATGGTCGATATAGCACGTAAAGTTACAAACTTTACGTGCATGCGTGGGTTAACTAGCTCATAAGGACCCAAAATGAAGTCTACATGGTGCATGGGACTCCCATGGCCATAAGGTTGGCACCTTTATGCCATGGGAGCCCTTAAAGGTTCAAGATCTGAATGTACAACCCCATCGATGCACAAAATCCTGAAAATGGCTTCACTATGACTTAGAAAAGGTAGAAACTAGCCCTAAATAGAGATCTAAGAAATGAATAGTCAAGGTATCGCTTTATACCTCAGCTGAGCTGGAAATATGCGAAAACCTCTGGATCTATTTGCTTTCTCTTGATCTTCCAAGCCTCATCTTTCTTCTCAAGCTTCAAAGACACACAAATGGCACAAAAAGCTCAAGAACACTCAATATTCAATTAGGGTTTCTTGAAGAGAGTCTGAGGGTGATGAAGGTTGGAGTGAAGACCCGATAAGTTGTTTAAATAGGGTGCAAACTCTCAAACTTAGGATTTCATCCAGACATGTCTACTCATCGAGTTGGGGCATCCGACTCGACGAGTAGATTCTTCCACCCGTGTCGAAGTTTCGCCTCTACTCGACGAGTTGGGGCCTCCAATTCGTCGAGTCCCAAAGTAAAAGTGCAAAATTTCATATTTAAAATACATATCAGGGACCAGGCGTTACATGTTTTCAGTGTGTCCCAGTAACTTTCCTTAAGATTCTAGCCGACCCACAGAAGTAGCAAGTTGAATCACTTGCTGCTTCAGATTCTTGATACTAGCTCTAGTTTCATTCTGAAATGTATGGGTGCTTGTGACAATACTCTTTTCTATATCTTCCAAGTCCATGATAGATTTTCCATATTACTGATGTGAATTCTAATTCTGAAAACTCTGCTGATTTGGAAAATTTTGTTGATGCTGAAAATTCAATTGTTGCTGAAATCAAGACGGATGTGGAAATTGTTGTTTCTGCTGAAAATTTCCATTCCAACCTTGATTATTTTGCTGATAAATTTTTTTCTGTTGATACCCTCCAACATCTTTTACCGCAGTAGTGTCTTCTTGTAATAATGGACACATATCAATAGGATGGTCCATTTTCAAGCTGATTCCACACTATTTTTTCGCAATTGCTTTTTCCTTCGTTAGTAATAAAAACAACTTTCGTCAGCTTAGAAATTTAGGACTCTAGATGAGCATTTTCGACTCTTTTACTCCCCTTGGCTGATCTCCATACCACTCATCTTAGTTCTCGGAATGTTTTGAATCGATCACCAACTTTTCTATCAGTTCTCGGATTACTGTTTGTGTCATAACACCTAAGGATCTGCCACATGAAGCATTTATCAACCGTCGCTCCATGGGTTTCAGACCTTCTTAAAAGCAGTTGTAGAGTTGGTAATCGTTGATTCCATGTTGGGGGCAATGAACCAGTAGCTTTTTAAATCTCTCTCAATATGTATGGAAAGCTTCTCTTCTTCGTTGTTTGATACCAAAGATTTCTATGTGAAGACTAGAAACTCGCATTTCTAAAAAATATTTTTATAAAAATAATTTCGCGAGATCAGTCCATGTAGTGATCGACCCGGATGGGAGCTCGTACAACCATTCTCCTTTTGAATCTTGAAGTGAGAAGGGGAATGCTCTTAACTTTATATGATCTTCTAAGCCTTTGAACGTATGGAGAAGGTGTATCAGCCCATAATTGAGTTTGAAATTTTGCGCTTCTTGAAAAGTGATGTAGAGAATCTGTTGATTGACCTCTTGGGTGGCCCATCCAGAGTCTTTTCTGCTTCGTATCCACTCATGACTGATTTTGGAGAGTTGGGTTCTGAAGGTTCTAAGATTTCAGATTTTTCAGAGAGTGTTGGGGAGTATTTTTTTATGTGGGTTGTTAGAAGGTGAGGACGGTGGTACTTTCGGGAAAAATGGAAAATTCGCTATGGTTCGTTTCACAAGGGACTGCCTTGTGGTGTGGTGGTCACTAGTGGTAAGGAAAATGATGAACCAAAGAAACCAACTGATTGTTTTTGTTTTGCTGCTTCTTTCTTCAGTTTTTTTTTACAGTGTTCTTAATTTTTGGATAAAAAACTAGAGGTGTACATATACGAAAAGTTCTTGGCATACAAACTATTAGAAGCATCGTGTCCCAGACAACGGAGCCAATTTGTTAAACCATTGCCGTGCATAATTTTAGCAAATAATATTTTCACTGCTTGGTTGCACTGAAGGGTAGCACAAGGAAGCATGATCGAATCCTTAGGGACACAACCCAATGGTCAATGCCTCTTTGCGTAAGGTGCATACTAGTTATTTAACATTAAATAATAAAAAAGGGGATTTTTATTATTAACTAAAGACTAAAATTGCAGTGAAATAAACTAAATGAAATCAGTAATAAAAACGAGTTCAGTTATGTCGAAATTTTCCTAGTCATGAAGTCAGCCCAAATCTGGTTATTCAAAATGCGTTCTATCTAAGCCGGTATTGAGAAAAACTAACATGCTCTAGTATAATCTTTTTTACCTAGTTGAGTTAACCAAAACAAGCTCTTCAGTTGACTCTAACTTTTTATTGATCTAACTAAACAAGCTCTTAATTAAATTCTTAAAATTTACATTAAGATCTATGTAAAATTCCGAGCAATACCCAATACTTCTCACAAACTCGGAAGCGTAAAGGTATGAAATTTTAGTTTATTTCAAAGTGAGATCCCTAACACGGAACCACTCTAATACTTGTTACTTATTACCATTTGACATGAACAATTACAGATTCTATTAACTGATTAACTTGATTGATTAAACCCTAGCTAGGTGATTAGACTCCCAAGAAATAAAATCAAACATTCATTAAGCTCAAAATTGAAACGACTAGATAGATGTCACACCCCCGGCCAACGGCGGAAACGCCGGACTGTGCGACATAGGGGCAATTGTATCGAGGCAAACAAATATATTGAACATTACATAAAATATAACACAAATGATACTTTTATTTATTATAATTTATTTTGGTGTTACATTGTTTAATAGATCAAACACACATTCTGAACATAACTAGAAACTAAAAACAAACAAAAATAAACTCTAGCAAGCTTCCTAGATGACATCCTCCTCTACACGACTACCTTCCTCACTCATCTCCTTGAGAATATATATATATATATATATATATATATATATATATATATATATATATATATAAACGTCAACATAATGTTGGTGAGTTCATAAGTTTTTATAGTTTCTGTTCTATTTGATTATATTTTAAGAATCTTTGTTCTTGTTAGAAAAACCTTTCTCTCATTGTTAAGATATTTTACCGACCTTAACTTATTATCTTTATGGGATATTTTACCAAATCTATCTTACTATCTTTTTAGGATATTTTACCGATTCAATCTTATTATTTTTAGGATATTCTATTAATCCTAACGTATTTTATTTACTACCTGAAGGCGTCCGTCTAGGTAGTCGGATCTCTAAGGTGGTTGTAATGTATTATCATGAGCCCCCATAATTGACATTGTAGACTAATACTTTCTCTGCACAACGCTTCATCAGACGTTGAATAGTGTTTGATTAACAAAGAAAGTTATCATGCTAGGATTGTAGCTAACAAACGCAGGCGGGGTGTCAAACCCCGTATAGATCTATACATATCTTTCTGGATCTCGCAAGATTAACGATTACAGGTTTGGGGTAACCAAATTTAATCTGGTTAAGGATGAATAATAACTGCTCACTAACGCATTAACCTTATGTATTTTGTATTTTATCTTTGTTTCTTAGTGGTTTTCTATGACTATCACAATATAAATCTTTTACCTTATATTTGATAATTAAATCTTATATATCTTATAATTACTTTGTGTGTGTGTGTGTGTGTGTATATATATATATATATATGTGTGTGTGTGTGTATATATATATATATATATATATATATATATATATATCCGTTAAGAATTTTTTTTGGCCAATTTTTTTGGCGAACAAAACAAATAAATCACTAGATGAATAAAAAATAACATGATTCACAATGAAAATTCCCGAAAAAAACATTTCGATAATTCATTTTTACGATGATTTTGTTGATATTTATTAAAATTGTCATAAAAGTGAATTTGTTCTTGATTTACTTAAAAATGAATCATGAATCTGTTTTTTTGAGAATTCTTTTCTTGTCAATCATCTTACTTTTGAATCATCTAATGATTCATTTCGTTTGTTCACTAAAAAATATGTATATAAAAAATTTCTTACTTTCCTACCAAAATCTTCTTTCTTATTTGATCTTGATTATGTGTGTGTGTGTATATATATATATATATATATATATATATATATATATAATTTTGTCATGCATATATATACCCTAATTGTGGTTAATTTGAAACAAGATATTTGGATAGAGTAACGATTAGGTACATTGTATATCCCTATATTTAACAAACATTACTTCAATCAGCCCAAATCTGGTTATTCAAAATGCGTTCTATCTAAGTTGGTATAGAGAAAAACTAACATGCTCTAGTATAATCTCTTTTACCTAGTTGAGTTGACCAAAACAATCTCTTCAGTTGACTCTACCTTTTTACCGATCTACTTAAACAAGCTACTAATTAAATTCATAAAAAATGCATTAAGATATGTGTAAAATTCTCAGCAATACCCAATACTTCTCACAATCTCGGAAGCGTAAAGGTATGAAATTTTAGTTTATGTCAGAGTTAGATCCCTGACACGGAACCACTCTGATACTTCTTACTTATTACCAGTTGACATGAACAATTACAGATTCTATTAACCGATTAACTTTAATGATTAAACCCTAGCTAGGTGATTAGACTACCAAGAATTAAAATCAAACATTCATTAAGCTCAAAACTGAAACGACTAGATAGATGTCAGACCCCTGGCCGACGACAGAAACATCGGACTGTGCGACATAGGGGCAATTGTATCGAGGCAAACAAATATACTGAACATTACATAGAATATAACACGAACAATACTTTAATTTATTATACTTTATTTTGGTTTTACATTGTTTAATAGATCAACACACATTCTGAACATAAATAGAAACTAAAAACGAACATAAATAAACTCCAGCAAGCTTCCTTGATGACATCCTCCTCTACACGACTACCTTCCTCGCTCATCTCCTTGAGAATATATATATATATATATATATATATATATATATATATATATATATATATATTTAAAACATCAACACAATGTTGGTGAGTTCATAAGTTTTTATAGTTTCTGCTATATTTGATTATATTTTAAGAATCCTTTTTCTTGTTAGAAAAACCTTTCTATCTTTGTTAAGATTTTTTACCGATCTTAACTTATTATCTTTATGGGATATTTTACATATTCTATCTTACTATCTTTGTAGGATATCTTACCAATTCAATCTTATTATTTTTAGGATATTCTATTAATCCTAACGTATTTTATTTACTACCTGAAGGCGTCCGTCTAGGTAGTCGGATCTTTAAGGTGATTGTAATGTATTACCATTAGCCCCCATAATCGACATTGTAGACTAATAATTTCTCTGCACGACGCTTCATTAGACGTTGAATAGTGTTTGATTAACAGAAAGTTACCATGCTAGGATTGTAGCTAACAAACGCAGGCGGGGTGTCAAACCCCGTATAGATCTATACATATCTTTCTCGATCTCACAAGATTAACGATTACAAGTTTGGGGTAACCGAATTTAATCTGGTTAAGGATGAATAATAACAACTCACTAACACATTAACCTTACGTATTTGTACTTTATCTTTCTTTCTTAGTGGTTTCCTATGACTATCACAATGTAAATCTTTTACCTTATATTTGATAATTAAATCTTATTGATCTCATAATTACTTTGTGTGTGTGTGTGTGTGTGTATATATATATATATATATATATATATATATATATATCCGTTAATAAATTATTTTGGCGAACAAAACAAATAAATCACTAGATGAATCAAAAATAACATAATTCACAAAGAAAATTCCCGAAAAAACATTTCGATAATTCATTTTTACGATGATTTTGTTGATATTCATTAAAATTGTCGTAAAAGTGAATTTTTTCTTGATTTACTTAAAAATGAATCATGAATCTATTTTTTGGGAATTTTTTTCTTGCCAATCATCTTACTTTTGAATCGTCTAATGATTCAATTCGTTTGTTTGCTAAAAAAATATGTATTTAAAAATTTTCTTACATTCCTACCAAAATTTTCTTTCTTATTTGATCTTGATTCTATATATATATATATATATATATATATATATATATATATATATATATATATATATATATATATAATTTTTTTCATGCATATAATTGTGGTTAATTTGAAACAAGATATTTGGGTAGAGTAACGATTAGGTACATTGTATATCCCTATATTTAACAAAAATTACTTCTAGGTACTATGTTATTCTAGGGATTTGGTCATCATTACATCTAGGTAATATCTCTTCCTAGACTATCCAACAACATAAATCTTAGGCATTATATTGTAGTTTACAACTAGGTATAGTATCTATGGCTACATTATCGTAAGATTTCATGTTGTATAAACTATTGATATTTATAGATATAAATATATTTTGATGAAGCGGTTTGATAAGCATGTATCCCCCCCCACGTGTAAAACCTTTAAAATAGTGAAATGGGGTCATGAACTCACTCTTGACGTGTGACACTATTGGTGTAGGGTTGTATAGGGCTCGGGACTCTGGGGACCGCTCAAGAAAGCAATAGCTTCGAGAGTTGAGAAAAAGAGGGTTAGAATGGTTTGCATAATGGGTATACACTGCCTTCTATTTATAGGTAAGGATTTGGGTGTGCGTGCCACAAATATCTTTGTGCATCGCGCTTGATCATCATGGACCCATCCATTGATTTCCACATGTCACATCCCCACTTAGCCACGTCTCTTGTAATCTACTCGAATCCGATGTCGGGGTGCGTGACGAGCAGAGTCACCACCTCATACACATGATATGATTTTGTAAAAATCATAACTTTTTCATTCTAGCTTCGATCTAAGCCCTCTTTATATCTATGTAATGTTCTCAATGAATACTACAACTTTCCTTTTAGGTTGTTTTAACTAGTTTTGACTTTCATTTTTGTGCCTAACGGGGGTAAAAATAAATGATTTTACAAAAATCATATCTCTCTCCTACAGATCCCGTTTTCGGCATTCTTTGTCCTAAAGTTTATATATCAAGGAGTACTACAAATCTCTTTTTTGCACTTTTAGTCAAAACTCAACCAATCTCTAATTGCCGTTTTGAAGTAATTAATTTTAATTACATGGTTGATTTTTATTTTTATAAATCTATAACTCTATCATTCGGAGTCGGATTTTTACGAATCTTATATCCTTGGGATCACGTTAACGAGTACTTTCTAAATATGTTAACAAATTTGAAGACGGTACAATTTTTTGGACGCTTATTTCCGAGCCTAACAGTTGATTTAACAATAAATGTAACGACACATTTGTTTCTTATTATCTCATAAATCAAATATTACAATCTTAAGCTATTACATTTATTTTCCTACTATTTTCCTAAGGGTGGTCAGTGACGGAATATTCTTGATTGTCAGATTCTCCCCCTGTTTAGGAAATTTTGTCCCAAAATTTCATCTTATCGTTAGTTTTCCTTTGAACGAGTGAGGGTACTAGTCCTTCTTTTGGTCCTCTCGTTCCTATGTGTACTCTAGTCCTCGTTTAGAGTTCCATCGCACCTTAACAATGGGAATTTGACTCTGCTTGAGTTGTTTGACATCTTTGTCCATGATTTCGACTGACCTTTTGATGAATTTTAGTTTAAGGTTAATCTGAATTTCATCAAGTGGAATGACAAGTCTATCTTCTGAAAGACACTTTTTAAGATTCGACACATGAAAGACATCATGCATGTTATTAAGTTCTTGGGGTAACCTAAGTCGATAGGAAATTGGACCTATCATGTCGAGGATTTTGAATGACCCTATGTACCTCAGATTCAGCTTTGCCTTCTTTCTGAATCTTATAACTCCTTTCCAAGGAGATAGCTTGAGCATTACCCTATATCCGACTTGGAACTCTAGGGATTTGCGCCTTACATCAGCGTAGTTCTTCTGACAGTCATGTGTTGCCTTCATGCGTTCTCTTATCTTCACTATCTTTTCATTCGTCTCGTGGATAATCTCTACGCCTGTTTGTAGGGTATCCCTTGCGAATTTCTTGGCCAGTTGGGTATCGCCAACGGAAATCGACATTTTTAGTCGTATAGACCCTCAAATGGTGTTGCTTTAATGCTCATGTGATAACTATTATTATATGAGAACTCAACTAGAGGAAGGTAAGTATCCCATGCATTTCTAAAATCTATCATACATGCTTTGAGCATATCTTATAGCATTTGGATAGTCCTTTCACTTTGGCCATCGGTTTGAGGATGCTATGCTGTACTCATATCCGGGCGAGTACCAAGGGGATTTTGTAAACTTTTCCAGAAACGAGAGGTAAATCTGCTATCTCTATTAGAGATAATAGATAAGGGTACCCCATGAAATCTGATGATCTCTATAAGGTATTTCCTGGTCAGCTTTTCCATCTTAATCGTCTCTTTTATTGGTATAAAGTTAGCAAACTCGGTTAGTCTATTGACAACTGCCCATATAGTGTCGTAACATGTAGTAGTTTTGGGAAGCTTGGTCACAAAGTCCATTATGATCTATTCCCACTTCCACTCGGGTATCTCTGGTTCCTGCAACAATCCTGAGGGTCGTTGATGTTTTTCCTTGACCTTGGAACATGTTAGAAATTTACCTATGTTGGTTGCAATTTCAGCCTTCATGCTTGGTAACCGATAAAGAGCTTTTAGATCCAGATACATCATGTCTGCTCCAGGATGGATGGAATATCTAGTCCAATGAGCCTCATTTAAAACAAGTTCCTTGACCTCTCTAAATTTTGAAACCCATATTCGGTTCATGAAATATCTCGTTCCATCATCCTTAATCGCTAGTTGTATTTCCATTCCACCGAGGCCTTCTTATTTAACGTTTTCTTCCGTTAATGCCTCAAGTTGAGCACTTCTAATCTGTGAGATTAGGCTACACTGAATAGTCATTGTAAGTGCTTTGATTCTACGGGGTTTAACTCGTTCTTTACAACTCAAGGTGTCAGCTACGATGTTAGCCTTGCCTGGATGATAACAAATCTCACAATCATAGTCGTTTAGCAACTCTAACCATCTCCTTTGTCTCATTTTGAGAACTTTCTGATCGAAGATGTGTTGTAGACTCTTGTGATATGTGTAGACTATACACTTTTTTCCGTAAAGGTAATGACACCAAATCTTTAGAGAAAAAACTACCGCTAACAACACTAAGTCATGGGTGGTGTAGTTGTTCTCATGCACCTTGAGTTATTGTGAGGTGTATGCTACGATCTTCTTCCTTTGAATCAATACACATACTATCCCCTGATGCAAAGCGTCGCAATATACTATGAAATCATCAGTACCTTCTGCAAGGGACAATGTCGGTGCGCTACACAACATTTCTTTAAGCTTTTGGAAAGTTGTTTCCTATTGGTCCCCCCAAACGAATTTTACTTCCTTTTGGTTCAATGTTATGAGAGGTTTGGCTATAAGAGAGAAATTTTCTATGAATCTTCGATAATAGCCAGCTTTTCCTAAAAATTGACGAACCTATCTTGGGGTCTTGGGTGCTTCCCAATTCTATACCACTTCGATTTTGTAAGGGTCGACATGAATACCACTGCTGCTTACCACATGCCCTAGAAAGTGTACCTCTCGTATCCAAAATTTTCACTTAGAGAATTTTGCATACAATTTTCTTTCCTTAAAATCTCTAGGATCACTCGAAGATGTTGCCCATGCTCTTTCTTGGTTCGTGAATATACTAGAATATCGTCAATGAATACAATCACAAATTTTTCCAAGTAGGGTTTGCACACGGGATTCATAAGATCCATAAAAATAGTTGGGGCATTGGTTAATCTGAAGGGCATATCCACAAACTCATAATGGACATATTGTGTTCTGAAAGCAGTCTTTGGGATGTCCTCTTCCATTACTCGGAGTTGATAATATCCAGATCTTAGATGGATCTTAGAGAAATAACTGGATCCATGCAATTCATCGAATAGATCGTCTATTTGTGGAAGTCGATATCTACTCTTAATGGTCAACTTGTTTAGCTCTCTTTAGTTGATGCACATTCGGAAAGATCTGTCCTTCGTCATGACAAATAGAACGAGTTCTCCCTAAGTCGAGAAGCTTGGTATGAGAAAATCCTTGTCAAGAATTTCTTGTTGTTGGCTTTAGAGTTCTTGCATCTCCGATGGTGCCAATCTATAAGGAGACTTTGCTACTGGGGTGGCTCCTGGAACTAGATCGATATGAAACTCTACTTGTAGAGTTGGCGGCACACCTGGAAGATATTCAGGGAGTACATCAAGGTAATTGCACACCTGAGGTACTTCCTCGATCTTTTTCTTCTTATTGTCTTTCTTATCGACAATATGATCTAAGAAGGTGTAATACTTTTTCTACAAGTATTTGCTGGCCTTCATGAAGGAGATGATCCTAAGGTTTCTATCAGGTCTATCGCCATAAACGATTAACAGTTAAAGGGTATTATGACCAATGTACTCCTCCATTAAGTCCATTTTCAACATAAGCACTTAATGCTCTAGATCAGGAGTCCAAACCACAGATCTACTTCTTAAAGAACATCTAGACCCATAAAGTCGTTGACTTGATGAGTTTGCATGCCTCAAAAGAACCCAACATTAACTTAAACCATTACACTTTCACCAAATGGACACCAACTCATACATGGGGGATTCCTAACCCTAAATGAGGCAACATTATGCATCAAGAACCTCAGAAACACCAAGAGCGGCAACTCATAGCTCCTGGAGTGGTACCAAACCACTAGATCTCATTATTGGTCCCAAAATGAACCAAAAATTCATAAATTCTAGATCTACAACATGCATGATCAAGTTCATAGCTTTTTACCTCAAACAAGCTGGAAATGAAGCCCATAATTCAGATCCATAAGCTCTTAGGATCCCCATCCTTGCACCAAACTCCATCTTCTTGGAAATGGACCAAACACACCAAAAAAGGACACCATGACCTCAAAATACCACCATGAATGTTAAAGATAGATTTCTAGGGTTTTGAGGACTTGGAAGCTGGTAAATAGGCCATCCCTAAGGACTTAATGTGCTTATATAGGGTACACTCACTTAAAATAAGGGTTTTCCTCTAACCCTCGGACGCCCAGTGTACGAGGTTCCACACCCCCGATACAACCTTCGCAGTACGCTACGCATAACCTGAACTACACCTCGCGTACCACCCTTCGTACCAGTACGCCCCGCGTACTTGCCAGGTATGTCCCACGTACTCGGGCTTCCCTTCAAACCCTACATATTACAAAGGCTGTAACTTATTCGATACACATCGAATTCTGATGGTCCATATATCTACGAATAGGTAACGAGAAGCTCTATGCTTTAATCAACTCGTACCCACCTTACCATATCCCGAACAAACATCCATTTTCCATAGAACCCGGGCTGACAGATTACTGAAATGCCATTTAACTCCAAAACGCAAACTAAATGCCCAGATCATCCAATATACATCATCCACCTTCAAATGAGCCTAAAACTAACTTCTTCAAGGATACTAAGCATTCTAATACCCAATCCTTAATTACCACCCTGAAATGGAAATGATCTGAAATAGGGTGTTATAACTCTCTCCCACTTAAATTAGATTTCATCCTCGAAATCATTCCTTACCATTCCCGACATGCCAAACAACCCGAGCAACACAACCACAACCTCGAATATACCCCCAGCCTTCCCCTAATGCAACTGAAACCAACCCTTGCAGGACTCCCCAACCTACAGATGAACGAATCCTTTCACTTCCTGAAAATAATCCCTTGAAAAATAACCATATCTACTCATACTGAGACCTGAAGTCTCGAGATGGTCTGACTCCCTGGCAGACTGCCCGTACTGAACCATTTCTAAATCCATCCCATTCAATTTCCCAACTGACTACTCAACTTCTGATACTTGAGATTGCCATTAAAAGACATAATCTCAGACCAATTATCCTATCAGGACACTTATACTTGACAGGAGGCTCAGATAATCCTTCGAGTTAGGAGACTTATCCCTTCAAAGGTTAGACTCAGATGAGAGCTGCACAACGGGATCAAATCATTTACTCTGAGGTTATCTAATTCCATCTACAAGTGGCCTAACATCTCCTCCGAATAATAAGCTACTCCACACACAAACTCCAAATCAATAAGACTGCCCTGACTTATCTGGACGCCTTTCACCAATAAAACCAATCCAAGACACAATCATGAGAGCTTGATTTATCATCAAAACTGAATCCATTCATTACCCTCGAACCCTTCGACTGATGCATCGACATATAAATACACCAATCCTTATTCCACTGAAAATGAAAGTCCTACACAAAACACTTGCAATAACCGACTTGATATCTCAACCAAAACCAACCCGATGCTTAACTCATAACCCAAGATACATGGATCTGCACGTGCAAATCACCCAAGACCTTCTGATAACGACAACCCCTTGCTAGACCAACATATGAAGAATTCCCAACCATCGTTGAGACTACTACTCTCGCACCTAGTTCAATCACCAGGTTCCTAATAGTCCAAATAACAAGGCTACCCAGCCTATAAACCCCTCTATGTCATACACTAACCACCTACTTAATCCTACAAATCAAAATCCAAAACCTTAACCCAACGATCGCTATCAGGTCCCATCTACATTGCTATAATCACGCAGACATCGACCATGGGTCCCACCCAACTAAACCACGGGATAGCCTTACTCACGAGTCCTACCCGCCTAGAGCTACAAAAGCCTGACTCCGCCTTAGACCCCAATGGCCCTCAACCCAGAATAGAGAAATACTCCTCGGTAATCCTGGTCGACATGCCCAAGGAACAACTGATTCCCCCTTTACACTCATGACCACCTCCAATGTTCGTCTACTTCAGACTGGTGAATGCTAAAATCCTATCATCATCTTACAACACTTCAAACCAACCACGGTTATCACCCATGGCCTAACCACACCCTAATCATCACACCCCACTCACCCTTAGCCAAAACCTACACCCAACTGCATCAAATCAGGTGTTTGGATCATACTTCGAATTCTGAAGCCCTCAAACTAGGCTCAACCACAAGCATGCTATGCATAATAAGGAAGATGTCAACCAGCGGTTGGAAGTTTCCTTAACTCCCACTTACACTACCTTAATATAAATGGCCACTCGAGCTGTCTCTCCTTCTGGCCAGGATGTGAAACTTTCCCTAGTTCACACCCTTCCTGACTTTCGGAAAAACCTGATTGATTCTCCCCCACTTGGATTCGACAATGTTCTCTCATCCTTTAAATTCGATGGATTCCTAACCCATCGGCCTTATATAGCATGAATCGCCTATGACATGTGCTTATCAATATCAACGTTCCATCATTAGCCAAACTCAATGATCGCCCAATCCCTAAAATCCTGAAGAATACTCTCGAAATCTTAACCAATCTAATAATCCAATCACTTCCTTTGATACCATGCCAATGATCAAACAATTCACGCAACTAACACCACCATCTTCCTGCTACCTTTCCTCTCCAATCAACGGTAGTGTTGGAACTCAAAAGTTCTTCCATAGGCAGCCGCAAATCATGCCCGAACAGATGATAAAACCACTGAACCCTGACTTCATTGGAGAACTAACCCGCTAACCCTAAACAAAGGTGTTTAAGCAATACTCCTGAAGGATCCTGACAAAGACCCGGAACAACAACATGACACGTTGAACCCACTCAACAAGTTACGGCCCTCTGAAGATTCATCGAAGATTTCTGGCATGCAGAATGGTGTATCACAATCCTTAATAATATAATCCAGACACTAGCAGAGAACCAACCTGAGATATAACTTATCCCACACCATCAAAATTCTAATGCAATACAAATTCCCAATACAACCCAGAAGAATACAGAAGATGATATACTTCTAGAGCATCTGAAGAAACCCAAGCCCCCTCCTTCTGAATTACCCCAACCAATCCTGAGGACATAATGAATAACTCCCTTTCGATCCCAAATGACAAGAACTAACAACAGGATCCTCCTTCCTGAAGGATTCAAGAGGTTCACAAGCTCTGGGATCCTGACGAACCCCAACTGCCCTAATACAACATCGGCCCAAAAGGCCTCGAGATGACCATCCAAGAGCTCCTATTTCCCTTCCTTTGCTGAACTAAAGACCACCATGGTCCAATTTGAAACACTGCGAGTAATCTCCAATGAGATGAGCTCCCACGACCTTGCATCGATCGACTCAATACCTGCTACTGAGCCAGAACTAAAATCTAAACCTCATTCCTAAGTGCACAACACCATATCGGAACTCCCACGCAACAAATCTGAATATACCCAAGAGTCCTAATCCTATAGCCTTCCTAGATTCTCTAAGACTTTCCCCGGTTCAAGTATGAATCCTATACTTTCAGTAGTATGGGCCCAATACTACCTTCCACACCAATCCATACCTTCCTCAAGAATCCTCCCGAATCATCTAAGTCACCTCCTTAACCGATATGCCAACGCTTACTAACCCACACAATAAAGCGTACTTAAGCAACCCCTAGGCTTTCTTAGATTCTTGACCTCACCCTTTCATCAGCTGCTAAAGAAGTCCTCATAATTCCAGTCACCCACCTTATGAATATAATCACATGAAACAAGGGTTAGATAATCCTTCGAGTAATAGAGTCATCCCTACAACGGTTGGACTTAAACAAGAGCTGCGCAATAGGTTCAAATCCATCACTATGAGATTATTCAACCCTTGTCACATGTGACTTGACATATTCACTTGGTAGTTAACTCCCATCACATAGGAGTTCCACAAAGCAAAAAGAAAGCAACATTTAAGCAGTAGAACTCCAATCCTACACACTAAAACTCATACTAGGAGCTCCCACCCCCACTACTGATTGCCTTATGCATACAAATCAAATCCTATTCAGCATCCCATGCTTCCTAGACTACCAGGAATCACATATCAGGCCAACCTATCATTGGCTAATCAGACGTAACATGCAAGTATACAAGCTCAAACAATAGGCAAACAAGGCATCTCTCCTAGAATTCTATGATGCAGAAACTGAGCAGATCCTTAGCCTTAACTAGCATGGAATTCACAGATTCACAAATTAAAGCATAACAGATAACATGTATGGGTATTTTGGGAAAACTTACTTGAGCTCGGATGATTTCATACACCACACCCTTTTCTTTTAGAAAAATCCCTTTAAAAATATATTTCTTTTTGAAAAACTTTACCAAATCCTCAGTTCGAGTTTAGACACACCCGAGAGTATTCCTGAATCCCTCAAACCAAGGCTTTGATACCAACTTATAACGTCCCAAAATAATGACACAAAATTTGTGTTTTTAGATTTCTAAAACGTTAATATATAACAACTCATCTCATAAAAACAAGGTAGACAAGACTTGGAAAAAACATCGTTAAATCAGAGTAATTCACAGAGTGTAATAACATGTGGTGTGTGCTCTGCAATCATCCCGAGTCCTTCCTATTGAAAACCAAAGTACCTGAAACATAAAATCAAAATTGTAAGCACAAGCTCAGTGAGTTCTCCAAGATACCACATACCACACATACATAAATCATATGATGGGCCCCCACCTTCCGTCGGGCCTCGCCCTGTCTCGAGTCCCACTCGGCTTCGAGCCCCGCTCGGATTACATATATGTTATTCTCAAGCCTCGGCTGTCATTGGGCCTCGACCACTAGACACATACAATATTTCACATAATCAAGCTAACACATAAAATGATCATAAACACTAGCATATGTTCCAGTCATCGGGCCTCGCACGACATTGAGCCCCACCCGGTACACACATTACGATATAACCATATAACCATATAGACATATAACCATACTAGCACATGTAATAATCACAAAGACTATATCATAACATACAATCATTGGGCTCTTCTCGACGTTGAGCATCGCCCGTTAATCATAATACATATACAGATAATTAACATACTATATCCTCCTCAGGCCTCGCCTGGCATCGGGGCTTGCTCGGTAACATATCATCATATAACGCGCACAAGAGTCGAACATACATATAGCATCCTAACATAAAACCATGGGTCGACATTGGTGTCTTCGACCCACTAAACATAGTGAGGAAACTCACCTCGTACCGCCGGAACACACAGATGAACCCTGGCTGCTGGCTGATAGATTCCCCGAACAGTCAATATCAAAAAACACCCAATCAACATGCGGGTCTCAAACCATGCACAAAAATACATTGTTAGGGTAACTAACCAATTTATCCTTCATCTAGTTTGGACCAAGAGTTAGGCCCAAACCTACTAATCCAGGAGCCCAAATACCAAAACCACTCAAGGCCCAATTCATGGCCTACTTTTCCAAATAGGGCCCAAACCCCATTAAAGGCCTTTCCAACTAATTTTAAGCCCAAAATCTGATGGCCCAGTAGGGCCCAAGACAACTAAGCCGAAAAGACACCCCACACCGAAGCATAAGAAGGAAAACCTTCCCGACTGAGTATACGGGGAGTACTCAGCTATATGCTAAGCGTACATGCAATCTGACTTGTATGCCCAACGTACAGACTTGTACGCCCAACGTACTCATCCATTAAGTCCATTTTCAACATAAGTACTTAATTCTATAGATTAGGAGTCCAAATGACATTACTCCTCCATTAAGCCCAACAAGGCAAACCTTCCTGACTGAGTACGCGGGGCGTACTCAGATATATGTAACGCTTATTCTAGGTATCAATTATTTCTCAAAATTTTAGGGATTTAAACTGGAACTCGACGAGTTGGGGAGCTCCAATTCGCCGAGTAGAAATCATTTTTGGATGCGGGACTTAGGATCTACTCGAAGAGTTGGAAGGCCCAACTCGACGATTAGACATTATAAAGGAAAACCCTAATTTTCAAGGATTTGTTCCATATTTAAAGAACTTATGGCTCATTTTTATCCTCTCTCATCATCCTTACAACCTAGAGACACCCTAGTTCGAGCCTTATACCTCCTTGAGTGTGTGAGAGAGCTTTGGGAGAGTGATTTTGGTGTGGTTGTGAAGGATTTTGAAACTTGAAGAAGGTGGAGTAGAGAGAGGAGCAGTAGATCCGACATCTACTATGTATTGCAACCATCTTGAGGTATAAAGTTGCTACCTTGACCTTTATCTTCTTAGATCTCATCTTATGGAAGTAAATGGTCTCTTTTAGTGCATAATGGTGTCATTCTTGGGTTTGAACTTGTCATGAGAACATGATTTCAGATCAGGACACCTCTAGACCTCCATGGACATAAGGTTTCTCACTTTATCTAGTCTTAGACCATCTCCATGCACTAAACCTTGTATAAACCTTAGTTTTGGGTGTTTTAGCCTTTTAATGCCTTACATGCACGTAAAGTTGGCAACTTTACGTGGTAACCACACCCTAGGGGATGGATATCTAGCTTGGAGCCTTGGATTCCACTAGAAAGGATTGAACATGAAAAGGATTGAAGGAACTCGATGAGTTGCTTAGCCAACTAGACGAGTCGGGGAGGGTTTTCCTATGTTCGGGACCCTGAGTGATCTCGGTGAGCTGATTAGAGATTTCAATCTAGAGATTTCAGTTTAGAGTCTTTGGTCTCTTGGACACTCAAGAACTCGACGAGTTACTCAGTTAACTCGACGAGTTAACTCGGGACTTCAGTTTTATGGACTCTAAAGGAACTCGACGAGTTGCTAGATGCACTTGACGAGTTGGGGTAAACATGGACTGTTGACCATGACTTTGACCAGGGTTGACCAAGTTGACTTTGTGGGTAATTATGGTATTTTGGGATTTGACAAGTTAACACATGATGGTTATAGGCAGTTGAGTTAGAGTTGCGCGTTGGGACTAATTTGATCTTATCTCATCAGTTCAGCATTCTTGAGAGGTGAGTCTCCTCACCATACCAATGGGTCGAAGGCACCAAGGCCGACCCATTATTTTCTATGTGACATGCTAGCTAGTTATGGAATATGTGGTATGCTAGTTGTAATTGTAGTACTTGCATGTAAGACCTTGGAGGGTTTCAATGGCATCCTTAGTAAAGACCTCGGGGGGTTCTCGATGCACTTGGGTGTAAGACCTTGGAGGATTTCCATGGCATCCTTGGGTTAAGACCATGTGGGGGGTTCCCAAGGCACCCAAAGTAAGACTCTGGAGGGTTTCCCAGGCATCCTTATATGTTTGTGCGTCTGATTTATATGGTAGTGGGCTAAGACCATGTGGGGGTTCCCATGACACCCGGAGTAAGACCCTAGAGGGTTTCTAGGGAATCCCTATATGTTGTATGCATGGCTTATATGCTTTATGTAGCTTTTATAGCTAATACGGATTATATGATTATGTGGATTGTGTGTGGTATGCTCTAGGGAACTCACTAAGCATTAGCTTACAATTTGTTGATTTGTTTTAGGTATTTTTGAGCCTAAGGGCAAGGGCAAGGCTTGATGGTGTGGCATGCACTCTATCAAGTGTTTTTAGGGGACACTCTGATAATTGAAATAAAATGGTTAATGTTATGAATTTGAAAACAGATGTTCTTCAGATTATATTTTTTTTGGTTTATCGGAAATGTTTGATTATTTAGAAATGAAAATTTTCTTATGAAAATTTGGGTCTTTACAAGTTGGTATCAAAGCCTTGGTTTGAGGGATTCAGGCACACTCTGGGGTGTGTCAGGACTCAAAATAAGGATATGGTAAAATTGTTTTCAAATTTCAAAAGTTAAAAACTTCTAAGAATGGAAAAAGAGGAGAGTGCAATGCGTGTGATCGGCCGAGCTCGAGTAAGTGGTTCCCCAATATGTTAGCCATGTGATACTGATATTTATATTATGATAGTCAGATGTATTTTGCTATGTGTATGCTTTAAAAATTGTATACGATTAGGAGCTTATAGCCTTAAATGATTGATTTGGCCTTATTTCCTGTTCCTTGTCTGGTTGTGGTCCTAGGGTAGAATCTATTATTTGAAAGTCTATTTGATCCTTTCTGTGTATAATTTTCATGCATAAAAGCAACATGTTATGATTGGTTTGAGTTTTAGGTTGACGGGATTGAGTAGATCTTAGGATAGCCTAGGATCTGAGTTATGCAGTAGCCCGTGTGATATGTTTTGTCTTGGACGAATTAGAGTTATCAGGTAGAGCTTTGGGAAACGTATAGGTTGGTGTGGAAGCTAGTATTAGGCTCGTACTACTGAAAGCACAAGACTTGTACCTGAACTAATGTTAGACCTAGATGCTCTAAGGAGAACCTGTGTGGGAAGATCCCCTTTTTAGACATTTTGACCACTTTGTCTTGTGGTATTTCAGAATGGTGGTGACACAGTTTGGAGCAGGGGGATTAGGATTAGGATCCAGATCTGGGTCGGGCGACACTAGTGAGCCCATTGACGAGAGGTTGTGCGAACTCATTGCAGCCGAGGTTATGAGGGGCATCCTTGACGCTACCCCAGTGATTTTTGGGATGGTCAAGGAAGGGATGATAGAGATTTTGGAGGAGAGGCTCAGGTCATTCAGAGCTCAGATTTCTACGGGACAGGTCAGGGCCCGAACTCCCTCGTTCCGAGAGTTCAAAGTGTGCGGGACGCAGGAGTTCTTTGAGGTCAAGGACCCTATAGTTAGCTGACGTCGGGTGGCAGACATGGAGAACACCCAGCACACGATTTTGTGCCCCGATGCGGTAAAGGTGGGGTTTGCTTTGTGCATGCTGAGGGATCGGGCCCGGGACTGGTGGGGATTAGGTGACTAGCCAGGTAGGGGCAGCCGGTGTGGCTGAGATGACATGGGAGTTTTTCAGACGCTTTGATCTAGAGTTTTCACCACCTATTGAGGTGCAACAGTTATTGAGGGAGTTATAGGAGCTCCATCAGACCACTGAGGCTATGGCGGAGATCACCGTTGTAACGCCCGCAGATCCGGGCTAGTCAATTTAGAGGCAATAAGTGTCAAAAACGAATTTTCGGCAAATGGTTATTTATAATAAATAGTCTTAACCAAGTTGTAGAATATGTCTCAAGGTTTCCGTACATATAAAGAACGCCGAAATCCAAGTTATAGCGAAGAAGTTATGGCCCGTTGACGTTTTACGGCAAAACCGGCACGACACAGGGAAGCGTAAATAGTAAATTTACGATGGAGCGACTTTTAGCCTTAGAAATCTAAATGAAAGCAGTAGTATACGTTAAATCGAGAACATCCATAAAAAGAACGCCCAAATCTGACTTCATATGAGGAAGTTATGATTTTTCTAAGATTCGACTTAGCAGTGCACGACCCGAAACTCGAATTTTAGTTCGAGCGGTTTTTGGTTTACACGACCTAAATGATAGTTGAAGATCTCATTAATAGGAACTCAACAGTCAAAAGATAGACGAAAACGGAGTCCGCATGAAGGAGTTACGAATTCTTCGTGGTTATTTAACAGTTTAAGCGCCTCCAACTGTTAAATTTGAGATTGGTCGAGAATTAGCCGACGGAGTCTAAATGAAAGTTGTAGATCTTGTTTTTACCTTTGCGTTGAAAAAAAAGAACGTTGAAAATGGAGCTCGTATGCGAGAGTTATGATTTTTCTATGTTTGAAGGCTGATACGCGATAGGGGTGACGTGGCACCACCATAATTGGACACGTGGCACTACCAGAAGGCTGCCACATGCCCCAACTCGGTGAGTAGGTCCTCCTACTCGGCGAGTCTATTAGGAATTCAGCCTATAAATAGGGGTGTCGATTTCCTCCATTTCCCACACCTTTCCCCACTTCTTTCTCTCTCTAAACTCTCTCTCTCTCTAAGCCTCCCTAACCCCCAAAGCCTAGGGTAACTCCCTAGCACGAGGCAGAAGCCCCGGAGCACCCGACGGCTCCGAGAAAAGAGCCTTTTGGCTTGGGAACGCTGCTCCAGCGAAGCCCAGTTTTGCGAAAAACCCGCTTTAAGTGAGCTACGCCTACCATATCTTTAGTATAGCTTATGTTTCAATATAGTAATGTTATTAGGACCTTATAAGGAGTATTTGGGCTATTATTATGTGTTATATAAGTATTATTTAACGCTTATATAATAGTAATAATAGTTAGACTATTAAATTAGTCTCGTTAAACGTTAGACTAAAGTCTAGTGGTAATGATACTAGGTTTCGTCAAGGGATAATTGTTTTAAGAGTAATGAAGTGTTGTCCGAGTGCCGACTCACCACCTTACCAGGTGAGTGCATAGTTACTTTCATCTTACACATAGATATGAAGTATGTTAATATAAATTACATGCTCTGTGTGCATATTGTCTGAATACTTGCTGTCTATGCTGGGTGAGAGAATTTTATACATGTTTTAAATGTTTTAAACTGTATACGTATTTTTATATCTACAAAATATGTTGGGTAAAACATGAGTAGATGAAGGACGAGGGGTGAAAGCTGAAATAGAGGAATATTAGTGGTATGGACCTAGTACCCTATAGGTGAACATTGGCAGCAATGGACCTAGTACTCTGTAGATGAGCATTGGCAGTTGCGCCACAACCTGTAGATGTTGTTGATCTACGATAAACATCCTAGCAGCTGCGCTCAAAGAATAATATCAGTAGCTGTGCCTAATAGAGAACATTATAACCATGACAGTAGCGTCTAAAGGACAATACCAGCAGAAGCGCCTCATATAGAATGTTACAACTATGGCAGGTGCGCCTAAGTGATAGAACTAGCAGCTGTGCCTGACAGCTGTGTCATTGACAACGATGGACTTCGTACCTATTCCTTCGGAAAATCCTTAGGAATGAATAAACGAGAAATAACTGATTCTTAGGGTAGATCCTTAATATTAAAGAAGATAATGGGGATTGGTAATTGGGTTAACTGTTTGATGATTAAACATAATAATTATATTATTGTGAGTTGAAAACCCTATGTACTCACCAGGTTTCCCAACCTGACCCACTCAGTTTATTTGTATCATAGGTGTCGATACGAAGCTACTTTACAATGAGAGATTTAAAAGAGATGTAGATCACTAGTGTAAATAAATGTAAGTTCTGTTTATGCTTATGTTTCTGTATTGACGATGACATCCCAAATGTTTTAAATGAATAAAAAATACTTTTCTTCAGAATTGCTTTGATAACGTATTTATCATGTTTTACTGGGAACAAATTCCGCAACATTTTTATTAAACGATGCACTCTGAGTTTTATAAAACATAAACAAAATCGGTCTTTTCTGGCCGTGAAAATAGGGATGTCACAACCGCCAAGTTTCGGGAACGAGCACTGTTGATCCCATAATATGCTACGGATGAGGACATGAGGAGGACGAGGTATCATTCCATGTTGAGGGATGATATACGAGAGTTCGTGAGCTTTACAAGGTGCAAGACCCTGAATGAGATGGTGGAGAAGGTCCGCGAGCGGGAGATGGAGTTGGAGTTCCGCACCAAGCGGAAACCAGAGCAGGCTCAGATAGCTGTAGTTCAGGCTAAAAAGCCTAAGACCTCGGATTCTTCCCGTAGGGGCCAGAAGGGCCATGGCCAGTGTGCCAAGTGTAGGAGATCTCATGGTGGGGCTTGCCTAGGGACGGGCCCGATATGTTATACATTTGGCCAGTCAGACCACGTGAGCAGGGATTGCCCTAAGAAGGGCTTGATTTGCTTCCACTGCAACCAGACCGGCCACAAACGGGCCGATTCTCCGAGGTTAAATGGAGGGGGAGGAGCAGTGGCGGTGCCTGCGCCCGCCACACAGAGGATCATGATGGCCTCTATGTTAAGGCGGATGCTCCAGCGGTGAAGAGCCGCACATTTCAGTTAAATACCGAGGAGGCTCTGGCAGCGTCGGACGTCATGATTGGTATGTGTTTTATCTTTCCTTCTTGATATTGATTTGTATTGCTTATGTGTATATATGTGCTCATGTATAGGGACCTTTTTGGTCAATGGTATGTCGGCTCACGTTCTATTCGACTTGGGTGCTACCCGATCGTTTGTATCTCTTGCGCTTAGCAAGAAGTTCCGGGATGCTCTAGGGACCTTAGATTCCCCGCTTGAGGTTGATATTACGGATGAACGTACCGTGAGTGCTGTGAGGGTGTATCGGGATTGTGTTGTGAATGTACTTGGGGAGGGGTTTCATATTGATCTAGTCCAGATACTGTTGTGAGGGTTGAAAGTGATCGTTGGGATGGACTGGTTAGGTGCCAATGGGGCCATGATAGATTGTGAACGCCATTTGGTGAGGGTTCGAACTCCAAGTGGGGGTGAACTGGTTATTCATGGAGAGATGGCCTCGCAGGAGCCAACCCTCTGTTCAGCTAAGAGGGCTGGGAGATTGCTTCATCAAGGTTGTTCGAGATTTTTGGCTTAGATCTCAGATACGTGGGTTAAGACCATGATGGATTTGGGCAGTGTACCTGTTGTATAGGAGTTCCGGGATGTCTTTCCCGAGGAGTTACCTAGAGTGCCTCCAAAGAGGCAAGTGGAGTTTCTCATTGATTTGGTGTTGGGTCCCACTTCGATAGCCAAGCCACCATACCAGCTAGCTCTGCCCGAGATGCAAGAACTATCTATGCAGCTTCAGGAGTTACTAGACTGAGGATTTATTCTTCCGAGTAGTTCCCCGTGAGGAGCACCGATCCTGTTCGTGAAAAAGAAGGGTTGGGGTATGTTACAAGTGTAGGAAGGAGGGGCATATCGCGAGGGAATGCCCCAAGGTATTCTCGGTTTGCTTTCATTGCAACCAGACCGGCCATCGGAAGGCCGAGTGCCCGCAGCTTCTACAGGGATCAGCGCAGGGATCTACGCCTACTACTAGGGTTACCGAGGCTCGGCCGGTGAAGGCCGAGGCCCCGAGGGCTCGTGGGAGAGCGTTTCAGTTGACCGCGGAGGAGGTCTGCGCAGCGCCCGATGTTGTGGCTGGTATGTGTTTTCTTTTCATCTTTTATTTGAGTTGAGATTTTATGCTTATCTGATCATATGCGTAGGTACTTTTCTTGTGAATTCTTTGCCTGCATTGGTGTTATTTGACTCGGGTGCGAGTCGGTCGTTTGTTTCCATAGCATTTAGTCAGCATATTAGTACCCGTCAAGAGGCATTGGATCCGCCTCTGCGAGTTTCCATAGCTGATGAGCGAGCTGTGTATGCTTCGGATGTGATTCGAGGATGTGTCCTTGAGATCTTCGGTGTGGAGTTTCCGATAGATCTAGTCCCGATCGCGATGGGGGACGTGTGTGATAGTGGGTATGGATTGGCTGAGCCGTTATGGTGCTGTGATAGACTGCAAGCGTCAATTGGTTTCGATTCGAGACCCTAGTGGGGGAGTTCTTTCGGTGTATGGTGAGGGTACACGTTCAGGGCCAACATTCTGTTCGGCCACCAGAGCGAGAATAGTAGGGCTGTAGGGGTTTTGTGGCATATATGATGGATGCGAGGGCTGATATTGAGAGACTGAGGTCAGTTGATGACGTTCCGATAGTACGTGAGTTTCCGGATGTGTTTCCAGAGGACTTGTCGGGTGTGCCTCCGGAGAGGCAGGTAGAGTTCGGTATTGAATTGGTTCCAGGAGCTGCGCCTATCGCTAAGGCACTGTATCGCCTTGCGCCTCCGGAGATGCAGGAGTTGTCCTCGCAGCTTTAAGAACTGCTAGGGAAGGGGTTTATCAGGCCGAGCAGTTCGCCTTGGGGAGCGCCTATCCTTTTTGTCAAGAAGAAGGATGGCTCGCTCCGGATGTGCATCGATTATCGTGAGCTGAATAAGCTAATGGTCAAGAACCGTTACCCGTTGCTAAGGATCGATGATTTGTTTGATCAACTGCAGGGAGCATCTTGGTTCTCCAAGATTGATTTGAGGTCTGGGTATCATCAGGTGAGGGTGCGGGAGGAGGACGTACAGAAGACAGCCTTCCGGACTCATTATGGGCATTACGAATTCGTGGTGATGCCTTTCGGACTCACCAACACACCAGCGGTGTTCGTGGATCTCATGAACAGGGTGTGCAGACCAATGTTGGATCGCTCGGTGATCGTGTTCATCGATGACATTTTGGTGTATTCGAGATCCAGAGAGCAGCATGAGGAGCATTTGAGGGAGATCCTCGGAGTTTTGAGATCGGAGAGGCTTTTTGCCAAGTTCTCCAAATGTGAGTTCTGGTTACGAGAGGTCCAGTTTTTGGGGCATCTCGTTAACCAGAAGGGGATTTTAGTTGACCCGGCCAAGATTGAGGCGGTTATAAGGTGGGAGGTGCCAAGGTCACCTACCGAGATCATGAGTTTTCTGGGATTGGCCGGCTATTATCGGAGATTTATTAAGGATTTCTCCAAGATCGTTGTGCCCCTCACCAAGTTGACCCAGAAGGGTGTTGCGTTTTCTTGGGATCTGGAGCAGCAGACCTCGTTCGAAACACTTCGCAGGAAGTTATGCGAAGCCCTAGTGTTAGCCCTTCCGGAAGGGATGGAGGATTTTGTAGTTTATTGTGACGCATCGATATTCGGATTGGGATCGGTGCTTATGCAGAGAGGGCATGTGATAGCATATGCATCGAGGCAGCTTAAGCCTCACGAGTCGAGATATCCCACGCATGATTTGGAGTTGGGAGCGGTAGTGTTCGCTCTCAAGATCTGGCGACACTACCTGTACGGGGTTCGATGTACGATATACACGGAGCACAAGAGCTTGAAGTATTTGATGGATCAGCCCAGCCTAAATATGCGACAGAGGAGGTGGTTGGACGTGGTCAAGGATTATGATTGTGAGATCCTGTACCACCCGATCAAGGCTAATGTTGTAGCCGATGCACTGAGCCGTAAGGTGGAGAGCGCCCCATTGCGAGATGTATGTTTGAGATTGACAGTGATGACCCCGGTTTTGGATGCTATTCGAGGGGCCCAGGCTGAGGCTGTGCAGCCTGAGAGCCAGAAGAGGGAACGAGTTGTCAGGCTGGTATCGTAGTTCGTTACCAATAGCCAGGGGCTTATGACATTTCAGGGTCGGATTTAAGTACCGTCCGTCGGCGGGATGCGTACCATTTTGATGGAGGAGGCTCATCGGTCGAAATACTCGATCCATCACGGGGCCACTAAGATGTTTTTGGACCTGAAAAAGGATTATTCGTGGCCCTGTATGAAGAGGGATGTCGCATGGTTTGTAGAGAGATGCTTGACCTGTCGCAGGGTTAAGGCCGAGCATCAGCGTCCACATGGTAAGTTGCAGCCATTAGAGATTCCCGAGTGGAAATGGGAACAAATTACCATGGACTTCATCACCAAATTGCCAAGAACCGCGAGGGGTGTCGATACAATTTGGGTGATTGTGGATAGGTTGACAAAGAGTGCTCATTTCCTGGCCATCAGTGAGAGCTCTTCCGCGAAGAAGTTGGCGGAGATGTACGTGAGAGAGGTGGTATCACAACATGGAGTGTCGATTTTGATTGTCTCAGATCGAGATGTACGTTTCACTTCCAGATTCTGGAAGAAGTTTCATGAGGAATTGGGAACGAAACTGCATTTTAGTACTGCGTACCACCCCCAGACCGACGGGCAGAGTGAGCGGACGATTCAGACGCTCGAGGACATGCTCTGAGCATGTGTGTTGGATTTTGGCGGAAATTAGGACACGTTTTTGCCCTTGGCAGAGTTCTCTTACAACAACAGCCATCATTCGAGCATTGGCATGCCGCCCTTTGAGCTGTTGTATGGGAGGAGGTATCGGACCCCTATCTGCTAGGGAGAAGTAGGGCAGCGCATGATGGGTAGTACCGAGATCGTGCTTCAGATGACAGAGCAGATCCAACAGGTCAGACAGAGGTTGTTGACCACTCAGAGTCATCAGAAGAGTTATGCGGACAGACGCCGGTCCGAGCTTTAGTTTCAGGTCGGCGACTTTGTGCTCCTGAAGGTCTCTCCTTGGAAAGGAGTGATTCGATTCAGAAAGAGGGGCAAGTTGGGGCCCCAATACATTGGTCCTTTCAGGGTGGTCGCGAGGGTAGGCAGGGTAGCCTATCGTTTGCAGTTGCCAGCAGAGTTGGGTCAGATTCACGACACTTTCCACGTGTCGCAGTTGCGAAAGTGCGTAGCCGACGAGTCGGCAGTAGTACCACTAGAAGATATTCAGGTGGATGCGAGCCTGAATTATGCTGAGAGACCAGCGGCGATCAGAGATCAGAAGATCAAGGTCCTGAGGAATAAAGAGGTGCCACTGGTGCAGGTCCAGTGGCAGCATCGGAAAGAGTCAGAGTTAACTTGGGAGCCGGAGCAGGAGATGCATGTGCAACATCCGGAGTTATTTGTAGAGTGAGACTTCGAGGGCGAAGTCTGATTCTAGTGGGGGAGAATTGTAACACCCAAATTCCCAGGTATTATTTTTTTATTCTTTTATTTTCGGGTGATGTGAGGAGACTCGGCAAGTTGGAGTCTAAACTCGCCGAGTAGGATCGCGGTTTTGCACGCGGGTTCGCGTCTGGACTCGGCGAGTCCAAAAGTGGACTCGGCGAGTCCACGCTGTTTAATGAAACCCTAATTTCCAGGGTTTGAGACCTATTTAAAGGGGCTTATGGTCATCATTTGCGGCCACCAACCCCGGAGAGAAACCCTAAAGAGATCTTGAGCGTTTTGGGAGAGAGAGGAGGCCATTGTTAACCTTTGAAGCTTTGTTTGGCAAGGCAAAGGAGATTCTAGCCAAGAGGAGGCAAGGGAGGTGGACATCCTTCAAATTTGGAGCTCAGAGCATCATTTTGAAGGTATATTTTGGCTCCCTTTTCTGTTATTATGATGAACATGGGAGTTTGGGGTTTCTTGACCCCTTTGTTGGTTAGATTTGATGTCCATTTCGTCCCTATTTGTGATAAGGATTGAAATGGGATCTGTAGAGGTCCAGAGAAGCTTTATTGCTTAAGCTTTATGAGGATTCATGGGAGTTTTGACCAAGGGTTATGAGATATGGGGCTAAAACATCATATAGGAGCAAATAGACGTTGTTTGAGCACCAAGGTTTGGACTTTACGTGATTATCATGCTTGGGGAGGCCAGATCTATGATTGTATGGAACAGATCTGACCTCAGAAGTGAGTTTGAGTTTATGCATGGCATGAACTCGCCGAGTCTGAAGAACAGACTCGGCGAGTAGCATGAAGTTTGCCCGTAACCACTCAGTGAGTGGTCTTGTTGAGTTGAGGGGACGACTCAGTGAGTCAGGGAGAGTCGGGGGGACTGAGTCAAGTCGGAGCTCGCCGAGTTGTTCTTGAGACTCGGCGAGTTGAGTCGTGGTGGCCCCGCGATTCATGCCAGGTGGAACTCGTCGAGTCAGAGAAGTACTCGGCATGTCAAGAGAGGATCCAAGAGAGTCAGTGGACACGTATAGACTCACCAAGTCGCCCTAGTGCACTCGTCGAGTCCGGTCAAAGTTGACCGTTGACCTTTAGGGTTGAGTGCAGTTGTATTTATGAGTGTATTACTTTGTGTGATTAGGCGAAGGCTAGATTACATTTATTCCGAGACAGATATTTACCGAGACATCGAGGTGAGTCTTCTCACTATACTTACCTAGAGTGGTATATTGTGTAGACCAGAGGGTATTATGTGTTATGTATGAGATTATGTGCTATGTGCTATGTGTATGTTGTTACAGACCAGACCGAAGGGTCCAACGATACAGACTGGACCGGAGGGCCCAACGAGCTATGACCGGACCAGAGGGTCCAACGAACTACGGGACTGGAGGGTCCCGCTGAGACACATCGACCGGAGGGTCGTATTATAGCCTTGAGTGGCGTATGTGTTGTATGTGGTATTTTGGGGAACTCACTAAGCATTTATGCTTACATTTGTTGTGTGATGTGTTACAGGTACCAGTGATGAGCGCGGGAAGGCGCCGGCATGATCCGTACACACTTGAGGAGTTTATGTTTTGGATTATGGGGAGATGTCTTTGTGATAAATACATTTGAAACAATATGTTGATGTTATTTTGTGAAAAATGATGGTTTTGGAAATGAAAATTTTGTTTTGAAAATTTACGTTGTTACAAATTGGAATTAATTTTGGGGTTAAGGGAATTAATTAAAAGTGTAGGATATAAAGTACAATTGTTCAATAGTTGAACAAATGGCTCCAAAATCTTCCACCAGGAGGGTGGATGGTTTTATGCAGGATAATCTAGGGTTTCTAGATTATCCCAAGTGGATAAATATGGAGTTGGATAATTACCAATTTAAAATATTATTATTATATTCAGATTACGGTTATCCATGGCTTCCTTGTACCACTATACAAAGGACCCTAACCCTTCATATTTCAGCCACTCTTTCTCTAAGAGAGATAGCTGAAATTTTGTCATCCCTCTCCTCTCTCTATAATCTTCCTTCTTGCTAGCTTGGGTATGAACCACTAGAGGCACGACGTTTGTCGCGCTTGCTTCAAAGGTTCTACAAGGCAAGGATAATTTTTATTTACTATAACAATAATAAGGCATGTAATCCTAAACCCTTTCTTGTGTTTTTTGAAAATTACCTAGGGTTTCTAGGGTTCTTATTTTGATGTTCTTAGATATAGATTCAATAGAGAAAACATAGATCTTGTTTTAGGTTGCATGCACACTTAAGAGTTTTAAGTTTGTTTTGTTGTGCCTAAAACCCATCACCTATCACAAATGCTCTACTCCTAGCATTATCTCCTTTTCCCTTCAGCTTTTGATAATTCCTCTTAATATGCCCAACTTCCTTTCACTCATAACAAGCTCGACCTTCTGTTGTCGCGGTTCCTTGGATGGGTGGGTTTTTGCATTTGTTGGCAAGATAGCCCTTCTTGTCGTAGTTGATGCAAATCCAACATGCTTGATATGTGCATATTTAGTCATATATTTTGGTTAATATCTTAATACTTTTTAGCTATTTTGTCTCGATTATTGGACAAAAGGTACTTAATTGTGTTTAAATGTAATATCCCAAGATTTTTCATTTATAGTCCTTGGGAATGGAAGGGTGAAGCGATGAAAAGCCAAAGGGCTAAGTTGAAATTTTAGGACCAGGAGGAGTACGTCGCACGTACATCAGGCTATGTTGAGCATACTAGGCGCACCCTAGTACGCTGGGCGTACACTTGTGTACGTTGGGCGTACTCATATCAGAAGGAAACACTAATATTTAGGGTTTGGGGGCTATATAAGCAACATTATGAGCACAAAACCCTCCCTTACCCCAGCCTCCACTACTTAGGGTCGTTTTCCCCAAACCCTAGCCATTTCCTTAAGTGTTTGAGCTTATTGAGTGTTTCTTGAGTGTTTTAAGAAGAAGGTGTTGCATCAAGGAGTTGAGGAAGAAGATCAAGCTTGTATCTGAAGTTGGTTTGTGCCCTAGAAGCTCCGGAAGGTAAAAAGCTTCAAACTATATGCATATATGTATAGATCTTACCATTTTTGCTTTAAAAGAACCATTTCTTGTCCCAAAAGTCCAAACATGGTGCATGATGTGATTGGGACAAAATGTGTTGTCCTTCTAAACTCTTGAAGGGGTTTTGAGTGATAAAAATGAGGTCCCAATGGCTTAAGACGTCCCATGCATGGAGTAGGAAGGTCTTAATGGATTAAGACCAAGTATTAAGAGGTTTTTGGACATCCAAAGTGATAAAGTTTGGGACTTTATGGGACCCAGCCACATTTGGTTGATGGATCTGAAATTTGGGCTTAAGTGCTTAAGCCATTAAGCACTTATTGGAGTTTTAAGAACAGCTCACGTACGCCCCGCGTAAATCCAGTAAGCCCAACGTATTGGGTCAACCACCCTAATGGTGGTCAACATCAGGACGAGTACACCGAGCGTACCAGAGGAGTACACCCCGCATACATCCTCTGTTGGGCCTTTGACAATTAGGCTTCGGGTTTTGGGTTGTTTATGGACTAGTTGGATTTGGGCCTTTGTTGGACTTTATGAATATAATGTTTTGGGCTAAGTTTTGATAATGGATCTTGGAATTAGGCCCAATTAGGGAGTTGGGCCCAATTTGGTAAATTAGGCCAATAATGGGCTTTGCATAAGGACTTTCAAGGTTATGGACTTGGCATTGGGCCTTGGGCCAATAAAGAGAATGGACATGATGGATTGTGTGGACCCTTAGTCAAGATTGTTATGTTGTGTAATGACTTGGTATTTATTATGTGATAGTTCAGGATTTCCGGTGAGACAGCCATCAGAGGTTTTCGGTACTTCAGCACTACTTGCGAGGTGAGTTATCCTCATTGTACTAAAAGGGTATAAGGCACCAAGGTCGGCCCTTTGATTTGTTATTTGGGATTGTTACTGTTGTGATATGTTAGCTCGGTATCCTGGTAGATAGGATGGTTATATGCTAGTATGATCTGTTAGATTGGTATCCTGGTAGATCGGATGTGGTTATGCTTAGTGACCTATAGTTTGGTCTGACTGTCTGTATGCAGGTAGGAGATTACATGTTATATGTGCACATTATTGATTAGTAGTTGAGGGTATTCCATCCAGAGGATGATAGGACCCTAGTATGTTGTCTTTATAGACTGTTATATGATTATCTGATATAGGTGCACATGTTTGATTGGTTATAGGGGCATTCCAACCCGATCATTGTGGGCTGAGAGTATTCCATCCCGAAGATGATTGTGATGGGTTTTAGCTATAAGAACATCCTATGTGCTCATACAAACCCTAATGCTTAGATCTAGGTTTCTCTATTGTACATGCAATTCATCCAAGACTCCAAACCCTAGATCTAGCATATGATAATCAATATAACATATGAATAAGGGTTTAGATCATACCTTGATTGTTATGTAGCAATAACAATCTCAAATCCTTCTTGTATTGACTTTAGAAAGCTTAGAGTCACAAATGTCACTCCTCTAATGGTTCACAAACACCAAGAGCAAGAGGATGAAGAAGAGAAGAGAAGGAGGCTGCCCAAAACGTGTGGAAACCCTAATCCACAAGTTCACCACGTTTTTGAGCCATAAGGGTCCTTTAAATAGAGAGGCTATTAGGGTTATCAAACAAGGAAACCCTAATTTGGATGCTTAAGCCCTAAGCAACCCATAGGCTCCTTCCTTAAAGGCCTAGGACGATTTCTAATGGGTTTCCCCATAGAATTCGTCCACCCCTTTAATATGGAGTCCATTAGCTCAATATTCAACTATCATACAATTGACAGTTCTAGTCCCTTAAGTTTAATTAATGTCTTTTAGTCACAAACTTAATTCTTATGAATTCTTGACTAATATTAATTAAACAATATGATTTCTCCTTTAATATATTATTCTCATAATATATTAATAAATCATAATTAATCCTTTTTCTCCATAATTCATCCTATCAAGTTGCTTTGGTGAAGGCAACCCAAAAGGACCATGCACTATCGGGTCAAGTACATACCAAAATAGTTATGGACTTAGACAGTCTCCCACTTGGATAAGTCTAATACCTATTCTGCGTATGACTTCAGATCCTGATCTGCAATCGTAGCTTTCCAAAGTTGTTGGAAACTCTGATCCTATCAGATACGCGTGTCCTTTATATAAGGGATCATATATTCCTCCATTCTAGATATCGTATAGACTGAGACATGGATCTAAATCATTCTCTCTGTCTATGTGTTGTTTCTCGAATTCAGATTTATGACGACTGACAACAGACTACAACTTGAACACATCAAATTACTCCCGGCTTGGCCAAGCACTTAGGTGCCATCACTAAATCATCGAGGGGCACACAGATATCGCTTTTATCTTACTTTGGATAAAAGGAACAGATAAACTTTGATTCAATGCTTGCTTGCACTCACTTACCAAATTACACACAACAATATATTTTATGACACCAAGTTACTGGTGCGTTTACATATTATCAATGTGCAACCGACTCGCAAGATACAACGCACACTCTCGGTTTCAAGAATATAAGATGTTATCATCTCATCAATCACTCGTGATAAAATCCATGAAGTGATCCAAGTGAGTGTGGGTTTAATCCAATGCTCAAATCATATTCATAAGCACTCATGAACATTGCAACAAACATTTGCTTATGTCTAATACTCTTTAGACAATCCACACACCAATTCACGACAGTCTTCATTCATATCTACTTCCAACATATGAACGACTATGGCCCGTTCGAATAATTTGACTGTTCTCAACCAATTGAATTATTCAGGAAGTCAAAACATGCAAAGTGAAACACATGAATAATACTAATCCCATATGGTCTCAAACCTTTGAGTATAAATAAAACACCTTTTATTTATCACCATATCGATTACTCATTATTTGTCGTTTCGGGTAATCAACTTCTTACTTGAATTATTACAACACTTGTCCCATGCTCTTAGCATGCACATAATGTTTACCTATGGTTCTTACTTTGTGAAATTGATCAAATGAACACATTTCCAATCATACTCATTTCACAACTCCTAATCCTTTCCACAAGTAAAAGAATATCAAATTCTTGCCACTTATAGAATATGCTAGATTCTAACATTTTATGCAATGATCCTTTCGTAATGTCACTGCACTAAAGTCACAATGACTATTGCCAATGAAATTACAAATTCCTCTATCGGAGATTGTTACAAGACAATTACATAGATGTGATGTCTCTCACTTAAAGTACATTCCTCTGAACATCATTTTGCATAAAATTTCTAATCTAGACACAGACTTTCAATATCCAACTCCCAATATGGAAACATTTCCATATTTGCCATATGACAACTCATTCTTAATAGAATCTTATCTATTCATAATACTATCGATATGGTCCATCCAATACTATACTTCCAACTACTCACAAGCGACCAATCCTCGGCGAACTTTCGATTGTCCTTTGATAGTTGTATAATTATCTTAGTCAAAACCGATTCTTGTCCTTTTTCCCTCTAAATGCGCTAAACATTTGGAAAATTTTAGAATGGTCAAATATTATAGCATTTGCAATCGATCCTATACCTGAAGTGTATGGTACACGATGCATAATGTCTTACATGAAGATTTGATGCTTTATCAATCTTCTGCCATAATATTTTATGTGCTACGTTCTCACAATTCGAACTATGAAGAGGAATGTCATAATCATGATCGAAATTTAAGAACACAGTATGTATCCTTGACTAAAAATATTAATATTCCAAAACCTAAAACTTCAGATTTGAAATGAAGCATAATATTATCTCCCTTAATTATAGAAAAACAACTTTACAACTCTTACAACTTTGCAAAGTATGACTCTTGTTTTCTATAATTAATATTGCTAACTTGCAATACTTGCCTTAATAATCATTACAAGCATAACATTTATGCTCCCATTATCACGATGATTATTATAAACATAACACTTATGCTCCCACTAGCTTTGACATGTATTCAGAAACAACTTAACTTTTAGAAAAACAATATTTATTGAATTTCTTAAGTTCATGTTTCTAATACCTAATGCTTTGATAATCCTTTATCTAAGCTTATACACCTTTCCCTTAGATAGCTCATATGTGTGTCTAAACAATTTAGACTAATTGCCAAATCTCACAATTTGAATCATGGAAAGGGATACCGTAACCATAATCGAATTCGAGAATCTAATTTTCACAATTATTATCTTCTTAAAATCTTTCTTAGTGAAAGTTTTTCCTCACAGTCATTTTCATGAAGAAGAGAATCTTATGACACTTAGATTTTAATGGTGTATGTGTTCCTATCCATGTGAATTTGTCAAAACCAAGGTTTGCGACAAACTCAAACTCATATGGACCGAACTTTCTCAATCATGATTTCTTGCCTTATGGTAACACGACTTCCCACCATGTCATCCAAGTAGTTAAGCAGCTCACCCTTTCCTATCAATGTACTTTTCATTGATCAAGGTCATTTCCTTTTATGCATTCAAATGAGAACTCATAGGCTCACATGCATAATTAACTCAATTGGAACGGCACAGAAACAAGTTAATGTCAACACAATAGGTTGTAAACCTCTACTCGTGTGCTAGTGATGATCGATAAGGTTTATTCTTGATTTGTTCTTGAAACCTTTCAAGACCATTAAGACTCCCACTGACTCCTCGACACATAAGATTCTTTTTTCAATAAACATTTCTTGACAACCAAATACTCAAGAGTTAGTGCAGCTTTTATCAAGACAAAACACTTCATAAAATATGTCCTAGTTGGTCTTTGTCTTATCCTAGACATCACAACTTACCAATTTCAAATGTGCAAGAATAAGAAAACCTTTTTCCAAATTCTACATTTGATGAATGTTATAAACCTTCTTAAGACTTGTCATTCAATGTCACAATCTTAACTCTAAGACTTGTTTTGGAATGAAGTATGATTGACTTCTTGATTTAACCATTTCTTCAATTTTTAATTCCTCTTCTCAGACATACAATTGTACTAAGATTTTCTTATAGGATCAATTGAGATATGGTTCTTAATCATTAAGACATATCATAAAGCATAAAAGGTACTCTCCCTTCTTCTTAGAATAGAGAAACTTTTATCTTCCTGCCTACTATATTCTTATTATTCGTTCTATTATTGATTCAAACTCTTTCAAGCAATTCAGAATTACACTTATTCTTATAAGTATAATCATATTTACTAAACCTTTAGTAAACCATGACGAATATCTTTGTTACTCTTGTGGTGGACTTGATCAACACGCAACTTTGTGTACTCGATCTCCTAGTCCTTCACTTTGTCAACGAATTAGTCTAATTTCCAAATATGAAATTTCTCATTCATCGTCCAACCAAGTTGCATGATTCCAAGTTTTTGTCCACTTGAAACCTGGGCGATGAGAAACTCTCCCTATTTGGTGATTTCTTGACATTTCCATAATTGAGAATCACATCCATTTGTTGTAGAAATATGCGAACATCAATTTTTCATAATGATTTCATTGCAAGGAATAAATAAATAAATAAATGAGTCAAAACAAAATTTATTTTATTCATAAAAGCGGCGGAAAACATTTGTCCTTACAATCAAAAATCAACTGAAAACTATGTAATCAAATATTCCTAACAACTCTATCATAACTTTCTAAGCTCAAAATCTAATCTTCAAGTCCATGCGATCGAGATCCATTTCTTTGTGATTAGATTCATCTTGCTCTTCCATCAAGCTTCCTCTCTTTTCACTGATCCTGCAAAACATTCAAATGCAATCTTATCACATTATGTATTAAGAATCAACGAATAGGAACTTAACGGAGTTAGATAGTGGATTTTACCTGAAGCGCAGCCATACTCATTGACTCTCCCATCTTTGGTCTCTTCAGGCTCTTAGGGCAGACTTGTATCCAACTCCCTTTCACTTGGCAGCAAACGCAGGTCGGTTCCCCTAGAACGTCCTCGGAAGCATGGTTGGTTGACTTTCCCAACAAATACGCTCCATTGCTTTGCAAAATCATTTCTGATACAGCAACAATGAGCATGTAAGTTTGGTCAATGAGGTTTTCGTCATGATCCATCATATAATACTTTCTTTTGAACTCATTATATGATTCAGGAAGTGACTGCAGAACCCAGTTCACAGCCAACTTATCAGGGAATGACGCACCTAACATTATCAACCTATCGATGTGTGATTTCATTCCTAGAACGTGGGCACACACGGGTTTACCATCTTCATGTTTCATTTCCAATAGGGATTTAGTGACATTGAACCTTTCAATTCTTCGATCTTGTGGGTTAGGGAGAATAATTGGAGGAGGTGGAGGAAGTGAAGCATGATTTCTTGTTCCTCGATCGAATCGTGGAATATCATCTTCATGTGGAATGCTTGTTCCACGGGATTTGGGAAGACCATAGTTGTCGTACTTTGACATCTACAAAACGGGAGAAAACAAATTCAAGTTAATTGATAGATTGAGTCCTTAATAAATCACCCAAATGAGATACTAAGGCTAGGACCCAACACAATATTCCACAACTCGGGAGAGGGATGTCGTAACCCAAATTGCAGAACATTTGAAGGTAAGTGAATGACGATTCACTAATTTTCCACCATGAAAAACAAAAAAGAAATTTATGTTTTAAATCTATGAAAACTCCTAGATCCTTTGAGATTCATCGAACATTTCAATGGCATGTTTAAATCTCGATATGCCCCTCTAGTATGTGACTGGGATACCGAGGATCACAAAGCGGGTGTGAATAACCATGCAAACTTACATGGTGCCCACACATGTTACAGTCACCTATTCGATGTGCCGGTAAACCACACACGCTCCACCGAACTATGACAAACATTGAGTCACCCTTTGCTACCTTTTCTTAGAACCACTTAGTGTGCCGGTAAACCACACACGCTCCACTAACGTCTTCGCAAGGGCACAAAGTGTAATTTCATGGAATTGCATCAATTCACTTTTGCCTAAAGTAACTAAGATTGGGAATTTTTAAAACATTTAGTTACTTTTGTACTTCATTATACTTATAATGGAAGGTTATGTCCTATCCTACCCTGTTCGGCTAACGACCCTCCACTAGTCAAGAGCGCGGTGGGTAAGAGTGGATACCCATTCAATCACCATTTTATAGGCAATTTCCTTAAACACCCCTTATAGACCAGCTTCGTAAATGTGGCCTACTAACGGTAAGACTGACTTTTACTCATACATATATATAATGTTAGACTTTTAATGTTATATATAGTATAGGGTGTATTTTACACTTTTAAAATACTAGGTGGTCAAGTTTAACAATTATACTTTTAATTCAATTAAATTGTAAACCAAAACTTTATGGATTTATTAAACCTCTTTTAATTATACACCTTAAGTAATTAATAAAACCATAAGGGTGTGATATGAACTTTTCAAAACATCACTAGGGTATTAGAATTTAACATTCCTAAATTAAACTTTTAATCAACTTTTAAATTCCAAAACTTGAGGGCAAGTTTTGAAACATTTCAAAACATTAGGGTTTAGAATTTAAATATACATCAAAATTAAACTTTTAATCAAAATTTAAATTCCAAAACTTGAGGGCAAGTTTTGAAACTTTTCAAAACACTAGGGTTTCAACTATTTAAATTTCAAAACAAACTTTTGAGTTCAAATTTAAACTATAAAACCTAAAGGGGAAAATTGAAACTTTTCATAACACAGGGATCAAATAACAAATAATATAAATTAAACAATTAATTTTATCATTATCTATGTTTGACCTAATTTCAATTTCTTGCAAAATAAGATACCCAATTAATACAAATAATCCAACATTAATCATATAAGGAGGTTATTATCTAATCAATTGGTAATTATCTTTTGTTTAATCAAGGATACACTCATAAATATGTATAAAATCGGATTTTAATGACCTAAAACAGATAAGGCAAGTATCCATGAGAAAAACAGCAAGAAATCCCGAAATCCCCTCTTTCTGACGCTCGAACTCGCCGAGTACTCCTATGGACTCCCCAAGTCCATAATGGGACTCGTCGAGTTCATCAGGCAGAAAGCCCATGATGTGTGCAAACTCACTTAGTTTTAAACCTACTTTCAATTATAAAATAACACACAAAGGCAGTGAACCTATCAATTGTGGTATAGTTAAATAAGTAGGGTATCGAACACAGGGAACGGCAAATTAAAACTAAAAAACTAATTCTATCCAAATTAATTAATAAGTAGGGGATTTTCTCTAGTTTTACAAGGCTAGAAAACTTACTAACTATTGCTTAATCTAAAAACTAGAAAAACAAAGAGTTAACTAGATTCAATAATGGGAAGAAACTTCTGTTTAGTTCAACTCAATTGGTCCTATGGTTGATTTCACGGTAATGGTGCAATGGATTAATTCTTTTGTTGGTTACTGATTCAAGTGACTAGATTCGCATTCACTACACTAATCCTTAGCAAATAAACTAACTTAAACAGTGGTCAGTTGTCTAATTTAATTAAATTCACTAGATTAATTATTCGGGTTAATTTAGACTTGCAATAGTTAACTAATTTGATCTTTTAATTAACTTCTTGTTGATGGTCATCACACAAGCTTGCACATGAATTTACTCAATTTTCTTATTAACTTTAGTTTCATGTTCATTAATCCTATACATATGACAAAGTGGTCACATAGCATATGAGGTTGGTAATCAATAGATGTTCATGCTAATCAATTATCTTCTTATTAACAGAAAATTGATTATTATTCACACACAAGGTTCTTTAGCAAGCTAAAATAAAAAAAATCACCAACTTAGAATTAATCCTACCAATAATCAAACCATAGTATCGATTTTGTATCCCCAAACAGAGTCTAATTGTTTAACCATAATGACAAAACAAAAGATTAAGTAGAATGATGAAATTTGCCTCAAATCTCCTCCGGAATTGAATTCTAGCTTATAACTTCGTCTTCTAGGGTTTTTCTGACTTCTTAATCACAGCTAAACTCTCCAGAATCGTTCCAGAATTCCTTCCCATCGTTCTGAGGAGTTATCTTTATATATACGAATCGACTCGTCGAGTCAGTTGTCGACTCGTAGAGTCCATCTCTCAGTCCCCGTATTGTGATAAGTCTCTGGGTTTCCGAGTCTTTATCTTCTCGAATCTTCTCTTGGACTCGCAGAGTAGTCGACCCTACTCGCCGAGTAGGTGTTATTTTTAGTGTTTTTCTTCTTTGTTCCATTCTCAAACTCTCAACCGCTTCTCCTGCTTCCTTTTGCTTCCGAGCTTCACTTTTGGACTGAAAACGTAATTCAAACACTTTTGGACTGAAAGGTTGACCAGCATCAACTCTCCTATCATTTGCCTTCTCCTCTTTTTTTGTGCTTTTGTCATCTTCAAGCGGAATTGCATCAAGACATGCTATATGGACATGTTGAACTTCCGTGTCCATTTCTCCTTCTGCTATTTGTTCTTCTAAAGAATGATGAAAAATATCCAAGTCTAGCATATGCAGAGAACTAGCAACAAGCAGATCTAAGTCATCCAAGTTGTTGGCAATTTCGATTGGATTCGTCGAGTCCAGGAAAGTGACACGGCGATTCGGATCGTATTTCACCAATTTTGTTGTGTTTTAGGAGTCGGCTCCTTCCAGTAGCTTTTCTATCTCCTCCAAGTCCTTGTTAACATCTCCATCCTCTCCAGAAGGTAGCAAAAACTTGCTTGGATCTTCTTCTTGCAAAAGTGCAAGTTCTTTTTGTAGTATCTCATCATCCAAACCGATAAATGAGATCTCTTCTTTTCCTTCCTCTTCTTGCTTGGCTTCTGGTAATGCTCTAAATATTGTGGACTCGTCACCTACCCTCAACGTTAGTGTAGACTCACATACATCAATTAAAGCACATGCGGTGTTTAAAAATGACCTCCCCAAAATAATCGGAATTCCGGGGTCTTCTTCCATGTCAAGCACCACAAATTCTACTGGAAATATGAACTTGTCGACTTTAATAAGAAGATGCTCACAAACGCCTTGTGGATGAATTGTCGTCTTGTCTGCCAAATGGATCTTCATGTTTACCGGCCTTGGCTCCGGTAAATTCAACTTCTTAAAGAAAGAGAAAGGCATCAGATTGATGCTTGCACCCGATTCGGTCAACGCTTGAGTGATAATTGCGTTTCCAAATTGGCACGGAATTATGATACTCCTCGGATCGCCCTTCTTTTCGGGTAGCTCACGCAATATTATCTCCGCGACTTCAACCAAGTCTTTCCTAGCAGCAAAGAGACCTTTTAGTAAGTTGAAGCACTTGGGTGTTTTGAGCATCGTTTCTACAAATGGCACATTGACTTGTAGGGCTTTAACATGCTTCATAAAGGCTCTATATGCTTCAACTTTTTCCACAGGCATGGCTTTGATTGGGAATGGCAAAGGGGGATTATATGGCTTTAAGGGAATGACAGTTTTGTCATTTACGCATGGACTCGTCGAGTCCATTAGAGGGACTCGGCGAGTCTGGTCGGGTTTAGCTGGAGCCGACTCTTCTGCCTTTTCTGTCTTCTTATTGGAGATCCTCTGTGCATGTGTGAAATTTTATTCACTTCTGGAAGTCACTGCACTGACATTCTCCATTCTAGGATTGGTTTCGGTATTACTTGGAAGTTGACCCGGTCTTCTTTCGTTCACTTGATGTGCAAGCTATCCCAGCTGCTTCTCAATGTTGAGAATGGATGCCTGCTGATTCCTTAGCATATTTCTGGTCTCGTGTATTGCAGCATCGTGATCATTGTGTCTTTTTTCGGACGCGGCTATGAATCTAGTGAACAATTCTTCCAAATCTGCTTTCTTTTCCATTACCAGTTCTTCCTTTTGATAAAATCCCCTCTCCTTCTGCTTGTATTTCTCCTCTTTAGCCTTCTTGTACTCTTCGTAGGGGAGCCATTCCTTCTTTGGTTTCCGCCAATTCTCGTCATATCTATCGCCACTTGAGTAGAACACTTGAGCCTTCTTGTTTACATTTTCATCCAAATCACAATCTTTTGTGAGATGGGGCCGTCTACAATTTTCACATCCAACCCGAATAGCATGGATTTTTTGATCCATTTTTGTCATTCTTCTATCTAGACTATCGAGCTTAGCTATCACCGCCGCCATGCTATCATTTGTCGAGTTCACTACCCCCTGACTTACTTTATTTCTTGGATTGTGGTATTCTCTAGAGTGCTTAGAGAATTCTTCAATTAACTCCTTGATTACCGGGGGCACCTTCTTCGTGAGTGGGCCTTGCGAATCGAGCAATTGCCTTGTGGTGACATTGACTCCATCATAGAAAATGGAGACCTCTTGTTGGCTATTAAGGTCATGGTGTGGGCAATTTTTAAGCAAACTCTTGTACCTTTCCCAAGCTTCATAAAGAGATTCTTTGGGTTGTTGCTCGAAGTTGGCAATGGCTTTCTTTAGCTTGGCTATTTTGGAGGGTGGGCAAAAGTGGTCTATGAACTCTTCTTTCATCTTGGCCCATGTGGTGACCAATCCGGGAGGAAGTGACTTTAGCCAATCCTTTGCAGCACCTCTGAACGTGACTGGGAGCATGTGAAGAAGTTGGGTCTCGCGTGGAACATTTGGTACATTGAAGTAGTCAGCCACATCATTCATTTCGTCCAAGTGCTTGTAGGCGTCTTCGTGATCCTTCCCATAAAAGGAATCTCCTTGAGTAGAGCGAGAATATGGCCTTTTAGTTCGAAAGTAAAGGTTGTGGGAATTGCGGGCTGCCCAAGTCCCGGGCCGGTGTCATCGCGCATCCTCTTCTTCCATTCCCCCATGGGGAATTCATCGATATTAGCCATAGTGATAGCTAAATCGTCTTCAAACTCGGATTCGTGCTCATATGTGGGTTCTTCTTCTTCCTCGGTCTCGTACTCGGTGTCTTCTTGAATTGGGTCTCCGATTGTCAAAGAGGCATTGGATGCTCCTGAATTGCTGCTCCTCTTCTTGTTGAAAACGGACTTGAGGTTTTTAAGTGGTGAGTTCTTTGAAGAAGCGGATTCTCCAACGGTTTTGCCTTTGCTCCTCCTTAGTGTGGATTCTGGGTCTTCAAGAGGAGGGACCAGAGGTGTATCGGATCCTCGGGTCATGAAACAACTATAAACAAAATAGAGAACGCGTAAAAAGAACAAAAATAAAATAAAAAATTAAAGTTGTAACAGCGATGTACTCGCCGAGTCGGCACGGGTGCACTCGGCAAGTTCAAGGCAAAAACAGAAAAAAATTTCTAGTAATTTTAAAAACGTATTTTTATTAAAACTTATACTACTTACTGAATTACCTTTTAATTAACTTTGTGTAAGATAAATCCCACACAAAGGATCGATTAAATTAGAATTTAACGTTAATTTTAGAACCGTTCCCCGGCAACGACGCCAAAAACTTGATGTGTGCAAACTCACTTAGTTTTAAACCTACTTTCAATTATAAAATAACACACAAAGGTAGTGAACCTATCAATTGTGGTATAGTTAAATAAGTAGGGTATCGAACACAGGGAACGACAAATTAAAACTAAAAAACTAATTCTATCTAAATTAATTAATAAGTAGGGGATTTTCTCTAGTTTTACAAGACTAGAAAACTTACTAACTATTGCTTAATCTAAAAACTAGAAAAACAAAGAATTAAATAGATTCAATAATGGGAAGAAACTTCTGTTTAGTTCAACTCAATTGATCCTATGGTTGATTTCAAGGTAATGGTGCAATGGATTAATTCTTTTGTTGGTTACCGATTCAAGTGACTAGATTCGCATTCACTACACTAATCCTTAGCAAATAAACTAACTTAAACAGTGGCCAGTTGTCTAATTTAATTAAATTCGCTAGATTAATTATTCGGGTTAATTTAGACTTGTAATAGTTAACTAATTTAATCTTTTAATTAACTTCTTGTTGATGGTCATCACACAAGCTTGCACATGAATTTACTCAATTTTCTTATTAACTCTAGTTTCATGTTCATTAATCCTAGACATATGACAAAGTGGTCACATAGCATATGAGGTTGATAATCAATAGATGTTCATGCTAATCAATTATCTTCCTATTAACAGAAAATTAATTATTATTCACACACAAGGTTCTTTAGCAAGCTAAAATAACAAAAATCACCAACTTATAATTAATCCTACCAATAATCAAACCATAGTATCGATTTTGTATCCCCAAACAGAAGTCTAAAGGTTTTAGCTCATAATTGAAGTAAATAACAGCAAACAAACAGAATCTAATTGTTTAACCATAATGACAAAACAAAAGATTAAGTAGAATGATGAAATTTGCCTCAAATCTCCTTCGGAATTGAATTCTAGCTTATAACTTCGTCTTCTAGGGTGTTTATGACTTCTGAATCGCAGCTAAACTCTCCAGAATCATTCCAGAATTCCTTCCCATCGTTCTAAGGAGTTATCTTTATATATACGAATTGACTCGTCGAGTCAGGTGCCGACTCGTCGAGTCCATCTCTCAGTCCCCGTATTGTGATAAGTCTCTGGGTTTCCGAGTCTTTATCTTCTCGAATCTTCGCTTGGACTCGCCGAGTAGTCGACCCTACTCACCGAGTACGTGTTATTTTTAGTGTTTTTCTTCTTTGTTCCATTCTCGAACTCTCAACCGCTTCTCCTGCTTCCATTTGCTTCCGAGCTTCACTTTTGGACTGAAAACGTAATTCAAACACTTTTAAGTACCTTTTGTCCATGAAATGAAATAATTTAGCTAATAAATGAATAAAAATCAATACTTAATATGAACTAAATATGCACATATCAGCCCAAAACTCGATTTTTCAGCTTGACAAACATACAAGGCATCCGTACAATAGAAACCAATCAAGGCTCTGATACCACTGATGGGTTTTAGCTATAAGAACATCCTATGTGCTCATACAAACCCTAATCCTTGGATCTAGGTTTCTCTATTGTACATGCAATTCATCCAAGACTTCAAACCCTATATCTAGCATATGATAATCAATATAACATATGAATAAGATTTTAGATCATACCTTGATTGTTATGTAGCAATAACAATCTCAAATCCTTCTTGTATTGACTTTAGAAAGCTTAGAGTCACAAATGTCACTCCTCTAATGGTTCACAAACACCAAGAGCAAGAGGATGAAGAAGAGAAGAGAAGGAGGCTGCCCAAAACGTGTGGAAACCCTAATCCACAAGTTCACCATGTTTTTGAGCCATAAGGGTCCTTTAAATAGAGAGGCTATTAGGGTAATCAAACAAGGAAACCCTAATTTGGATGCTTAAGCCCTAAGCAACCCATGGGCTCCTTCCTTAAAGGCCTAGGACGATTTCTAATGGGTTTCCCCATAGAATTCGTCCACCCCTTTAATATGGAGTCCATTAGCTCAATATTCAACTATCATACAATTGACAGCTCTAGTCCCTTAAGTTTAATTAATGTCTTTTAGTCACAAACTTAATTCTTATTAATTCTTGACTAATATTAATTAAACTATATGATTTCTCCTTTAATATATTATTCTCATAATATATTAATAAATCATAATTAATCATTTCTCTCCATAATTCATCCTATCAAGTTGCTTTGGTGAAGGCAACCCAAAAGGACCATGCACCATTGGGTCAAGTACATACCAAAATAGTTATGGACTTAGACACTAATCCAACAAATTGGACTCATAGTATGTTGGCATTCCAACCCGATGGTTGAGGGCCTGGGGTATTCCAACCTGATGGTTGATTGGACCCATAGTATGTGATATGAGTATATTTAGTTATAAAACTCATGCATTATCTTAATACTTTATGTTAATTTTATCTCAAATAATGAACCAAAGGTGCTTAATTAGCTTAAATATTTCACTTTCAGTAACAAAGACATTCTCGGATGGAAAAGGAAGCGGAACCGGCGATTGGACGCATGGATCTTGGATTTTGAAGAAAGAAGGACGTTGCTGGACAGCTTGACCCCTCGTCAGTGTTTTGGCCAAATATCACGAACCGTAACTTCGATTGACGAGATTCAAAATGTTCTGAAAAGTACACACAATTTCGGACGACTTTCGTGTTTTGAGAAAATGCTGATTCAGAATGTACTCGGCGAGTAGGGTCGATTACTCGGCGCGTTGTATCGAACTTTCGCGATTCTGGACGCGCTGACTTGCCGTACACGGGTTTTAAGTGGTGTACTCGGCGAGTAGGTCACTGGACTCGCCGAGTAGCCTCTGTTTTCTGAAAATCTATATAAAGGGACTTTTAGATCGATACCCTAGCATGGAGAGAAACCCTAGGAGGCTGAGAAACGATTGGAAGTGCTGCTAGGTCGTGAGGAACTGAAGAATCAACCCTACATTCAATTGTGAAGAGAATCAAGAAATATTTGGTTTATTCTTAGTAACTTTTTGATTTGAATCATGTTTACATACTTTGATTTCGTTTTTGAGTTTATGTTTACTGCAATCATGAGCTAAAACTTATTCTTCTGTTAGGGTAGACAATTTTGTGAACATGGACTGATTATTTGAGTAGGATTAATTTTAATTGGTAATTATGTTTTGTTAAGCTTGTTAAAGAACCTTATGTGTTGACAATAACGATTCTTCTGTTAATAAATCAGTAATTAAGTTGTATTAACATCTCTTAGTTATTAATTTCATATGATTTATTGTGACCACATAGTTGTATGTCTAGGAATAACGAACGTGAAACTAGAATTTACTAGAAGATAGGTAAGTTAATGTGTAAGCTTGTTGGGTGAACATCGACAAGAGGTTAATTGAATGGCCTATTTAGTTAACCACTACAAGGCTTACTTAACCCGAATGAATAATCTAGGAAACCCGTTAATTTAGACAACTGGCCATTGCTTGAATTAATTTGTTTTCTAAGAATTAGGAATAGCGAACGTGAACCTAATTATCTTAATCGGTAGCCAATGAAGAATTAATCTGATACATTAAAATCATCCACGGGAACAAATGAGTCGTACCTAAACAGAAGTCCTCTTTACTATTGAATTTAGTTGGTAATTAATTGTTTTAGTTGCTAGTTAGTTAATTTGTGTGTTGGTTATTCTAATTAAGTTTCTAGTCTTGTAAAACTAGAGAAAAACCCCCTTTTTGTTATTTGTTTTATTTAGATAATATTAGCATTTATTTTAATTGTTTACCGTTCCCTGTGTTCGATACCCTACTTGCTTGAACTATATTACTAATCGATAGGTACACTGCCTTTCGTGTGTTTATTTTGTGTCTAAGTTAGTAGGATTAAAACTAGTTGGTTTTACACACATCAAGTTTTTGGCGCCGTTGCCGGGGAACGGTTCTAAATAGTTAATTTTATTTGCTAATTGTTATCATATATTTTTATTTTTTTTATATAGTTTAGTTTTTATTTATTATGTATTTTCCAAATCTCGATGCTTTTGATGCTTTTCTTGAGGAAATAGTACAGGAAATTGAGCGAGAAAATGAGGAGTATTGATGAGATTTGTAATCGAGTTTGAATCAAATTCAAGTATGAATTCAGGAAGAGTAATAACGATGAATACGAGAGTAAATAGAATATTTGTTCAACTCGTATTATGCTTTTGAGTTTACAGATTACAATGAATAATCTGTAAAGACTGAGTGAAAAACCACACTTAATCACTTAGTACAGACCCCTATTTATATAAGAACAAAAGCATAACAATACTAAGGACTAGACATTAAGACTATTCTTTAAAATGCCTTAGTACAAATAACATTACATCCGAAGACTCCTTCTTACGAAGACAAAATATACTTCGTAACAATCTAACTGACTATTCGACTATTACAACATTTAAGCCCTAACAAGTATGAATCAGATGAAGATTTGAAGAAATTTGGAAGATGGTTAGATAACTTCTTGTCTAACGATCAAGAACAATTTGAGTCACAAGAGCTAAAGTTACAAGATGAAGAATTTAATCCAGAAAAAGATTTGGAGGAGCTGGAAAGGTTGCTAGCAGAGAGGTCAGACGAAGAACAAGAACAAGCTGAATTGCAGGAACCAAATTGTGGATTGACCATTACCACGACATGGCCCCTTGTATTTTCAGTTTGTGTTTCGAAGCATGGGGTGACGATTCCAACTTTGGAGAAAGTTCTGAAGCGCGATCCATTTCTGATTAGTATCCAATCGGTCCCAACCCTTGTCAGAATTCTTGGGTTTTATGTATTCAAGCTTGTTTGGCCAATTTTAGAAGAAAAGAGCCAAATTTTACAAATTGGTCCAAAGAAAATATTTAATGCAATGGATGGATGGGCATCGAATTTATTAGAAGTTTATTAAGTTGAGAGTCCAGCTAAAGACTCGCACAAAAAGAAGCGCTTGCGGGAGGCAATCCGTCATTAGAGTTTGCTTTTCTTTTTCTTTCTAAACTTCTAGTATTTAGGGATAATTTAGGATTTTTATTTTGATTTATTTTTATTATTACTTGGTATTTGTTTTTGATCTTTTCAGAATATAGGGTGAAGGATAGAATGAACGAATAAAGCATGAGGAAATTAAGTGAGGGGTCAAGTCGTAAACGAGAAGATTAGAAGATTTGAGTGATTTTATAAGTCCGATGGTTTTAACGGTTAAAAAGGAGTTTCTTCATTGAAGAATATAAGGAGATGTATTACCTTAATACCCTCTTTGACCTCAAAAACAGACCTGAAGCAGAAAGAAGAATTTGCACGATCAGAGCCGAAAACTCGTCGAGTGCACCCTTATAACTCGATGAGTTCCAGCGAAAATTCACGATTTCCGCCCATATGACAATTCAACTCGGCGAGTCTCCACATAAAACTCGACGAGTTGCTCATTCTTTTATCTTTGAGTCGACGATTTGATTCAATTCAAGGCGACAATTGGCTATATTTTTGAAGTTCATTTCCGAGCATTTCCAAGAAGCTTTTTCCTCGATATTTTGGAGCTGTCAACCACACGAGATGAATGACACCCAATGCATGGATGAGTTGTTCCTATGTCTAAAGTCAGCTGAAGACGGAGCTTTAAATGAAGAAGTTCAACCTCGCAACTACTATCCCAGGGGAGTTTGTTCTAATTCCCTCTTTATTTTATTGTTCTTTATCATGCATAATATGCAATGGGGACATTGCATAAATTAAGTGTGGGGTAGGGGGTTGGTTGGTTAAACTAGTTAATTTTTAAAATTTTGCATAAAATTTGCTAGGATTAATTTAGAAAATTTTGGTAAAGCAATTAGGGATCATGCTAGTATTATATTTGATGATTCTATGAAAACCCAAATGTTTAGTCGAGCCTATATACGTTCTAGTGCATTTGTGGCTTCCTTATTCCAGTGAAATCATGGGACAAAAACACGACCTCGCTTAGTTTGAAGGATGCAATATGTTTAGCATCGTGTACCAGAAATGTATCCAGGAAAATTTTTATCTTTAATCAATAAAGGTTGAAGTTGAGCGCCCTTGCTTAAGCATGTAGGTTTTGAGTGAAAGAAAAAAAAAGTGAGGTACATGTAAAAAAAGAGAATTACAAGAAAAGTTGTAAGAATTTTGGAGCAATCAAAGTGAAGATCAAAAGATCAAAATTCCGAAGATTCAAAAAGTTGAAGATACCAAAAATCAAACAACAAGGTGGTGAATTCATAGAAATTAAAGATCAAATGTAAAGAGCTCCAATGTGGTATCATAAATTGTAATTGTATAGATTATGTATGCTTGGGTTGCTCAACCAAACATACCTTGAGGTTAAGAGGTTTTCTGAGGATGGATTCGGAGGGATGCATAAAATGAGCATTGTTCGGAAAAAGTGGGCGAATGTTTATGAGGATTGTGAGTATTTAGAGTATGGGGGTTCCTTAGGAAAATTTTAGACACAAATGCATGCGTTGCAGTCTTGGCATAATGGCTGGGTTCGATTGGGATTGTCTTATGTAATATTAGTGTAGTAAAATTCAGTTTTGCTTGGGGCAAGCAAAAGTCAAGTGTGGGGTATTTTGATATGAGTATATTTAGTTATAAAACTCATGCATTATCTTAATACTTTATGTTAATTTTATCTCAAATAATGAACCAAAGGTGCTTAATTAGCTTAAATATTTCACTTTTAGTAACAAAGACATGCTCGGATGGAAAAGGAAGCGGAACTGGCGATTGGACGCATGGATCTTGGATTTTGAAGAAAGAAGGACGTTGCTGGACAGCTTGACCCCTCGTTAGTGTTTTGGCCAAATATCACGAACCGTAACTTCGATTGACGAGATTCAAAATGTTCTGAAAAGTACACACAATTTCGGACGACTTTCGTGTTTTGAGAAAATGCTGATTCAGAATGTACTCGGCAAGTAGGGTCGATTACTCGGCGCGTTGTATCGAACTTTCGCGATTCTGGACGCGCTGACTTGCCGTACACGGGTTTTAAGTGGTGTACTCGGCGAGTAGGTCACTGGACTCGCCGAGTAGCCTCTGTTTTCTGAAAATCTATATAAAGGGACTTTCAGATCGATACCCTAGCATGGAGAGAAACCCTAGGAGGCTGAGAAACGATTGGAAGTGCTGCTAGGTCGTGAGGAACTGAAGAATCAACCCTACATTCAATTGTGAAGAGAATCAAGAAATATTTGGTTTATTCTTAGTAACTTTTTGATTTGAATCATGTTTACATACTTTGATTTCGTTTTTGAGTTTATGTTTACTGCAATCATGAGCTAAAACTTATTCTTCTGTTAGGGTAGACAATTTTGTGAACATGGACTGATTATTTGAGTAGGATTAATTTTAATTGGTAATTATGTTTTGTTAAGCTTGTTAAAGAACCTTATGTGTTGACAATAACTATTCTTCTGTTAATAAATTAGTAATTAAGTTGTATTAACATCTCTTAGTTATTAATTTCATATGATTTATTGTGACCACATAGTTGTATGTCTAGGAATAACGAACGTGAAACTAGAATTAACTAGAAGATAGGTAAGTTAATGTGTAAGCTTGTTGGGTGAACATCGACAAGAGGTTAATTGAATGGCCTATTTAGTTAACCACTACAAGGCTTACTTAACCCGAATGAATAATCTAGGAAACCCGTTAATTTAGACAACTGGCCATTGCTTGAATTAATTTGTTTTCTAAGAATTAGGAATAGCGAACGTGAACCTAATTATCTTAATCGGTAGCCAATGAAGAATTAATCTGATACATTAAAATCATCCACAGGAACAAATGAGTCGTACCTAAACAGAAGTCCTCTTTACTATTGAATTTAGTTGGTAATTAATTGTTTTAGTTGCTAGTTAGTTAATTTGTGTGTTGGTTATTCTAATTAAGTTTCTAGTCTTGTAAAACTAGAGAAAACCCCCCCTTTTGTTATTTGTTTTATTTAGATAATATTAGCATTTATTTTAATTGTTTACCGTTCCCTGTGTTCGATACCCTACTTGCTTGAACTATATTACTAAGCGATAGGTACACTGCCTTTCGTGTGTTTATTTTGTGTCTAAGTTAGTAGGATTAAAACTAGTTGGTTTTACACACATTAGTATGTTAGAATTCCAACCCGATGGTTGATTGGACCCATAGTATGTTAGCATTCCAACCTGATGGTTGAGAGTCTGGGGTATTCCAACCCGATGGTTGATTGGACCATAGTATGTTGGCATTCCAACCCGATAGTTGAGGGGCCTGGGGTTTTCCATCCCGATGGATGATTGGACCCATAGCATCTGTTATATATGTGTTGTATGTGGGCATTCCAACCCGATTGTTGTGGGCCGAGAGTATTCCATCCCGAGGATGATTGGACTCGTAATATGTGGGCATTCCAACCCGATTGTTGAGGGCCTGTAGTATTCCATCCCGATGGATTATTGGACCCATAGAATGTTGTTTGTTATTGTATGTGTATTGTTGTGTGTATGGGTATTTTGGGGGTAACTCACTAAGCCTTTGAGCTTACATTAAATTGTATTTTCAGCCTAAAAGACATGATCGAGTTAAAAACAAAGCGGGATTAGCAAACGAAAGCTCAGGAAATAAAGAAAGAAGAAAATGAAGCTAAAAGAGTGAAGAACTCGACAAGTTGGCCATCGACTTGCCGAGTAGACACGAATATTCAGGAACCATTAGGTGCCTTACCGTACACGGATTTTATGTGATGGACTCGCCGAGTCGCCCCTGTTTTAAGAAAATTATATAAAGCCCATCAAGCCCGAGACAAAAACCTCTCTCTAGAACCTTGGAGCGACTAATCTACAAAGAAAAGGATTCTTGAAGCTCTGAAACTCGAAGATTGCACCCTAGATGCCAATTTGGAAGAGATCTAAAGTAAAAATTCATTCTCTTTCCATTAACCTTTTGATTAGACTATGTTTCAACCATTAGTTTTAGTTTTTGAGATGTTTTCTGTTGTAAATATGAGCTAAAACTCATAACTTCTGTTTAGGCTAGATGAGTTTATAACTATGGCTTGATTTTATGGTTGGATTAATTAGATTTGGTGAATTTTTCTTGTTGGGCTTGTTAAAGACCCTTATGTGTTGATTATGATTATTTTTCTTGTTGGTAGTCAAGTTATTGAGTTACATGAATATCATCTTAATTGCATGAATCATACAGGTTTGTGAACACAATATTGTATTCCTAGTATTAGTGATTATGAACCTAGGATTAACTAGAAAAATAAATAAATCAATGTGTAAGCATGTGGGATGAACATCCATACGTGAGTTGATTAAATTGATAAATTTAGTTAATATTACAAGTCTTACTTGATCCGAATCTGTAATCTAGGAAACTTGTTAGTTTATTCAATTGGCCACTTTTTGAATTAATTAGTTTATTAAGGATTAGTAATAATGAATAAGAACCTAATCACATTAAATCGGTAGCCAATGACAAATTAGTCCATTGCACTTGCCATGAAATCAACCATAGGAATAAATGATTCAAACCTAAACAGAAGTCTCTTTTAATATTGAATCTAGTTACCCTTTATTTGCATTAGTTCTTAGTTATTTTAGGTTGAGTGTTACTCATTTATTTAAGTTTCTATTCTTGAAAAACTAGAGAAAGCCCTTCTTTTTATTGTTAGTTTTAATTAGTTAATTTTAGTAGTTAGTTTAATTATTACTGTTCCCTGTGTTCGATACCCTGCTTGCTTGAACTAAACTACTATCGATAGGTACACTGCATGCGTGTGTTAGTTTTTATTTGAGTTTGTTAGGATTAAAACTAGTTCGTTTCACACACATCAATGCTCCAATGTGATGATACCCACACGCATTGCATCTTGGACTACTTCCAGTGGTTCTCCCTATTGCTTTTGTCATAACTGCAAATGCTTGAACCGCTTCCTGCTACTTTTCTATTAGTAGCCTAGCCTTCCCTTTAGATTCCTTTCCAAACTTCCTTTTTCTACTCTCCACCTTCAGAAGGTCAGTTTAATATAACATCGTACCGCGACGAATCTCTTAATTTGTTAAACTAAAGGCTAGTCTCTTAGTGTTGTCGAAGGTGGTTGGCTGTGAGGCAGCGACCTAACCTTGGATAGGATGAGGCAAACCTCAAATGTACCTCTTTACCTTCTTACATTCTGTGGTGACCATCCTGGGACATAAGGTGGCAAGGTCATCGAAACACTTTTTATAAGCAACAACATCAGTGTCCTTCATCATCAGATTCCACAACTCTTACTCTAGCTTATGCATCTCTTTACGTGGGCAATAATCCTTAATCATGAGTTGCTTTAGTTCACTCTAACCCATGGCATTTGCTACGTTAATGCCCATGGTCTTCGTATAACCGGTCCACCGACTTAGGATTGTAACTAGTCCACCAGCTTAGGATTACGTCTTCCAAGGTGCAGGAAACAAACTTAACCTTACAGTCCTTCAAACAAAAGCTTATCTCAAAAACAGACTCCATCTTTTCTATCCACCTAGTCAGATCAACTACTCCCTCGTTTCCATGGAAGGATTGTAGTTTGCAGTTCATTAAGTCTTTATATGAACAGACTCTGGTTGGACCTCGGTTATATCCTTGTGAACTCCCACCTCCACTGCCTCTTGAACTTACGTTCCTATGGTGCTATAAGTTTGTTATTGCATCAATGATACATTGGGATACCGATGCCTCAATTGCAGTTGAGCTCATAGGTTCGGGTTGTCCTGGGTTTCTCCTAGTGCGACGCATGATTCTAAATTTGTGGCATATGTAAGTTGTTATGACAATTTTGAGTTTTGATTTGATAATTTAGCTAAGAGAGTTAACTATATCAAGAAAATGAATCAAACAAGTAGCATAATATACAATAAGATCACATATATTTTTCATTAACTTCCATAAAAGTTTACATCAGATTTCCCAAAAAATGTACAATGATGTGGTTTGAACAGGAAAAACATATATTTTATTTGAAAAAAGAAGTAGCAGTACCTATTATTTTATACACTATTTTTCCCTCCTTCAAACCCAAAAATTATAGTTCCTAGCTTTCCTTGGCTAGAACTATCTACCTTAAGCCAAGACAAACCACCATCCAAGCTACTATTTGTGCTAATTGGTGCTATAGGCAACTAATCATAACTTCCAAAGTGGTTGCTCCTATCTCTGACACCAGAGAATGGGTCTCCTCCAGATGATTATATGCATGGAGGATCCTCATCTCATCTATATCCCTCCCCTGCTCCAAATCTCTAACTCTACCAGCCAGTAATTTGATCTCCCACCTCAGTGAATCACGATCCTCCTCCACCTGATGTATACGGTCCTCATGTCATGCTACCCGCAGAACTACTATGGGATCCTCTGGAATGGGATTGCGTCAAGGTGACTGGGAGGACTCTCCGACCTCATAAAACTCAATACTCTCCTCCCTGGTCCACTCACCACCTATGGAGTCCATTTGTGGGTGGGGTAAGGCTTCTTTGATGATCTTAATGATGATGATGATGAGGCTGCTCTCTTACGGGATGGAATAGGAATAGACTTTATGGGGCGGTTATAGTCCTGGGTCCCAAAGCATGACTACCAAAAGATCAGCCTGAGGATGGGGGTAGTAGAGCAACAATCTCTCAAGATGACTCCAAATCAGTAGGGTCCTCCTCCTAAGTCTCTGTAAGATCCCGATAGGAAGATGAATCAGGGTAAGGTGAACTATCTGCGGGTACTCCACTGAACTGCTCGTCATGCTGGTCCTCTTCCTCGACGGGGTCTTCTTCATCTTCAAATGGCTCATCATCAACTTATATTGGGGTAGGGGTATCATCGGATCATAATCACTCTCTTCCTCAGGAGTGTGTGGTACCATCTGGTCTTCTTCCTAGTAAGGATGCGACACCCAATACCATATATCCTCGATATCGCTCTGATATCTTGCATACGACATCAAACATGAAGATGTTTGTGAGGGATAATATGATAATCATATGATACATATAATTTCATATTATAAGTATATATAGTAGATAGTACCGTATCTCTGTTGACTCTCTATATGGGGGTATGTCGGATACTTGTCTCTAATCTGGATATTCTCAAGGCGTACCATTCCACTATGTGTTGAAGCTTCTTGCAATAGGTATTTATCTAAGGCTCTAGTATTCAGGAAATTGACCTAGACTTCTGATCTAAAAATCCTCTAGCTGTAGGATTCGACCTAACTTCTTAACTAATTGTACTAAAATATTGATCCATAAATACGCAAGTGTTTAGGTTGTCAACTACAGCATCCAAGTATAGGTTTGCGTCGGTTGGACCATAATAAAACTTAGTTTCACATTATAGGTCTAGTTACGGTACAGCCGCAGTACTAGACTAACCCTAGGATTCGTTTTTGACCTAAAATCTTAAGTTATGATTTGAATGGATGGTTTTTATAGTACATAGGTATATTTATAAGAGTTTGCATAACTCTTTATCTTATTAGTCTTTGTTTTGAGGTATTATATTAATTCTGTTTTTTTGTACTTCAAGACAATCAAGTAAGGATTTGCCAGATGAGAAGTGTCGGAGGGCAAGACCATTTTAGCATAGTGTCGTTTTGAAATTCAGCAATCCAAGAGACAGTTCAAACTAGTCACCTCTCTCGTAAATGTCCTAGAGATACATACAGTTGCAAAATTTATGAGATCTCACCACTCCAACCCATCAATACATGAAGAATAAGGGACAAATATGGAGATCTAGCAACTTAGCAATATAAATATTGAGTGTTAGATACTCACCAGGGTCTATAAGATAAGCTAGAAGATGAAGATGATGCTTGCAAGGTGAACCACCACACCAAAAGGCTTCCTTCTCCTTTAATGATCACAAAAGTACCAAAAATGAGCTCATTGTATACAAAGGAGGCTAGAGTTAGGGTTTTTGAGCTTAGGAGGGTGATGGAAGTTGAATGATCGCGAAACCCTAGCCATAAAGTCCTTTAAATAGGACTGTTGGGTATTTAGTGTTGTGTCATTTTGGGCTTATAGTTTAGTCTATTTTGTATCCGGGTTGGGCCTGTCCACCCGTTATTTATTATTAGGGTTTAGTTATTTAAGGTGCATGCATGCACTGTTTTACGTAATTTTCGAATCGTCTTTGAAAACCCTACACGCCTTTACAATAGTAGTTTTTATTGAGCTCTTCTAAGGCTATGATAATTAATCATTCGACATATTTGATATTCATTCTGTGTTCTTAATTTGGTTACCTGTTTGAATCTATCGATCACTCAAGATTTATTCTCAACAATTAATATAAGATCAGGAGACTGTGTAATCCATACGCATCTATTATGTTGAAAAAGCTATTAGGGTTTCCGCTTTAATAGGATCTGAGTTTGCCGTCTTCTTCGATTTCATCGATTACAGACGTTGAATCCTGATCTTTATTTTACCCTAAACTCAATTCTGTGTTTACACATCTGGTTCATACAGGTTTTCATTAAATCGACAACATGCAGTCTGACGATTCTCATGCCAACTCAATCAATCTTTCCAGCAGTATTGGATCTACAACAAGGATCCCTATTCTGTTTTGTAACACCCGGTTTTAAAAGTGTTTGATTGTGTCTTCGGAGGACAAGGGTATAAGCGTAATCTGGCGATTAGGTCTTTTATGGGTCTCGGGTTTTATTCGAAAGGTTTTAAGGCTTGGGTGTAGCAAGGAGCGTAGGGCTTCATGCCACATTTTCGTGGATATAAAGTTCGTTGGAAACGGACTTAGAACGAAGAAGTTATAGTACTTCGAAGTTGTTGGCAGAATTGGTCGCAGAATGGAAAAGTTTGCATTTCAGCCCATGCAGGCAAGGTGGCAGCCAAGTGAGTACGCCCAGCGTAAGCTGGGGTACGCCCATCGTAAGGGTGTAAAGTGGACGCGGGTGTTGGAGGCGTACGCTCAGAGTTTCTAAACCCTAATTTTAGGGCTATGCCACTATAAAAGGAATAATATGCCTTATTGGTTACCTGTTTGAATCTATCGATCATTCAAGATTTATTCTCAACAATTGGTATAAGAGCAGGAGACTGTGTAATCCATACACATCTATTATGTTGAAAGAGCTATTAGGGTTTCCACTTTAATAGGATATGAGTTTGCCGTCTTCTTCGATTTCATCGATTACAGACATTGAATCTTGATCTTTATTTTACCCTAAACTCAATTCTAGGTTTACACATCTGGTTCATACAAGTTTTCATTAAATCGACAACATGCAGTCTGACGATTCTCATGCCAACTTAATCAATCTTTCCAATAGTATTGGATCTACAACAAGGATCCCTATTCAGTTTTGTAACACCCGGTTTTAAAAGTGTTGGATTGTGTCTTTGAGGAGAAGGGCATAAATGAAATCTGGCGATTAGGTCTTTTATGGGTCTTGGGTTTTATTCGAAAGGTTTTAAAGCTTGGGGTGTAGCAAGGAGCGTAGGGCTTCGTGCCACATTTTCGTGGTTATAAAGTTCGTTGGAAACGGACATAGAACGAAGAGGTTATGGTACTTTGAAGTTGTTGGCAGAATTGGTCCCAAAATGGAAAAGTTTGCATTTCAGCCCTTGAATGCAAGGTGGCAGCCAGGTGAGTGCCCCAGCGTAAGCTGGGGTACGCCCATCGTAGGGGTGTAAAGTGGATGCGGGTGTTGGAGGCGTACGCCCAGTGTACACTCAGAGTTTCTAAACCCTAGTTTTAGGGCTATGCCACTATAAAAGGTATAATATGCCTTATTGGTCAGCCTCCATTTCATCTTTAGACAATCACCAAGAAACCCTAATCCTCCCATGAGTTTTCTTGGAGCTTTGGAGGCCATTAGAGAGCATTATGGTGTTGTGAATCCATTTTCCATGCAAGTGAAGAGCAAAGCAAGGTGGTAGTTCAAAGGAGAAGCTGTAGATCTGATATTGTTGCTTCATTTCAGATCATCTTGAGGTATAAAGTCTTAAACTTTCCCCTTAAATGCTTAGATCTATTATGATGAGTTTTTGTACTTTTTGGTCACAAGGATGGACCTTTATGGTTGAAATTCGATTCTTACGCTTAAAGTTGCCACTCTCAGTGTTAAATGAGTCCCTAAGGCATAAAGTTGCAATCTTGGAGGTCTTAATGGGTTAATGCATGAGTTAAGACCATTTCCATGGAAGTAGGTTATCATTATTAGGGTTTGAGATTATGTGGGTCATGAAAATCCATCAAGTAAGCAACTTTATGGTTTAAGACACTAAAGAGGACTTGGATCTGTAATTGTAGCTTCTAGAGTAGAGTATTAAGCACTTAATGGAAAAGTGGCTTAACAGAGGAGTACGTTGGGCGTACATCCAGGTACGCGCATCGTACACCACATTCAGCCAGTATGCTTAGCATACAAGGGAGTACGCCCCCCGTACTCATCAGTTATGGGCTTGGAGTGTTTTGGGCCTTTGGTTGGGCCAGACAGTGGACTTTTGGCCTTTGGGCCTTAGTAGACCATCAGAAGTCAGATGTTTTGGGCCAGGAATATGTTTGGGCTTAAGGTAAGGCCCGTTAGAGGGGTTGGGCCTAATTTAGCAAATTGGGTCATTAATGGGCCACTAGTGGGCTTCGAAAGCCTACCTAGTGTTGGGCTTTTGTTTTGGGATTAGGCCTAAGTTTGGATCATACTGGGCCAGGGGTAGAATGGTCATTTTACCCCATGCATGGAATAAAGATTATGGTATGGGACCCAATCACTAATTGGCTATATTGTTAGCTAGAGACGGCTTGGGAAGCTGGCGGGGCAGCTGCTAAGGAAATTCATGCGGGAAGCTTCTGTAGTGCGAGGTGAGTCTTCTCACCATACCAATGGGTCTAAGGCACCAAGATTGGCCCATTTTATGATAATTGGTATACTTGTTGTGTAGAGGTGTGTGGCTTGAGTATGTGGTAATATGCGGTAGAGATAGCCTTTATGGCTAACGGTAGAGATAGCCTTTGTGGCTAACGGTAGAGATAACCTTTAGGGATAATGGTAGAGATAACCTTTATGGCTAATGGTAGAGATAGCATTTACGACTAGTGGTAGAGATAACCTTTATGGCTAAGGGTAGAGATAGCCTTTGTGGCTAATGGTAGAGATAGCTTGATAGCTAATTGATCTGTATTATGTGGTAGAGGTAGGTTTTATATCTAATTGATATGTGGTATGCGGTAGAGATAGCTTTTATAGCTAATATGATATGTGTTATGTGGATTGTGTGTGGGGTATTGATGTGTGTGAAACAAACTAGTTTTAATCCTACTAACTTAGACACAAAATAAACACACGAAAGGCAGTGTACCTATCGATTAGTAATATAGTTCAAGCAAGTAGGGTATCGAGCACAAGGAACGGTAAACAATTAAAATAAATGCTAATATTATCTAAATAAAACAAGTAAAAAAAGATTTTTATCTAGTTTTGCAAGACTAGAAACTTAAATACTTTACTAACACGCAAACTAAGCAACTAATAGCTAAGAAAACAAAGATCAACTAAATTCAATGATTAAAAGGCCTTCTGTTTAGGTTCGAATCATTTGTTCCCATTGATGATTTCAATGTATCGGATTAATTCTTCATTGGCTACCGACTAAGATGATTAGTGTCACGTTCGCTATTACTAATCCTTAGGAAACAAATTAACTCAAGTAGTGGCCAGTTGTCTAAATTAACGGATTTCCTAGTTATTGATTCGGGTTAAATAAGACTTGTAATGGTTAATTAAATTGGCCCTTCAGTTAACCTCTTGCTGATGTTCATCAAACAATCTCACACATTAACTTACCTATCTTCTAGTTAATTCTAGTTTCACATTCGTTATTCCTAGACATACAACTATGTGGTCACAATAAATCATATGAAATTAATAACTAAGAGATGTTCATACAACTTAATTACTAATTTATTAACAGAAGAATAGTTATTGTTAACACATAAGGTTCTTTAACAAGCTTAATAAAACATAATCACCAATTAAAATTAATCCTAATCAAATAATCAATCCATGTTCACAAATTCATCTACCTAAACAGAAGTTATGAGTTTTAGCTCATGATTACAGCAGAAACAAGCTCAAAAACGAAATCAGTTGGTAAAAACATAGATCAAACAAGAAATTAGGTAAAGAGTAAACTTGATTTTTCCTTGATTCTCCTTCAAATTGAATGTAGGGTTGATTCCCTTGCTTCCCACGCTCCAGCAGCACCTTTAGTCGACAATTGGCCTCTAAGGGTTCACCTCTATATGCTAGGGTATCGATCTGAAAGTCCCTTTATATAGATTTTCACAAAACAGAGGCTACTCGGCGAGTCCAGTGACCTACTCGCCGAGTACATCACTAAAAACCCGTGTACGGCAAGTCAGCGCGTCCAGAATCGTGAAAGTTCGATACAAATTGCCGAGTAATCGACCCTACTCGTCGAGTAATTTTCGAATCGGCATTTTCTCAAAACACGAAAGTCGTCCGAAATTGTGTCTACTTTTCAGAACATTTTGAATCTCGTCAATCGGAGTTACGGTTCATGAGATATGGCCAAAACACTGACGAGGGGTCAAGCTGTCCAGCAACATCCTTCTTTCTTCAAAATCCAAGATCCAAGCTTCCAATCGCTAGTTCCGCTTCATTTTCCTTTCTAGCATGTAATTGTTGCTGAAAAATGAAATTATAAACTAATTAAGCACCTTTGGTTCATTATTTGAGATAAAATTAACATAAAGTATTAAGATCATGCATGATTTTTATGACTAAATATGCCCATATCAGGTATGCTCTGGGGGACTCACTAAGCTTTGTGCTTATGGTTTACAATTTTTGTTTCAGGTATCATCGGTTTGGAAAAGAAGAGCTCGGATTTATCGCAGTGCACACACTTAAGATTTCCGCAATGATTGATTTTGGGATAAACTCTGATGAATGATTTACTTAACTATGATTTGGAATTTTGAATTAAATGGTATCAATGTTTTAGTTATATTAAAGATGAAATTTTTACCCTTGATTTTCGGTTCGTTACAAGTTGGTATCAGAGCCTTGCTTTGAGGGATTCGGACATACTTTTGGGTGTGTTTGTACTCAGATTGAGGATCTATAAAGCTTTCAAAAGAAAATTGTTTTAAGTAAATAATTCCTAAGACAAGAAAGGGCGTGGCGCATGCAATCAGCCGAGCTCAAGTAAGTTTCCCCAAAATACCCACATTTCTTATCTGTTATGATTTGATTATGAATCTGTGAATCACATGCTAGTTAGGGCTAGGGGAGATGCATGTATATATTGTATGAGCTGGTAGACTTGCATGCTAGTGTTGAATAGTCAACAATAGGTTGGCCTGATATATGGTGTTTGTAGCCATGAGGATATTGGATCTCATGTTGGAATGAGAATGAAAATTGGTATTTGTAACTACAATGTGTATGTTTTGAAAATTATGTACGGTTAGGATATTATAGCCTTAGAATAGCTGATTTAACCTTATTTCCTATGGTCTTAGGGTAAAGTCTATTATTCGACAGTCTATTAGATCTTGTTTTGTGTATAATTTGCATGCATAAGGCAACCGACAGCGAGGATGGATGGATGGGGACATCATGAGTGGTGGTATGTGAGCCGAATGTTTTATGATAGCTTCACAGGTTGGAGAGTGGCCTAGGGAGAGCCTAGGATGAGATTAGTGACAGGTGTTACCTGCTTGCGAATTATACGGGTGGATAGACTGACTTGTCTAGTGTATGCTGGTTAGATTTACCGATTACCTGAATGTTGCTTTCTTTGTGCTTTGTAGGACTCTTATTAATGTGAGTTAGCTATTAAATGAATATGCTAAGTCACATGTAGCACAGATTGGATAATCTCAGAGTGATGGACTTGACCCTATTGCGCAACTCTCGTATGAGTCTAACCATTATAGGGATGAGTCTTTTACTTGAAGGATTATCTGATCTCTGCTACATGTGGCTATATTCACGAGGTAGCTAGTTGACATTAATGGGAATCTTTCAGCAGCTGAGGGCATGGCGAGGTTGGGAACCTAGGAAAGCCTAGGATATGCTCCAGTGAGTTTAGTGGGGTGTTTCGGTGAAGTTGGGAACCTAGGGGGAGCTTAGGAGGTACTACGGTAGAGATCATCTTGTTGTTCAGCAAAAACTTAGTATATCGGTGGAGTAAGTGACTCAGAGGATTCAAGAGGATTGCCGAGGAAAGTATGGATACATGTGGAAGGTAGCATTGGGCCCGTACTATTGAACGCACAAGATCCATACTCGAATCAGTGGGAGTCTTAGAGAATCTGAGAAGCTTATGGGAATGAGAACTCTTGGTTATGCCTTGATCGTAGGACTAGTTGCTTCGCATAATGGGGATGATCGTGCATGGGTAGGACCGGGGTTTGGTCCCGGCTCCGGTGGTGAGCCAGTTAGCAGAAGGACAGCCAAGATTTCGAGTTCGCCTTGGATCTCTTGTATCAGGCAGCAAGGGTTGATTGTGTGATTTATTGCGCTTTGGGATTTGAAACTATTTCTTGGGAATAGTTTATAGTCAGTTTAGAGTAGAGGTTGCTCCGGCTAGGGGTGTTCAAAACCGGATATCCGAATTTCGGATATCCGAAAATTCGGATAGTTGATTATTGATATCCGAATCCGTATCCGAAATTTCGAATATCCGAAAAAATTTCGGATACGGATTCGGATATTAAACCGGATATCCGAATTTCATTAGTTTTAAATAAAGAAAATAAACCCTCCAAAAACAAGAATGTTTTCGTGCATTTGTTAGGTATAATAAGACTTCATTTGGTCCGGTTAAATGCAAGTTACGTCATGATACCTGAAGATCTTGAGAAATCAAACTCAAATTACTAAAATGAACATTAAAAAGGTAACATTTATACCATCCTCACTTTGCGTACCAAGTAAAAATGTTAATAATTTGTCTTTTTGAATTTCAAATGAAAAAACCCAATGCATTAAAACTATTTTTAATAATTTTTTATATTATATATTTCGGATTTCGGATATCCGAAATATCCGAAATTTTCACATTTAAATATCCGTATCCGAATCCGAAAAACCGGATATCCGAATTTCGGGTACCCGAATTTTCGGATATTCGATTTTTCAGGTATTTTCGGAACGGATTTTCAAAATTTTCGGATCGGATGTTCGGATGCGGATATTTTTTACCACCCCTAGCTCCAGCTACTATAGCTCAGCCATTGGCGAATGAGGTGGTTAGGGTGTCAGGGTGCGAGACCCTGACTGATATGGATCCCAGAGCCGAGGACGGAATATTGATTAGGAGCACCTCAATGAGAGAGGTTCAGGTCAGGTGAATTTATTGAAGGGTCTCGGGCGGAGACCCAAGAGTTTGGATCAGTTTTTGAGAGGCCAGCAGGGTCGGATCCAATGCAACACTTGCAGAAAACTGCGCGATGAAGTTTCGTTCTAAGGGTTGGGTTGTCATTGGGATCGGAATGAGGTGTTACATCATGTTCTCAGGGTGGTCGAGGTATCATAGGAGGAGGTGGTCAGGATTCCTTCAGATGTTTGCAGATATGCTATCTTCGGCCATTTCCAGTGGATATTGGGTATTTATATCGCTTGGGAATTATGATAAGTTGGATCTCGGGTTAGTTTTTTGCTATTGTCTGGATTAGAAAGGGTTGTCAGATGCCATTCAACATGTCGAGGAATCTTTGAGAGATCTTCAGACGGATGTATCTTGCGGAGCTGATTCCGCGTGTACCGTGATTGCTCCGAGTTGTTGTCGGAATCTGTTCAGTGATCTGGGTTGCTATGGGTGCAGCAAGTTTGGCCACGTCTTCAGGGATTGCCCATAGGGAGAAAGCCCTATATATTTTCTTTGTGTTTAGGTGTGTCACACCCACAAACCAGAACGGTGGAATCGTTCGAGGGCGGATGACCTCATGTAGTATCATAACAGTTGAATAAATAGTAATGAAAACAAACTCAACCATCATAAATATAATTTAAAAAATTACATTGTTGATTGTAATACATGTTTCAAAAGAAAATTACATTATGATGATAAAATAAGTTTGAAATTGACGCCTTAGCGTCCCTTCCCCAAAAGCTGTTTTTACCTGTATTACTGAATCCCTGACAAATACAAGTAGTTTTGAAAAAGTGTCAACAATTAAGTTGGTGAGTTCATAAGCGTTTTTGTATAAGAATTGTATGCCTTTTTGTATAAAGTAACTGAGTTTGTTTCTAGAAAATCCAATATTTTCCATAAATGAATAGTAGTTTTAAAAGTTCCAAAAACCTGAAATGCATAAGTATTTTCCATACCTAAAATAGTGTAAGTAGATTTATATATGTATATATAACTACTAAGGCGTTTAATAGCCCCGTAAATCAAATGTTTTAATACTTCATGTGAGTTTTATAACCGTACTATTGACCCAGACTGCCTGTAATAACATTCTTCAGGCGTTGGAATGATATGACATTTGTCACCCCAGACCTGCCGGTCCAACTGTAGCTAACAGTTTAGGCGCGGGATTGTCAATCCTGTATAGATCTATACACAAGTATCACGCTCTCCTTACAAGAGATTATGGTATATAATACAAGACTTAAAATGCATACGTGAAAGTACGTGAAGTCAAAAAACTCACAAAGTTTGTATCAAATAGAATTACGTATGAAAAGTCCATTATTCTTGTAAAAGTAAGTATTTCCTTTCTATATTGTTTATAGAGTGTAAAATATCATGAATATCTCGTAAACTATACCTATTATAGTTTTCCAAAAATGTATTTCATTTGCGTGATAAACCTTAGTGTGTTACTAACCTTGCATGTAAAGTATAACATTTGTAATAACGTTATTTTACTTATTTAACATTTATACACAAAATGTAGATAAAGTATTTGAAACTATATGTAATAATTTGCATTTTAACATAAGTTTTTCATGCATTTCACATGTAATCCCCCCCACCCTTAAAACATAGAAAAGACGTGAAAATATATCGGTATGAACTCACCTGGAAAGTGTGGTGATTTGACGAAAACAAGACTTTTCTCGGGCAGCACTTCAACCGGAAAGTGGAAAAGTTCTTGGGAATCTCGGGGCTTCGAACAATCGTCGGAGCTTGGATATGGAACCGGGATTTCGGGATAGTCTTGAGAGGCTTGAAAGTGAGAAAATGGGAGAGAAATGGTGTAAATTAGCAAATGAAGCCGGAACCCTCGCATCCTATTTATAGGAGGGGAACCTGGCCTCATACGTTGGGCGTACGTTGGGTGTACATCAGCGATGATGTCACCCTTGGATGCCGGACTTCGGATGGGACGGGCTAGAGTGCATAGGGTAGACGTGGTCGATCCGAGGCCCCGTATGGCGTACGTTGGGCGTACCCTCGTACGCTGGGAGTACCCCCTTAGTTTGTGTGCCTTAATCTTCTAAAATGCATAACTTCCGCATACAAGCTCCGTTTTTGACGTTCTTTATATCCACGCATAGGTGTGAATATAATCTACAACTTTCATTTAGACTTCGTTGGAAAATTTTGATTTTATTTTTAATTATATATTTTTAATAGGTCGGGGCAGGAAAATACCGTTAAAAATACATAACTTCTTCATCCGATGTCTGTTTTCGTCTGTCTTTTTCCCGTTGTACTACTATTGTCGAGATCTTCAACTCTCGTTTAGGTTGTGTCGGCTAAATATTGCTCGATCTCTATTTCGAGTTTTTAGTTGTCTATTGCTACTCCGAAACGTAGAAAAATCCTAACTTCCTCATACGAAGTCAGATTTGGACGTTCTTTTTATGTATGTTCACGGTTTAATGATATCTACAACATTTGTTTAGAAACCTAAGGCTAAAAAGTATTTTATTGAAAATTCACGTTTTACGCTTAACAGTGTTTTACTAGTTTTGCTGCGGATTTTCGGTTGGTCATAACTTCTTCGTTATAACTCGGATTTTTTTTTTTGTTCTTTATATTTTTGAAAAACTTGTTACGATATCTATTACTTTATGCAACCCAATTGAGACTTTGAAACATTTTATTTTTGACGCTATTTTTATTATATCAAAAGTAGATTACAATACTTGACTTAAGTCATTACATTGATTTAAAATATCGGGTTGTCACATCGTCCCCCCGTTAGAGAGAATTTCGTCCCAAAATTTATTCTAAGATAAGTATTTATGGACTAGGGAAAAAGATGCGGGTATTTTTGTTTCATCCGATCTTCTCGCTCCCAGGTGTATTCAGGCCCTCGCTTTGCATTCCAACGGACCTTCACAATGGGTATGCGACTTTGTTTTGTTCTTTTAATTTCCCTATCCATGACTTGTACTGGCTCTTCTACAAAATGGAGACTCTCGTTGATTTCGATTTCGTCCATAGGGACGACGAGGGTCTCATCGGACTATCACTTCTGTAAGTTTGACACATGAAAGGTAGGATGTACGTTATTAAGTTCTTGCGGTAATCGAAACTTGTATGCTACCGGGCCGATCCTGGCAAGGATCTCGAATGGTCTGATATACATTGGATTTAGTTTACCACATTTACCAAAACGTATTAATCCCTTCCAGGGTGAGACCTTCAATAGCACTCGGTCCCCAACCTGACATTCCAAGGGCTTCTGTCTTTTGTCCGCATAACTCTTTTGTCTGTCTCTTGAGGCTTTTAGTCATTCCCGGATTTGGACAATCCTTTCGGTCGTTTCTCTTATGATTTCTGGGCTTGTGAGAGTGTTGTCAGGTATTTGACCTCTAGCTAGTTGCGTGTCACCCACTTCAGCCCATAATAGAGGTGATATGCGCTTGCGACCGTAGAGGGCTTCGAATGGAGCAACCTTGATGCTAGTGTGATAGCTATTGTTGTATGAGAACTCGACTAGCGGTAAATGGGTATCTCATGCCTTACCAAAATCGATCATACAAGCTCTTAGCATATCTTCCAAAGTTTGAATGTTCCTCTCACTTTTACCATCTGTTTGTAGATGGTAAGCGGTACTCTTGTCTAGTCTCGTTCCTATAGATTTTTGTAGTGACTGCCAGAACCGTGAGGTGAATCTACTATCTCTGTCGGCGATAATGGATATTGGTACACCATGCAGTCGCACAATCTCTTTGATGTATGTTCAAGGTAGTTTCTCCATCTTGTCAGTTTCCTTTATTGGTAGGAAGTGCGCGGATTTGGTTAATCTGTCGACGATCACCCAAATGGTGTCAAGTCTGCTCGCTGCTTTGGGTAACTTGGTTATGAAATCCATGGTTATCCGTTCCCACTTCCACTCGGGTATTTCGGGTTGTTGTAACAATCCCGAGGGCTTTTGGTACTCTACTTTGACTTTGGCGCAAGTCAAACACTTGCCTACATAGGCAGCAATCTCGGCTTTCAAGTTCGGCCACCAATACAATTTCTTGAGGTTCGGATACATCTTGTCTGAACCGGGATGAACGGAGTATCGAGTATTATGAGCCTCATTAATTACAACGTCTCTGAATCCACCAAGCTTCGGTGTCTAGATTCAATTCATGAAGTAACGAACTCCGTCACCCTTGACTTCAAGATTCTTATCATTTCCTCTTAAGGCTTCGCCAGCCACGTTTTCTGTTTTCAAGGCTTCCTTTTGAGCTTCCTTGATTTGCGTGGACAGGTGTGAATGGATTGTCATGGTTAAGGACTTCACTCAGCGGCCCGAGTACTCCTTTTGACTAAGAGCATCAGCTACTATATTAGCTTTTCCCGGATGATAACGAATCTTGCATTCGTAATCGCTCAGTAGTTCAACCCATCGTCTCTGTCTCATGTTGAGTTCTTTTGGTTGAGAATGTGTTGAAGGCTCTTGTGACCGGTGAAGATTGTGCATTTCGTGCCATATAGATAGTGCCTCCAGATCTTTAGGGCGAAAACGACTCCTCCTAGTTCTAGGTCGTGGGTAGTGTAGTTGACTTCGTGCGTCTTGAGTTGTCTCGAGGCGTATGCGATAACCTTTCCTCGTTGCATTAGAACACATCCCAAACCTTGGTTTGATGCGTCGCAGTAGACCACAAAGTCTTATATTCCTTCTGGCAGGGATAATATAGGTGCGCTGCATAGGGCTTGTTTTAGTGTTTGGAATGCAGCGTCTGGCTTTTCTCCTCAATTGTAGGTTACACCCTTCTGAGTCAGAGCGGTAAGTGGTTTGGCAATCTTCTGAGTCATGTAGTATCATAACAGTTGAATAAATAGTAAAGAAAACAAACACAACCATCATAAATATAATTTAAAAAGTTACATTGTTGATTGTAATACATGTTTCAAAAGAAATTACATTATGATGATAAAATAAGTTTGAAATTGACGTCTTAGCGTCCCTTCCCCAAAAGTTGTTGTTACCTATATTACTGAATCCCTAAGAAGTACAAGTAGTTTTGAAAAAGTGTCAACAATTAAGTTAGTGAGTTCATAAGCGTTTTTGTATAAGAATTGCATGCCTTTTTGTATAAAGTAACTGAGTTTGTTTCAAGAAAATCCAATATTGTCCATAAATGAATAGTAGTTTTAAAAGTTCCAAAAACCCGAAATGCATAAGTATTTTCCATACCTAAAATAGTGTAAGTAGATTTATATATGTATATATAACTACTAAGGCGTTTAATAGCCCCGTAAATCAAATGTTTTAATACTTCATTTGAGTTTTATAACCGTACTATTGACCCACAATGCATGTAACAAGGTTCTTCAGGCGTTGGAATGATATGACATTTGTCACCCCAGACCTGTCGGTCCAACTGTAGCTAGCAGTTTAGGTGCGGGATTGTCAATCCCGTATAGATCTATACACAAGTATCACACTCTCCCTACAAGAGATTATGGTATATAATACAGGACTTAAAATGCGTATGTGAAAGTACGTGAAGTCAAATATCTCACAAAGTTTGTATCAAATAGAATTATGTATGAAAAGTCCATTGTTCTTGTAAAAGTAAGTATTTCCTTTCTATATTGTCCATAGAGTGTAAAATATCATGAATATCTCGTAAACTATACCTATTATAGTTTTCCAAAAATGTATTTCATTTGCGTGATAAACCTTAGTGTGTTACCAACCTTGCATGTAAAGTATAACATTTGTAATAACGTTATTTTACTTATTTAACAGTTATACACAAAATGTAGATAAAGTATTCGAAACTGTATGTAACGATTTGCATTTTAACATAAGTTTTTCTTGCGTTTCACATGTATTCCCCCCCCCCCCCTTAAAACATAGAAAAGACGTGAAAATATAGGGGTATGAACTCACCTGGAAAGTGTGGTGATTTAACGAAAACAAGACTTTTCTCAGGCAGCACTTCGACCGGAAAGTGGAAAAGTTCTCGGGAATCTCAGGGCTTCGAACCTTCGTCGGATCTTGGATATGGAATCGGGATGCCGGGATAGTCTCGAGAGGCTTGAAAGTGAGAAAATGGGAGAGAAATGGTGTAAATTAGCAAATGAAGCCGGAACCCTCGCATCCTATTTATAGGAGGGGAACCTGGCCTCGTACGTTGGGCGTACATCACCGATGATGTCACCCTCGGATGTCGGACTTTGGATGGGACGGGCTAGAGTGCATACGGGAGACGTGGTCGATCCAAGGCCCCATATGGCGTACACTGGGCATACCCTTGTACGCTAGGCGTACCCTCGTACGTTGGGTGTACCCCCTTAGTTTGTGTGCCTCAATCTTCTAAAATGCATAACTTCCGCATACGAGCTCTGTTTTTTACGTTCTTTGTTTCCACGCGTAGGTGAGAATATAATCTACAACTTTCATTTCAACTTCGTTGGCAAATTTTGATTTTATTTTTAATTATATATTTTTAATAGGTCGGGACAGGAAAAGACCGGTAAAAATACATAACTTCTTCATCCGATGTCCGTTTTTGTCTGTCTTTTTACCGTTGTACTACTATTGTTGAGATCTTCAACTCTCGTTTAGGTTGTGTCGGCTAAATATCGCTCGATCTCTATTTCGAGTTTTTAGCTGTATACCGCTACTCCGAAGCTTAGAAAAATCCTAACTTCCTCATACGAAGTCAGATTTGGACGTTTTTTTATGTATGTTCACGGTTTAATGATATCTACGACATTCGTTTAGATACCTAAGGCTAAAAATTATTTTATTGAAATTTCGTGTTTTACGCTTAACGGTGTTTTACCGGTTTTGTTGTGGATTTTCGGTTGGTCATAACTTCTCGTTATAACTCGGATTTTTGTGTTCTTTATATTTCTGAAAACCTTGTTACGATATCTATTACTTTATTCAACCCAATTGAGACTTTGGAACATTTTATTTTTGGCGCTATTTTTATTATATCAAAAGTAGATTACAGTACTTGACTTAGGTCATTACGTTGACTTGAAATATCGGGTTGTCACAAGGTGGACGACAAGGAGGTCGACTATCTGACGATCAGGGAGGAGCAGTGAGTGCACCTGCTCCAATCATTTTTTGGATTGGTTCAAGGGCTTGAATGAGGGAGTTATGACTAGTTTTCAGTAACCTTAGTATTTATGTTTGGAAGAACCATCGGGATTGCCGAGAGAAGAGAGAGTTGTTGCTGAGGTTTGGTTAGACTATCCATTCGTTGGATTCCAAGATCTGAGTGTGATGTCGCTTTTTAAGCGTTTGAGGTCATTGAAGTTGTTGGGATACAAGAAGTGTTAGCTGGATTTCAGGAAGTGTGTTGTTTGGGCAAGGATACTTTTGGTGTGCTAGCTTTGGTAAGCACTGGCCGTCAGCAAGGTAAACATTGGAACATAATGAAGATTGGGAATCCTTCAATTATCGTGTGTCAAGCGGACTTAGTTGAATCTAAGTAGGGGAGAACCGTCCAGGTATCCAGGGCAGAAGCAAGGGTGAAAGTGATGTAAGTCTACGGGGGAGTTGTAGCATTCACTAATGGTCAGTTAGGGTATAGTGTTGTAAGACTGCGGGGGAGCCGTATCATTCACCAGCAGTAGAGAGTGGTGTAAGACTGTGGGGGTGTTGTAGCGTTCATAGATTCTTTCGGGTGATTTAGACTAAGGCAGGCTAGTTCGTAGGGTTGTGGGAGAGCCACAACTTAGTTAGGATCAGGACCAGAGGTGATTGACCGATCAGTTATCCAGGGGCGATCCCGGATGGTTATGGGAATTTAGGATGGAACCGGTAGAGACTGTTGAGTTAGGGGTTGGACCTTGTGATACAGGATCTTATGGTCGAGTAGTGCATGTTTCTGTAGGGCTACGGCTGGGTAGCCCTGATATTGGATCTCATAAGAACCTGGTGGTTGGACCGGGTGCGAGACTGGAAGTCTCAAGGAATCGGATAAGGGTATTTATTAATCGGTTGAGTGAAGGATGATGGGAAGTCATGGTACATTATGCAAAATGCCGATTCGAGGATCTCTAGATAGGAGCGGAGTAACATTTCGGATTTGGATAGGAACCCGAATCGGAATTCATGTAGGATTTTGTTTCAGTGAGATGGGATGTGAGGCATCTATATGCCAAGGGCATCGAGGGCAGAATTCCAGGGTGATGAACGGGTTGGTTTGAAGGTATTTTAAGCCATTATGATGTATCTTGGGTGGATCTATTTGTAATAGAGCCACGACATGTCGGAATCAGTAAACGGTAGGTCGAAGGAGACCGGGTATGATGTGAGACTACAACTATTCTGGTAGTATTCATCTTTTGCGTCGGATTCAGTGGTGACAAGTTGTCAGCCTATCTCGATCGGATGGATCAAATGGATTGAAGGAGATAGGGCAGTTTCGGTTAGACGAGGTATCCTTCGGAGATCGCATGGGACTGCTGAGTGTGTTTTTGGCTCAGCAATCGGGTAGGTGTACGGTGTTCCGAACAGTTGCCAGACAGGTTGGGACTAGGGAGGTCCCCGATTGTTCTACAGGAAAGTAGCCATGTGGCAACAAGAGGAGTAGGAGCAAATTAAGTGATTTGGGGTCTGTGTGTGGAATTGCTTGTTATTCGGTAGGCGCAGTTGACCAGTGATTTTGTCTTTTTGGAAGCCTCGAGGTATTACAGGTGGAAAGTATTCTATTTAGGTTGGTTTTCTATTGGAATCTATTCGATGGCGATTCGATGTGAGCGGTCTGTCAGGGGAACAGACCATCTCGAAACTTCAGATTTCAGATGGAGCAGATGTGATCAAGTTGTCTAGTATTTCGGGAATGGTGACACATGATTTCAAGGACGAAATCTAATTTAAGTAGGGGAGAGTTGTAACACCCGGTTTTGAAAGTGTTCGATTGTGTCTTCGGAGGACAGGGGCATAAGCGTAATCTGGCGATTCGGTCTTTTATGGGTCTTGGGTTTTATTCAATAGGTTTTAAGGCTTGGGGTGTATCTAGGAGCATAGGGCTTCATGCCACATTTTCGTGGATATAAAGTTCGTCGGAAACGGACTTATAACGAAGAAGTTATAGTACTTCAAAGTTGTTGGCAAAATTGGTCCGTGAATGGAAAAGTTTGCATTTCAGCACATGCATGCCAGGTGGTAGCCAGGTGAGTACGCCCAGCGTAAGCTGGGGTACGCCCATCGTAGGGGTGTAAAGTGGACGCAGGTGTTGGAGGCGTACGCGCAACGTACGAGAAGTACGCCCATCATACGCTTAGAGTTTCTAAACTCTAATTTTAGGGCTATGCCACTATAAAAGGAATAATATGCCTCATTGGTCAGCCTCCATTTCATCTTTAGACAGTCACCACGAAACCCTAATCCTCCCATGAGTGTTCTTGGAGCTTTGGAGGCAATTAGAGAGCATTATGGTGTTGTGAATCCATTTTCCAAGCAAGTGAAGAGCAAAGCAAGGTGGTAGTTCAAAGGAGAAGTTGTAGATCTGAGATTGTTGCTTCATTTCAGATCATCTTGAGGTATAAAGTCTTAAACTTACCCCTTAAATGCTTAGATCTATTATGATGAGTTTTTGGACCTTTTGGGTCCCAAGGATGGAACTTTATGGTTGAAATTCGATTCTTAGGCTTAAAGTTGCCACTCTTAGTGTTAAATGAGTCCCTAAGGCAGAAAGTTGCAATCTTGGAGGTCTTAATGGGTTAATGCATGAGTTAAGACCATTTCCATGGAAGTAGGTTATCATTATTAGGGTTTGAGATTATGTGGGTCATGAAAATCCATCAAGTAAGCAACTTTATGGTTTAAGACACTAAAGAGGACTTGGATCTGTAATTGTAGCTTCTAGAGTAGAGTATTAAGCACTTAATGGAAAAGTGGCTTAACAGAGGAGTACGTTGGGCGTACATCTAGGTACGCGCATCGTACACCACATTCAGCCAGTATGCTTAGCATACAAGGGAGTACGCCCCCCGTACTCATCAGTTATGGGCTTGGAGTGTTTTGGGCCTTTGGTTGGGCCAGACAGTGGACTTTTGGCCTTTGGGCCTTAGTAGACCATCAGAAGTCAGATGTTTTGGGCCAGGAATATGTTTGGGCTTAAGGTAAGGCCCGTTAGAGGGGTTGGGCCTAATTTAGCAAATTGGGTCATTAATGGGCCACTAGTGGGCTTCGAAAGCCTACCTAGTGTTGGGCTTTTGTTTTGGGATTAGGCCTAAGTTTGGATCATACTTGGCCAGGGGTAGAATGGTCATTTTACCCCATGCATGGAATAAAGATTATGGTATGGGACCCAATCGCTAATTAAGTATATTGTTTTGTAGAGACAGCTTAGGACGCTGGCGGGCAGCAGCTAAGGAAATTCATACGGGAAGCTTCTGCAGTGTGAGGTGAGTCTTCTCACCTTACCAATGGGTCTAAGATACCAAGGCTGGCCTATTTTATGATAGTTGGTATATTTGTTGTGTAGAGGTGTGTGGCTTGAGTATGTGGTAATATGCGGTAGAGATAGCCTTTATGGTTAATGGTAGAGATAGCCTTTGTGGCTAACGGTAGAGATAGCCTTTGGGGATAATGGTAGAGATAGCCTTTATAACTAAGGGTAGAGATAGCCTTTGTGGCTAATAGTAGAGATAACTTGATAGCTAATTGATTTGTATTATGTGGTAGAGGTAGCCTTTATAGCTAATTGATATGTGGTATGCGATAGAGATAACTTTTATAGCTAATATGATATGTGTTATGTGGATTGTGTGTGGGGTATGCTCTGGGGGACTCACTAAGTTTTGTGCTTACAGTTTACAGTTTTAGTTTCAGGTATCATCGGTTTGGAAAAGAAGAGATTAGATTGATAGCAATGCACACACCTATGATTTCCGCAATGATTGATTTTGGGATAAACTCTGATGAATGATTTATCTGTCACACCCCAAAACCGGAACGGCGGAAATGTTCTGGGGTGGATGACGTCATGTCAAGTATCACAACATATGCAGTATAGTAATCAAAGTACAACAACCATTGCATTAATAGTAATAGTTTTACATAAGTTACATTTCATAGAGACATTAAAGTAATACAAGTAATAATATAGGTGCAGCTTGGTACTAAACTGTCTTCACCAAAAGCTCCTGGGATGTACCTGTCTATTGCTGACCTGAGAATACAAGTTACTTTGAAAGCGAGTATCAACATTTTTATAAATGCTGGTGAGTTCATAAGTATTTAATGTCATTTATGTAAGTAAGCATTTTATTCAAGATAACTTTATAAAAGTAGTAGTTTAGAGTCTACAGTGTATTAGAGTCCTCTCCAGAAAATCCTATATTTTCTAATTAAAAGGAGTCTTCTACCAAGACTCGACAGTGTTATGTTTCAAAGAGAAATTTTCCCTGAAATACTATCACTACCCAAAATACGGTATTTGACTTTAAAGAAAGTAGGAGAATATTACTAGTAAAATACAAGGGAAAATAACATATGCCTCAGCAGAAAATACTGCCGACTAAGGCAAAGAAATCATAGACTCCAGGAGAGTATTGAGTGAAGGACACGCTTGGCTCAGTGTAACAAAAGGAGACACAGACCCCAAACGGTATCAAATGAAAGATACGGCTAGCAAGGTCTAAAACAAAGAGACACAGACCCCAGACAATATCAAATGAAAGATACGGCTAGCAAGGTCTAAAACAAAGAAACACAAACCCCAGATAGTATCAAATGAAAGATACGGCTAGCAAGGTCTAAAACAAAGAGTAATTCTAAGAGTGTGTTTCCAGCATACAGTGTTAATTATCGTTACCTTAAGGCCATGAATTATAAGGTTAACATGGAGATACTCGTAACCATACTGATCGACACTAGAGTTCTTGACACCCTGCAAGCGTCAGTGTAAATATGGCATTTGTCACCCCCTGGGCTTGGTAGGCCGTGGACTGTAGCTAGCAGCCAGGGTACGGGGTGTCAGTCCCGTATAGATCTATACACACAATGCCCACTCTCCCTACAGGAGACTCTGGTTACCAACTCGACGACAGGGAGATCCGTGTCTTGAAGATGCATCTCGTAATCTGAATTCTATTAGAGGCGTTGGACTAACGGTAGAGACTCACAAGTGAACTGATCGATGTAAACCTTCATCTCTATACATGTATACATGATATATAATTAATGTTTAAACGACCTTCGGATGGATATCCGATACCCACCAGACCACATCCAAACGAGGAAAAGGAAATAGGGCGAACTAGCCTTCCTAAGTCCTTTAAACATCATTTATATAACTATACAGGTACAGGCATGCATTTAATGACGTAGAAGCATTTAACTAAGTAGAAGCGTTTAACGAAGTAGAAGCGTTTCACGAAGTAGAAGCGTTATCAAGTAGAAGCGTTTCACGAAGTAGAAGCGTTGTCAAAGTAGAAGCGTTTCACGAAGTAGAAGCGTTATCAAAGTAGAAGCGTTTCACGAAGTAGAAGCGTTATCAAAGTAGAAGCGTTTCATGAAGTAGCAGTGTTGTCAAAGTAGAAGCGTTTCACGAAGTAGAAGCGTTATCAAAGTAGAAGCGTTTCACGAAGTAGAAGCATTTAACGAAGTAGTAGCATTTAACTAAGTAGAAGCGTTTAACGAAGTAGAAGCGTTAACAAAGTAGAAGCATTTCACGAAGTAGAAGAGTTATCAAGTAGAATCATTTCACGAAGTAGAAGCGTTGTCAAAGTAGAAGCGTTTCACGAAGTAGAAGCGTTTCACGAAGTAGAAGCGTTATCAAAGTAGAAGCGTTTCACGAAGTAGAAGCGTTATCAAAGTAGAAGCGTTTCACGAAGTAGCAGTGTTGTCAAAGTAGAAGCGTTTCACGAAGTAGAAGCGTTATCAAAGTAGAAGCATTTAAAGAAGTAGTAGCATTTAACTAAGTATGAGCATTTAACGAAGTAGAGGCATAACTAAGCAGTAGTATCTAACGAAGTAGAAGTATAAAAACATGGAAGAAAACTTTGATGAAAACTTTGGAAAACCTGTACACTTAAGAAAATTGTGACTTGATATCCTTTTGTAAAATAAGCTTGAAGACTTTTGGAAATCCTTTGAAAACCTTTCATAAACAAGTTTTTGAATGTAATCTTGACAAAACAATATAGGTAGAGAAAACCTTTCTTTAAAGTACTGCTGTAACAGGTTTGGAAATAAACATATAGCATGAGAGATAATTTGAGAAAAGATTTAAACAAGTAAAGACGTTTTGGAAAACCATTTACAGTATCATACTTGGTAAAACAGTTGACATTGTAATAAATCCTTGTGCATGCGGGTTATCAATCACATGTGATTAGTATGATAACTGGTATGTTTTAACTTGTATCCCCCCCCCCCATAAAAGCATGTAAAAACATTTAAAAGGTTAATTCAAGGGTATGAACTTACCTGTTGTAAGTGGATCGGGCGGAGGTGCCGGTTGGGTGCTCGGTGTCAAATAAAGACTTGAACACACTTAGTGACCTATTAACATATGATGACATATGTTTACATACAATTAGTAAATATAATACTAATTAAACATGTATACGCATCCTAAAGTGCGGAAAACACTTTGGTTAACTGCTAGGAGTGTCCCGGGTAACATCTAAGGGAGTGTATGGCCTAGATAGGGAGTTTACTCTTCAAGAGTAAACTCTTTATAGAGTTTACGGCCCTAAGACCTTATCCCCATGAGTTTACGGTCGTAAACTCATGGATGGTGTGTTCTTTGATGCATTAAGGTCATATAACACTTGTGGAATTAGGCTAGGTTCAATTCTAGGGCTTATGAAGGGTTTAAGGCCTCAAAATGGACCATTTGAGGAGTTTAAGGTCCATTGGCACTCCTTGAGGAGTTTACGGCCGTAAACCCCATGGTTTACGGTAGTAAACTCTTGGACACCTTTCATTCTTTGATTTCAAGGTCCTTGGCTCATTCCTAACAAGTTCTAGTGAGGGTATAAGGCTTTATAGGGGGTTGAAACTTCATTTGGCATGTTTTAGGGGGGTTTACGGTCTAAGCATATGCTTGGGCCGTAAACTCTAGTTTGCCTTCCAAATGGTGATGTTTGGGTGTTCCAAGTCCGAAATGGTAAGTCCCTTAGTCATATCTTAAGCCTAAATGAGGTTTGGAAGTGTTTTGGGCTTGATTTGCATGCTTAGAGGGTGTTTACGGTCTAAGCATATGCTTGGACCGTAAACCCTCTTTCAAGCCCCCAAACTTGATGATTCAAGGCTCAATCACTTCTAGGCTTAACCCAAAACTAGTTTCTAAGCCTAAGGAGGTTCTTAGGCCATGAACTTCTTTTAGTTGGATTTCTTGAGTGATTTTTGAACTATAGCAACCAGCAATGATGTTTAGAACAAGTTAGGGTAAGGGAACTTACGTTTTGGAAGCGGAAACTTGCGGTTTTGAGGTGAAATCGGACTTGAGGAGAGAGAGTAGAGAGAGAAAGTGGTTCTAGGTGGTAAAAGGGTTCTAAGGAGTGTCCACCCTCCCTTATATAGGGCTTAGGTGTTGTACCCGGTATACGAATACCCGATACTCGTGTTTAAAATTTTTATTCGGTTAAATGGTCGTAATCAAAAATAAACTTTTTCCAATAAAATGGAAAGATAATTTACGAGTTTATTTTTGCTTGATGAATATTATTTAAAATATTCCAACGGGTTTAATTTCGGGTCAAAAATATTTTTGGGATAAATTTGGCTAATTTTTGACGTAATTAATTTCGACGTTAAAACTAACGGGAACTTTTGGGTTGTCACAACTTAACTATGATTTGGAATGTTGAATTAAATGGTATCAATGTTTTAGTTACATTAAAGATGAAATTGTTACCCTTGACTTTTGGGTCGTTACATGTTTCCAAACGACTATGAAGTGTAGGCACTGCACTTTGAAGATTACGTGCTAGGGCTTGAAGACAATGGTGCGTTGATATGGGACGCAATAATCAATGAGACCTTTACTCACACAGGTACAAAGAGAGTTATCAAGACTTAAAGCAGAGTACAACGATCTTCTTCTTGAAGTTACTGATATACCTAAAGATGAAAAGGACAAGCTAATCAGCAACGTCAAAGCTATGAGGATTATTCGCTTTGCTTACCAGCCGACACGTTTCGCTTAGTAAGCTCCAACGAAAATGCGAAAGAAATATGGGACAGGCTTAGGGAATTGTATTCAAGCGACGCTGATCTTGAACACTCCATCCAGACGTTGTTACTTTCAGAGTTTGGAGCCTTCGTTCAGAAGCCTGAGGAGAAGCTTAACCAAACGTTCAACTGTTACAACCATCTATTGACCAGGATGGCGAAGCACAAAATCAAATGTGAACTGATAGAACAGAAGGTGACGTTTATGAATGGGTTAAGGTCAGAGTGGAAAGTTGTTGTGTCAACAGTTAAAGCACACGAGTAGTTCAAAAATTACTCATTGGCAAAGCTCGTTGGTATTCCAAGGTCACATGAAGACGAAGTGACCAATGAAGGAAAAATTGTTTCTGGAATGGGTTCGTTAGTGCTTGTGGCAAAGGGAGGGAAGGTTGTTGATGATGGTTCCGAGTCAGATCTCTCCGATTGAGAACTTTCCAAGGAAGATTATGCTTTAATGGTGTCCAACCCAAGGAGGTTCGCAAAGAAGAATTTTGGTCGCAACAAAAACTGAAATTGGTAGGGGAGTTATAGTTCTGAGAAGGTGAAGGATGAGAGTGCAAGAAACTATCAAAAGGAATAAGCGAAGAAGGAAAAGAAGCTCGTATGTGACTTCAGCTATGACTGTAATTATTGTCATGGCAAAAATCATCTAGCAAAGGAGTGCATGCTGCAAAGAAAGAATGAGAATAAAGAAGAGGAGGATGATGAAGCTTATTTCCTTATAAAGCTAGAGGAAATCAAGAAAAAGAAAAGTATTGATGATGTTAAACCTGCTTTAATTGCGCAGGAAAATGATGATGAGTTTGACAGGTTCGAAGTGTGGTCGACTGACTCTGAAGACGAAGAGGTTCGTAGACTAACTCATGGGAGAAGCTTCGTGGCGAAAGTTGATGATTCACAGTTCAGTGGAAGGTGCTTTATGGTGACAAATGAAAGTACAGAGCTTAGAGGATACGCTACTGAAGGCGGACGTGTCTCCGACAGTTGTTTCACAACGAACCCGTCCCTGAGCAGATTAGCGAATGCGAGAGGGTGATAAACAAAGTACACACCAATCTTAAATCTCTAAATATTTGTGTGTCTAAATATGAAACTGAATTAGATGATCTAAAATATACATTATATAGTTTCAGTGAAAGTTTAAAAAAAATCCGTTTAAAGAATTTTAACTTAACCGATCAACCTAGCCCATATATATATATATATATATATATATATATATATATATATATATATATATATATATATATATATATATATATATATATATATATATATATATATGAGAAAACTGCAAAAAAATAGTGCCTATGGTATGCATTTTTTCCAAGGTTTGGTCAAAACCTCGATTTTTTTGGATTGATGTCCTTTTGAGCTAGTTTTCTTATGGTTTTGGTCCCTCGGAAAACTAAAAAGACTAAAACGCCCTTTTATTTTTATTTTTACATTTTTAATACTTATTTTTATATTTTATTAATTAAAAAACAAAAAGAGACCCACCTCTCTCTCTCTCTCTCCAAATCAACCTTTCGTTTTGTAACAGATTCATCAATAACGAAATCAAGCTTCTTTTTGCACTTGTATAACAGGAACCGACGTTAAAGCCATTTTATCAGGGTTTAAAATCGATGCACCCTTGAAGAACATTCGTACAAACACACATTTGCTTCAATTACAAAAAGTCATTAAGATTCAACCAATGAAAAATAAGAAGAAATAGATAAAGAACAAGCAAGGTTAATTCTCCAAAATCTAAATGTGGAAAAAACAATAATTAACACTAGTCAAAATTAGACCGCAAAAATTAATCGGGAAATGAACCCTAGATTTCAAGAAATTAACCATTTGAAACCAAACACATACACCGAAATTCAACTTAGATCACCCAGATACACAAATTACTGAGTAAACAACCTTAAAATCTTCAAAATCAAAGCAACATAAATTACAAACACCGGAACACATGAACAAAAGCATATAGAATTCGATTTGACACACCACCGTGCATTGTGAGTCTACAGACTTAACTTATTGTCAGAGGAATATATATCTGAAATCAATCATACAATGCGGAAACAAACCTGAAGCCTGAAGCTGTTGCTGATGGAGAAGGAAAGACGATCAATAAAGAGCCTTGTGAAATTGATTTTGGCTCGATGTCCATGAATAAAATGAGAATTCGACAATGTTGTATCAATAATCAAGCACCATGCTTGGTGAGCTGGTGAAACAACCAAGCCACAACAGAATCGTTGTGATAGACAATCGTAGTTAGGACTCCAATGTCAAATATCTGAATTAGTAGGACGTCCTCCATATCCCCTGTTTCTTTTTCAGAATGAACCAACAACTCACACACTTGTTTCTTTTTCAGCAACAGTGGAGGGCTTCTTGACAAATGCTTTCTTGATGGGAGGGGAAGAAATGTGAAGATCGGAGAAGAGAGGAGGCCGTCGCAATCGATAAGGTGACTTGTCAAAGCAGGGGGTGTTTGGCTGGGATTAACCGACGAAGGTGATGCTAGAATATTCTAGTATTCTACTAGATTTTGTCAGATATGCAAAATATTCTAATATTCTACTAGAATATTTCACAGATATTAAAAGAAAAACTGTAACACCGTAAAAATTAAAACAATTTTTCACTTTTGAAAACACATTTTTAATTAAACAATTCGTTCATAAAACATCATAACATCAAGTTTTCAAATCACAATGTCTCCTAAGATCAAAATACATCCAATTCCCATGTGTACGAATCAAGTCGGCGCCTTCCCGCGGTCATCACTAGTACCTGAAACACATAACACTGAACACTGTAAGCATAAGCTTAGTGAGTTTCCCCAAAATACCACAATAATCACATAATAGCCACTCGAGGCTGTAACTCTGTTGACCCTCTGGTCAATGTGTCTCAGTGGGGCCATCCAGCCCCAACTCTCTGTGGGCCCTCTGGCCCTAACTCTAGGGACCCGAAAGTCCCAACTCTGTAACTCTGAATCATGCATATCACATATCATAACAAATCACAACACATAATAACATGCAATCACACTGGCATATAACTCTATAATACTTTGTCTCTTAACTCTGTTACCACACTAGGTAAGGTATAGTGAGAAGACTCACCTCGCGTATCTCGATAACTCGCAAATCCCGGAAATCACTCGCGCTCGATCCCCCGAGCTATAATCCTCCTATAACACAGTATATCTCTAACTAACACTTTCACAACTAAGGTTGACTACCCCTATTAAGTCAACACTGGTCAACTCTGGTCAACGGTCAACTTGATCGGACTCGGCGAGTGCACTAGAGCGACTCGGCGAGTCTATACGTGTTCACTGACTCCCTAGGATCCTCTCTTGACACGTCGAGTACTTCCCTAACTCGACGAGTTCCACCTGGCATGAATCGCGGGGCCACCACGACTCAACTCGTCGAGTCTCAAGAACAACTCGGCGAGTTCCAGCTTGACTCAGTCCACCCGTCAACCCTCTCTGACTCTCCCTGACTCACTGAGTCAACCCCTTAACTCGGCAAGACCACTCGCTGAGTGGTTATGGACAATCTTCATGCTACTCGCCGAGTCTGTTCTTCGGACTCGGCGAGTCTATGCCATGCATAAACTCAAACTCACTCCTGAGGTCAGATCCGTTCCAACAACTCATAGATCCAGTCCTTCCAAGCACATACATCATGTAAAGTTACAATCTTGGTGCTCATGCAAAGGTCCAAAGGCCTTATTTGATGATATGGTCTCTAGAATGATATTCTAAGCTCATGGCCTCCATTAACATTCATAAAGCTTGAGGGAAAAGAGTCTCTGGACCTCTTTGGGTCCAGATCTAAAGCACCAACACAAGAAGAGGCCAATTACTCCATGGATCATTCCACAAAGAAACCCTAACTCTAAGATTTACACCAAGGACTGAGAAAGGAACGAATGGTTACCTCAAATGAAGTCTCTGAGCTCAGGAATCACTGGATTAACACCCTCTTTGGTCTCCTCTTGCCTTGATCCTCTTCTATATGCAAAAACACCCACAAATAGTCAAGGATCTTCCTCTTCTCTCTCACAAAACGCTCAAAGACTCTTTAGGGTTCTCTCTGGGGTTGGTGGCCGCAAATGACGACCATAAGCCCCTTTAAATAGGTCTCATACCCTGGAAATTAGGGTTTCATTAAACAGCGTGGACTCGCCGAGTCCACCTTTTGGACTCGCCGAGTCCGGACGCGAACCCGCCCCCAAACCGCGATCATACTCGGCGAGTTTGAGCTCCAACTCGCTGAGTCTCCTCACAAATCACCAAAATTTATAAGAATAAATAATACCTGGGAATCCGGGCTGTTATAATTCTCCCCCACTAGAACTAGACTTCGCCCTCGAAGTCTCGCTCTGCAAATAACTCTGGATGCTGCTCACGCATCTCACGCTCCGGCTCCCAAGTCATCTCGGACCCCTTCCGATGCTGCCACTGAACCAAAACCAAGGGTACCTCCTTGTTCCTCAGAACCTTGATTTTGCGATCTCTGATTGCCACTGGTCTCTCAACATAATTCAGGCTCGCATCCACCTGAATATCCTCTAATGGAACCACTACCGACTCATCGGCTATACACTTCCGCAGTTGCGACACATGGAAAGTGTCATGAATCTACCCCAACTCTGCTGGCAAATCCAAACGATAGGCTACCCGATCTACCCTCGCGATCACTCGGAATGGACCAATATATCGGGGCCCCAACTTGCCCCTCTTCTTGAATCGAATCACTCCTTTCCACGGAGAGACCTTCAGGAGTACAAGGTCGCCGACCTGAAACTCAAGCTCGGACCGGCGTCTGTCTGCATAACTCTTCTGACGACTCTGAGCGGTCAACAACCTCTGTCTGACTTGCTGGATTTGCTCTGTCGTCTGAAGCACAATCTCTGTACTGCCCATCACACGTTATCCAACCTCTCCCCAGCAAATGGGGGTCCGGCATCTCCTCCCATACAACAGCTCAAAGGGCGGCATACCAATGCTCGAATGATGGTTGTTGTTGTAGGAAAACTCTGCCAAGGGCAAGTACGTATCCTAACTTCCCCCGAAATCCAAAACACATGCCCGGAGCATGTCCTCGAGAGTCTGAATCGTCCGCTCACTCTGTCCGTCTGTTTGGGGGTGATATGCGGTACTAAAATGCAATCTAGTACCCAACTCCTCATGAAACTTCTTCCAGAATCTGGAAGTGAAACGCACATCACGGTCTGAAACAATCGAGATCGACACTCCATGCCGTGACACCACTTCCCTCACATACACCTCTGCCAATTTCTCTGCTGTAGAACTCTCGCTGATAGCAAGAAAGTGAGCGCTCTTCGTCAACCTGTCCACAATCACCCAAATTGCATCAACTCCCCTAGCAGTCCTTGGCAATTTGGTGATAAAATCCATGGTGATCTGTTCCCACTTCCATTCGGGAACCTCCAACGGCTGCAACTTACCATGCGGCCTCTGGTGCTCAGCCTTAACCCTACGGTAGGTCAAGCACCTCTTAACAAACCACGCAACATCCCTCTTCATACAGGGCCACCAATACTCTTTCCTCAGGTCCAAATACATCTTAGTGGCCCCAGGATGGATCGAAAATTTCGACCGATGAGCCTCTTCCATCAAAATGGTACGCGTTCCTCCCACAAACGACACCTAGATACGCCCCTGGAATGTCATAAGCCCCCGACCATCGGTAACAAACTCTAAAATCAATCCAACAACTCGCTCTTTCTTCTGCATCTCAGGTTGCACAGCCTCGGCCTGTGCCCCACGAATGGCGTCCAACACTGGAGCTATCACGGTCAATCTCAAACATACATCCCGCAGCGGGGTGCTCTCCGCCCTGCGGCTCAGTGTATCGGCTACAACATTAGCCTTGTCTGGGTGGTACAGGATCTCACAATCATAATCCTTGACCACATCCAACCACCTTCTCTGTTGCATATTTAGGTTGGGCTGATCCATCAAATACTTCAAACTCTTATGGTCCGTGTATATCGTACACCGAACCCAATACAGGTAGTGACGCCAAATCTTGAGGGCGAACACCACTGCCCCAACCTCTAGATCATGGGTGGGATATCTCGTCTCATGAGGCTTCAGCTGCCTCGATGCATATGCTATCACATGCCCTCTCTGCATCAGCACTGCTCCCAACCCCAAGATCGATGCATCACAATACACCACAAAGTCCTCCATCCCCTCCGGGAGGGCTAATACTGGGGCTTCACATAGCCTTTGGCGAAGCGTTTCAAAGGAGGTCTCTTGCTCTGGTCCCTAAGACAAAGCGATACCCTTCCGGGATAACCTGGTGAGTGGCACGGTGATCTTGGAGAAATCCCTGATAAATCTCCGATAATAGCCTGCCAACCCTAAGAAACTCCTGATCTCGGACGGTGACCTCGGCACCTCCCAACTCATCACTGCCTCCACTTTGGCCGGGTCGACCAAAATCCCCTTCTGGTTAACGAGGTGCCCTAGGAATTGGACCTCTCGCAACCAGAAATCACACTTGGAGAATTTGGCGTAAAGCCTCTCTGATCTCAGAACTCCGAGGATCTCCCTCAAATGCTCCTCATGCTGCTCTCTGGATCTCGAATACACCAAAATATCGTCGATGAACACGATCACCGACCGATCCAACATCGGCCTGCACACTCTGTTCATGAGATCCATGAACACTGCCGGGGCATTGGTGAGTCCGAAAGGCATCACCACAAACTCGTAATGCCCATAACACGTCCTGAACGCTGTCTTCTAGACGTCCTCATCTCATACCCTCACCTGATGATATCCATACCTCAAATCGATCTTGGAGAACCAAGATGCTCCCTGTAACTGATCGAACAAATCGTCGATCCTCGGCAACGGGTAACGGTTCTTGACCGTCAGCTTGTTCAACTCCCGGTAATCAATGCACATCCGGTGTGAACCATCGTTTTTCTTGACAAACAGGATAGGTGCTCCCCACGGCGAGCTGCTCGGCCGAATAAAGCCCTTCCCCAACAGCTCTTGAAGCTGCGAGGATAACTCTTGCATCTCTGGAGATGCAAGGCGATAGGGCACCTTGGCAATAGGCGCGGCCCCCGGAACCAAATCGATACTGAACTCCACTTGCCTCACGGGAGGCACACCCGACAACTCCTCTTTGAAATACATCCGGGAACTCACGCACTATCGGAACCTCCTCAACTGACCTCGGTATCCCTGAATCAACCCGTGTATCCATCACATATGCCACAAAGCCCTTACAGCCCTGCTGTAGACACTGTCTCACCCTAGCGGCCGAACAAAATGCTGACCCAGAACGTGTACCCTCGCTGTACACCGTAAAAACTCCCCCACTAGGGTCTCGTATGGTCACCAGCTGTCGCTCGCAGTCAATAACCGCACCGAATCTACTCAACCAGTCCATGCCCACAATGACACAAACATCACCCATCGCAATAGGAATCAAATCAATCAGGAACTCAACACCGAAAATCTCGAATACACACTCTCGGATCACCTCTGTGGCATAAATCACCCTCTCTTCAGCTATGGAAACTCTCATAGGCCGGCTCAACGCCTCACGACTAACACTGATATGCTGACTAAAAGCCAAAGATACAATAGACCGACTCGCACCCGAGTCAAATAACACCAAGGCAGGTACAGAATTCACAAGAAAAGTACCTACGCATAACATAATATAAGCACAATATCTCATCGCCAAAATAAATACATGAAAGAATACATACCAGCCACGACATCGGGCGCTGCGCGGACCTCCTCCGCGGTCAACTGAAAGGCTCTCCCTCATGCCCTCGGCGCTTCGGCCTTCACTGGCCAACTCTCGGTAGCTCTGATGGCGGCAGGGGCAGATCCCTGAGGTGCTCCCTGTGCTGATCCCCGCAACTGCGGACACTCTGCCTTCCGGTGTCCGGTTTGGTTGCAGTGAAAACATACTGCAAACCCTTTGGGGAAGTCCTTGGCCATATGCCCCTCCTTGCCACATTTGTAGCAAGACCCTACTCTGCACACTCCGTCGTGGCTCTTGCCGCACTTGCCACAAGTGCGGCCCCTATGGCCCCCTGATCTCGAATCGGCGGGCTTGGCCCGCTTGGCTACCGGCTGGGACTGCGCCAGTCACCGATCCCTCCCTTGAGACTCAGCCTCCTCCCTAGCCTGAGTCTCCAGCTCTATCTCCCTCTTCCGGGTATTTGTCTGAAGCTCGGCAAATGTCCGGTACGTCGAGTTCGCCACGAACTCACCTATGTCCCTCCTCATAATGCTCAAATATCGACTCATACGTGCCTGCTCGGAGGACACATGCTCTGGGCAGAACATCACCCGCTCATGAAACATCCTCGTGATCACAGTAACAGACTCAGTACCCTGCTTGAGGGTCAGAAACTCCTGGGCCAAACGCTCCCTCTCCACCTGGGGAACGTACTCATCTCGGAACATAGCAGTGAACCTCTCCCAGGTCACTGCTGCAAGCTCAGCAGGCGTATAGTGCGCCGTCACAAATTTCCACCAGTCCTTCGCCCCCAAGCGAAGCTGGTTCAGCGCGAACCGGACTCTCAAATGCTCAGGAGATGAGCAAGTGAAGAAACACCCCTCTATGTCTGAAATCCATCTCATCGCCGCAATCGGGTCCTGGGTCCCGTCAAACTCTGGTGGTTTCGTGTTGCTGAACTCTTGGAACAGCAACGCATCACCACCCTGCGGCCTCGTCGCAGCTATGGCTGCAGTGGCTGCAGAAAGAGCAGCGTACTTCTCATCAAATGTCTCTATCAACGTGGTCTTGATAGACCCGAATATCTCTGGTATCTCTGCCCTGATGGTCGCAGCCACCTTCTCCTGGATGATCCTACGGATCTCCTCATCCCTCGTGCCACTGGTCCCTGATGTCTGGCGAGTCCCAACCATGATCTCTCTCTCTGAAATACAACATAAGAATAATATCAGGGACTCGCTCGAGTATACTCACACTCGAGTACTCCATCCTACTTGTTCCCTGGTACTCCAAAGATTCTTACTTGGACTGTGCACTGACCTAGTGTCTTCAGTAGTACAGGCCCAATACTACCGTCCACACCGCATCAGCATCCACCCTAAGTCCTCCTCCCAGAGTCCCAAGTCCCAAGCACTCTACTCTCTCTAATCATATGATACTCGCAACAGATCTCTCAATATCTCCTCGCTTCTACCTAACCACTCTGAAATATTCGTAGCAGTAAGACTCCTAGACTCAGGCATCACATATCAGGCCACTCTAGTCCTAATAAGAATACCTAGTCTACTCTAGCATGCATATCATAGCTCATCAGATAACATATTACATCATATATTATAACACTTATAATGATGGTATTTTGGGAAATCACCGTTCGGGCGCTGGCTGTTCGTACACACGACTCTGCTCTGTTTATCTCGCAAGTTCTTCTTTTGAAAACTTGTTTTATTATCAAAAAAATTTCTCAAATCCTCGGTTTGAGTTCAGATACGCCCGAAGGTGCACCAGAATCCCTCAAACCTAGGCTCTGATACCAACTTGTAACACCGTAAAAATTAAAACAATTTTTCACTTTTGAAAACACATTTTTAATTAAACAATTCGTTCACAAAATGTCATAACATCAAGTTTTCAAATCACAATGTCTCCCAAGATCAAAATACATCCAATTCCCATATGTGTGTACGAATCAAGCCGACGCCTTCCCGCGGTCATCACTAGTACCTGAAACACATAACACTGAACACTGTAAGCATAAGCTTAGTGAGTTTCCCCAAAATACCACAATAATCACATAATAGCCACTCGAGGCTGTAACTCTGTTGACCCTCTGGTCAATGTGTCTCAGTGGGGCCCCAACTCTCTGTGGGCCCTCTGGCCCTAACTCTAGGGACCCGAAAGTCCCAACTCTGTAACTCTGAATCATGCATATCACATATCACAATAAATCACAACACATAATAACATGCAATCACACTGGCATATAACTCTATAATACTCTGTCTCTTAACTCTGTTACCACACTAGGTAAGGTATAGTGAGAAGACTCACCTCGCGTATCTCGATAACTCGCAAATCCCGAAAATCACTCGTGCTCGATCCCCCGAGCTATAATCCTCCTATAACACAATATATCTCTAATTAACACTTTCACAACTAAGGTTGACTACCCCTAGTAAGTCAACACTGGTCAACGGTCAACGGTCAACTTGACCGGACTCGGCGAGTGCACTAGAGCGACTCGGCGAGTCTATACATGTTCACTGACTCCCTAGGATCCTCTCTTGACACGTCGAGTACTTCCCTAACTCGACGAGTTCCACCTGGCATGAATCGCGGGGCCACCACGACTCAACTCGCCGAGTCTCAAGAACAACTCGGCGAGTTCCAGCTTGACTCAGTCCACCAGTCAACCCTCTCTGACTCTCCCTGACTCACTGAGTCAACCCCTTAACTCGGCAAGACCACTCACTGAGTGGTTATGGACAATCTTCATGCTACTCGCCGAGTCTGTTCTTCGGACTCGGCGAGTCTATGCCATGCATAAACTCAAACTCATTCCTGAGGTCAGATCCGTTCCAACAACTCATAGATCCAGTCCTTCCAAGCACATACATCATGTAAAGTTACAATCTTGGTGCTCATGCAAAGGTCCAAAGGCCTTATTTGATGATATGGTCTCTAGAATGCTATTCTAAGCTCATGGCCTCCATTAACACTCATAAAGCTTGAGGGAAAAGAGTCTCTGGACCTCTTTGGGTCCAGATCTAAAGCACCAACACAAGAAAAGGCCAATTACTCCATGGATCATTCCACAAAGAAACCCTAACTCTAAGATTTACACCAAGGACTGAGAAAGGAACGAATGGTTACCTCAAATGAAGTCTCTGAGCTCAGGAATCACTGGATTAACACCCTCTTTGGTCTCCTCTTGCCTTGATCCTCTTCTATATGCAAAAACACCCACAAATAGTCAAGGATCTTCCTCTTCTCTCTCACAAAACGCTCAAAGACTCTTTAGGGTTCTCTCTGGGGTTGGTGGCCGCAAATGACGGCCATAAGCCCCTTTAAATAGGTCTCATACCCTGGAAATTAGGGTTTCATTAAACAGCGTGGACTCGCCGAGTCCACCTTTTGGACTCGCCGAGTCCGGACGCGAACCCGCCCCCAAACCGCGATCATACTTGGCGAGTTTGAGCTCCAACTCGCCGAGTCTCCTCACAAATCACCAAAATTTATAAGAATAAATAATACTTGGGAATCCGGGCTATTACAAAAACGGTAATTTTTTCTTTATTTTTTATTTTTTTTTGGAAAATATAAATGATGAAAACAATATTTTAAAAAAATTCAAAAATTTTCAATTATTTTGTATTTTAAAAATAGTTTTTTATCTACAAAATGAGTTACGTCTCCCCGTCTCACAAAATATAATGGTCTCATATGAACCTAATCATATATATATATATATATATATATATATATATATATATATATATATATATATATATATATATAAAATGGTGAAAATAAAGAATGCATATAATAAAACTGATTAACGTCTATGTCATAGATTTACTTCACATCTATATTGTTTCGGAGAAAATGATTATTACTAAGGGTTTAGAGTTCAACAAGAAATGAAGATGACTACGAAGCTCTTGATCAAAGAACCTTTTTCAGTAAAAGGACAAATGTAGACCAAGAAGGAGATATAACGTGGAAACGACAATCCAACCATTGAGGAGAGTTAATTGGTTAGAAAAGAAAATAGATAAGGACCATAAGTGTAACAAAAATTACAATAAGGACCATATATGCGGCAAAAGAATCTCTTGTATTAAACCCTACAACATTTGAGGGACCACATTGACCATCTATGTAATTAAGCATTCCAATAACAGTATAACCAACTATTTTAGATAATCTATAATTTAAGCAACATTCTAAATAATTCAAATCTAATTCGATTTTTTTTTCTACTACATATTTTTTCAAAAGGACATTAACGTAAATAAATCGAAAGTAGACTGGCAATTATATAATGAAACAGGCTGAAGCCAGTTAGCGGGAGCCAACGTGGATTCTTGGCACTATAAATACGAAGGAAGCTGAGGAGCACCAAATCCCTACTACCAAAAAAACAGCTGGCCCTCTTCCATATCTCTCTCTTTCCTGTTCCTGTTGTAAAACACTAAAGAAATTGAAGATTCTGAGAAGAAAATTCGACATTCTTTGAAATCGCAGACATAGGTTAACGATTCTTCTAAAAAAATTCGTCTACAGGGCTTGCAGATCGGACAACCATGACTACGCCTTTTTGATTGCATAAACATACATCGTTTTCCATGTTTGATTCACTCATTCATTCATTGTACACGTGTTCTCGATCCTTGTTAGCTTAGAAAAGGTACGTATGCAATTCGCATGTATTCCTCTCTACTTCTATCGTTTCCCTTGTTCTGATCTGTGTGTTTCATTTTTCTAAATCTATATCTAGAAAGTAAAAACTTGCTGAATTTGTAGACTTTGGGGGTACTGGAGGTTTTTGTATGAATTTGATGTTTGATTCTGAATGAAAAGCGACTCGAGTTGTGGTTTCTGTGGTTTCAATGTTTCAGATCTGTTGGCTCAAATGGTTTCTCGTGGTTCTAACTTATCTTATTGTTACTATCGCTGTTAAATATTTCGTGTTCCTTTGAAATTGACATGTGAATCATGCAATTTATTTAAAATTTTTCTCGATTCCTGAAATTTTGCTCGCCTCTCGTTTTTCTCTTTCTGTTTAATAACCTACCGTGTTGGTGTTAGTTGAAGAAACTTCGAAGAAGGTAAAGAGGAACCGGTTTTTGTCTCATTAGTTTATGGGTGGGGAAAGTAGGTATTCTGGTAATCAATAAATGATGCTCTTCCGTAAGCTAAAGAAAGTGTTGTCATTTCAATTTTTTTTGGATGCCTTTCATTTATGAAGAGTAGGTTTAGCACGTAGACACAATTAAATAATTCACGTTATCACAAATCTCAATACACTTTCAGCTTATCACTGAAGCTTTTTAATGAATAGCTCGTAACTCTTTTCTTCTCGCATCAAAAGAACTATATCTGATAAACTTCCTACAATTCTCAAGAAAGCTTCTGATATGGTGTTTCTCTTCTGATGCAGGGATATACAATACAATTGCCCTTTGGTTGGCTTTGATTGTACATAAGTCCAACTACAACAAACATACAAGTGAGTGAATCCAGCTTTTGAATTCTATAATCATGGTTGCTACAGCTGCAACTGCATCACTGTTTCCTGTTTCTTCCCCACAACCTAATGGAGCCAAGACATCTGGTAAGCATGGAGGTGTACCTGATAATCTTGATGTACGTGGAATCAAGACAAAATCTGTAAATTCAGGGAGTAATGGTATGCAAGTGAAAGCTAATGCACAAGCACCTACAGAAGTAAATGGGAGCAGAGTTCGACTCATGAATGGCATCAAAACTGATGATAATCTCACATCACATGCTCCAAGAACATTCATCAACCAGTTACCTGATTGGAGCATGCTTCTTGCTGCAATCACTACAATCTTTTTAGCTGCAGAGAAACAATGGATGATGCTAGAATGGAAGACCAAAAGGCCAGACATGCTTGCTGATCTTGATCCTTTTGGTTTAGGGAGAATTGTTCAAGATGGGCTTGTGTTTAGACAAAATTTTTCCATTAGGTCATATGAAATAGGAGCTGATCGAACTGCATCTATAGAAACACTTATGAATCATTTTCAGGTATTGTAAGTTGTAACCTTTTCATATAACTTATATTCAAAAGGTCAAATCTTTAATTTAATTATATAACTCTTGTTGTTTTGTAGGAAACAGCTCTTAATCATGTAAAGACTGCAGGACTCTTGGGTGATGGATTTGGTTCAACACCAGAGATGTGTAAAAAGAATCTTTTTTGGGTTGTGACAAAGATGCAAGTGATGGTAGATCGTTATCCAACATGGTAATGTAATTATGTAACTCGCTTTTCTTTTTTAAAAATAATGATAAAAGATTAATTATTATTATATTTTGACATTCTCAAATTTACTACAACAGGGGTGATGTTGTTCAAGTGGATACTTGGGTAGCTCCATCTGGGAAAAACGGTATGCGACGTGATTGGCTGCTTCGTGATTGGAAAACAGGCGAGATTTTAACAAGAGCTTCAAGGTTATTATAATTATAACTTATTAAATTAAATATTTTTTTTGTAACGATAATTAAATTCAAATTTATATAAAAAAAAACTCGTCTTATCTTGCAGTAATTGGGTTATGATGAATAAAGAAACAAGAAAGTTATCAAAAATTCCAGATGAAGTCCGGGGTGAAATAGAGCATTATTTTGTAGATGCTCCTCCAGTTGTGGAGGACGATAACGTAAAATTACCTAAACTTGAAGAGGCCAAAGCTGACTATGTTCGCACGGGTTTGACTGTAAGTCAACATTTTTTTTTAAAAAAAAAACTATTTGTTTCAAAGTGTTTAACATTATTATTTTTTTATATATGTAGCCAAGGTGGAGTGATTTGGATGTCAACCAACATGTTAACAATGTGAAGTATATCGGCTGGATCCTTGAGGTAACAAAAATAAACCACCTTTTCAACTTTTTTCACAAATTTGAAAGAAATGAAAGTAGAGGGTTATAAATGAAAATATGTTGCTATTAATTGCAGAGTGCTCCGAAAGAAGTTGTGGAGAAATATGAGCTTGCTAGCATGACTCTGGAGTATCGAAGAGAATGTAGGAAGGATAGTGAGTTGAAGTCGCTCACTTCGGTATTGGGAAATGGGAATGGAATTGGTGATTCCGGTTCCGGCCATGTTGATTGCCAACATGTGCTCCAATTCCAGGGTGGTGGTGGTGGTGAGATTGTGAAAGGGAGGACCGGGTGGCGGCCCAGGTATGAGAATCAGATCAAGGGCATTGATGTCTTTTCTGGTGGAAAGGCATAATGCTAATATTAGCATAGTTGTTGAAAATGACATTATTGCCCTTGGCTTGTGTATAAAGAATCAATCATCCTATCTCTATGCTGATGGAAATAACTTGCTTGTCGTGGCTTCTTATATATATATTTTTCTAATTTGTATGTCGTTTTTTTCTTCTCACCTATTTATTTATTTATTTTATTTATTTGTTTCAAGCTTTTCTGTTCTGTTTCCTTCCACAAGCTTCTATATCTTAGTTAGATTATATAAATGATATTTAATACATGAGAATTAGTATTAAATTGAGAGGTTGAATATAAAATTGCTGGTTTATCCTTCTTTATGTACAATTATAATTTTCACATGGGAGACAAGATTATGGATAGCAATTATAAGCAATAGACATTACATTATTAGCCACCAAATATAGCATACTTGTGTACTTTTTAAAAATAAAAAAGAAAAAAGAAAAATACTCAAGCTCACATCACATGCATTTGCACATGGATACCCCTTAGCAACTTGGTTGTCATTTGTCAATCATTTGCCAAATTTGGTTTTGGATTATAAACTAAAATATAGTTGTATTTGTATATCTTTTATAAAGTTATGTGCTTAAATAATAATGTATTATTTATTAAATTATGCTTTATAATTATGTCACCTATAATTATAAAGCATTATTCCCTAAAACCACTAAAGAGTATGGTCAACATATAGAAAGTCTATTCAATAGTAAATCAATCCAAAAAGACAGGAGCTGATGGCTACAAGCTAAAGTGAAAATATGTCCATCTCAATTCTCAACAACACCCGAGTTGTTGATTGTTTAGTAATGTATAATTGAAGTTTCTATTTTAAGCATTGTATATAGACAAAAAAAAATGACCATTTATTACTCTCTTCTCAAGTTCTCAATCCCATAACCATAATTTTTAAATGAGTAAATTACACGAATGGTCCCTACGGTTTGAGGTAATTTGTACGTTTGGTCCTTAACTTATTTTTTTAACTCGGAAGGTCCCTACTATTTGTTATTGTTACACGCTTGGTCCCTATTGTTTGTTTTTGTTATGCGTTTGGTCCTTATCTTACGTAAAAAGATAATTATTTAAATAGAAAAAAATGGTAAGGTAGGTAAGGTAAGGTGACGGGATGGGATTGGGATGTGTGTTTATTTAAATAAATTAAAAAATAAAAGGAAAAATGGACTTTTTATGTAAGACAGGGACCAAACGTGTAACAAAAACAAACAGTAGAGACCTTCCGAATTAGAAAAACAAGTTAGGGACCAAACGCACAAGTTACCCTAAACCATAGGGACCATTCGTGTAATTTACCCTTTTTAAATATACAACAAAATAACCCCGCAAAATACTTACCGTGAATTCAAGGTGTTTGTTTTGTTTCCCAAAAAGCTCTCTTTAAATAGAATTTCTGATTCTATTTCAATGACATCACAACAAGTTTTTATTACTATAGTTTCAAATCGAACATTATTATTATTTTTTTTGTTTAGTATCTTTATTATTATTTTTTTTGTTTAGTGTTGATCGTTTTCTATTTGAAACCTTATAAATACATTGTTTTTATTACATTTTAAACAATATAAATATATATATTTTTTTCGTTTAAAAACTATATTTTTATATAAATACAAAGTTTTTTTACATTCAAAACATAATTTTATGCATAAATATGCATTATAGTTATATTACGAGAACCAAACTAACCATAAGCTTTAAATAAGATGTAAAAAATTCACGTGTTGCAAACCTGACCTCTATGTCTTGATCGACTATACGTCTCCAAACCCCAAACTCATTTTAAAGTTGTGTATTTAGTATAAAATACGGTTTTTATATAACTAATACATATTTATACATAAAATTATGGTTTGAATGTAAAAAAACCTTGTATTTATACAAAAATATGGTTTTTAGATGAAAAAATATATATCTATCCGGTTTAAAATGTATTAAAAAATATTTATATGATTTCAAATGGAAAATGGTTAACATTTAAAAAAACTGAAAAAAAATGATGTTCGATTTGGAACAAAAAAACAGAGTGTCAAAATGAAAACTTAGTGTCTTTTGTGGGGAAAAAAATTCAATTTTGACACGTCAACATGCCACATCATCAAAACTGACACGTCAGCAGGTAACCGGGTTGACCGGTCAAGTTGTCAGAATTATAAAAAATTGGAAAACACAGTGTCAAATTTGAAACAAAAAAAATACAATGTCAAATTAGAATTATGGTGTAAACTAGTTTTTTGTGCTAATTACCCTTAATCATTCGCAAGAGTTCAAATCAAAAGTACAACCGTTGATGATCAAACAAAAAATATTTTTAAGAGCACTAAATTCATTACTTAATTTTTTTTATTTAAAAATTTTCGAGACGAGATGTGTTCATTAGAGCTAATGTTAAAAGACCTGGAATCACTATAATCAATCCATCACCTCCCACACATTCTGGTTCATATTGGACTTCATTTCCCTCTTTAAACATTTGTGAGGTTGCTTGCATACCTTAGAGATACCATTACCAACCTCAAAATCTGAGGACTTGCAATAGTTGGTCGTCGTTAGGTGCATGTCATGTGTCTTGGTTACCATATCTAACGATCTGAAAGAGTTCATAACTTTAATAGACATAATTGAAGTCAAGTGTATGCGCCTTCAACACTAGAGGTGTGAAACTGCAAATTACATTGACCAACAATTCCATGGAAATAATTCAAACTTTCATGAAATTGTTTAATCATCACCTATGATGTCGGTATGCTGGAATAAGGGTGTAAACGAGTATGAACCTGACCCGAATGGACCCAAAACAGGAAGACCCGGAAACCAAAAATATAATTTTAGTGGAATCCGGAACCAACTTGATATAAATAAATTGGTTTTGGGTACGTGACCAGGTAATTGGATTTGGGGTTGGAACTAGATTTAGATTTGGAACCGAAATTGGGGCATACCACGTCTCTTGAAAAGGAACGATCTATCAAATAAAAAAAGTTAGTTTTTATATAAAAAATAGTTTCGATACCCTTGTTTATGGGACTGTAAGTCAGTCAATACGTATCCAAGTAAGATGTTTCCAGAGTCTAAACTTAAGAGAAAGCATCGAACTACATTTTGGAAAAAATAAGGTATGTCGGATTTATAACGAATCAGTTATTAAATAGAAGTAAAAATTATGTACAATGTAGAAACAACAACAAATCAAATTTGATAACCCGTGTTTATGGGCATGTAAGTTAGTTAATACATATCCAAATAAAGTGTTTCAAAGTATAAAATTAATAGAAAACATTGAACTACATTTGGGAAAAAAATAAAACAGATCGGACTATGCCAGTTTAAAACGGAGCAAAAATACTTCACAATGTAGAAAAACACAAAAAAAAAATTGATTCCGGATCTTGGACCCGATTATCCCTATACCCGATGGATCCGTACCCGGAACACGATACTCAGTTTTAGGCCAATGAAGGACCCGATAACTAGATCGGTTTTGAGAAACCCGATTCCGGTTCCGAATCGGGTTTTCGGTTTCAAAGTTCATCCCTATAGTGGAAGCTAGCCAAGTACTTTAACAATTTCAATGTACTATAAACTTGTATCGTTCCGTTTAACTTGAGATATTAATGATAATGGTTGCATTATGTATCATTCTTGCCTCTTTGGTGTATTTATGGTTGCATTACGTAACAAGTTTGCCTCTTTGGTGTATTTCCAAAAAAGAAATCCATCCATTTTCTAACTTAGGAACTTTACATTATGCTTCCTGTTAATGTATCTTTAGTTATTTGTTTATTTATGTTTATATTCATGGGTATTATGCAAAACATATAATTTATATGTGTGCATGTAGCCCTAGTTGTTGATCTATGTTTTCTCTAATTGAACATACAACTTGAACAACAAAATAGAAAAACCCTATCATACTAGCATATTTTCGAAATACACAATTAGAGTTAGAAGAATTATACCTTGATTGCTATATAATAATAGCAATGCAAATTTTTATGTTGTTGAAGCCTTTAGAGCAAGCGTCACAAATGTCATGCCTCTAGTGGTTCACACCCAACACTAGCAATGGAAGATGATTGAGAAGGATGAGAGATGCTCTAAAATTCGGCTAGGTCTTCCAAGAAGCAAGTGGCCGAAATTCTTAGGGTTGAGGCTGAATATATAGTGCAGTCAGGAAACCCTAGACAAGCCCTAATCCAAGATCATCTTAAACCGTGTAATTATATACTTTCCTGTTTATCCACCAGGGACTATTCTAGAACCCGTTAGGCCTTAAGAAAACCGTTCAAGCCTTATGGAGGGTTCTAGATTGCCTATTGCTCAATTATTGAACAATTACACTTCAGTCCTTACACTTTTAATTAATTCCTTTAAACCCAAAATTAATTCTAATTAATTTCTGATTAAATATTAATTAAATATTACTATTTCTAATTAATATTTTATTCTCATAATATATTAACAAATCATTTATTTCAATTTATTAATCAAATAATAAATCAGCCTCTTTCTCCAAAATCATCTGTCAAGTTGCTAGTTTTTAGGGCAACCTAAAAGGACTATGTTACTATCAGCTTAAGTATATACCAATTATAGTTATGACTTAGACATATAATCCAATAGTATCTCACTTGGATAAGTCTAATAGCTATAATTGCCAATATATTTTTCTAAACTGATTAGCAAATGTATCTCTCAAAGCTGTTGTCGAACTCTGACCTAGTCAGTCATGTGTCCTAAGATAAATGATCATATAATCCTCCGTTTTGCAAGATACACTACTAGAAAACAGCCCTTTAATGACGCGCAAACAATGACACACAATGATAGAGGACACGCATTTGTGCGGGCCCTAAAAATTAATGTCAGCTTTCCAAAATATGAAGGATAGAGAACACGTATTTATACGTGCCCTAAAATTAGTGTCGAATAAAAAAAATTAAAAACACGGAGGGCGCCTACCATAAAAGAGCGTGTCGTGTAGAATTGTCGCTTTATAATTTTTTTCATGAACGCGCGTTCTCCATATTTTTAATTGCTAAGAGGGGGAATGAAATACCAAAAAATTAAAAACCCCGCCTGATACTCTCCTTCTTCTTCGTATGTTGTGAAATCCTCTTCCATCAAAAGAAACCCTAAAAGCATTGTGTAGGTTCCTGATATGCAATTTTTAGTTGTGAAGTTCCTGAAATCATATTTTTGACTTCCTAATATGCGATTTTTAGTTGTGAAGTTCCTGAAATCATATTTTTGACTTCCTAATATGCGATTTTTCCGAATTGGTATTTGATGTGTAGAAGATCGATAATTTCATATTTTTGAAGTTCTTAAAATCATCTCCGATTAATAGAAACCCTAAAACCCCTTTGAGCACCTTTTGATGCTTGTTTCCCTTACGTATCAGGTACACAAGTCAATAGATTCATTGGTTTCCGGGCCAATTTAGCCTTTGAAACCACCTTCCGTTTAACGTGCAGTGACTTTCTTTCATTTTCATCACCGGTTTTCACTCTCTGTTCGGCTTACAACCCGTTTCTTGTTCTGCAGGAAACACGTTTGTGTTTGTGTTGCCACTGTCTTATTCATCGGAAACCCATTCCGATACTTCACCAGAATCCAAATCTCGGGGTTCGATTTCTCTCATGTTCACAATCTTTCCGGTTAGACTTGTTTCAATGACTGTAAAGTTGAATGAAAGTGTTCCGAGACTCTGGGCACGAGCTTGAAGGTAACAAATCTTCTTCTTCTTCTTCTAATTTTATTTCAATTTCTCCGTTTTCGTCATCAATTTCGAGAATCTGTGGGTGTGAAGCGACTCTGTTTAAAACATATGTAACCGAATCCATGCTACTTCTTCCTCAACAAATTACTTCTCGTCGTCTTCTTCAAGGTCAAGGTTCTTTTATGTTTTATGGCTTCAAAGCTATTGATGTGCAAATTGAGTATCGTTGATTGTGTAAACAACTGCTTTCTTTCTTCCATTTTATTTTCTCACCATAAAATGATATCGTTTCAACTTGCCAAGAACTTGAAGTAGCAGGTATTAAGATTTACTAAATGTAACGGGTTTGCAGGAAGTCTTTCAATTGGAATGATCTAGGGTTTAATAGATAGACCTTAGCTTTAAGTTGTTGAATCCTTTTATCGACTTCTTGCTATTGGGATCTGAAAAAGCTGATGATATTTGCTACACAACATACAATCTGATATGTAATTTCTGACTATAATAGTTAATTTATGTAGTCTATATCCCAAAGAATAGATTCCAATTGTTCGTCACCACCTGTAGATTTAATAACTGATCATAATCCTCTGTTATTACAAGATTCTGATAATTATAATACAAGGTTTGGGATATAGGACTGTTATACTTATATGTTTATGCTGCTTAAATAAGGTTACTATAGTTCTCACTCTTTCTCAGAATAAGTGACATCCTATAAATCAACTTTTACTGTTTCCTCTATAATTCTGGCTTTTGAGATCTCAGTTTTAGATTTCTCCTATAAAAGGAATAAGACTGTAAAATTTCATTATAAGAAAGGATGAAAGGTCATGATTTACATTTATCTCCTTGCATCTCAGAGACAAATATGAACTGGAATTGGACTTCAAGAGACATTGGGAAGAGTATTGTTCGTCATCTTCGGAGAAGGTTAGTGCACAGCTTTCACCTTTTTGGTGATGCTTTCAATGAAGGTTTATATGAAGAACATGTCAGATTAAGAGGGAAGATAAAGATAAAAAAGATAGAGAATAACACAAACAGACATGTGACATACTCAGAGAAGAAATGGGATATTCAAGAAAGCTCATGAGCTTACTATTTTTTGTGATGCCAAGGTTTCTCTTATTATGTTCTCCAACACCGGCAAGTTCCATGAGTATATCAGCCCTTCAACCACGTACGTATATAATACATATATACATATACATACAGGCTATAGCACCTTCTATATATTTCTAGCTATATCTCTTCTACCACCTTTTGCTTGCTTTAAAGAGAACTCAATTTCATCTCTTCATATAATCTTGATCTTAGTTAAATTTACACAGGACTAAAAATATGTATGATCTGTATCATACAACTCTAGGTTGTGATCTCTGGAGCTCCCACTATGAGGTTCGCTATTTTCTCTCCGCCCTCTCTCGTGTGTGTGTCTTTTAATGTTTTTCAACCAACAAATACGCAATGAAGATTCACAACCTTTGGGTTGCTGGGTTTTAACCAGATGATCACCTTGATTTAGTTGGGCGTGTTTAAGTGTTTTGAAAGCTGATTCTTGTGTAATACGGTGGTGTGTATATGCATGTATAGAGAATGAAGGAAACTATGAAAAAGCTTAAAGACACTAACACGAAACTTAGGAGGGGGATCAGGTGAGTTTAATACATTAAAGGTTAAATATCTCGTCTAAAAGGTTTTTTTTAAGTCAATCAGTCCAAAGCGCTACTATGTGGAATCAATGTGGAGTTTTATTCTTAAACCCATCACGGTTAAGTAAATTAATTAAAGGTTAAAGAAAGTAGTTGGCAAATATTGTTTTGCAGGCAAAGAGTTCTTGGTGAAGATTTAGATGGTTTGGACATGAATGATCTCACCATTCTCGAGCAACAGATGTAGGATTCACTTACCATTGTGCGAGAATGAAAGGTTTCATTATTCTTTACTCATTCGTGTTGAAATAGGGTAAGGCTGCTGCTGCTGCTAACCAGGTGGAGGTGGTCCGTAAGGATGTCCATAGGGTCCCACAGAAATGACATGCGATTCCTCCTCCAAGAGTAGCCAAAAGATGCATCATGAAGATGCCATTGCTGTAAAATCTAAACGAGGAAATCAAGTAGTTGTTGTTGCAAGTCCTCCCACAGAGGATGCAGTGGTTGCTACAGACCCACTTACAAAAGAAGATCTTGTGGGGTACCTTGCTTCTGGATGCAAACCTAAGGAAAATTGGAGGTTCTTACTTATTTGTCTCTTATGCTAAGTATTTTATTTTGCACATATGTTTCTGTGTTGATTAATGATGAATGTTATGGATATTGCAGAATAGGAGTTGAACATGAAAAGTTTGGGTTTGAGCTGAAAACATTGAAGCCTATGACGTATGTACAAATAGCAGATCTGCTAAATGCTATTTCTGAGAGATTTGACTGGGAGAATATCATGGAAGGGGACAATATAATTGGGCTTAAACAGGTAATCAGCATTGCATATTTAAAGAACCTAAAGCTGCTGTTTGATTGTATGTGGTCTATTTCTAAACTTTAAAAAAAATAATGTCAGGGAAAACAAAGTATATCTCTGGAACCCGATGATCAGTTTGAGCTCAGTGGTGCTCCTCTTGAAACTCTCCATCAAACATGTGCAGAAGTGAATTCACACCTTTACTAGGTTTGTAAATTGTAATGGTTGGTACCTTACATGAAGTTGATATGATTATATAATTCCATGTGTTGAAAGTGATATGTCAAATGTGGATGTGCTACTTTACTTTACAGGTGAAAGTTGTTGCTGAAGAGATGGGAATTGGATTTATAGGAATTGGTTTCCAGCCAAAATTGAAAAGAAATGATATACCTATAGTGCCTAAGGTAAAAATAATTTAGTTATTTTATAATAATATTCTAAATATCAAAGAAAAGAAATAGATATGAGATATGGTATGTGGTGAGAATGAGATTGAATGAATGTTTTGTCAGGGAAGATATGAGATAATGAGGAATTATCTCATATCAACTCGATAATTCCTGGTGGGATTGGAGTTCCTGCTGTTGGCTATGATTTACAATTCTGAGGGTATTTAGGTCATTTACTCAGAAAAAATATATTTCTTCTTCGGTTTCATTGCAGCAAATACAGTACTACAAATAAACCTGGTAGTGAAGTGAAGTCTTCTCAGAGACCTTGTAACACATAATTACAAAGAAGTTCCTCAAATCAAATGCAACCACTAGGATGAGTGTAGCTTCTGGTTAGCAACACTGAAGCGGATAAATGGAATGGAGTCTGTACACAGTAAGATGGTGGTCTAGCAAAGTTTAGTGTTTTGTGATAGAGGGTCTACTCTATGATAGAGGGTCTTTTGCACTCTTATTCTGATCTTACGACTAGTCAGGGGTATTTTGGACCATACAAGTCAAAGATATTGGAAAGGTTATCATTTGTTGAGGTATATGTGTTTTTGCACTCATATTATTAACAGTTGCTATTGATTCTGATCGTGCAACTTATTGTTTTGTGATAGAGGGTCTACTCTTGCAGTAGTTTCCACGCTACATTTCTTTCCCATCAAAAGGACTTAATTGTCAATTCACCAGAAGCTGCATGTGTTGCATATACTATCTAAGTTGGGTACGGATCGTGAACTTCTTTCTGCCTTGCTAGAAGCTACTGTAAGTTCTAATTTTTTTATCATTGTTTCTGGTTGTTTTTGTTTATTTATGTATTTATCATCAACATTAATTAACTTGTACTTTTATGAGTAGGCTACAAGAGAACCACTAATACTTTTCTTTTTCCCAATAAAACCATGAAAGTTGCATTTTGACCTTTTATATTATGACTTTCTATTAGCTCTTGTTATTTTATGCATTCAATATGTTCTTGTTATATATATAAACATTAAATATTTGTTGTTTTTTCAAGTTTTTGGCAGATATACAAGTTGATGACGAGAACATTGTTCCAAGACCATCTACTAAAGCAAGGTTGGTGTGAGAGTTGATGACGAGAACATTGTTCCAAGACCTTCAGTGAGTTATAATGATGTCCCTTAATATCAATGTAGTATTAGGTTATATAGTTAGCGATGATTATTTGTATTTGACATGTTAGTGCAATGAATTATCTTTCTTATTTATTGTATTTTACTTTGTATTTTGTATGACATTAACTTTTGTGTAATGGATTGTATTTTTTGTATATGGTATTTTATTTTCTATTATAAGACATGAAATGCAAATTTAATTTGAAAATTAGTAAACCTATAAATATTTTTTTTTAAAAAAAAAAAAAATTACGATACGCAAACATGTGTGTCATCTTCATTTATGACATGGCCTTTCTTGACAACGGTTTTAATGATACGCATTGCGTGTCATAAATGCGCTTCGTCTCTCGTTATGACAGGGCATTCCTTGACGCGCATTTGTGCGTCGTTTGAGCGTTTTACGACGTGTAATGAGCATCGTAAAAGACTGTTTTTCTAGTAGTGATATCACACAGATATGAGACATGGAAAAGAATCAATCTCATGTCCAATACTTTGTTTCTCGATTTCTGATTTGTAATGACAAAGAACTACTAATTGAACGCATCAATTTACTCTTGGCCGGGCCCGACATTATAAGTCAACACCCAATCATCGAGGGGCCCAAAGATATCGCCTTTTCCCCTTAAGGATAAAAAAGAACAGATAAAATTTGACTTATATTCTTGTACTATTTACTCATCAAATCAAGCACAATAATACATTTTATAACATCAAGTTACTAATGCGTTTATGTATCATCAATGCTCAACCAACTCGTAAACAACTCATATATCTCCGTTTAAAGATTATAAGATATTATCGTCTAAGAATTACCCGTGATAAATTCCATGAAGTAATTCTCTGAGCGTGGGTTAATCCACTACTTAAATTCTTTATTTCAAAGTATTCACGAATATCGCAGCAATACCATTGCTATGTCTAAAACCCTTTAGACAATCTACAATTCAATTCATGACAATCTTGATTCACTACTTACTTCCAAAAGTATGATCGGCTAGGGATGTTTGAACAATCTAATTATTCAGGAAGTAAAACATTCAAAATGAAACACAAAATAAATAATAGACAGAAGGTAGTAACCCAACTCATAAATAAATCTCCATTACTTAATCACCAAAAGTCAATTACATTTATTTCCTTACAAGTTTCGAAACTAACTATCTAACTACCAAAACTAACATCATCCTTCAGACTAATGTTCCTAGCATGCTAAACATGCTTGACCATACTCAGACCCTTTGTGAGGGGATATGCAGGGTTCTATTATGACGATACCCTCTTCACAACGAGGTGACCTTCTTCTACTCTATGTCTAATGAAATGGTATTTTCTGTCGATATGCCTTGATCGGCCATGATCTCTTGGTTCCTTCGTTAAGGCAACTGTCCCTTCATTATAAAAAACATCCATTGGATCCTTGATGGTTGGAACAAATCCAAGGTCTCCAATGAAGTTCTTCAACCAAATAGCCTACTTTGATGCTTCGCTTGCCTTATGTACTCTGATTCACAAGTAGAATCAGCCACCGTCTCCTGTTTGGAACTTTTCCAGGTTACTGCTCCTCCATTAAGGGTAAACACCCAGCCAGATTGAGAACGAAAGTTGTCTCTGTCTATCTGAAAGCTGGCGTCACTATACCTAGTTAATCTTAGGTTATCACTGCCACCAAGCACAAGAACCCAATCTATAGTTCTTCGCAGATACTTAAGAATATTCTTAACTGCTATCCAGTGAGCTCTACCTGGATTTCCCTGATAACGACTGACCATGCTCAAAGAAAAAGCCACGTCGGGGAGAGTACATCTCATAGCATACATGATAGATCCAACGGCGGAAGCATATGGAACTCTACTCATTTCTGATATATCTGCATCAATACTCGGACTCTGAGTCTTACTCAGTTTGGTATTACTCTATATAGGCAGTTCTCCTTTCTTGGAATTTTCCACACTAAAACACTGTAATACCTTTTCCAAGTATGTACTTTGACTAAGTCCAATTAGCCTTTTACTCTTGTTTCTCAAAATCCTTATCCCTAGAATATAAGCAGCCTCTCCCAGATCCTTCATAGTGAAACACTTTCCAAGCCAAGACTTAACCTCTTGTAAAGTTGGAATGTCGTTTCCTATAAGAAGTACGTCATCAACATACAATACCAGGAAGGTTACTATCCTCCCACTAGCTTTGAAATATACACAAGATTCATTTTCACTTCTAGAGAAACCAAACTCACAAAATCTTCTCGTCAAAGCAAAGATTCCATCTGCGAGAAGCTTGTTTCAATCCATAGACTGATTTCTCTAGCTTACACACTCTATTCGGATACTTTGCATCTAAAAACCTTCTGGTTGGCTCATGTAAACATCCTCAGCCAACTTCCCATTAAGGAAAGCAGTTTTGATATCCATCTGCCAAATTTCATAGTCATGAAATGCAACTATGGCTAGCATTGCCATAATATATTTTATCTTGGCCACTGGTGAGAAAGTCTCGTCATAGTCAACCCCTAGGGTTTGAGTAAGTCCTTTTACAACCAGTCGATCCTTGAAAGTGTGTACCTTTCCATCCATGTCGATCTTCTTCTTGAAGATCCATTTGCACCCAACTGCCTACAAATTCCAAAGTTAATTGTCATACATGGACTTGATCTTGTTGTCTATTGCCTCTTTCCACTTGGCTGACTCAGGGCCTGCCATGGATTCCTTGGGGTTACCTGGTTCATCCAAATTTACCAGTGTACTATCATGGATAAACATAGCACCTTTTGTAGTAATATGGAAACCATACAACTCTGGTTGTATTCTAACTCTAGTGGAACGCCTAAGAGGTAATGACTCGTCAATTGGTTCAAATGGAAATTCTTCCTCAGGTTGAGCCCTAGTATTACCAGAAGTTCCTTCATTGGTTGACTATTGAATTTCTTCAAGATCAATGGTACTCCCACTATCCTCTTTGCATATGATCTCTCTCTCTCTCTCCCTCCCTCTCTCTCTCTCTCTCTCTCTCTCTCGAAAGACTCCCCTTCATGCTACGAAGACCACATCCTCACTAGATCTGTAGAACAAATATCCAAAGGACTTCCCTGGGTAGCCGAGGAAAATATATCTCTCACTTCATGTGACAACCCAAAAATTTCCACTTCAATAGAAGCCAAGTCTGTTTCTGCTAACTTTCAAACTTTTGGGACAAGTTTGAGCAACTCAGGATTTACACTTAAGGAGATATCAGGAGAGAGGTTGCACTTGGGTCTTGTGCAACTCTGTTATTCCAAAACTCTATGATATTAGAGTTCTTTCCGGGAATAAAATATTTTCTGCCAAAAATCCCAGGACTATATATAGAATTCTGAACCAAATTATTCATTAGTTACAATTCCAACTAGAGAAAAGTCAAATTCTCTCTCAAGGATCTTCGGACTTTTGTTCCGGAAAGTGAGTACTTCTATCTAGTGTTGTTTTAAAGCTTTATATATACTTAATACACTAGAAATCATAGGAAAATACCATGATCTGTGAGTTTACCGCCCAAGAACACCTTGGGGAGTAAACTCCATTTCAAGGGCCAAAGTGTGCCCAATGCCCCCTAGACCTTGGAAACCAAACATGGGAAAAACCTTGACATGTTTAGGCATCATAATAAATTAAAATCAAGGACCAAAAGTGAGTTCACGGCCAAGGAAGTTCTTGGGCCGTGAACTCCATTTTAGGGTGCCAAAATGCCCTAAATGCCTTCCATAACCCAAGAGACAAGCATAGAAATTTACCTCGATGTGTTTAGGACTCAAAACAATCAAAATATCATCTCCAATAAGTGTTTACGGCCGCAAACACATGACCAAATGGTCCATGGGCCGTAAACTCAAGATAGAGGTGTTTTGATGCCACAAACACTTCCAAGGGCTTAGGCATGAATTTAGAATGCTTCTTTATGACCTTTAGGACCCTCATAAGAATATTTGGCCATGAGTTTATGGTTGTAAACTCATTTGGGCCGTGAACACCTCAAAAACTCCAAAGAAGGTGGTATTTCTCACCCTAGGCTAGAGCTAATGTCCCTAAATAATTCCCTAGACTTCAAACTAGCAATAACCCATGAGTAACCATGAGTTTACGGCCGTAAACTCCCTTGGGCCGTGAACGCATGGTAGTAAACTCATATAAGTGCCTTTATACCCTCCTAGGTTGAATCACATGTGATTCCAACACTTGGTTAAGGTGTTTCCTAGTCCCGGAAGGTGTTTCCTTTCATATAGTTGTTTATAAACACTATATTCATGTCATTATGTGTCCTTAAATATCATTTAGGACTTAATGTGTCTCGGATCTTCATTCGTGGAACTTCTCATCCGTACGCGCATACCCGTTTGAATCACCCACATCAGGTGAGCTCATACCCCGTAATGAATCTTTTAACTATTTTAATTGTTTTAAGGGGGGAATACAAGTTGAACACAATGATAATTGTGTAATTATTTGTTGTTAAACATTATTTCAAAATGTTACTTATGTTATTTATAAGTTGTTAAAACATTTCAAAACTCTTCTAAAGGTTATGTTACTTTATAGTTATACAAAACTCCATTTTAAAGTATAAGCATAACTTTGTAGATAAATGAGTCTTTTCAGTAACAATCCAGTTAGAACATTAGTAAACTATTATAGGTATAGTTTAGGAGAATGCTATTCATTACTTCTAGTACAATTAAGCACACACATAACAGAACATAACAGAACAGAACATAACTAAAAAGTTAATTTGCTATAGCATGACAACACGCAGACAAGATCTAACTTTAATGTGAATTACATGGCTTGCATGGATCTGCTCGGGTCGCGTTTGGTTCCCTCAATCTCCATACATGAGAGTGGGTTAGTAGGGGTTCTAGCTTTCACATTATGACCGTAATAAAACACACATATGTTTTTAGGTTGATAGTACCTCTGTATGTCATTATAAACGACATCAGGGTACTCACTTCTCCCATTACTTTCATAAAGTTTCGGTAACACTTGAAGGTTGATCTATTCTCTAATCGAGATAGGTTATAAACTAGGGAGAATGTACTTTACAGTTGACAAAAACAGTGGAGTCTTGGTACAAGACTGCTTCCACAACAGTAGAGTCTTGGTAGAAGATTGCTTCCATAACAGTAGAGTCTTGGTAGAAGATTGGTTTCATAACAGTAGAGTCTTGGTAGAAGACTGCTTTCAAAACAGTCGAGTCTTGGTAAAAGGCCACTTTTAAAAGTTAGGACCATAATGCTAACCTTATGATTCCGTAATGTATACACTATAGGATACATATATGTTAAGTAGATCCCGACAGCTAATAGGATGTGTGTTCTTCGTTGTACGTCCTGTTCCCGTTGGATGTGGGTTTACACCGAGGTCACCCAATCTATTATCTACCCGAATCTATATATATTTATGCTTAGTATACATTAAGTCATCATAAGGGTACCAGGTATGGATCATGTCATAGGACACAGAGTCAATTTACAGTTTTTCTAGTACAAAACTTTCGTTTCAAAGTCATTACTTTTGATATACAAAACTAGCGATTTCCCAGTTAAGGGCTTAATCCATTTGATTAAGCCAGTACAGTTTTAAAGACTTTAAGTGAGTTAACTCTATAATACCTTAGTTTATACACCATGTTTATATATAAAACAAGTATCCGACAGCTAGTAGGATGTGTGCTCTTCGCTGTACGTCCTTTTCCTGTTGGATGTGGGCTTACACCGAGGTCACCCAATCTACTATCTACCTGATATCAAATTATATATAGCAGTATAAACAAAGCTATTATAAAAGTAATCACCATAGTCAATATTTTATTATAAGAAATATAGATTTTCTTAAAAAGGAACTCTCCATTAGATATAAAGGAACCATTACAAATAACTCCATGAGTAACAAGTGAATACACCAAGGTTATATATAACAACGATCTAACAACCAATGGAATATGTGCTATCCGCCTTACTTACTGTACCCCATTGGGTTGTAGGTTGAGGGTAGGTGCGCATAATCGATTGTTTGTTTACTCCAAGTATATATAACTTGTACCCACTTATTACGCATAGAAAGGCTTGTAGTGTCATTTTACTCAACTCCCATTTTAAGTAGGAAATATATGATTTTCTAGAGGAACAGACAAACTTTACAAAACAACACCTTACAGCTTACAGTACTTTACATATACATTTTAAACCACATTTTTACAGCTTACTCACATCACTAAAATCTTATGAACTCACCAGCTTAATTGCTGATCAACTCTTTCAAATAACTTGTATTCTCAGGAGACTATTAGATAGGTGCTCGTGCTGAGACTTCAGAAGATGGAGCATTATAGCTTCAAGTCTTGTTTTGTTATTTGTTTATGAATTCTATGTTTTGTGAACGCATACATTGTAAACACTTTCTTTCTAAATGAAATGGTTGTTCATTACTTGCTTACCATATACATATCTCGTGATACTTGAAATGACGTCCTCCACCCCCGAACGTTTTCGCCGTTCCGGTTTTGGGGTGTGACACTTCAAGGTTCAAGCTTGTCATGAGTCTCTCGTCTAACAAAAGCTTTACAACCCCAAACCTTGCTATGTGCCAACGAGGGAACCTTCCATGCCCACATCTCATGAGGTGTTTTGGAAACCTTCTTTGTTGGGACAAGATTAAGAATATGGGCGGCGGTCTCTAAGGCATACCCCTAAAATGAGATTGGAAGTGAAGCTCGAGTCATCATGGAACGAACCATGTCTAACAAGGTCCGATTACGCCTTTCAGCCACATCATTAAGTTGTGGTGTCCTGGGAAGATTCAGTTGTGAAACTATTTCACATTCCTTGAGGTAGTCGTGAACCTCAATACTAAGTTACTTACCACCTTTATCGGATCTAAGCATCTTTATCTTACTACCCAATTGATTCTTGAATTCTCGCTTAAACTCTTTGAACTTTTCAAAGGTTTCTAACTTATGCTTGATTAAGTAAATATAACCATACCTGCTATAATCTTCAGTAAAACTCACATAGAATCGATTTGCATCCCTTGTGGTGGATCTGAAGGGCCCACACACATATGTGTGTATGAAATCCAACAATCCTTCACCTCTTTCACAAGAACCAGTGAAAGGTGATTTTGTCATCTTTCCCAATAAACAAGACTCGCATGTGTTATCTGACCTTAATTCAAATGATTCCAACACTCCATCCTTTTGGAGCTGGGTCATGCGTTTCTTGTTGACATGTCCAAGACGACAATGCCACAAGCATGATGTGTATTTATTATGTACACTGTATTATTTGGTGGTTGGAATACATTTCAAACCCTAGTGGGGATTATTTCCACAAACACTTCCAAGTGTTAGTTTATTACAATTAAATCCTAAATACATATTTTATTTAATTTATATCCAAGTCAAGTTTCATGTTTTCCAATTTAGCACAAATAGTATGTAACGCCCCATCTCTGGTATGTTGTTCCCGTGGCATTTATTTAGAAGTTTTATTGAGGGACTCGGTGAGTCTATGGCCTGACTCGTCGAGTAGGGTCGAGTTTTCGTGCACGTGTTAGTCGGTGACTCGGCGAGTCCATATTCGGGAATCGGCGAGTCTGCCTGCCAGGAAGAAACCCTAAATCCCCGGGTTGCTCACTATTTAAGCAATGTTATGTGCCCCAAACTCGCCTCCTTCACCCTCAGAGAGCTGTGAGAAACCCTAATACATCCCTTGTTTGTTTTAAGTGTTTTTGTGTGGATTTTGAAGGCTTGAAGAAGAAGAAGAAGAAAGGAGCAAAGAGAAGAGGTGTAGAGCAAAGATCCAAGGGCAAAATCAGAGTTCATTGAGGTATTTCTCGGATTCCTTCTGTTTTATGCTTTAGACCTCCATTAGAACACTTCTAGGGCTAGTTTGATGTATTTTCCAAACCTTATAGTTGTATAGATGCCTTAATAGGTCGAGAGATCCCTAGATCTATTCATTTAGGAGTTGTAGAGCCCGGATCTATTGCCTTTTTGAGGATGCTTTGCATAAGAACCCTAGATCTAGCCTTTATTATGCTTTTTGAGCCTTATTATCTTCTTGGTCGCTTATGGGCACGTAAAGATAGAATCTTTACGTGCTAATCGAACTAAGGAAGCCCAGATCTATAAGTTTTAGACGCTGGATTCAAGAAGAATCGAGTTTAGAGTAGCTGCATGGATGTGACTCGGCGAGTCGGAAGAACGACTCGGCAAGTCAAGTCGTGAGTCCCGTTTTTCCCCTTTTGAGTGATGTCGAGTGGGTGCCTGTGAGTAGTAGAGTGGACTCAGTGAGTTGGAGGGAAAACTCAGTAATGGAGGGACTCGACGAGTTGTTCATACAACTCGGCGAGTCCAAGGCAATCTTCTTAGCTCAAGAACAACTCGTCGAGTTGTTCATATGACTCGGCGAGTCGGATGCAGATTGTCTGAGTTCTTGAATCAAGAGGGTACTCGTCGAGTAGGTGACATACTCGACGAGTAGCCATGAGTAGGTTTGAGAAGTGAGACTAGAGACTCGGCGAGTTGGCGGCCCAACTCGGCGAGTCAGGTCAACTGTAGGTTGACTTTGACCGGGAGAGTTAACTTTGACCAAGGGTAAAAGAGTCATTTTACCCCAGTGCAGTGATTAGCATTTGATTGGGTGTGTTTATGGATTTGTAGCCGGGGAGATACCGGAGCAGCAGCAGTTAGCTTCCAAAGCCATTCACACAGCAGCCAGTTCACGAGGTGAGTTTCCTTCCAGTAGGAACGGGTCTACAGCCACAATGCCGGCCCGTTTAGTTAGTAGTAGTAGTTCCGGACTTCAGTCCGAAGCAGTAGTTCAGTATGCTTGATGTCTATGTGATTCAAGCGTGTTTGTGTGTTATATGTTCCGGACTTCAGTCCGATGCAGTATGCAGTATATGTGTCTATATTAGTTGATGCCATGATCAGTCGGTTTCAGACTTCGGTCCGATGCAGGGGACAAGGTCTCAGTCAGTTCCGGACTTCGGTCCGATGCAGTCAGTTCCGGACTACGGTCCGATGCAGTCAGTTCTGGACTTCGGTCCGATGCAGTGGGCAAGGCCCAGTATGTGTTTTATATGTATTGTATGGTATGTGGTAGTTTGGGGGAGCTCACTAAGCTTCGTGCTTACAGTTTCAGTTTTGGTTTCAGGTACTTCCGCAAGCAAAGGGAAGAGCTCGGGATGATGGCATCGCACACACCACAGCTTCAGTTTTTGTCCTGGGAGTTGATTCTGTTAGTTGATATGTTTGGATACAGTTGTGATACAGTTTTCTTTCTCTCAGTATTTTATCATGGTTTTTTTTTGAAACACGCAACGTATGATTTTGTTATGTGATACTTGGTTTCATGTTTTTGTTATGATAAAAATTGAAATTTTTGGGTCGTATTTTTGGGTTGTTTCAAGTTGGTATCAGAGCCTTGGTTTGAGGGATTCGGATACACCTCTGCGTGCATCTGAACTCAAACTAAGGGAAAGATAAAAAGATTTTCAAAAAGAAAAATGTTTTCGAATGAAATTTTGAAAAGCACTTAGAAAGAAAAGAAATTTTTAAACAAGATAAGGGTGTGGTGCATGCGATCAGCCGAGCTCAAGTAAGTACTCCAAAATTACCAATACAAGTTTTATTATTATGATTAATTGTTCCAGTTTCAGTAGAACAGTATGCTAGTATAGGACTAAGGATCTAGGAGGATGCCTTATGTGCCTGCTATATGTGTTACAGCTTTATGAGAATTGCATGCTAGTATTGAGTAGACAGCAATAGGGTAGCCTGTTTAGGTTATGACTAGTAGCGCGAGCTTAGCATTGTATGCTAGTATAGTTTCTCGTTATGAGAGTAGATTTGCTTGAGTAGTTTCCGGTGTCCGAATGTTGCTTGCTTCGTGCTTTGTAGAACTCTTGGTGATGAGAGTTAGCCGTTAGATGAATACGCCACGTCACATGTGATCAGGGTTGAATAATCTCAGAGTATTGGATTTGGCCCTATTGCGCAGCTCTTGTTTGAGTCTAACCGTTGTAGGGACAAGCCTTTTACTCGAAGGATTATCCGAGCCTCATCATATGTGATGGTATTCAGGTGATGGCTAATTAGCATTACAAGGAGGCCTTCAGCAGCTGAGGACTGGTTTGAGTGGAGTCAAAGATTTCCCTAGGGCAAGCCTAGGATGGGAGTAGCAAAGATCGGTAGTAGTAGAAGTGACTTGGTGGAGTCAAGGCAGTTCTTGAGGAAAGTACGGATAGATGTGGAAGGTAGTATGGGCCCGTACTACTGAAAGCAGAGGATCCGTACTCGAATCAAGGAAGGCCGAGACAAGACCAGGAAGCTAGTAGTAGTATCAATGATCCCTTGAGATATTTCAGTTTTCTGATGTTGCTATGATGTGTTTCAGAATGGTGGTTTTGCGTTCGAGGCCAGCAGCCGGCAGTGGAGGTGCCGGGGAGGGATCAGGATCAGGCTTGGGGAACGAGCGCATGGATGAGCAGACCCGAGAGTTTCTTTCTTCAGAGATTACTCGTATCATTTTAGAGAAGACTCCTGTGATCTTCGGTTCGATCAAGGAGGGTATCCTAGAGCTGATGGATGAGAGATTGGGCACCTTCCATACCGAGGTGGCGGCCATGATGGGGTCGCGTACACTTACGTTCAGGGAGTTCAGGGCATGTGGAGCTCCAGACTATCATGGGGCGCGGGACCCCATAGCGAGTACTAGATGGTTGGCGGATGTGGCCAACGCGTTCCGCACGAGCAGGTGTCCCGAGGGGGACAAGGTTAGATTGGCGTCCTATCTTCTGAAGGACAGGGCACGGGATTGGTGGGAGGAGGTCGGACATACCATTGGAGATGATGCAGCATTGGATGCCATGACCTGGGCTGATTTTTCTACCAGGTTCAGGGCGGAGTTTGCACCAGTTATTGAGGTGCAGCAGTTAGCCAGAGAGTTTCAGGACCTCACCCAGACTACAGAGACCGTGGCGGAGATCACCGCCAAGTTCAGGGAGAGGGCTCTTCTTGTTCCTCAGTATGCGGCCAATGAGGAGATGAAGAAGGCCCATTATCATGAGATGTTGCGGAGCGATATCCATCAGTTTGTGAGCCGGTCCAGCTGTAAAACGCTGGATGACATGATTGCTAGGGCTCGGGAGAGGGAGATTGATCTCGAGATGGAGAAGAAGAGGAAACCGGAGGCGGTTTCGGGTACAGGCAGTTCGGGCAAAAAGCCCAAGGTTTCTGATCCCAGATCCAGGAGTCAGCAGAGCCACGGTCGATGTGGCAAGTGTGGGAGATTGCACGATGGGGTGTTCAAGGCAGGGAGTTTCGGTTGCTACAAGTGCGGTCGGACTGGGCATTTGAGCAGGGATTGTACGGCCCCTGCTACTGCCGTTGCAGCATCAGATCTGATTTGCTTTCAGTGCAATCAGAGGGGACATAAAAAGTCCCAGTGTCCGAGTTTAGCTGCAGTAGGGAAGGTGGCTGCACCTGCCCCTGCTACTTTGAGGATTACAGATGGCCGACAGGGCCGAGCCGAGGCGCCAGTGGCGAAGAGTAGGGCGTTTCAGATGACAGTAGAGGAGGCGCGAGCGACTCCTGATGTGGTGTCGGGTATGTATATTCCCTTCATCTCTATATTATTATTGATTGATTATTGCTTATGATTGTATGTTTTATATAGGGTCGTTCTCTGTGAACGACATTTCTGCTATGGTATTATTCGATTCGGGGGCTACCTGATCATTTGTATCGCTTGCGCTTAGCAAGAGATTTAGCAGAGCTCCAGGGGAGCTGGATTGTCCACTAGAGGTTGAGATAGCAGATGACAGGATCGTGAGGGTCGCCAGAAGTGCATAGAGGGTGTTCTCTTCAGTTGTTTAACGAGCAGTTTTCGGTGGACCTGGTTCCTATTCCCCTGCGAGTGAATAAGGTTATAGTAGGCATGGATTGGCTAAGCCCCAATGGGGCGGTGATTGATTGTGAGCTTCAGCTAGTGAGGGTTCGCACTCCCAGTGGGGGAGAGTTAGTGATTCAGGGTGAGAGGCCACAGCGCGGACCGACCTTTTGTTCTGCCGCAAGGACGAGGCGCTATTTTCAGCAGGGTTGCGCTGGTTATGTAGCTTATGTCTTGGATGCCCGGGAGAAGGGCAAGACGACAGTTGATGATGTTTCGATAGTGCGAGACTTCCCAGATGTAGTTCAGTATGCTTGATGTCTATGTGATTCAAGCGTGTTTGTGTGTTATATGTTCCGGACTTCAGTCCGATGCAGTATGCAGTATATGTGTCTATATTAGTTGATGCCATGATCAGTCAGTTCCGGACTTCGGTCCAATGCAGGGGACAAGGTCCCAGTCAGTTCCGGACTTCGGTCCGATGCAGTCAGTTCCGGACTTCGGTCCGATGCAGCTAGTTCCGGACTTCGGTCCGATGCAGTAGGCAAGGCCCAGTATGTGTTTTATATGTATTGTATGGTATGTGGTAGTTTGGGGGAGCTCACTAAGCTTCGTGCTTACAGTTTTAGTTTTGGTTTCAGGTACTTCCGCAAGCAAAGGGAAGAGCTCGGGATGATGGCATCGCACACACCACAGCATCAATTTTTGTCCTGGGAGTTGATTCCGTTAGTTGATATGTTTGGATACAGTTGTGATACAGTTATCTTTCTCTCAGTATTTTATCATGGTTTTTTTTGAAACACGCAACGTATGATTTTGTTATGTGATACTTGGTTTCATGTTTTTGTTATGATAAAAATTGAAATTTTTGGGTTGTGTTTTTGGGTTGTTTCATAGTACTTCAATACAAAAATCTTGATTGAATTTTTTTTATATACCATATGCGGTCAACCATGTTGCGCATATCACCACCAAACATTATTCTCCACCTCTATCAACAAACAATAATTTCTCCTCCATGTATTATAGTCAATCGGAACCTTCCCAGAGATATACCATTTTCCTTTTCTTTCTAAATGTCTCTAGCCATTCCTTCTGCTCGACGTTCCTTCTCATTCCTCTAATTCCCAATGACACCCTCAACATTGGACACCACCATCAATTCGTTGTATGTTCTTCCTTTTTCCCAAAAACCTCTTATCATTGCCTTAATTTCTCCATCTTTATATGATTGATCCCTCTCCAAGCTAGAGGTCTCTCCCTAACAACCTCCGACAATAGATTTGCTTTGATAATATTTTTTGATGCTCCCTTTTCCTTCACCAAAGGGATGGAGAGAGGGATATGGTGTGTGTTTGTGTGTGTGTATATATATATATATATATATATATATAGAGAGAGAGAGAGAGAGAGAGAGAAAGTTACTTTTTCTGGTATTAAGGTGTATATACAAACAATGGAGTCCACATATCCATAATCCTTCACTTCCTATAATGCTAACATTTCTTTTGGGTGAAGTCTATTTATTATTTCATTTTTTTGCTATTATGATAAACTCTAAAAACCAAAAAATATGATCGTTTATGCAACCTCATATTCCATCGTCCCTTTTACCTTGCTTATCTAATTACCAACTATCACCCAGTCTTTTAATTTTAAATCGTCAATTGATGGTTTCATATATAAATTGTGGCACATAGAAATATAGATTTACAATACTTGTCATTCTCATATTCTTTATGTAATGTCGTAATTTTCATCATAAAGTTTTTCTTTATTAAAATACCATTTAACAGAAAGTTATGTGCGAAAGCCTTAAACCAAATGTTTAAAAAACAACCACGAACATTACTAAATTTCAAAACATCCCCATATAAAAAAAATTTAAGTTTAGTAGTTCAAAATACCAAAAGTGACCACAATGACAAGTCCAAGTGTTATCAAATAAACTGTCACACCCCGAAAACCAAAGGCGGAAACATTTCCAGGGTTGACTCCGCGTTGAGTATCAAATCCAATGCACATAGTAATCAAAGTAAACAACCATTACATTACATATATTTGAAAGTTTACATTTGTTTCAAAAGTAAATTGTACAAGTGTGATACATAAAATATATATATGAACAAAATGAGACGAGTCTTCTACACACTCCGTCTTCACCAAAAGAGATCTCCGGGTACCTGTCTAATGCGGACCTAAGAATACAAGCAGTTTGAAATTCAGCATAAAGCTGGTGAGTTCATAAGATGTTTGTTTTCTGAAAAATGTACCAGTTTCCTTTAGTTTTCCGAAAAGGTTTGTTATCCAAGAAAATCCCATATTTTCTTATGTAAAACAGTTTAGTTATCTTTCATTACCAGTTCAATTACGCGTTATATGTTACCCCAGGAAAATCCCATATTTTCCTAAATGCAAGACCGATTGAATATCACAGAGTATAGTTTAATACACAAAACTATATATTGAGAATCATGGGATTACTATCCCGAATTAGATATAAAATACTTTAATATACGTGAACTGTAGATGGAAAGTAGTTTGAAAACCATGGGACTAGATACAAGATAATTTGATATACATGAAAATATAGATTGAATACCATGGGACTACCATCCTGGACTAGATACAAGATAGTTTGATATACATGAAAATATAGATTTAATACCATGGGACTACCATCCCGGACTAGATACAAGATAGTTTGATATACATGAAAATATATATTGAATACCATGGGACTACCATCCCGGACTAGACATAGATTCAAAACCATGGGATTATCATCCCGTACAAGATATAGTTTCAAAACCATGGGACTACCATCCCGTACAAGATATAGGTTGAAATCATGGGACTATTATCCCGTACTAGATATAAGATATATACATACTAAAAACCATAGGAATAACATCCCGCATTAGATACAAGATCAATAGACTGAAAACCATAGGACTATCATCCCGTACTAGATATGGAAACTATAGATAGAAAGTAGATATGGAATCGAAACAAAGTCAAAACCAAACCCAAAGCGAAACCGTGAATAAACTTATATTAATACATATTGTGAGTCGGGTAACCATGCTGATACGACAACAAGACCTCCTTGACGCTTGTCAGACGTCAGACGATATCCAGAATTTGTCACCCCAGGCGTGCCCGCCTAACTGTAGCTAGCAGTTAAGGTGTGGGATTGTCAGTCCCGAATAGATCTATTCACAAATTCCACGCTCTCCCGCCAGGAGACTCTGGTTACACTTCCGGGGAGAATTTACTGATAACCCGAAGGGTAATGACAAAACTCACAAGCTAGTACTAAATTATTCACAGGGTTCTCATACGATATCAAACATACAAAATGGTATGAAACATAATACAGTGAATATAGATACATACAATGAAACTATCTGGCAATACATTCAAACGAAACGGAGATAAACTGAATCAGACATAGTTTATCTAATAACTTTATATATATATATATATATATATATATATATATATATATATATATATATATATATCAGTACATGATTAAACGAGAACTAAAGAACCCCAAATTATTCCCATAATAATTTGATTAGTTTGGTTATTTCCTTAACTGAAATTCATATAGTTGTAGTTGATAAATCATCCCTTATGCTCAGCATAATACATAAGGGGTAATAATATTTATAAGTTTGCCATATATTTATTGAAATACATTAATGTTAAGTTTTGAAAACATTTGTAGTTTGCTTGTATTCCCCCCCCCCCCCCCTTGAAAACATTGAAAAATCATTGAAAAAGGGTAGGGGTATGAACTCACCGGACGAGGAACGTATCTGCTCGGATCCTAAACGTCGTTTCTGGGTTTGCAAACGCACGAGGTTCCTATGAATTATGAAAAGATACATATTTGTATTTAATTAGAACTTAGATTATTTATTTGGTAGAGACAAACACTTCTAGTTGCGGAAACACTCCCTTACAAGTGTTTGGAAGGACCCGGTGGCGTTTGAAGTCACATAAGGCTTGGATATGGATTTTACTCTTCAAGAGTAAACTCATGGAAGAGTTTTCGGCCTTAAACACCCCATCCACATGAGTTCACGGCCGTGAACTCATGGAAGGTGTTTTTGGGTGCTAAATGGCTTCATAACTCATGGATAATTTAGCTAGGATTACATCTAGGGCATTGGGATGAATTTAAACTCACTTAAGGAACATTTATTGGAGTTTACGGCAGTAAACTTGGAGTTTACGGCCGTAAACTCCCCCACACATAGAATCCTTAATGTTTTGGACCTTAAACAATCACATGTGATTCCAATGATTTTTCCCAAGCCTTGTATGGATTTTTAGGGGACTTTGGACATGATTTTTGGAGTTTACGGCCCATGAACCCCTTCATGGCCGTGAACTCATTAGATGGGGGATTTAATATGTTTTAAGGTCCAAATCTTGTTTGTGGTCACTTCTAGAATTTACCCCAAGGCTTATGGTGTGTGTAAATGGCCTTTTAACACACTAAAAAGGAGTTTACTCCCCATGATAATGAGTTTACGGCCCAAGCATGTTCTTGGGCAGTAAACTCATGTTTACTCCTCTAATTTAATGTTCAAGGTGTTTCAAGGCCAAATCCAATATTCTACAATTCATATCTAAGCTTCAATGGAGTTTTGGAAGGGTTTAAGGGCATAAAAACCCCATTTATATGAGTTTTACGGCCCAAGAATGCTCTTGGGAAGTAAACTCATGTTTAGTCTTCACAATCCATGTTTAAGGCATTCTAAGTCCATTCCATTAAGCCATTAAGCCATATCTAAGCTCCAAAGGTCGATTGGAAGGGTTTTTGGGCTCTAAAACCCAATTTATGTGAGTTCACGGCCTAGGACTGTTCTAGGGCCGTAAACTCACGAATATGGTCCTATTTCATGATTTGAACTCGAATTTGAAGGCCTAAGATGTTATACTAGGAGTTAGGGTAGTTACCTTGGTGATTTGGAGCTTAAATTTGATGATTTTGGACCCTTAAACTTGGTTTGAGGAGAGAGGTTAGAGAGAGAGTAGAGAGAGGAAGCAAAAGCTTCAAATGAAAGTTTGAACACGTTTAAATAGGTCTTAAAACTTGGACACGGTGAAATTCTACCCGATACCGGCATTAAACGGGGTTTTTGGTCGCACCCGATTAAGTTTCCGTAACCCGACGATGATGTTTCTAAAATTTTTGAAATAAACATTTTGGGCTAATTTCATGAGTTCCTAAGGGGTTTGGACACTCATTAGTTTATAATAAACATATAAGTTTAAATAATTTAACCCAAAACGAAATCGGAACGAATTGATAAACGACGAATTTTTACAGGTAGAACGGGTCTTCGGCGATGGACAATTTCGGGTTGTTACATAAACAAAACAACAAAACTATCCAAAATAATCCCATAATTGTCACACCCCAAAACCAAGAACGGCGGAAACGTTCTGGGGCGGAGGATGTCATGTTTAATATCAACAACAATGTAAAGTAGTAAACAAGCAACAACATCATCCATTGCATTAATAAAATAATTATTATACAATTGTATTCTGTCAAATTTTGATAAATACTAAAGCATAAATCAAAATGAAAGATAAGTCTTGACTAAGCTTCATCTTCCTTTCTCCTTGCATCGGTACCTGTCTATGATGACCTGAGGATACAAGTAATTTTGAAAACGAGTATCAGCTTTAAAGCTGGTGAGATCATAAGCATTTAGTGTCTTAATTTGTATGTAAGTATTTGTAAGTCTATGTATTGTAAGAATTTGTAAATGTATATGAATTGTAAGCGTTTGAAAACCCTAGAATCCCTATGATTCCTTCTAGTATGTGAAGGTGTCTTCTACCAAGACCTAACTGTTCTGTGTGTGTGTCTCTTGTAAGAGTATGCGTTTTTCCAAAATATAACTATCATTATCCAAAAATATAGTTTGTACATTTATGTTTAAGTGAGGTTATCACTGAAATATGTACTGGAAAAATTAACGTAGTACTAAATCGTAGCTCTAAAAGGCTACTATTTATCAACGGATAGTAACTACATTACCGTGCTTCCTATGAAGAATTCACTACGTGAATGTAATAGGAAAGAAATGGTACTATGGTGTAGTGTCGAACTACAACCGTACCTATTACCTTAAGTCTAGGGTAATACTTCCAAGTACCACAGTATTTGGATATATATATATATATATATATATATATATATATATATATGAGTATATATATCAGTACACCGATACTCAACTTGCCTTATTTGAGGGATAAGGTATAATGTGATGTCTAGATCCCAGACTGTTTCGCTCCCCTATCAGAGGGATTTTAGGACCTACTCACGACCCCTGCATGAATGCAAGCCGTGGGCATCCACATTACTATGATCATGTATACTCGATATACCAATCACAATTGTAGTGTGATTTATCAGTATAGTTAGATCCTGAACTGGTTCTGAGCTATAGCCCCTAGTGACGTCTGTTCTATGTATATGTATATGTATATGTATATGTAAGCGTATTCATGTAAGTGTGATCATGAAATTGTACACTGGTGTACTGAAATGTTCTACGTGTGCTAGCTGAAATATGTGTTCTCTCTATCTAGCAAGTATTGTTACGTAAGCGTTCTAGTATATCTGTATATGTATTGTTTCTAGTATATCTGTATATGTATTGTTTCTAGTATATCTGTATATGTATTGTTTCTAGTATATCTGTATATGTATTGACTCATGAATGAACTGACTCATTGTATGATATCGCGTTCTAGTACTGGTTCTAGTATCTTCCTGAACTACCCATATGGTAGCTTACTAGTAATCTAAGTAGTACGTATGGACGTGGATGTATACCCTTGCTACCCAAGGGCATAGGATGAACTGGAAAGACCCTTTATGACTATATATGTACACATGATATATAACAAATCTTTAAACGACCTTCGGACGAATACCCAATGTCCCACCAGACCACATCTCAAGGCGCGAAAAGGAAATAGGGTGGATAGTCTTCCTAAGTCTTTTAGACATTCCTTATATAACTATACATATAGAGGCATGCAATTTATAGTAAAATAAAAGCATAAGTAAGTTTTGTAAAACATTTGAAACAGGAATATTATTTTAATAGAAGATCGACTTGATGTCAATCCATAAAGCAATTTGAAGGAATAAGTATAATAAAACGGTTTTGAGTATAAATAACATTTGTTTGTGAAAACAGTATAAGTACAAAGAACATTTGTTTGAAAACACAGTTGTAAATGAGTTTGAAATATGATGACAGAGTAAGAAATACAGTGTAATAAGTGGTTGAAAACATATAAAATGTTTATAAAAATCTTTTGAAGGAAAACTATTTGGTAAAACGGCTAATGAGTAGCCAAATCTTTTGAATGCTGTATATTAATCACATGTGATTGATGTAATAAGTAATATAATCCAACTTACTAATCACATGTGATTGACATAATAAGTAGCATGATTCTACTTGTATCCCCCCCCCCATAAAACATTTGAAATAGTTTAAAACATTAGTTAAGGGGTATGAACTCACCTGCAGTATGTGACTGGAAATGAACGGCTGTTATCGAACGCAAGGATCGGACAAGTGCTTGGTGTCAAGTGATGACTTAGACACACACAATGATCCTAATTACATATGAAGACATATGTATATAAATAATTAGTGATTATAACACTAATTATACAAGTAATAGCATTTAAGCGCGAGGACAACACTTTTGGTCAAGTGCTAGGAGGCAAATGGGTTGCAATAAAGGAGTGCAATGCCCCTAATGGAAGTTTAAGGTCAAAAGACCATAATCATTAGAGTTTACGGCCCAGGAGAGTAGGCTCATGGCCGTAAACTCTCAAACAAGCCATGAAATGGAGTTTAGAAGTACTACAACTTTAGAGGGGAATTGTTTCAAGGCTAGGCAAGAGTTTAAGGCACCAAATTGACTCCTAAGGGGAGTTTACGGCCCAAAGACCCTTTTCCCTTGGAGTTTACGGCCGTAAACTCCCTTGGGAGGGTTCTTATTGTCTTTTCAAGTGTCTAACAATTCTAGGAACAAGTCTAGGCTTCAATACTTGGATTAAGGGAGGTTTAAGGCACTAAATGGGACCATTTGATGGAGTTTACGGCCATAGAACTCTTTGGGCCGTAAACTCCCTCACACATGAGGTCCTAAGAATTTTAACTAGTCCATATCTCCTCTAAGTACATGCCCTAAAAGTTTCTTGGCCTATGGAAGTGTTTAGGGTGTCCTTTGACCCCATTTAAGGAGTTTACGGCCCAAGAAATACTCTTGGCCGTAAACTCTCAAACACTTATGCTTTTTATGTGTTTTCTAGGTCCTAAACACATTAAGGTACATGCCAAAAATGAATACTAAGCCTTAGGAAGAGTTTAAAGGCATTTTGGAACCTAAAACTTGGAGTTTACGGCCTAAGGAGCATCTTGGCCGTAAACTCCCTTCCAAAGTGGGTTTCTAATTGTTTTGTTGGTCTAGAACACTTGCTTAAGGCTTCTAGGTTTTTGTTCTAAGGCTAAAGGATCACTAGGCACTCATTTGTGCCCTTTACTTGGAGTTTACGGCCCAAGAGGTGGTTCCTTGGCCGTAAACTCCTCAAACTAAGTGATTTTGATTTGCTTCTAGCCTACAATGATCATACACTAGGTCCTTAGTTAGTTGCCTAACACGGAAATGGGACTATGTGGCATTTAGGCTTGATTTTGGAGTTTACTCCCCAAGAACGTTCTTGGGCGGTAAACTCCCGGATCTTGTGTTTTGGACATGTAAACAATGTTATAAAGCATATAACAAGTATTAAAACACATTTAGGGAAGTAGACTCACAATCTGGGATGAAAACCCGAAGATCCGTGAGAGAGTATTTGGCTTTTCTCTAATTGGAAATCAAATAATGAACCAATTTGGTTCAGAATTCTATTTATAGTCCAGAGATTTTTGGCAGAAAATATTTCTATTCTCGGAATGGATTCTAATGACCTAGAGTAATGGATTTACAGTGTTGCACAAAATCCTAGTGCAACCACTCTCCTAATAACTCCTTAGGTGTAAAACCCTAAAACTGCCAAACTTATTCCAAAAGTTTGAATTCTCACTGAAATAGCTCTACTTCTATTGGACTGATGTGGTTTGAATTGAATGGAAAATTTCGGGTTGTCACATCATCCCCCTGTTAAAGGGAATTTCGTCCCGAAATTAGAATTTAGACAAGGAAGTATGCACGAATGATCAAGACGTGAGAAGGAAACTTCCTAATCGATTGGTTCTAGCGCACTTAAGTGAAATCGGGCTCTCGGTTGGTATCCCAACGAACCTTCACTAATTGGCGACGGCGTTTGCTTCGTCCGCTTGACCTCTCGGTCGAGGGTCACTACGGTTCTGATACGAAGGCAAGGATCTCGACGAATGGACTTGGAAGAGTTCAAACAGAAAGGTATGGTTTCACGATCGAGATGCGAAAAGTAGAAAGTACGTTACTGAGTTCGCGGGGTAGGTCTAGTTTGTGCGAGGCACAGGATAGATTCTGATAAGAATCTAAGAAGTCCGGTCAACTATGGATTTAGCTTTTCACGCTTTACGAAGCGTATTAAGCCCTTCACAGAGTGAGTTATCCGAAAGAACTTGGTCACTCACTCGGAATCTCAAAGGTTCCTTTTATTGCATAACTTCCCAGTCAAAGGCCACACCTTGCTGGGTCGAAGTCGTACGAGTATCTGAAGCTTGCGAGGAGTTCTGAATGAACTAAGGCGGTAGGTCGGTAAGACCTAACATTTGGCGAAAGCTGTCGGCTTCTCTGGTGTCGATGAATACTCAATGTTTTTGGCAAACTGAAAGAGTACCCAAAATTTCCCACATTACTAACAGTGTGTCCTAGAAATTTGACTCTTCAATTTCCAAACCTCGTGCCTAGAGAAATTTGCTAAAAGTTCCTCTGTAGGAAATGTTTTCATCGGTTTTCTTCTTACTACGAGGGTAGATAAGTAAGTCATTTCATGGAGAAATGACGAATCGATCCTAAGTAAGAAAGACGTAACCCTATTCATTTAGCTCATGAAAACCATGGGTGTACTGGTCCTATCCGAAAGGTATCACTACGGACTCGAGGCGTTCGCATCGAATTCAGAAGATAGTCTCCCAGACATCCTTCCCTAACACATCAAACGGGTGATATTCGGATCTTAGGTCCATTCCTGGAAGTAGATTATTTCCTTACGTGTGCTCAACCATTTTGTCTATGTGAGGCAGAGACAATGATTTCTATAAAAATCTTGACGGATTCCTCGATAACCGAGGCACATACGATGCGATCCATCGATCTCCGGAAGAATCTGACCGGGGTTCTCTAGGGTGAGAAACCTAGTCTTCTAATTCTATTTCTGTGTAGTTCGTTGAGTTGTTCGTACTATTCTTGTATCTCCGTGGGTGTTTAAACTATAGGGTGATCTGTTTTCCGGAGTTGTACTGGGTTCAAAGTTTATTCACATGACGATGTGATTACTCGTATACTTAGGCAGTTTTTTTTTTCCGTCCTGAAGTCCATTTTGGAATTCATACATGGATTTACGATCACAATTTCGTGTATACGAGTCGTATATAATTAAGATTGAAAAGGTAGTCGAATAACTGATTCTTCCTTACCCTCATATCTCAAGGAGGAAATGAGTTAAGGCGGAATCATCAATTCTAAACCTGTAGAACCTTGATTATATAACACTCTTATGTATACCTTCCTCGGTGATAGATCATCCGCATGAATCCCTGTATTGAACTTTGACGTACTGCACGAGTGGCACTTCGGGGATTTCTTCGGAAAGAAATTAACTAAGAGGTACTCCGGGAATGAGTACTTCGGCGTTCTGTTATGACGGCTTCGCTGGAAAAGTGATCTAGAAGATAGGGATGTACGTATGAAGCTGTTTTTGTGAGGATCAAATTTTAAATCGAGTCGTATGATAATGTCGGAATCATACAGGAACTTTAAAGACATTAGAATTTAAACATAAGACGTTTACAGACAAAATACAACCGTGCAACCATGAACAAGAGTTACAGTACTTTAGATTTACCACAAGACTATTGCTGCGAAATAAGGTATACTACAAAAGACAAATATACGCAGCACGAGAATTCCTATATAGGCAGGATCTCGCAAAAGGTAAGACTCTAGTTGCACTAGTTCTAGATAGTTTATAAGTCTGTTACAACAAAACGCCCTAAATATATTAACGTGGTTCCTGAGCAGGCTCTCCTGCAGCTGTGATCCTGAGAATTTTCCCATCTGCGCCAGAATTCTGCCTTATTGGGCAATCCTTCTGGAGGTGTCCAATTTCACCGCATTGGTGACATATATGGACAGTACCCACATTGGTGGTGGAAGTAAAGTGTCGGGTAGGAGTTATGGGAACACGGGTTCTTTCCTTGTTTTCCTTCTTTGGGCAATCTCTTTTATAGTGCCCAAACTCACCACAGTTATAGCAATTTAGGCTGGCCCTAGTGGTGGAGGTAGCTCTACAGAAACGGGCGATGTGCCCTTTCTTGTTGCAGTTCACGCACTGCAAGACTCGACACATTCCCTCGTGGTGGAAATTGCACCAGTCGCACTTCGGGAGTGCTCCCTTATATGGTCTGCTCGGTACTGGGATGGCAGAGGTTTGTGGCTGCTGCCTGGCCATTTTCTGAAACCGTTTGCGTTCCACTTTGGCTTGACGTTTTCTTTTCTTGTTCTCTGTTTTCTGGCTTTGCGAGCCTGTGGCTGTTACTGTTGGACGACTTCCTGGATGGATATCACGATTGGGAACTTCATTCCCGTCAGCAACATTGACCGTGTTGATAGCGCTACGGTGCGTCATGACCGCGGTTACTGCAGCCACTACGGCAGCTGTAAATACCGTTTGAAAGGTAGCGGCGTCCATGGGGAAAGTAGAGGTCTCGTTGCTTGGCTGGTTGTTTCCGGATGACGACATGATTCTGTAACACGAAAGAGTAAAGATTTGTGAGCGATTCTGGTTGACCTTGATGTACTTAGATTGTTCATGACAAGAGTAAGAGTATGATCTCGAAAGTTCAACCTACATCCCTATGATGCAGTCCTGGTTAAAGAATGAATGTATGTTCGTAGAATGATCTCAAGACGTCTATCGTTCGAACTGAGGTATCGTGGGTTGGTGAATAACAAGATCCAACCACTGAAAGAGACTTGGAAGTGTCTCTTGGAATAAATCACCGTAGTCCAATGACTTGACTAAAGTATGATTCAGATAGGCTCCAATGAAAGAAAGATAAAAGTACTTGAATGAAGAATGACTCAAAAGTTAGCCGGCTGTCAATACCTTGGATATTCACGATGTAAAGATTCGAGAAAATGACCTTGTAAAGGTCTTACATCATATCCACAGAAGATAGTTCCCGACAGCATAAAGACCTAACTAAAGTACTTACGGAACAAGATAATTTCATAGAAAATGCCACATCGGGCATAGACAGAAAAACATGATTTCCTTTTATAAGGGAAAATAAAGCAAAGCGTCTACTACGGCGACGGTCATCCCTCTGGTGAACTCTTAGTTCAACCAATTGACGTTCCACGTCAAGTAGGTGTCTTTCGCACCCCATCTGGCGTACTCGGAGCTCGATGACTACGGCTCGTGATTCAGCCAGTGTTTGCAACAGGATTTCATGGTTTCTCTCTGATCTCTCGTGAGCATCCTCTAGATGAATGGTGTGGAGGGTATGCATCCTAGCATAGGCGACTTCTTCTGAAATCTGATGTAGGGCCGTCCTGCCGTGAATCTCATTTCTGGCCTCTCTGCGGACCAAGATTGGCAAGACTATATCTGCTAAGCCCTCGTTGCTCAAGTCGTAGAAACTTCGGTCGCTGTCAAATAGCATAAACTGATCTTGTCCTTGGCTCCCTGTTTCCAAGCATTCCACTCGCTCAGGGTCAGGCCATGAAAAGCCGGAAGAGGGTTAGGAATTGAAACGGGAGCTACTCGGGGTAGATTCTCAACCTCTGGCTCGGGGTTAGTATCATACGAAAGGTCTTCGTCATGGTGATCATCCAAGGGGATAGGATGATCATTCTCCGGTTCTTCTCCAAACCAACCAGTTATGACTTCCTTCGGAAGATACTGGTTGTCAAGGGGATGGAGTCCAGTTATGATTTCTATGCGAGAATTTAGGGTAAGAAGATAATTATTAGACGAACTATCTAGATAATTATTTAGGAAACCTTCATTAGTTACATCGCTATTTGTGAAGTGCATACCAGCTATGTGTAATCTAAACAGGATAGACCTTCGAATAAGTGACCTTAATTCCTTATTCACACAGAATAGGGGTAAGGCAAAATTATCACAGATTCTGAGTCTATAACATCCTAATTACATGTAGCCTCAGTGTATCCACTTAGCAACTATTCAATCTAGTAATGAAGATCCCATTTTAATTCTCAAGTATAAAGTACTTATAGTAACACCAAAATACACCTATAGTATTTTAAATTTATTGTTATGTTCTGTTGTTCTCATTGTGGTAGGGTTGGTAAGATTTTAGCATTGTTGCAACCACACACTTAAACTTAGGCACATGCTAGTCAACCCTCGGATAATATAGGCGATCAGGCTATATCTTCCCAGTTTTGACCATATGTCTCTAAGCCCACTTGTGTTGCCCAACAATCGTAATTCTTTTGTACTGTCCTAATGACATTGATTTTAGTATGAATGCAGCACGTATACTTACTTAAATATTTTACTATTTAAAGTATAAACTCTTGGTCAGAGTATTTTTAATCCCTTATGTATTTATAGTTAGTATATCTTTTATGGGTTGATATACTTAATTCACTATAAACAATGCTCTGATACCAATCTGTCACACCCCAAAACCAAGAACGGCGGAAACGTTCTGGGGCGGAGGACGTCATGTTTAATATCAACAACAATGTAAAGTAGTAAACAAGCAACAACATCATCCATTGCATTAATAAAATAATTATTATACAATTGTATTCTGTCAAATTTTGATAAATACTAAAGCATAAATCAAAATGAAAGATAAGTCTTGACTAAGCTTCATCTTCCTTTCTCCTTGCATCGGTACCTGTCTATGATGACCTGAGGATACAAGTAACTTTGAAAACGAGTATCAGCTTTAAAGCTGGTGAGATCATAAGCATTTAGTGTCTTAATTTGTATGTAAGTATTTGTAAGTCTATGTATTGTAAGAATTTGTAAATGTATATGAATTGTAAGCGTTTGAAAACCCTAGAATCCCTATGATTCCTTCTAGTATGTGAAGGTGTCTTCTACCAAGACCTAACTGTTCTGTGTGTGTGTCTCTTGTAAGAGTATGCGTTTTTCCAAAATATAACTATCATTATCCAAAAATATAGTTTGTACATTTATGTTTAAGTGAGGTTATCACTGAAATATGTACTGGAAAAATTAACGTAGTACTAAATCGTAGCTCTAAAAGGCTACTATTTATCAACGGATAGTAACTACATTACCGTGCTTCCTATGAAGAATTCACTACGTGAATGTAATAGGAAAGAAATGGTACTATGGTGTAGTGTCGAACTATAACCGTACCTATTACCTTAAGTCTAGGGTAATACTTCCAAGTACCACAGTATTTGGATATATATATATATATATGAGTATATATATCAGTACACCGATACTCAACTTGCCTTATTTGAGGGATAAGGTATAATGTGATGTCTAGATCCCAGACTGTTTCGCTCCCCTATCAGAGGGATTTTAGGACCTACTCACGACCCCTGCATGAATGCAAGCCGTGGGCATCCACATTACTATGATCATGTATACTCGATATACCAATCACAATTGTAGTGTGATTTATCAGTATAGTTAGATCCTGAACTGGTTCTGAGCTATAGCCCCTAGTGACGTCTGTTCTATGTATATGTATATGTATATGTATATGTAAGCGTATTCATGTAAGTGTGATCATGAAATTGTACACTGGTGTACTGAAATGTTCTACGTGTGCTAGCTGAAATATGTGTTCTCTCTATCTAGCAAGTATTGTTACGTAAGCGTTCTAGTATATCTGTATATGTATTGTTTCTAGTATATCTGTATATGTATTGTTTCTAGTATATCTGTATATGTATTGTTTCTAGTATATCTGTATATGTATTGTTTCTAGTATATCTGTATATGTATTGACTCATGAATGAACTGACTCATTGTATGATATCGCGTTCTAGTACTGGTTCTAGTATCTTCCTGAACTACCCATATGGTAGCTTACTAGTAATCTAAGTAGTACGTATGGACGTGGATGTATACCCTTGCTACCCAAGGGCATAGGATGAACTGGAAAGACCCTTTATGACTATATATGTACACATGATATATAACAAATCTTTAAACGACCTTCGGACGAATACCCAATGTCCCACCAGACCACATCTCAAGGCGCGAAAAGGAAATAGGGTGGATAGTCTTCCTAAGTCTTTTAGACATTCCTTATATAACTATACATATAGAGGCATGCAATTTATAGTAAAATAAAAGCATAAGTAAGTTTTGTAAAACATTTGAAACAGGAATATTATTTTAATAGAAGATCGACTTGATGTCAATCCATAAAGCAATTTGAAGGAATAAGTATAATAAAACGGTTTTGAGTATAAATAACATTTGTTTGTTAAAACAGTATAAGTACAAAGAACATTTGTTTGAAAACACAGTTGTAAATGAGTTTGAAATATGATGACAGAGTAAGAAATACAGTGTAATAAGTGGTTGAAAACATATAAAATGTTTATAAAAATCTTTTGAAGGAAAACTATTTGGTAAAACGGCTAATGAGTAGCCAAATCTTTTGAATGCTGTATATTAATCACATGTGATTGATGTAATAAGTAATATAATCCAACTTACTAATCACATGTGATTGACATAATAAGTAGCATGATTCTACTTGTATCCCCCCCCCCATAAAACATTTGAAATAGTTTAAAACATTAGTTAAGGGGTATGAACTCACCTGCAGTATGTGACTGGAAATGAACGGCTGTTATCGAACGCAAGGATCGGACAAGTGCTTGGTGTCAAGTGATGACTTAGACACACACAATGATCCTAATTACATATGAAGACATATGTATATAAATAATTAGTGATTATAACACTAATTATACAAGTAATAGCATTTAAGCGCGAGGACAACACTTTTGGTCAAGTGCTAGGAGGCAAATGGGTTGCAATAAAGGAGTGCAATGCCCCTAATGGAAGTTTAAGGTCAAAAGACCATAATCATTAGAGTTTACGGCCCAGGAGAGTAGGCTCATGGCCGTAAACTCTCAAACAAGCCATGAAATGGAGTTTAGAAGTACTACAACTTTAGAGGGGAATTGTTTCAAGGCTAGGCAAGAGTTTAAGGCACCAAATTGACTCCTAAGGGGAGTTTACGGCCCAAAGACCCTTTTCCCTTGGAGTTTACGGCCGTAAACTCCCTTGGGAGGGTTCTTATTGTCTTTTCAAGTGTCTAACAATTCTAGGAACAAGTCTAGGCTTCAATACTTGGATTAAGGGAGGTTTAAGGCACTAAATGGGACCATTTGATGGAGTTTACGGCCATAGAACTCTTTGGGCCGTAAACTCCCTCACACATGAGGTCCTAAGAATTTTAACTAGTCCATATCTCCTCTAAGTACATGCCCTAAAAGTTTCTTGGCCTATGGAAGTGTTTAGGGTGTCCTTTGACCCCATTTAAGGAGTTTACGGCCCAAGAAATACTCTTGGCCGTAAACTCTCAAACACTTATGCTTTTTATGTGTTTTCTAGGTCCTAAACACATTAAGGTACATGCCAAAAATGAATACTAAGCCTTAGGAAGAGTTTAAAGGCATTTTGGAACCTAAAACTTGGAGTTTACGGCCTAAGGAGCATCTTGGCCGTAAACTCCCTTCCAAAGTGGGTTTCTAATTGTTTTGTTGGTCTAGAACACTTGCTTAAGGCTTCTAGGTTTTTGTTCTAAGGCTAAAGGATCACTAGGCACTCATTTGTGCCCTTTACTTGGAGTTTACGGCCCAAGAGGTGGTTCCTTGGCCGTAAACTCCTCAAACTAAGTGATTTTGATTTGCTTCTAGCCTACAATGATCATACACTAGGTCCTTAGTTAGTTGCCTAACACGGAAATGGGACTATGTGGCATTTAGGCTTGATTTTGGAGTTTACTCCCCAAGAACGTTCTTGGGCGGTAAACTCCCGGATCTTGTGTTTTGGACATGTAAACAATGTTATAAAGCATATAACAAGTATTAAAACACATTTAGGGAAGTAGACTCACAATCTGGGATGAAAACCCGAAGATCCGTGAGAGAGTATTTGGCTTTTCTCTAATTGGAAATCAAATAATGAACCAATTTGGTTCAGAATTCTATTTATAGTCCAGAGATTTTTGGCAGAAAATATTTCTATTCTCGGAATGGATTCTAATGACCTAGAGTAATGGATTTACAGTGTTGCACAAAATCCTAGTGCAACCACTCTCCTAATAACTCCTTAGGTGTAAAACCCTAAAACTGCCAAACTTATTCCAAAAGTTTGAATTCTCACTGAAATAGCTCTACTTCTATTGGACTGATGTGGTTTGAATTGAATGGAAAATTTCGGGTTGTCACAATAATCACCAAGACATATAATCAAGCAACCTAAACCAATGCAAGGCAAGAACAACAAACAAATAACAAGTGTAAGCAAGTGCTAAGTGAGTCAGTCATAAGTACAATGTTAAATGAAAACAAGCATATATCAAATGGGTAAATCAATCATCAGATAACATGTAATCAACTTCACACATTGCAAAGGGACATTTACATTTCATCATTTTCTCATCACATTATAAACATTCATAATACTTCATCATTATACTAGAGCATTTCACATCACTAGCATGCATTGTCATAGCATCATTGATAACTTATTTTTTCCAAAAAACATAGCATGCATAACATAACATCACACAACACAATAAAATACCACCCCTCAAACTAGCATGAACTTGTCCACTTAATTCATACCAAAACATCATACAAAATATATAGCATGCAGTACATCCTCAATACTTTTCCATAGTAAGGTACTAACTTTTCAATCACAAATATCATATATAAAAAGAGGCACGCACTACACATACCAAACTAGAATCCATTAGTTCATCCTAAGATATAAATGTTTCAAAACAATAGACTAGAATTACAACAAGGATCGACTCACCTAAAGTCCAAGTTTTGGAAAGCAATGAACAGAGAAAAAGCACACTATAGGAAGAAATTAAGAACCCTAAAAGAACACATAAGGTCCCAATAAAAAAGAGCCTCAAAACAAAACATAGACAACACATTGCATATTTCGTGATGTTATGGTTTAATGGTTGCATCGCTACAAGTCAACAGGTCGCAAATCCAATCAACCCGAAACCCCGACGTCGCATCGTGAGTAAGTGACCATCGCGCTACTAAACACTAGAAGTTACAAAAATTGATTCTGGTCATTCTCTTTCACTTGTACGATCCAAGTCTAATCAAAATCTCTTTTAGGAAGATTTCAACCCTCACATACCATGATTTCTTGCCAATGATGGATGTAACAAATTGACACTCTACACCATGGATTTTGCACAATCAATGGTTAATTCTTAAGTGCGCACCATATGGTACAAATAGAGAACAATCAAGGATGAATTTCTTACCTCTTAGAACTCCAAAAAGCACAAAGAATATGGACGTGAAGAGGAATTCCACAAAGAATTCACCACAATCTTCCAAAATTCACCCCAACACCATCTTGAGCACCACCAATCTTAAAAGAACAAAACCCTCACCCACACATACTCACTATAGGATATGTTGGCTGAAAATAGGGTTACAAACCCAAATTCTAGGGTTAACATAACTTATATACTCCATAAGTTACAATTTAGGCCCTAAAAGTAAGACAACATGAATTCTTAACCCATGTACATGATCAAGAATCGTTATATTACACTTTGTCCCCCATAACTTAACTTAAAATCAAGAAAAAAGTTAGTTTAACAACGGAACATAACAAAAACTAACCTTGATTATGGAAAGGGAAAATTTGGGTCGTTACACTTTAAACTACTAATAGAGAGTCTTATCCAATAGAAGGCCTTTAGGATAAAATTGATTAATTATTAATAATTAACAAAATGTCTCCTCTAATTATGACTTAAGATACAATTCATAATACTAAAAAGGTGTTATGTGTATCATAGTTTTTTTTGATACCTTAATAAATCTTACTTATACATTAAATGATTTCAAGTCCTTATTACTAGTTGTGCCTGTTATGCACATCCTTAGTTGGTTACCACCTCTTGTCATAATATAGTAAATGACATTAATTATAACAAATATTTTCCCTAATCTCTTGAGGCTCACAACATGCTTTTTTCATGAGTCTTGATGTTAGAAATTGGGATAGAGACAAAATATGATGATCATTGGATTACTTCATAAATCGTGTCAGTTTATTATCCGAATCGATATTTCTCACCTATACCTAGGTTATGAGAAATTTAACATAGGATAATCCTTAAAGGAACAATAGAATGTCTAGACACATAAGATCGATCAAGAACAAGAGAGAATTTGGTGTGTATAACTTTCGTATGTCTCAAAAACTTCTCTAAATTATGGTATATCTTAGAATTCGAAAATCGAATAAGACAATGATTTTATGGGTGATAATCATATGTAATTATGTTGGAACCCCCAAAAATTTAATAATTTATGTTAAGGTCCCTCTAGTAATTTCGTATTTTTCATAACCCATTGACAACCCGCCAAGGAGTGTTGTCCCTTGGAACCCTACAAGGGGGAACGGACCCCTTGACCCCCGCTCTTTTGGTCGTATTGGGATCAATATAGACTAATATATAAGTGTGTGTTGGGTTTTATGTACTATAACACTCCTATGGTGCACATACAACCCTAACGCTTTGGATCTAAGTTTTCTCTAGTTATACATGCAACAAAAATTATCCAAAGCATGAAAATTATCTAGCATACAAATTTGGTAAATGAATCATAAAACTAGTTAGAAGAATACCTCTTATTTGTAGCTTGTAGTTATTAGCCTTTCAAGAGATTAGCACCTCAAGTGTGATGCCTCAAACAAGTCACAAACACCAATAACAATTGGATGAATATAGGAAAGAGGTTATGAACCTAAAATTGGCTAGGAATTTACCTTAGGAGTCATATGGGCCAATTTTAGCAATCTAGGGGTTCATTTTATAGTTTGGAATTCCTAGGGTTTCAACTTGTAAACCCTAATCCACTTGGGCTTGTAATCCAATAACTCATTAGCCTTTTGGACCAACTCTTCATGGACTCTCACAAAGATTTAGTCCAATCCTAATCAACATGGATCTTTAACCCAAACTATAAGTATTACTGATTTACCTAATCAATCTTCGTAAATTTAATCAGTCTCTTTTGATCACTAAATTAATTCCAAATTAATTCTTGATCAATACCAATTAAATAATATGATTTCTCGGTTAACATAATATTCTTATAATATATTAATAAATAACAAATAAACTCTTTCTGAAATATCCATCCTGTCAAATTGTTCTGGTGAAGGCAACCCGAAATGGATCATGCTACTCTCGAGTCAAGTACTTACCAATTATAGTTATGGGCTTAGATACCTAATCCAACACTCCGCACCTCCAAGCTTTTATTAAAACTAATATATGATCCCCTTTGAAATATTTATAAATTTCATTACATAACTAGTGACACTAAAATCACCAACACTTGAGAGGCCTACTATAAGCATGTTGTTGATCATATCTTTCATATTTTTGTTGTCTAAAAAACCATGGTGCTCCCAAATGGGGAGGTAACTCTTGTGATTTTGCAGGTAGATATAACAATTATCCACCAAGGGGCATCATGACCATTTCTCTTATTAATATCCTTACCCGTATGGGGCTTACTATGATGGCTCGCCACATAATGCTTCATTTTGTCTCCTTAGGCCGCCTCCCGCCCCATTGGGACATTTCTTAATGGCATCATTGTGCTCTTAAAATCTCATTCCTTAACCATCATTTTGCCTCTCCTGGTCCTAACAACCAACGTTGTAGTCTTCTTGTATTGATTATATATATATATATATATATATATATATATATATATATATATATATATATATATATATATTCTTTATATAACAATCAATAAAATGATATGGATCAATGTTATGTGAAGTCTTGTGACAGTTATCATGAACCACCTTGAGTTAGCATGGAATGCACTGTGAACCATCTTCATGAATTATCATGAAAGTTATAGCAAATCATGTTTAAAGCATTTACATTCTAAGTTATCATGGATTGTAGCGTGATTTTGTTAGTGTATCCCACATCCGTGTGACACGATCTTATAAGTGGTTATATATGTTGGAGTCTCCCTTATCTCCACAAGGGCTCTTTTGGAGAGACAATCTTGGGCTCCACATATATTTATATGACATCAGAACGGGCTTCCCACACCCCCGTGGCTCAGCACATCCATGTCTATCCTCATCGATCTTTCGTCTTTGAGGGGGAGTGTTAGTGCATCCCATGTCAGTGTGACACGATCTTATAAGTGGCTATATATGTTGGACTCTCCATTCTCTCCACAAGGAAACTTTTGGAGAGACAATGTTGGGCTCCACATATATTTACAGATTCATCATAGCCTATCTATTACAATCTGACATTGGCCGAAAGTAGATTAAGTTGGCGACTTATAAGTCTAGGTGTCTCCTCCTTCTACAAGCTGACTTTTGAGAATGAGTTATTCACTTAGGTCTATGGATTTATACACTAAGGGTTGGGTTCATATCAATTGGTATAAGAGTCATCCCCATCTTTTGAGGTTCCAACACTTGGAGGGGTGGCATACAGAGTCCTAGCTTGGACTCGAAAAGAGTGGTTTCAACTATGACCAACCTTGACTCAAAGTGGTGGCTTGGACCGAAAATGGGGTGCCAACCATGACCAACGAAGACGTTGGCTCTTGAAAGTGTGGGTTATTGTTAAGATCCCACATCATCCGAAAGCAAATTAAGTTCGTGACTTATAAGTGTAGGTATACCTTCCTCCTATAAGCTAGTTTTTGGGATGCATTCTAAACATGGGTTTGTGGCTTGATACAGATCTACGGTGGGATGAATTCATATCATTATCATGTACTTATGGTGAAATGTGCTATGAGTTAATTATGCAAATGAAAGTCGATACTTTTTTCTTTGTACGTATTATAAACCAACATGTAAGTCTATATTTTTTTTAAAGATAACTTCCCTAACGAGGGTTTCGGGCCAGCTTTTGCGCACCGACTAATCCCTCGTTGCAAACATGACACTATGCCTCATGTCCTGGAGTCACTGCAGACGAACCTCCATGACCACAAGGGCTAAGTAGTGTCAAGATTTAAATATGGATTAATAAGTTATCTACCATATCTTCCATGTATCTTGCTAAATCACCACAACCCAAATAGTTTTGTAAGTCTATATTTGACCACTAAATGCTTGAAATGACCCATATCCAACTTGGTATCTCATACATTAAAAGCGTAAATAATCTCCCCACTTTTACCTAATAAAACACGAACACCTTATCAAATTAAGGTACCACTTTATGGCAAAAAAGAAGAAATGGACCCCTTGGGGCAACAAGTTAGGTCTTTTTTTAAGTGTTTGGCCTTATCCTGTCATTATCTTTGCATCTACTTTTTGTGAACGAGTATACATTTTATACATAAAACTTGCCAACATAAAGACAAATGATTTGTAGGTTCTTGATATTGTGAATCTTGATTGGGATGCATATGTTACTCCTCTCTTTGTATCCATCGATGTAACACATACACATTTCCAATTTCTTGTTCATAACATCACATGCATTATGCATACTTTACAATTTACACACACACACACACATATATATATATATATATATATATATATATATATATATATATATATATATATATATATATATATATAACAAAAATGTCTACAAATACGTTTTCTTGTTTGTTTTTTTTCTTTTTAAATATTTTTTCATGATAAATCTTAGATATGTGACGAGCCAAGTTTCTCGTATAAAATCTAAGGTTTGGGACGTATTTTGGTGATCCAGTCTCATACTTAATTATGAAATTATATCTCAAACCCCAAATACCTGGTTAGTAAATACCCATCGTATTTATGGGTACTAGGTATACCTATGGGCATCATGCATCCCATTTATGATCATAATAGGGTAAAAATTACTAGTTGAAATTTACGTTACAAAAACACGATTACAATCTCATCCAAAAATTGACTTCATTGTTTTAATACTTCTAATTCCTAACAACATCAACAAATTTAATATTTAACGTAATATACATAAATATAATAATCAACATATAAATTTTAAAATATCTAAATTTCATGATAAATTGATCCACATCGTAACTAAAAATATAAACAATACTATTAATCTTCATTTAGGATATAAGCATAAATATACATAAGAATATTTTATTTCTAACATGACATGTAATACTATAATATAAATCATATTATATATATATATATATATATATATATATATATATATATATATATATATATATATATATATATATATATAGAGAGAGAGAGAGAGAGAGAGAGAGATAGAGAGAGAGAGAGAGGAGGGTTCAATTGAGAAAAAAAAAGGTTGAGAATGGGGGAATATTCTCAGTCACTCATTTTTTTTTGCCGCAAAAGCCTCCGTCGTACCAGCAGAAATGGGAAAGGAATAGACATGTGTTTTCCAACAAAACATGTTTCCTTAAACTATGCTAATCATTACCTTAATATATAAAAAACATAGTTTTTTTGTTTTTTTTAATTTTTAAGAAGCTATTTTTATCGAAAAATGATTTTAAATATACCAAAATTCATGATTTTTTATTCTCTACAAATAGACATCCATATTGATATAGTTTTAAGATAAAATAAAATTTTTTTTTTTTTATATTTTCAGCTATCGTTATTCATAAGTGAATAAAAATGAATCAGGTTTTTACTACAGTACATTCGTTATTCAGTTATGAATAAAAACTATGATTAATTTTTTTATTTTTTTTTTTACAATTTAAGTATCATTCATATATGAATATAGCATATAATAAACATAGTATATTCATATTTAAATATTAGACGATGCATTCACTTATGAATATTACATAGTATATTCACTTGTGAATATTAGATGATATATTCACTTATGAATATTAGATAATATTTTCATATCTGACTATTACATAGTATTACATGGTATATCACATGTGAATATTACATAGTATATTCATTTGTGAATATTAGATGATATATTCACTTATGAATATTACACAGTATATTCACATATGAATATTACAAGGTATTTTCACAAATATATATAATTTTTATATGTTATTCACATATGAATAACATACAGATTTGCATATTTGTTTTTTTGTTTTAATAATCATATACTGAGAAAACATATTCATATATGAATATAACGTGATAATTTAGTTTATGCATTTCATCAAACAGTTGGAGTGCATACAATTTAACTTTTTTTAAAAATGTTAAAAACATGATATTTTGACTATTTAAATTTTACAAAACAGCAGATTGATAGAGAATATATGAAATTTTTCAAAAAAAAACGATTTGATATTTTTCTAACCTCAATTTTCAAGTTTTATTTGATAATCGATGTTGAATGAATGATATGAAGTGGATTTTTGTTGATTATCGATGATGTTGATCTAATAACGCTGGGAGTATAATTAATCATAGATGTTGAAGATCTGATCGTATTCAAGCACAATTGAAGGTTGAATTAAAAGAACCAAAAACGAATTTTTGTTGTTAACTGTTGAATCTTGTTGATTATTGACGAAGATCGATGATTGATTAGCACTGGATGATGTTGATGATGGTTTAATTGAAGAAATCTTGATGATTGTTGAAAGTTAGAAAAGAAATTTGGATGATGAACGATGAATGGGTTTGAACTACAGATACGTATTTGAGATTGAAGGTTGTTCTCATATTTACAAGTTTGCCACCGTGTCTTTTTATGCTTGAATAAAATGAGTGGCTGAGAATGATTCCCCCATTTTCAACCTTTTTATTTTCTCAATTGAACCCACCTCTCTCTCTCTCTCTCTCTCTATATATATATATATATATATATATATATATATATATATATATATATATATATATATATGAGTGAGATCCGTTGAGAACTCATATTTTCCCGAGAACCCGAGAATTAAAGATGGAGCGTCGGATCAAAATTAACTCCTTAAGGGCATGATCGTCTTCTTACCAATCTCATGTAACTTTTTGTATTATTAGAAGTATTAATAAAAAAACTCTCAAATTAACATTATAAATCAATTTTTTGGAATTTTTTTATAAAAATAAAAATTTTCGTTTTTTTTTTTAAATTGCAGATTTTTTTAATTTTTTGAAAAAACATAATTTTTTTTAAAGGTTGAAAAAAAACATTTTTTTTTCAAAAACTGCATTTTAAAAAAAAAACAGTAAATCTTATAAACTTAGTACATTTAAAAATAAAAAAATGGAATATTTAAAAAAAAAAACCTATAACTTAATAACTTTTTTAACAAAAAAAACCAACCTTTTAGGAGAATATAAGCATATTTTTTCAAGTGAATGTATACATATTTATTATACTATAATATTCGTAAGTATATCATACAAAATACACATTTTTGTTTGCTAATCTATAAACCCAATAGAATAAATATCTTATTCAATACAAAATAAAATATAAAAATAAAAAATGCTACAAATTTCAAAGCGTTTCATGTCTTCGTGTCAATATTTCCATATTTTCTTCAATTTATCATTTTTCATCTCTTCAATATTCACCACAATTTCTTCTAAATCTACAAGAAAATTAAAAAGAAATTGATTGATGCAAAAACACTCACAAAAATATATATGTGATTTTCATGTGAATCACATGTAATTCATATGTGATTTACATGCGAATCACATGTAATTCATATGTGAATTACATGTAATTCATATGTGATTTACATGTGAATCACATGTAATTCATATATGAATTACATGTGATTCATATGTGAATAACATGTGATTTACATATGATTCATATGTGAATTACATGTGAATCACATGTAATTCATATGTGAATCACAAGTAAATTACAATATGAAGCTATTATATGTTGCACGGTTGCAAATATGGGTGATCGTATTTGAAATGTTTAATCTATTAGATTTTATATTTTTTTAAAGCCAATACTAACCATGGTTTCATTACTCCATCATAGTGTACAATTGTTGCCTCCTCGATACTTCCTGCTTGGTTCTAGAATGATACCCGAATCCATGAACATGCCTTTTTCGCTCCAATCCATTGTCTAGATGTAAAGTGTTAGCCAACCTAATAATTTAATATATGTTGACTTGTTCATTGATTTCAACGACTTTGCCAGAAACAAGAGAGTTAATATCACTAGTATATAGTTAAGTTACCTTACCCGTCTGTCGTCATCATCATCATGACACATATAGATAATATTGATCCACCTTTAAACATGCTCATCTGGTAATTGGTACCTGTCATGACAGGAAAGCAAATGAACAAAAAAAAATCACAACAATCCTAGTTTATTTATGTTCAATGCACAATTAACATTTCAAGAGAGAGATATAACTTAATTACATGTATTATTATAAGTCCATAATTATCATCATAATTGTTAAACTAAATTTTTTCTTGTAAACAATGGACCTAAAGTTCACCTGTTCTTCTAAGTAAGCCTGAAGGTTCCTTAAGTACTCCTTTTTGAAGCCTTTTGAACATAACATAATTTTGTCATTTTGCAAAAAGATAATGCCATTTTTTTGTGAAATTGGCTAAACATAAGTAGTTGTTTGAAATGTAAACAAAATTAGGTGTAAAAAAGTTGGTTCAGGTGTTTGGATTTTAGGAAAATCACATGACTTTAAGTCCCTTTAAAGTCATGACATCACGTTGTTGAATAAGAACCAAGATTTTTGCCAAACATACGAATATAACATCAACTATAACAGATTTCTGCAGTATAAAAGCACACCAAACTTCAATATTAACACAATAGGACCAATATTGATAAACAGTGATAGCTAAGAGTGACAAGATATAGTGAAAGACTACTAATTTCTGAGCAACATACCCTAAATTTCTTATTCTTCTCCATAATAACGCATAAATACTGCTCATTGATCCTTGACAATTGACATCGATTGACATATATGAAAGGCATAATTGACTGGGGCATTTTGTCGAACACATGGAAGGCGTAAATGATTTCAAACAAACTTTATAAAACATACCTAGCTTAAAACAAAGAGATACATTAAACATATATGAGATTGATTGATATCAAAATCGAATGATGGAGAATCAATTTGTATTGAAAATGAAACAAACCAGAGAAAGAAATGCAGGCTAGTAGAGAAACAAAACAATTAACCTAGAATAAGCAGAGAGAAGAGAGACAAGAGAAACAAAACTATTAACCAGAGAAAGAAAACTCACCATATTTATAACGATGGCGTATGACCACTTTACGAACCCTAAATCGGCCCTTGGATATGCCTCTGATCCTTCGAAATCAGGTAACTTTATCATGTTGATAATCTAAGGCTTCATAACACTAAGATTTCAGAAGCATCAAAAGGATGAAGGATTGAATGCGATTCGACGGATGAGGTCCGAAGACGATGGATCGTGGGTTCCCAGAGAGCGTAGAAGTTGGCGTAATTCATTTGATAAGAGGGTATGGATTTTGTTATCCTAAAATGCCCCTGATTAATTTAAAAAACATTCCCCGTGCCTTTTCTTTCCCAGGTATTTACAAAAACGCCACAAAAGATCCTAACCATTGCTTATTTTGATCTAACGATCCCCATTTGGTTCTCGGGTTCTTAGGAAAACTATAGGTTCTCTGTTGGGTGTATGGTGTTGCGTCTTGGGCTCGGTTCTTAGCCCTGTTTTGTATCCAGATTGGGCATGTCCGTCCGTGATTTTTTTGTTAGGGTTTGAGTATTTATAGATGCTTGCATGCATCTTGGTACGTAATTTTTTGGAGTCGATTATTCATAATGTTTATTGTTTTTATCGATTATAACCCTAAAAGCCTCTACATCGGAAGTTCTTTGTCGAGCTCTGCTGAGGCTTGAATCATTAAGCATACTGTTGATTCCATCTCTTGTTTATTACTTTGTTTGAATCGTTTTGCTAAACCTGTGTAAGATCTAAACGATCTAAGAGATTAATATCTCATCAATTGGTATCAGAGCAGGAGGCTGTGTAATTCATACACAACTCTTCTGTCATAGAAGTGATTAGGGTTCATTCCGCATGCATTGATATTTATTGAGCCTTCACTCCATTATTGACGTATCTCATTAATTATTAAATCTGCCCTAATATTACGTATTACAAAGTCTGATCTTATAACAGGTTAAACGATCAAGCATGGACGATTCTCAATCCAATCCAATCAACATTTCTAACAGCATCAGATCAACAACCAAGATTCCAATCCTCTACACTCAAGATTATGAAGTGTGGACGCATCATTTTGAAGACTACGTTATTGGATCGGAGGACAACGGGTATCTTATATGGGAAGCAATCATAAATGGCCCATTTGCTCATTCAAAGACTTCAAAAGTCATTAAAACTCAAAAAGAGTACAATGATTTGTTGAAAGATGTGAAAGACGTCGCTCAGGACGAAAAGGAGAAGTTTCAATGCAACATTAAGGCATTGAGACTAATCCGGTTTGCTCTTCAATCCGACACATTTCGTTTGGTTAGTTCATGTAGTACAGCGAAGGAAATCTGGGATAGGCTGAGAGAACTGTATTCGACAGATGAAGACCTGGAGCACTCGATTCAGACCCTTCTTCTCTCTGAATTTGGAGAGTTCAAGCAAAAGCCATAGGAGTTAGTTACACAAACATTCGATCAGTTCAATCATCTTCTCAGTAAGATGATCAAACATGACATTGAAAGAAAGTTGATCGAACAGAAGGTTACTTTTTTAAATGGTCTAAGATCTGAATGGTGGGCGGTCGTATCAACAGTTAAAGCACATGAACAGTTTAAATCTTATTCATTGGCGAAACTAGTAGGAATTCTGAAATCCCAGGAAAAGACAGTGTTGCAAGAAAAGAGTGTGGTCACAAACTTGGGATCTTTGGCCCTTCTGTCTAAAAGTAAGAATGCAGTAGAAGACGAAGATATGGACCTAGGGGACTACGATCTAACTTTAGAGGATTATGCTATGATGGTGTCCAATCCCAAAAGGTTCATCAAGAAGAAGTTCCCTACCAATAAGAACTGAAATTGGCAGGGAAGCTACAGTTCTGAAAAGGTGAAGGAAGAGTCGAAGACTGAAGAACCAAAGAAAGAGGCGAAGGTGGAAGCTGATTCTGGTGTCAGTTGTTATTACTGTGGAGGAAAGAATCATTACGCCAAAGATTGTGTTTTGAAGAAAATGACGGAAAAAGATGAGGAGAAAGATGAAGAAGCAATTCTCCTGAAAAAGCTAGAGGAGATTATAAGGAAGAAAGCTGCTACTAATCCCTCTATGAATGCTCTTATTGTGCAGGGTTCAGCAGATGATGATGAATTCGGGGGCGTTCAAGTCTGGTCAACCGACTCAGAGGATGATGAATTGAGAAAGCCTTCTCATGGAAAGGCTTATGTTGCGAAGAGTGACGATGTTAGTGGAAGATGTTTCATGGTGACGGATGTATCTCAGATGAGGGGATACAACACTGATGGTGGAAATGATGCAACCAAGGAACGAGAGGACGTATGCTTTACAGCAAAGCCTCTTAGTGTGCAGATCAATGAGCTTGACGAATTGATCAAGAAGGTACAATCCATTTTTATTTTGTTTAAAGTTCCACATGCATCATACGAAAAAGAATTAATAAACTTGAATTCAAGAATTTCGAATCTAGATAGTTGTTTAACTCAAACACGGGTCACAAATTCTAATCTGACTGACCAAATGAGCAGGGTTTCATCCAAGAGTGAGGAGCGAAGGATGTGGATTGAGCAGAAGGAGTTGGAGCTAATTAAGTCTAGGGATGAAAACATTTATTTGCAAAGAGACAATCTGAAATTGTTAAAACAAAGGAATGTTTTTTGTTTGATCGCTAAAAGGCTTTATGCTAACATTACTCAACTGCATCTAAATTGTGAAATAGGGCAGAAGATACATCGCATGATTCTACCTTTCCTTGAGTTTAAGAAGGATGAAATCGATGCCGAAGCATACAATTGTGAAAGTGTTGTATCTTCCGATGATGTTAATCCTACTTATATGTATGGTCTGGACAAAATAGAATCTTTTATAAAGTCCAAAGACCATAAGGACATGCTTAAAAAATCTTTTGGATGAAAATGATAAGCTGAAACTCAGGACCGAAACCATACAAAAATTTGACTCATTGAGTACCAATTTAAGTTTAGAAAACAAAATTGATGTTGAAAACGCATCTGAACTTAATGAGGATGATGATATGAGTGAAATTTCTATAGAGGTTGAAGTCGACTGTTCTGAATTTGTCAAGAGCGAACCTGAAAACCACAAAAACCTGATTTCTGAAAATTCTGTGGAATTCGCTCATTTGTCCAAAACTAAGTCCCCAGCCCTTAAAGAAAAGGTTGTTGTGTACCAAAAAGTGAGAACCACACCAAATCAAGTGTATAAGGTCACAGGAGTAACCGAACATCAAACAGCCGAACTCACTGTCATAGTGAACGAAGATAATGCAGATGGTTGTGATGAGTTTTTCTGGTCAGCACCCATAGACAATGCAGACGAAACGGTTGGTCTGTCGGAGCGAACTTCCTGGAAGACCAAAGGTAGATATGTGCCTAAACCGCTGAATAAGCCTACCAATTTTGACGTACCAAGTACAAGCGGCACAAAAGAAACTCCTGTAGAAGAAGTCACCTCCACAAGCGAAACCTCACCTATGAAGAGTGAACCTGTTGTTCATAAGCCGAAACAGAAGGCGAATATTCACAAACAACCCAAACAGGTGAAAAATCAAAAGCAGCAGAGGAATCTGAGGCATAAGAAAAACCTCTCAGAGCGAAAACAAATTTGGCACTCCCAAAACCCTCACTATGCTCACTTTGATGGAAACTCCAAGGCCAAAGAAGAAGTGAAACAGGATAAAGGAAGCTTCAATCCTTTGGACCAAAAGAACCAAAAGAACACGTCTGGGTCATAGAAAGAACAAGACCAAGAGGACAGGTTCGGTCCTGAAAGAAACAACAACCCAAAGTCTTGTTTCGGTCCTCCAAATAACAGCAGACAAAAACCAGGGTTCAGTCCATCTAACTTTTATAGCAGGAAACCCAGTTTCGGTTCAGAGACCCAAAACAATCGAAAAATCGGTTTCGGTCCTTCATCAAACAAGAACCGAAGGTCAAGGTTCCGTCCCTCAAATGATTACAACAGAAATGGTCATTTCAAATCTGAAGACAGGAGAGATTCCAATTCTAATTCTTCTCATTCTCCTTCTTCTTCTAAATCTAACTCTCGTCCTTCACCATGCTCTCAATCGTCAAAGGATTTGAAAGGAAAGACTAAAATTTCCTCAACAAAAGAAGACCGAAAGCAAGCTAGCAACAAAACCCCTGAACCTAACTCCAATAAAATCAAAGTGTTCACAATTAAGAGGAAAGATCAAGCAACGTTAATAAAACGAACGTATCTTGTTGATGCCTCTCTTACTATTCCTGTTTTTGTAAAATGCTCACGAGGACCCAAGCAACTCTGGGTTCCTAAATCTGCTTAACTTTTGCAGGTTATAAGTGATGAGCAGTTTGACGGAGAATGGTACATAGACAGTGGCTGCTCACGTCACATGACAGGAAGGAAGGAAGAGCTAAGAGAGTTTCGGTCCCTTCATAATGGCGGCAATGTCAAGTTTGGTAACAACTCCTATGGCACGATAAAGGGTTATGGAATGATAACAAATGGAGACTTTACAATCAGGAAGGTGGCTTATGTTGAGGGGTTACAACATAACCTTATAAGCGTGTCTCAACTGGTGGGAGGTACCGGTCTTAAAGTTTCATTTGATGATGAAGGTTCTGAAATCATAGAGAAGAAATCCAACAGGGTTATTCTCAAGTCAAAACGAAAAGGTGAGATGTTTCCTTTAAATCTCAACCCAATCAAAGGGAATCCCGCCATCTGTCTCTTGTCCAAAGCTCATTCAGACGAAAGTTGGTTATGGCACCGAAGGCTCTCACACCTCAACTTCAAAGACATCAATAAGCTCGTCATCAGTGATCATGTTCGTGGTCTTCCATTGCTCAAGTTTGATCGAGAACACTTATGTGCTGCTTTTGAAATGGGGAAACAAAGTCGCAAAAGTCACCCAACCATTATAAACACCAAAGTTGTTGAACCACTTGAGTTACTTCACATCGACTTATGTGGTCCATCATCCATCGAGAGCATTAGCGGTAATAAGTACATCCTTGTTATTGTTGATGATTTCTCACGGTTTACATGGGTGTTCTTTCTAAAGCATAAATCAGAGGCAACTCCCAAGTTGAAACTCTTTATTAAGCAGGTCGAAGTGCAATTGAGAAAAGTCGTTCGAAACATCAGGAGCGATAATGGATTGGAATTCAAGAATAAAGAATTCGAAGACTTCTTGGCAGAAAAGGGCACCAGTCACAATTTCTCAGCCCCATATACTCCTCAACAGAACGGGATTGTCGAAAGGCGAAACAGATCTCTGTGTGAGGCAGCCCGAATCATGCTGAGTTTCGCCTCACTACCACTGTACTTCTGGGCAGACGCCATTGCTGCAGCCTGTTTCACTCAAAATAGGAGTTATCTCAACAAACGTTTCTTTGTGACCCCCTATGAGATTCTTAACAGTAGGAAGCCGAATGTCAAGTTCTTTCATGTGTTCGGCTCAAGGTGCTTCATTTTCAATTCCAAAGAACATCGCAACAAATTTGATGTCAAAGCAGACGAAGGAATTTTTCTGGGGTACTCTCTTACTTCAAAGGCGTACAGGGTTCTGAATAAACGTTCCAAACATATTGAAGAAACCTATTATGTAGCATTCGATGATACCTACGTCAAGAAGTTGCAGTCTATTGAAGGCAAAATGGGAGAGATCTTCTCTCAATCTGGTCAAGTCACATCCATTGTCGCTAATTTGTTTGGTCAATTCATGGATTTGTTTGATGAACCAGAAAAGGCCATTCACTCTGAAGCCTAGGCAACAGACAACAAGGTGGATCATCTTAAGAAGATTGTCGAAGACTCCACCAAACAGATGGATGAAGAAGAACCAGTTCGAAACGAACCTTCTCAGAGCAATACTTCAGTCGAGGGGGAGAAACATTTCTCTTCAGAACGACAGGATTCACATATCTAGGGGAGAGTCCATCATTTTCAATCGGTGATAATCCTCATGACCAAAGGGAAACTCCAATCTTTGAAGGAACCGAAAGCCCTGCCAGACCCGACAGTCCGGTTGCACCCGAAAGTCCTGAAGCAACCGAAAGTCCTGTAGCAACCGAAAGTCCAAAATCAACTGAAAGCCCTTCCAGACCCGACAGTCCGGTTGCACCCGAAAGTCCTGTAGCAACCGAAAGCCCGGAATCGCCTGGAAGCCCAGTAGCAGAAGAATTTTATGGTTCACCTCCAAATGGTTCATCATCTGTCAAGGGGGAGAATTCCACTTTGCTTTATGATGATGATATTCAATCTGAGTTGGAAGAAGAGGTAAATGCCGAATTGGATCCCACTTATGATCCAAATTATCCTCCTCTCATCAAATGGACCAGAGATCACCCTGCGTCTCAAATCGTGGGTGATGCATCTGAAAAGATTCTGACTCGATCACAACTGAAGGCGAAGCAAACTGCTCTCGATCACTCTGATTGGGTTCAAGCAATGCAAGACGAACTCAATGAGTTCGAAGCAAATAAGGTATGGAGACTTATTCCAACACCAAAAGATGCCTCGGTTGTCGGTCTCAAATGGGTGTTCAGAAACAAAATGGACAAGGAGGGTAATGTAATCAGGAACAAGGCACAGTTAGTAGTGAAAGGTTATTGCCAGGAAGAAGGAATCGATTACGAAGAGACATTCGCTTCGGTTGCAAGGCTGGAATCTGTTCGAATATTTCTTTCCTACGTTGCACACAAGAACTTTGAAGTCTACCAAATGGATGTGAAGTGTGCCTTTCTAAATGGGGAACTTGAAGAAACCGTGTACGTGGAGCAACCTCTTGGTTTTGTAAACAAAAAGCATCCTAATCACTGCTATATCTTGGATAAGGCAGTTTATGGTCTGAAACAAGCTCCTAGGGCATGGTATGAAACTTTAACTAAATTTTTAAAGATGTCTAAATTCAAACAAGGTTCGGTTGACCCAACCTTCTTTCGTAAAAAGGAAGGTAACCACCTTATGATCGTTCAAATCTACGTCGATGATATCATCTTCGGCTCAACGAATCCTAGCCTAACAGCTGAATTCAGGAAGTTGATGGAGACAAAATTTGAAATGAGCTCAATGGGTCCGATTAACTTTTTCCTTGGTTTAAATATCAGACAGGGACCCGAAGGCATCTTTATCAACCAGGAAGCATACACAAAGACTCTTCTTGCTAAATTTGGCATGATGGGAGAATCAAAAGTCAAAGTCCCTATGGCATTTGGCACCAAGCTCACACCTTCTTTAGAAAAACTGGCAATCGACATCACTTTATATCGACAAATGATTGGTTCCTTGATGTATCTCACACTAGCAGGCCCGATATAATGTTTTCAGTATGCTATTGTGCCAGGTTTCAAGCAAATCCTCGTGAACCACACATGCTAGCAGTAAAGAATATATTCAGGTATTTGAAGCGAACCACCTATCTCGGTCTTTGGTATCCCTCAAACTCAGGTTTCTTCGTTCAAGCCTACTCAGATTCAGACTTAGGAGGATGTGGTCTAGATCGAAAAAGCACCACAGGAGGCTGCTAATTCTTAGACGGGAAGTTGGTTAGCTGGCAATCAAAGAAACAAACATGTGTTTCTCTCTCTACAGCCGAAGCAGAATACATTGCAGCTGCCTCCTGTACATCTCAAGTGATTTGGATCCAAAGCCAGCTCCGTGATTATGGACTCAATATGAAAAAGATCCCACTATATTGCGATTCAGAAAGTGCAATTAGGATCTGTCATAACCCAGTGCAACACTCCAAGACCAAGCATATAGCACTGAGGTATCACTTTATTAAGGATCATGTGGAAGATGGAAACGTCGAAATTCACTTTGTTCGCACCACTGATCAACTAGCCGATATCTTCACCAAAGCCCTACCTGAAGCGAGTTTCAATAAAATCCTTCAAGGTCTAGGCATGATGGAATCGGAGTCAGTACCAAAAACACCATCTTAAAACTAAAAGTTGGAAATGAAATGAACCGAACGCTCGGTCTATTTCGGGTTCGGTTCACATGGGAACCGAAATGAACCGAACGCTCGGTCTATTTCGGGTTCGATCCCATTGCACTTGGTTTCGCTCAATCTCAAAAGGTGTTATCTATGGTTGTATACTTATGTATAGTTGTTTTCCAAAAATATTTTTTTAGGAACCGAAATGAACCGAGCGTTCGGTCCATTTCGGGTTCGGTTCAAATTTTTTTCTTTTTGGTTTGGTTTTTCTCTTTACAAAAATATCAAATCTCCAAAAATATTTTCTTTCTTTAGTTCCTATTTTTGTTGATCATTCCTGGAATATCGATGGGGCAGGTATCATTCTCACACTTTATACTAGTTAAGCGTCCCTAGAAGCATGTTGCTGCATGTTGTCTAAAGCCTCAATTGATTTTGAATAAAGCCTTAATGACTAGGTATATACAAACCTTGTCTTCCCAATTAGGCTGATACATTTATTCTAATCATGAGCTACCTTACTCCTTTCTCATATGAGTCAAGAGTTTTCTGCTTGGTCACTATTTTTAGCAGAGGTACTTTGGTTTCTTTTCACCACCTCAAATATTTTTCTCCATCATATTTCGGTCCCATATAGTAACCCTTGAGACTCTCAGAAATAACCACTGAGGTTTATGGTTACACAGTCTCTGTGTTTATGATCTTAGCCTCATGTCACTACGTGCTAAATGAAACCCTAAATTCAATACCTAACATGAATTGACAGTAAACAATTACATTTGTAGTTGTATCATGAAATCTCTTTCTTTTGTGTGATTCTTATGAAATTGTTACTCGCCATGACATTTCTTCCCATAGAATCCAGTTTTAATATTTTGAGATTTCACAAACAAACATCTCCAACAAGTCACCACAAATACATCCCAACCTACTTGTTCAACAGACCACATCGGTCTCACAGGTACTTCGTTTGGTTTCGGTCTTATGTCAAGGTCCGGGATTCTAAACTGAAGTGAAAGCCACCCTTTTAAGCCTTATCAAAAGATGCCTTTCAACACTTCTTAACAAGTGTTTGATCGTAATTCAACGGGAATCCATACATACACTTTAAAGTCTCTCTTGACTTTGAAGGAAGAGATTCGTGCCCGGGATCCACTGTTTTGTGTCCACATTGACATAACATATTCCCACATAGATGTTGTTTTCTTTCGTTATCTTTTGACACTCTATACACGAAAATCTTTTGATTTTCAAAAGTCTGGTTCAGTTCGATACATGTTATTTCCTCTTGTGTAGCTTTGGGTCTCAAAGAAATACTTAATCAAAGACTGACGTGGCTCTTCTAATATCTTTGATTCTATCTCATGATAACATCTATGTTAAAAGATAAGATGATGACTCAGCCGGAAGGTCAACAGTTCAAAAAGGTGATATGATGGAAAGGCGCGTTTAACGGCACAATTTTTCTCTCTCATGCGTCATCATTGGGGTTGCTAACAGTTACAATTCAGTCAATTTCGGAAACGTTTCGCGTTTCGAGAGGATTTGGGGGCTGATTCTTCTCTCTCCTTTACCCACGGTATAAAGGGATCATTCCTTGTTCCTTTACCACTTTACAACAATCCAAAATCAGAGAGCAAACTAAGGCGATTTATCCTTTACTGTTCTTCTTCTTCAACCCAGCATTCAACAATGGCGGATTCTTCGTCTGTGCATGAAACTTCTCCTTGCACCCACATTCTCCCTATTCGACCTCAACAAAGCCTGGTGATTGACCTAAACCCTCTTGTATACGATCATTACATGTATCCCATCGTGGAGTGTCTCAAATACTCTCCACTGGTTCTCGCATTGTCAAAGGTGGAAATCGTACCCATGGAGTGTCTTTCCCAGGTATTCTCCACTGCTCATTATGACAAATCAGTGGATAGAATCTACTTCGACATTATTTCCAACAAGACCTCCATATCCAAGCAACGTTTTTGCTGGCTTCTAGGGTTTGAACCTGATGAATCAAGGGTTAACCCTGACTCAATCTCTGTGGGACAGTTATTCTCAATGTACTACAACATGGGCTACACAGAAAACCTCACTACAGTAACGAAGTTTAAAAAGTCGTGTCTTCCTCCTCAATGGAACGGCTTCTTCACCATTCTATTCAAGGGATTATCTGAGAGGAGTGCTGGTGCTGATGGGGCCAGTAAATTGTTAATGACAATTCTCTACGGGTTGTACAATGGGATCAACCTAGATTATGGCTCGGCTCTCTGGCAACAGCTAATTCAAAGCCTTGCATCCTCATCCCGTCATACTGAAGTATCCTATGCCAGATTTTGGACGCTCATCACCAAATGGGCAATGGACAAGCTTCATGTTCCCACTGTAGCCGATTCCCCCCTCTCCTCGATCAGTGTCTTCCACACCACCAAGATAATTGTCACTGATCCCACCAAGTTCTCTTTCATTGGATCCATTCCGGAGTCTATGTACGCCGGTGTGTCAAATGAGAGCATTATCATGAAGACCTACAAGGAATTTCGTCCTTCAGGTCCGAGGGAGCTGACTGCAGAGATGGTTCAGTCCATCCATGACGCAGATAAACCAGCTGCCAGGGGAAAGAAACCAAAAAAAGGGAAACTTAAGAAAAAGGCCAAAGGGGTGAAGGGTCCTTCTCCTAAGAAGCGGAAACCCTCAAAGACAGATCAATCACCCCCACCGAAAAGGAAGAAAAACCAACCGAGGAGGAAACTAGTTCTCGCTTCTTCCTCAAGCGATTCAGAGGCTGACGAGTCTGACTCAGAGGAATCAGCTCGAGGTGATACTCCTCCCCATTCGCCTTCACATGAGGTACCAGTTTCATCCAAACCTATTTCTCCTCCTCCTACCACCATACCTATTTCCATTCCCATCATAACCTCATCTATTTCCATTCCCCCTATAACTACTCTTATTTCTATTCCCCTCATAACTACCACTATTTCCATTCCCCCCATAACCTCTTCTAACCCTATACCACCCACCTCTATTCCTATACGACCACCCATTTTCACTGAAGCCACCAAAACAACTATCAGTGAGGTTCGAACCAACGTATTTGATACGAGGGATCAGACTTCAGCACCCGAAACCACCTTCACCACCGAGCCATTTTCTACACCTGAACCTACCCCTACCACTGAACCCCCAACATCACCCTTATCTCCCACTCCCTCAGCAGAAACCGAGACATTTTTGGGTGGGGAGGATATGACCTTTGATTCCATATACTACAGCCCTTACCGGATCCAAAGCGATGATGATGATGATGATGATGCTCCTGTCACCAAAAAGCACATCAAAGAACTTCATGAGAAAATTGACAATCTCATCGCTTCTTCCTCCTCCTCTCGGTCCCACGTGACAGAGGTTGCTATTCAGAAAATGGTGGATGACTTCACCAACAAACACGAAGCTTCCATCACCTCTGCCACTGCTGCCATTGATGCATCCTCAAAGGCATGCACAGCTGCGACCGAAAAAGTCGAAAAACTATTCAAAGATGCTAACATTTTTCTGGAGTCTTTGCAGGGGGTTACCAAAACCAATGCAGAGAAGGTCAATTCTGCTATTACGAAGCTGACCACTTCGTTTGCCACTGAACAGCAGAACTTTGCTAGTATTCGACGGACTCTTGAAGCAGACCATAAATCCTTCCAGTCCAGCATTGACGAGCGTCTCTCCAAACTCCAACAGGATCTGGCCACAGAAAATTCTGTGATGGATGCTCTTGCTCGCAAAACCTCTGCGCTTAAAGCCAAGAACCTTCTTATTTCTCAATCTAGGAAGGAGGTTGATACTCTTCTGTCAGAGCGAGCAGTGATCAAAAGTTGTGTTTTCGGATGTCCACAGCGCCCTTTCCAACATCCTTGAAGCGCATGACTCGATTCTCAACTACTCGGTGAGGCGAACCCTGCATGAGAAGCTTGCCATGCTCAACCGAATTGAGGGGCTTCCTGAGCCTGTGGCCTATCTAAAACAAGGGGAGAAGACAGTTCAAAGGGAAGTGATCAATCTCAACCTCCTCCTGTTTCCACAGCTCAATCCCAACCGCCTCCCATCTCTCCATCTACTCTAACCAAAGCAACCGAACCACCAACTGGTCATGCATCAGGTTCGGGTCCTAAAGATAAAGGCAAGAAGGTTACTGGTGATAGTGATGTAGATGAAGATAAAGAAACGATTGCAGAGATCTTGAAGAAGCAGGCCAGGGACAAAGAATTGGATCTGAACGCTCGGGTTGCTAGGGAGGCCGAGGCAAATGAAAGGAGGATGAAGGAGGCTCATGATCTCCTTGAAAGTCGAAAAACTCTGTTCCCTCCTTGGACTCTTGAAAAGCTTATCAAAGAAGCAATCGAGTCTCCAAGTCTCCTCTGGCTAGAACCTGTGATCTCACTAGATCGAGACAATTCTGTCGACTCACAGTTCGACATGCCCCTGACCCGAAAGGCCTTCATCTTTCATGCTTTCGGCCACATTGCTGAAGTCCCTCATCCACACCCGAAGGTTGACAGGGAGTTGATTGATTTCTACCTGAGGTATGCTCAGCCTCAGTACAAAACATGGAGTGCACAGAAAATCATCAACGTCCGGGTTCTCAAACCTGCAAAAGAGGGCAACTTCATCAATGTTCGATTCAAAATCTTGAGGGGATCAGAGAAAACCGAACATGTCATTTCTCTTGCTGATCTTCCCAACTTAAATCCTCATGATTGGATCATTTTGCACAATATCCTCCTCACCAATGAAAAAGAACATGAGCCGATCATAGATCACATAAAAAGGATGTTGGGCTGCTATGTCATGGAGGTTGCCAAGCTGGATCAAGAAATCGCAAATGTCCTCAGAAAGAAGCCTACCATCGCCCCAGTCGTTTCTGCAAGTGATTTGAACAAAATGCAGATGGGGAGGATTGACTTGAAGCGAAACTCAGTCATGTTCACAAGAGGAGAAGGCCAGAAGTGTTTGTTTGCCTTAGCGGATAAACATCTTTACTCTACATCTTGTCTGGAGCATGTTCTGGGGATCATCCATCGATGCAGGCAAAACTCTGACAGTGACAAGAAATACTTCAACGATATGATCCAGTGGTATATTCGGTTCAGGGCAACTCTTCTCGCCATCATTCCTTGCTTATTCAATGTTACAAAGAAGGCTGATGCTGCTGGGTCTAGTAAGCCGAAGTAGAGTCTCGCCCCATTTGACGCAAAGGTGGAGATTGTTGGGTGTATGGTGTTGCGTCTTGGGCTCGGTTCTTAGCCTTGTTTTGTATCCGGATTGGGCCTGTCCATCCGTGATTTTTTTGTTAGGGTTTGAGTATTTATAGATGCTTGCATGCATTTTGGTACGTAATTTTTTGGAGTCGATTATTCATAACGTTTATTATTTTTATCGATTGTAACCCTAAAAGCCTCTACATCGGAAGTTCTTTGTCGAGCTCTGCTGAGGCTTGAATCATTAAGCATACTGTTGATTCCATCTCTTGTTTATTACTTTGTTGAATTGTTTTGCTAAACCTGTGTAAGATCTAAACGATCTAAGAGATTAATATCTCATCATTCTCAAATGATCTTTCCTCTCTCTCTCTCTCTCTCTCTCTATATATATATATATATATATATATATATATATATATATATATATATATATATATATATACTAGCCGTTTACCCGCGCCAAGCGACAGGTGTGACAATGGTGGTTGAATGCTGAAAGATGAATTAAACCCTAGAAATGGAAACGTCAGCGATATATAACCAAGATTTGTAAACAGAAATTGCGAGATTTGGGGAAATACGAAGATAATGAATGAACCGGGTCAAAATAGCCTAAGAATAGGGGATAAGAGATTTGACATTTTCAACTGTTGACCATATGTACTCTACTCTTTTTGTAATGCATAAATTGATTGTACAAATGCATTGTATGTTTGTACGACTTAAAATTCAGCATTTGACCAAAAATGCTTTATAAGGTAATTAAGATATATATATATATATATATATATATATATATATATATATATATATATATATATATATATATATATATATTAAATCCAAAGGAGCTTAGGAATAGTAATTTTTAGGCTTTAGGTTTTTGCCACAAACGTTTGCTGAATTTGACACTTTTAGTCCCTAAAGTCAAATTTTTTATATTTTTGCCTTTTTGATAAGTTTTTGTGCCTTAAGGTTTTTGCCACAAATCTTTCACGAATTTGACACTTTTAGTCCTTGCAGTCAAATGTTTTATATTTTGGTGTTTTTACCACAAATCTTTAATGAATTTGACACTTTTCGTCCTCGTAGTCAAAACTTTTACATTTTGACATAAAAAAAACACAAAAAAACACAAAAAAACCTCCTTTAAAATTTGGCCACCGTATTTTCCCAACTTTGACACCTTTAATATTATCGTCACAACATCTTTGGATTTTCTCCATCAATGTCCCTTCTTTTCGTTGTACACTGTTGACATCTAATTTTAAGGGTTGTCGACTTTCTCCCCTATTTATGGTGATTTACAATTTCAGCACATATCTTTTAAAGTTAGTCGATTTTTTCCATATTACCTCAAAAACGGTGTAGCCGCGGGTTCTTTACTAGTTAATAATAATAATAATAATAATAATAATAATAATAATAATATATGTACTATAAAATTATAAATGGTTCGGGGTCGGGTAAATCAGACGAGTATTACCTTAATACAATAAACACCCAAAATTTGCAAATTTTTTTAGAACAAATTTTGTATCTGGTTAGGGCTAATTTAGTTGAGCTAGGTACTGCCGGACTTGAAACTCGACTCGACTAAAAAACTCGAGTTCGAAACTTAGCTCGAGCTTGACCCAAGCCTTAATTTAAAGATCGAGCTCAAGCTCGATAAAGTAATCGAGACTTTCGAGTTCAAATCGGCTCGAATCGATTAACTATTATAAAAATAAAATTACGTTAAATTACGATTGAATTTTGATTAAACTCTTGAGCTCGACTCGTATCAACTCTACAATACGTAAATATTAAAAAAAAACAAAGGTTAAAAGTGTAAATATACCGATACTCGATTAATCTCGCGAGTTTCACGAGCTAAGTATTTCAATACTAAAGCTTGACTCGATAATGTACTCGAGTTGCTCAAGCTCGACTCAACTTAAGCCGAGTCAACTTCAAGTATTTTTTGAGTCGGTCTCAAGTATCTCATGAGTCGATTCGACTCGGTTATACATCTAGGGTCCAATAACCATATACCCGGTCAAAACTCGATCCAAAAGTTTTGGGTTCCATAGGTTGGGATATTTTTTTAATCTCTCTAATAAACCATGTGAATAACATACAGAATAAAAAGTTGAAGCAAATGATTTTATGAATCATCATTACTATAAACATATACTAAACATTAATTTTTGTCAAAATAACTAATTTGCGCAAACACTTGTAAAATATAGTGTTTATTTTTTCAATTTTAGAATTAATATTTATACAATATAGTGTTTATTTAATGATGTTCAAAATAATTGTTAAGGTATATATTTAAAATATGTATAATAAGTTGAAAGAATCATTATCCTCTAAATAAGTAACCGACGTTTGGACAAAATTTTAAAACAGGGTCTTGGGTTGTGTTTTGCACATAAATTAGCTAATAAAAAAACTCTTGAAAAATTTTCATATTGTCGATGTTCTAATAAAACCATCTACAACAGAAAAACTATATATTTTTTTAAACAAAAAACTTTAAATAGAAACGCTTTTTGTATCCTCTTCACTATGAGAATTTTTTTACTTTTGATTATCTATATTTTATTTTTATAGTTGCTTATTTGCTATAAGTTGAAAAACTATAGGACCCATCCATCATTGAAAAAGCCTAAGAAAAAAAGCTTGTTAATCATTAAGCTTAGAGCGTGTTTGGCACGGAGCTTTTAGTTTCTAGCTTCTACGTTTGACAAAACGTTCCGTTTTAAATAGAAAACCTCGTTTGACACTATAAGCTTCTAGCGTTTAATTTAATTAAAACGCTTACAAGCTACCCGCTACCCGCTACAAGTTACAAGCTATTCGCTACCAGCTAGTTTTGCCGAACACATCCTTGGTAAAAAAAGCTTGAGTTTGAAAAAACTCTTTTAACAGCTTTTTCAATTTTCAAAACCTTTTTTTGACTTGAAAAATTCATACCATATCATGGATATGATGCTCTAAACTAACTTATTTTGTTATTTGTTGACATTGATGTAATATAGTGTTTGATGAGAGAGTTTATAAACTAGTTTTTTTTAAATACTTATAATAGGGTAATGAGATTTTTTTCAAATATATTATTATATGTTATGTTCATTGATTTTTAATTATATATATGAATATTTGATATATTTACGACAAGCTTATCAATTATTTTTTTTTACCAAATATTCATAATTATTTTTATTTTTTTAGTTATGACATTATTTTTAAAATATACAAAACAATAACAGAAACAAAAATGAAATATTTTATTCATTTTACTTTTGGTGGAAATTGGTAAAGTTTGAAGGTAGAAAATCAAAAGATGAAAACAAAAATAAAGTTTGAAGGTACAAAATCATGAACGAAAACCTATTCCTTGGATGCTTACAGAAAGGAAAGATGGGATCCTCCATCGCCATTATTATTATTATGTCTTCGATTTCAAGAAATTAACAGAACTCTCTTTCTCTCTCTCTCATGTTCATGACTTCTTCTTTTATCTAATCTCTCTCTCTCTCAGAAGCCCATGTCCATTTTCGTCCCAGAAAATCCAGGTACTTTCTCTCTCTATACATACAAACATATGTCATATGTCCATATATGTATAGATCTCTTCCGACTTACATGCTTTTTCAGTCTTCTGATTTTTACATTTATCTTTAATCTTGTAATGGGGAAACAAGTAGTTGTGTGAAGAACACTTCTTGCATTCAACAATTTTAGTGGGTAATTTTGTAGCCTCCGATTCCAAATTTGAGAATTTTAGGTCTTTTTATGATCTGGGTTTTCTTCTATTTTTATTTTCCATTTTCTTTGTGATGAATTTGCAGATCTTTATTTAGGTTTCAGATCTGGGCATCCCATTCTTAGATCCCTTTTCGGTACTCTTATGAATACACATGCTGTTCTTGAATTTGCTTGTCGCCCATTGGATTCTCGTATATGTATGTTAATTATAGATGTAATTTCAACTTGGGGCAATGAATGTTCGCTTTTCGTGAAAATCTGTTCAAGATTTTCTTTAAAAGTTTCAACTTTTTTTAATCCATTTTGAGATTAGATCATAACGAAAATTGTTGTTCGATTGGGTTTTTTTTTTCTGTTTAACGATTTACCTAAAAGGAAATTGACTTTATTATCTTTATTTTTACCTCTCAATACATCGTATATCATTGCAAACTAAACACACTTATTGAAAAACAAGCGATTTTGTCTATAATCACTTGTTCTTGCTAGGTTTAGTGTCTATTTTCCATTTTCACAACAAAGATTATTCGATCACAACAAGAATCACATTATGATAGTACGAAGGTTGATTTATTATGTAGTAAAAGTTGCTAGGTATTCTTTTTTGTTTAGGGATAAATCCAATAAATGGCAATGTACTTCGGTTTATTTGTTTATTATAGCATCTTACTTTTAACTATTTCTTTTACAACATTGTGCTTTAATTTTATTCTTCTTAACACATTGTAATTTGACATATCTACCCACTTATAGCAGTGTACTCAAATCTTTTTCTTATTAAAGCCTTATACCTTGAAAAATCTGCCCAATTATAGCATTGTACTCTCAGTCTTTTTTCTATTAAAACGTTGTATTATGAAAATTCTATCCAATTATAGCATTTACTTCCAATTTTTTCCTTATTAAAACATTCTACTTTAAAAAATCTACCCCATTTTAACATTGAAAATTGTTTTGTATTTCGATGAAATAACTATAACCCAATAGATTTTTCAAATTACAATACTGTAATAGGAAGAAGCTATAATACACAAATTACAGAGTACATTATCATGCATTTAATCCTTTCTTTTATGGTAGGTAGAGGAAAATGTTTATTGTGTAACAATTTTTTTCTTGAACATTTGATCAATGTTTGTAGTTTGCTACTTTCTGTAATAAAATTCTAATCTCCATTTTTTCATCTTGTTTTAGGTTTATTATTGGCTTCAAATTCAACAGTTTCCACTATGATCAAGCAATTTCTCGCAAAAATCCCTCGGAAGTCATCAAAATCCAACACATCAGATCCCGATGGGGGCAGTTCTTCAAGTAGCATAACAAATGACGTAAGCAACAACAATGGCTTCCTCAACACATACAACGCCATTTCAAGTCGATTAAACACCGTTAAAAAAATGTCTTCCTCGATTTTCCCAGCCAGCATCATGCCAGCTGGCGAAATGATCGATCCACGTGTCCCCTTCAAAGATGTCCAAAATTCCGATAAACTAAGACTACTCATCAGTAAGTTAAATCTTTGCTCAAAATTATATGATTTCAGTGATCAAAATCAAGATTCTATCGAGAAAGACATAAAGCGACAAACTTTATCAGAAATCATCGATTTTCTCTCATCCGAATCCCCAAAACTCACCGAACCCGCGATGTTTTCTATTTGTAAAATGTGCGGGAACAATCTATTTCGTGATTTCCCGCCAAAAAATTCCATTTTTTCACAACGTGGTGAAACGGAAGATGAAGAACCGTGTTTTGATCCCGCGTGGTCGCATTTACAACTTGTGTACGAGATTCTCGCTCGATTTCTAACCCAAACTTCCCTCGATCCAAAAATTGCCAAACAATATATCGATCACTCATTCATATTAAGATTACTCGATCTTTTTGACACTGAAGATCCTCGAGAACGCGACTGTTTGAAAGCGATTTTGCACAGGGTTTATGGTAAATTCATGGTTCATAGACCCTTTATTCGGATGGTTGTGAGCAATATTATATACCGATTTGTTTTTGAAACTGAAAAACACAACGGGATTGCTGAATTGCTGGAGATTTTTGGGAGTGTGATTAGTGGGTTTGCGTTACCATTGAAGAAAGAACACAAGATGTTTTTACTTAGGGCTCTTGTTCCTCTTCATAAACCGAAATCTGTGGGGGTTTATCATCATCAGTTGACTTATTGTGTTGTTCAGTTTGTAGAGAAAGAACCAAAATTATCAAGTGATGTTATAAAAGGATTGTTGAAATTTTGGCCTGTTACAAGTAGTCAAAAGCAATTGATGTTCTTGAGTGAGTTGGAAGAGTTGCTTGAAATGATTCATACGGATGAGTTTGAGAAGATTATGGTTCCTTTGTTTAGGCGTATAAATTGCTGTCTTCGTAGTTCTCATTTTCAGGTAATTTTTCAAATTTTTTGTAGTTTACCCAAAAGGGTATTTTAGACATTTGACTAATAGAAAAACTTTTTTTTGTTTTTTTAAACGTGTAGGTGGCTGAACGAGCACATTTCTTATGGAACAACGAACACATACTCCATCTTATCATGTGTAATCGGCAGGTGATCATGCCTCTTGTTTTTTCCTCTTTAGAACAAAACTCCCAAAAACATTGGAGCAGGACAGTTGTCAACCTTGCACAAAACATGATGAAAATGTTGGACGATGTTGACCATGAGTTGGTGGTGTCATGCCAAGGGCGGATGGAGGAGGACAAGTCAACGTTGACCGTGGCGGCTGAGCGGCGGCGGTTGACTTGGGAGCGCCTTGAAAGTGTTTCAATCATGGAAGAAACCGCTACTACTTGTGTTGTTTCTTGCTAGCAAAAGTCATATGTAATAGGAAACCGGTTTTGCATTAGATTTCTTCTTGTGTTTTTTTAAGGAGAAGAGCGAAACGGGGCCCGCTTTGTGGCTGCTAGTTGTTTGTGGAGTTTGAGGATGTTCTCGGGGATGTTTGGTGTTAACTCTTGAGGATGTTCTTGTTGGATGAAAATAAAGAGTATTTGTTGGTTGTTTTAACACTTTGTTTTGTATGTGAATTTGGTCAATGTGAATCCAATGTTAGTAGTGATTGCCCCTTGGTGGTTGTGTTTGATAAACGAGACATGATTGGATGGGGTTAGAGAGACTTTTTAGGTATATATTAGATGATGAAAAACATTAGGCTATTTATTTTATTTGGTGCTCTGATGTTTTGATAATGTTTTAGACAAATATTCAAAATAACCACAAATTTTTAAGTTGAGATGGTTGGAAATTCCAGTAAAAATCAAAATTGTTAACCACAAAAACCTGAAAGTAAAAAAAAAAAGAAAAAATCTATGGAAGTGGTGGTGATTGTAGGTGAATGGATTCGATGATCTCAAACTTAGAACTTATGCCCTTATATAGATGGGCTTACAAACTATTAGACAAGAATAAAAACGTAAGCGATGACGTTTAAACAATGGCCATTATTTAACTTGTTACATGTGACCGACAACCTTGATAATTATAAAGATACTTTTAACAAGTGGTGGAGACTTCTTGATGACTTCTGAACATCCAAACAACTCAACTTTTGAAAACCCGTGATATGTGAAATAATTTCACATACAGACCCTTCTAGCTTTTGGATAAAGGTATGGATCCATGGGACGATTCAATTTTATCGTTTTTAGACAATAATCATCCCACCCGGGGTCCACAATAAAAATTGAATCGTCATCACTGTTGTCACTATCTTCTAGAAATCCTTTGCTGTTGTAGCGACATTTGTTTTCTTTTTGGGTATTGTCTTGGACTTCTATGGGCTTATATATTATTGCGGCCCAATCGTTGTGCGAGGGCTTCCAGTTCGATGAGGATTTTTCGGGCTTCTTTGTTTTGGATTCGAACATCTTCCTTTTGGTCAAACCAATGGTTGTCTCTTGTTGATTTTCCAAAGCAGACTTGGGCTTTGCACTGTATGATTGCTTGTAGATTTCGCATTGCTTTGATTGCTTCTTTTGCTGCTGATAATTTGATATCTTGGGCGACTGATCTCCATGCATCAGATTTATCCATTCTGATTGGGGTTTGATTGGCTCTAAGCTGGTATTGTCTGTACAATGCTCCTGGTTCTTCCAGTGTGAAGATTGTTTTAGTAAAGATTCTTGGGAGTGGTTGAAAGTCTTCATGATTTCATCGCAAGTAATCTTCATATTCTTCTGAGAGGCAGAAGGGGATTGTAGAACTTCCTCCACTGAGTAAAGGGTTGCTGCTGCTAACCGTTTCATTTCTCCTGTGAATTCTACAAAACAAAGGTTAACAAGTCTTGAGAGAGAATCAGCTAGATGTTTCCCTTCTATATGCTCTATGTTAATCTTGACGCATGTTCCTGTGACTGCATCTGCAAACTTTATCCACCTAACCCTTGAGGATTTGTTGCTATTAGCTTTGTTGTAAAAGCTAATAATGGCTTGGCAATATGTCCTTAAAGTGATTTCTTGTTTATCAAGGTAGTAGATTTTTAGTTTCTCCCGAGTGTTGATGCAGGCATTGATTTCAGCATCAATTGTGGATTGGGTTGTTGAGAACTTGCCACTTGCATATGCACAAATCTTCTCTGAGCTTCTTGGTTCTTCCTTTTTGTTCTTCCATTTGACTATACCTCCCCATGCTTCCATGCATCTGTCTGTTTCTAGGATGATATAAGCATATTCAGGTGGTATCTCAAGGTCTGGGAGATTCTGAACTTGCATCTTGATCCTTTTGATTAACTCATGATCAGAGGGCTTCAATCTTTTGTCTCCATGAGCATTTGTCTTTTCATATAGTGGCCTTAATAGTATCCCAAGTTTTGGGATATGATTACTAGCATAGTTAAGGATTCCTAAGAATGACATTAACCCTTTTCCTTGTCTTTAATTCTTCTTCGTTGAAGTTCACAATCTTCTTTATGATGTGCGGTTGCAACCTTATGGTTCATTCTCCTATGATTACTCCCAGAAAATCTATTGTTGGGACTGTTATCTTCATCTTTGTTGGAGATAGGACTAGGCCATTATTCTTACATATTTGCAACATCTTCTCCAAGTGCTTTGCATGTTCTTTTTCGTTTTTTGAGAAAACCAGTATATCATCAATATATACTGCGATAAATGATGTTGTACCTCTGAAGCATTTATCCATTTTTCTTTGGAACACTGCTGGGGCATTATTCAAACCAAATGGCATAACTAGCCATTCATAAAGTCCTCCAGGTACTAAGAATGTTGTCCATGGCATTGATTCCTCATCCATGGCGACTTGATGGAACCCTGATTTGAGATCAAATTTTGAGAATATTTTTGCACCTCCTATTCTCTTGATGATTGTATTTATGCCTGGTAAGGAGTATTGGTGCTTGTATGTGTTGTCATTCAAGGATTTATAATTAAAAACCATTCTTTGTTTCCCTATGACCTCCTTTCCAGTTGCAGGATCAATTGTTGTTCCTGAGTTTACGATCATTGCCATCGTTTTGTGTCTGCTTTTGCTTGGACGAATAGCACCAATCTTGAGTAAACTATCAACATGTATTCTGAACGAGTCTTCCATTGCTGGTGTCACATGTTTTAGCGGTCGATCTTCAATTGTAATGTCTGGATTAATAATATCCAGTTTACAAAGCTCACCATTCTTCTTCCAATGCTTTAAAGGTTCTTCTCCGATGTAACCTTGGAGCTTTAACCTATCAATGACAGGTTTAAACCGTTCTAGGAATGCATTGTTATTTTCTTGGTTGAAATAAATAGATTCATTTATTTCAAAGAAATCTTCTTCACTAATTTCAAGCTCGGTGATGGTAACTTCAGCAACCTCAGATTGCTCTGAAGTTTTGATCTTGGTAACCTTCTTAAAAGTAGTTATCTCATCACCTTCTATACGAATTCCTCCTTTCATGGACCTTAGGAAGTTGGTTCCTATCAGCATTTCAATACCATTGCTGCCATACATATTAAATGCATATATAAGGGGAATTTTGAACTTGTTTCCCTCGATGAGAAAATAGCCTTGCTTTATTTTGTGAGTTGCCTGCTGCCTTGAATTTAAACCATTAAAAAAACATTGTGGTTTAAAGGTTCAAGTGCTTCTTCTGGAATAACCTTCTTGTTTATGCAGCATGCTGATGCTCCTGTGTCTATTATTGCGCCGATCCCGAATGTTGGGCAATTAGGGATATCAAACTCAACTTTTACATTGTAAAGTGAGTTAGTTATCTTCCTAACTTTTGGGTTTGATGTAGCGTTTTCAGAGTAATGAATCTCTGCTTCCATGAAGGACCTTGCTACATGAAGTTCACTTAACAATGGGAATTCTTCTTTAGGGAATTGAGGCTTTTCCCCTTCTTCCTTCCTTTCTTGTAGTTCCTCCTTTAGCCTTCTTATTTCTTCGTTCTTTTGTTCTTCAAGCCTTACTTGTTCAACTTTAAGCTGATTGATTATCTTAAGAGTATCTGTGAGATCTTTTATTAGCAGGCCTTTTTCAAGCTGCCATGCTTCCTCTCTCTTTTGTATTTCTGCCTTGGTATCATAAAACTCTTTGGCTAGATCCTTAATCATCTGCTGCATTTGTTCCGTTTTCTCTTTCAAAAGTTCTTTGAAAAGCTTTATTTCCCTATTGGTAAAGTCACTTTCTTCTTCCGGCTTAATCTGCTGTTTTTTTCTTAACGTTAACTGTTTTGCCAAGATAATTTTTGGCGCAAAGAGCACATGTTGTGAGTTGGCACTTAGGACAGTTAAGTCTTGACACGTCTGTGGTTAGTATTCCACAATAATAACAGATCGTGTAATTTGTGACTGTGTTTTCCTTCCAATCATGCTCACAGTTTTTACTTTGAGCTGGCAATTCTTTGCTTGGTTTCCACGGTCCTACGGATTGAACCATATCTGCTATTTTTGTTGGTGGTCCTGGATGAAACATAAAAGCATAATGACTATGTTGGATATCTTCTCTTTCATCTTCGCTGCTACCTTCATTATCTTCATGTGTTATTGTGAAAGTTGCTTCTTCAAATGGAGTATCTTGGACCATAATACTGATGCTTTGATGGGTATCTCCTTCTCCTTCTGATATTCTATAGACACTGGTGTCATCAAGGTCTGCTGAGACAATGTCCTAGTTGTCATCAAGATCCAATTCTTGATAGACAGCTGATCTTGCAATGTTACCTTGCTTGCTTTTGCAATCTTTTACGAAATGCCCTTCCTTTCCACAAACAAAGCATTTGCATATTTTGACTCGTCCTCTGTTATCTTTGTACTTTCTTTTGCATGGCTTTACATGAGAACCATGTGGCTTTCCTTTGTAAGTTTTGACTTCCTCATTCCGTACTTTTTCCCGTTGTTTCTGTAACAATCAGGAATTGGTATGGCTGAACAAAGAGATAAATCTCTAAGCTCTTTGGCAAGCGCCACATCTTTTCGCATTTCTGAGATGAAAGTGTGAGTGAATTTGATTGCAGGCAGAACTCCTGAACTTAGACCAGGGTACCTGACTTTAAATGATTCTTCAACTTTCTTGAATAGAGAAGGTGGAAGTTTAGCAAAAAGTTTTTCTGTTGTTGAAGGGAAGTACAGCCTTCCAGACTTTATTGCTAACTGTCTAAAATCCTCTAAGAATGTCCACAAGTTCTTGGTTTCTTCACAAGTTATTATGTCTAGATCTTTGTAGGCTCTGTCTTGTTCATCAGTTGAGCCTCGGTATGGATCTTCTAACAATATAAACTGCCTAACTTGTGATGTTATATTTTGTGGTTCATTAGCGATTGCTTTCTGGGTATGTCGTTCTCCATTGTTGCCACATTAACTTTTCGCTTTCTCTAAGAAGATTTTGAACAAAGGCTAATTTTGATTTGTTGTCAGTCCATGTTTGGTTATTGAGCCTATTGATTGTTATAGACTCCCATCGTGCTATTACATCTGACCATAAGCCTGGATCTGCTGGTAGAACAAGCATTACACCTGATTCCGTCCATGCTGGTGGCGGATTCCACTGTGAATTATGATATTCACCATATCTTCCATTAAAAATATTTCCTTTTCTTTGAGGATAACCAAACTGGTAGTCTGGTCTATAAATTGGCTGTGGATTTTGTCGTGCTTGTGGGTAGACAGCTGGTTCTAATATTGCATCATCTGGAGATTGATAGCTTGCACCAGATTCTGCGTCATTTGTTGTTGGAAAAGCATGTTCTTCGTGTTTTTTGACCATTTGTGCTGCCATTTTGTAACACCGTGAAAATTTACAGCTAATTTAAACTTTTCAAAAACAACCCATATTCATTAAGTTATTACAAAAGGTTTTCAGTTCATTTATTATCAGAGTATCCCAGAAACATCAACATAAAACTGAGGAGCGGTACGATCACGCCTTCGCCTTGCCACGGTCTCCTGAAGTACCTGAAACAATACACTGAAACTGTAAGCCCGAAAGCTTAGTGAGTTACCCCCAAAATACCAACCACAATACTATACACATATCATAAACTGAACAACCATGCATATCAAGTCTACTGTTTGACTGGTCCGCCTGCACCAGGCCTTCAGTCTACCCAGTCCACTCTCTCTCCGAGTCTACAGTATGACTGGTCCGCCTCCATCGGGCCTTCAGTCCACCTGGTCCACTCTCTGAGTCTACAATATGACTGGTCCGCCCGCACCGGGCCTTCAGTCTGTCTGGTCCACTCTCCGAGCCTCGGCACGTCTGGTCCGCCCTCTTGAGGCCTTCAGCCTATCCGGACCGCTCGTCGGGCCTTCGGTCTAACCGGTCCGCCATGGGTATGTTGGCCTACAACACAAAGTAGGACCCGCCTCAACCCAACCCCGGTCCAACAACCATGTTCACATAAACATATAATCATATAGCAATTCACAACTAATCAACCGATCTAGCAGATCACATAATATAGCAACATCCTAACCAGGATACCGACCTAACCGGTCACGAACATAACATCATCCTATATACTAGGATACCGACCTTAACCGGGTCTCTAACATAGCATCATCCTATATACCATGATGCAGACATAACAAACAACTACCCGGATTCCCATCCGATAAAGGGCCGACCTTGGTGCCTTAGACCCTGTTGATATAGTAAGGATAACTCACCTGCAACTGCCGACTTGAAGAAATAAGATCACGCTGCTCCAACCACCAGTATGAGCTCCACCACTGAACATTACCAATTAACCAAAACCAATAAGCACCAATAATTACCAAAATACCCATGGAAGTCAAACTGGTCAACCATTGGTCCAAGTCAAAGTCCTAAGTCAAAGTCAACCTTCCTGGTTGACCCTACTCGTCGAGTCAAATCGTTGACTTGTTGAGTTCCTATGCTCAGAAACTCCCATGCCACGACTCAACTCGTCGAGTCCAACAATCTTCGAGTCTCATCCTGCTCAACACACCGAGTTGTCCCTCAACTCACCAAGACACGGCTTAACCAGAAAAGGCTAGGGTTCCACGACTAGACTTGCCGAGTCCAAGGAAATCTTTAACAGACTCGCCGAGTTGTTCTTCCAACTCGCCGAATCCAGACGGGACTAATCGTACCAAAACCTATCCGACTCGTCGAGTCTTCTCCCAGACTCACCGAGTCCACACAGGTTATTCCATAATCTAAAAATACAGAGTTTCTCTTTTGCTCCAAACAATAGATCAAGGTTCCTAGGGTTCATGTCGCACCCCAAAACCGAGAACGGCGGAAACGTTCTGGGGCGGAGGACGTCATGTAATGTATCACAACACAGTAGTAGTAAACAAGAAAACAACATCATCCATTGCATTAAATATATAATTTTAATACAAGCGTGTTATGTACAGTTCTAGACACCAAAATATAATGTAAATCAAAATTGATAAGATGAGTCTTGGATGCGCTCCATCTTCTCAAAAGCTGGTCTCGGTACCTGTCTACTGATGACCTGAGGATACAAGTTATTTTGAAAGCGAGTATCAGCATTAAGCTGGTGAGTTCATAAGTATTTTAGTGTCGGTGTTTGTTATCAAAACGTTTGAACATATCTCAAGTGTAAGTTTGTAAAATGTATGTAGATGTTTGTAAGTGTTTGTAAAAGTTTGACTCCCTTAGAAAAACCTATATTTTCTACTAAAGTAGCCTTCTACCAAGGCTTAACTGTTTTGTATGTTCGTTTGTTGTAAAAGTGTGTAATTTCCCAAGTGTAACTATCATTAACAAAATATAGTTTGTACATTAATGTTTAAGTGAAATAATCACTAGATGTATGTAATGGGTAAATTAATGTAGTACTGTAGTGTTGTATTATAGGAACTACTGATGTACTAACTACCTTAAACCGGATTTATATTAAGGTATTATGTGATTTATTTGCACCATACTATCGACTGGTAACAACGACATAATGAATGGTCGTAACATGGAATGATGTTTGGCAGCTGCAGACCTGCAGGTCCGGCTGTAGCTAGCAGCAAGGTGTAGGATAGTCAATCCAGTATAGATCTATACGCAAACTCACGCTCTCCCTCCAAGAGAATTCTGGTAGCAACTCGGGCCATGACATTTAAGGCATGCTCCGATACAGTGATTCACAATTGTAAACATATTCATGTATATGTAATGTAATGTTACTTGTTCTGGTATCGTTGTATATGTTCTCTTCTTAGTATAGTTGTATATGTTCTTCTCTAGTATAGTTTTATATGTTCTCATAGTAATGTAATGTATATGTTCTCATAGTAACGTAATGTATATGACTCATAGTAATGTAATGTATATGACTCATGAATGAACTGACTCATTGATCTAGTAATAGTATAAATGAAATCCTATGTTACCCCGATGGTAACTTACTGATGATGTAACTGAAACGCATGAATAATGGAAGTACTTTTATGTCTATATATGCACATATGATATATAATTAATATTGAAACGACCCTCAGACGGCTACCCGACATCCCACCAGACCACATCCAAATCGAGGAAAAGGAAATAGGGCGAATGACCTTCCTAAGCCTTTTAAACATTTCTTATATATCTATGCATATATGGACATGCAATTTATAAGAAGTATAATAAAGTTTAAATAAAAGTATTTGATAAGTAAAAGAGTTTGTAAAACCTTTTGAAGTAAAAAAGTTTGATAAACATTTTGAAACATCGATGAAATCATTGGTTTGGTAGTTATTAATCACATGTGATTGAGGTAATAACTATAAGTATTCAACTTGTATCCCCCCCATAAAAGTATTTAAAACATTTAAAAGTATTTCAAAGATTGATTAAAGGGGTATGAACTCACCTGCAGTGAGTGGTTCTGATGACAATGTTAGATTAGATGCTAGGTGCCAAGTGGTGACTTGAGTACACGCGCGAATCCTATTTAGCATATATTGGCACATATATGGATTTAATTAGTGTTATGAACAACTAATTGATGATTTTGGGACCACCTTAGGGACTAGTAAACACTTATAATGAAGTGTTATAATCATACATGATTGCATGAGGGTTTATGAGGCTATACAAGAGGGTGTATGGCCAAAATACACACTATATGTGTGTGTGCGGCCAGGTGTGCGGCCTAGTGTGCTGCCAGCACATGTGTGTGGCCCTGTGTGCAGCCATGTGTGCTGCCATGTGTGCGGCCAGATGAAGATCTTGGTGTTCTTGGTGTTCTTGGTACCTTTTATGAAGATCTTCAAGGAGAATGGATGATACTTGAGAGGATTTTCGTGTTCTATGCTTGAAGAAGTGAAGGAAGTGTTCAAGAATGATCTAAGGGTGGCATATATAGGTAGAGTGTGCGGTTGGGAAGGTGTGAGGCTGCAAACAAGAGTGTGTGGCCGCACACTCAAGTGTATGGCCGCACACTCCATGTGTTGGAGTGTTTGTCCCGGTTTTGATTCCTACACTTCGAGTTAACCCTTCTTAACACTTCTACCTTGATTATATCACATTTAGAATGCTTCATTAGACTCTAAAGGGTATTACCATATAGTAAAATAAGTCTAATATTGGAAAGAATTGAAGAGTGCACGCGAGAAGTTTTTCGGGTTGTCACAGTTCATTAACAACATAAAGTTGCTACCTTTATGTGCTTCCATGACCCCTTCACCAAAAACCAAGCTAAAATGGAACTTAACTCATTAGGGCTGGCTTTTTCATAGCTAAACAAAGGGATTTCTTCACATAGAATCCATATAGAACTCAGATCTGGATTTTCAACTCCAGATCTAGCTCATGCATCAAGATCTCATCATAAATTCCTCCAAATAAACCCTAAAGCTCTATGAAAGGTGGATCTAGAAGAAATAAAGCCAAGATGTCGAATCCTTACCTGAAAACAACCTCCAACTGAAGAGTAAACCAAATCTCCTCAAGTATCCTTGATCCAAGCTTCTTAATCTTCAAGACTTCCTTCCTAAATCCACTTATCAAGCTCCAAAATGCTCCCAAGGCTCTCACTTATGGTTTTAGGGCTGATGATTCTCAGGGGAGTAATAAGGGGCCGAAATGGGGGCTTAAGGCTCCTTAAATAGGGGCAAACCCTAGGAATTAGGGTTTCTCATTCCAGCACGGACTCGTCGAGTCCAGCCTCCGACTCGGCGAGTCCGATCACTTAACACGTGTCCGGCACACGCTTAGACTCGATGAGTTGCAACTCCTACTCGCCGAGTTCCTCTTTTCCAAACTTACACTTTGCCCCCTGAACTCTTGATTCTGACTTGGGATGTTACAATTCTCCCCCACTTTAATTTGGCTTCGTCCTCAAAGCCTGCTGCAACACACAATTCCAAATACTACCCCCGTAATGCACCTCCTGGTCTCAACCGACCCAGGTTCCTCTAAACACTGCCATCAAACCCCTATAAAGTCCAACTCTTTCTCACAGAGTCACGGCAATTGCTTCAAGCCGACCACCGACTTCTTTCTCTGACAACCATACTTATCAACCAATGATCACCCGCTGATAATTCCATCATTCCAAACCACACAATCACTTGTCTCTTGCAAAACTAGATATCACCATGAACCATCAGGTCCTGGCCCGGTACCAACTGCTATCCCTTTACTCGCTTGCCATAACTTATCGAATTTACTGTTGGGACTTATCCCGCTTCTTTTCCGAATCCAACTCTTTTCCTTCCATGCTGACAGGATGACACATCCTTCAGCTCCTGAGCAACTCCCATGAGCTCTCCTTTGCGATCACATACACGTGCTGAACCTGCTCTAACATCCTTGGGCCGGAAAAACCCGACACATTGACGATACCTCCAAACATCCCCAGGATGAATTACCGCTACATACATAACCTCCTGATAACAACCATACCAGAAATCCAAGGCTCCATCCTTGCATCCCTTCCGAACTCCTCCGGTCCTACCCCACCGGAAATTCTTCCGCAACCTCAACAGACACCCAATCCGAATGTTCTTCCATACCACTGGCACAATCACAGTGCTCAACAACCATAATTGAAATACTCTCAATCATCCATTCTCACCACTGCTTTCACTTCCGTGAACCCACACTCCCTCCCGGAGTTACATACCTTTCCCTTTCGTTATCCAAGGAAATCTAATTGCCAACCTTGCCACTTCGTACAAGTGCCACGGTGCTCACACCCCACTCTACACTATCCTTTGTATACTAACCGCTACTCCATGCATCATACATGCTCTGAATCTGCTCGCAAGGACTCTCGGGTCCATGCACTGCCTTCCACTAACATGATCAATACCCGGGGCCAGACCCATTGCTTGCTACTGCATAGCAGCAAACTCAAATCACTTTCTGCATACAGATCTATCAACACTTACAGAGTCTTCAGCATGACTGGACCACCTCGCCATGCCTTCAGCCAATCTGGATCACTCTCAGAACCTTCAGCATGTCTGGACCGCCCTCCAGGGCCTTCAGCCTGTCTGGACCGTTCTCCGAGCCTTTGGTCTGACTGGTACGCCCACCGGCCTTCAGTCTCCCCGGACCACTAAAACTATCATACATCATCCCGAACTATTCCTCCTGGGAATCTCTCCCATACATACTGTTCTAGCCCTCTAGGGGTTCCTAACTCTAACTCCATTCCATATACTCAGATCCCGGACTATTCCTAGGCCTCACAACAAACAATCACCCTATCTGAAATCCTTAGTGTGTACTCCGCCCCATCGATTCGTCACTTACTCATACCAACCCACACTCTTGGCTGACTGAGACACTGCTGGATCCCAAACAGCTAATCAAACTCTAACGCTTATCGATCCTCCTGAGAATTTTCCAATTATCCCCACTTAGAGCATTGACTTCCAACCACCAGTGACTCATCCAGCTTAAATCAATCATCCCTACTCAACATACTCCTCTTATCCATGAACTGATTACCTTTGCAACGAGCGACCTTCACAAAATCACTCCTCCGACATCGTACATCTCGAACTCTAAGGGAGTTCGACTCTCTGTTGAACACTCCTTAAATCGTAATTACTATATCCGACAACATGACCATACAACCAAATTCTGACCATCAATCCCTTGGATGCTAACCACTTACAACTCCTGACTACTATCACTTCAACCAACCCATGAAACACACAGAACGACGAATAAAATACAACACCACAAAATAACAAGATAACCAGACAACAACGAAACGAAAACATACCCGCAACCGCATCCGGCTCTGCCCTGACCTCCTCTGCTGTGAGCTGAAAGCGCGCCCCTGAGCCCTCGGGGGCTCCGCTGCACCCTAGCCCCCGCCAGTAGTCCTCAAAGTAGCCGGTGCTGGAACCTGCACTAGCCTGGAAACTAACTGTGGACAGTTGGCCCTCATGTGGCCAACCTGATGGCACTGATAAAAAAAATCCTCATATCCTGAACTGGGGCTGACTGACGACAATCCCTTGCATAACACCCCTCTCTCCTGCACTTGCGGCACGCACCACCGGACCTACAAACTCTGGTATGACCCTTCCCACACTTCTCACAAGTGCGGCCGCTCTGACTGCCCAACCTGGAATCAACGGTCTTGGATCGTTTCTGCGCCGGCTGCAACTGTACCGGGGCCTGCCTCTGTTCTCTCATTTGTAACTCAATCTCCAACTCATGCCGCCGAGCGGCCTCTTGCAACTCCAGCAAGGTCTCACACCTGTGCGTAGACACGAACTGCCTGATATCCCTCTTGAGCATACTCAGATATCGGGACATCTGAGCCTGCTCTGAAGCAAACTTAGGGCAAAACATCGCCCTCTCCGTGAACATCCTGGTGATCTCCGTCACCAACTCTGAATCCTGCTTCATCTCCAAGAACTCCTGAGCCAACCTCTCTCTCTCAACCTGCAGAACATAACGAGTACTGAACATCTCTCGAAAATGATCCCTCTGGTGAACTCTCAGTTCATCCAGTTGGCGTTCCACATCAAGTAGGTGTCTTTCGTACACCCTCTGGCGTACTCGAAGTTCTATGACTTCGGCTCGTGATTCAGCCAGTGCTTGCAGCAGGGTTTCATGGTTTCTCTCAGATCTCTCACGAGCATCTTCTAGACGAATGGTGCGGAGGGTATGCATTCTCGCATCGGCGACAACTTCAGTGATCTGATGTAGGGCTGTCCTGCCTTGAATCTCATTTCGGGCCACTCTGCGGACCAAGATTGGCAAGATTCTGTCTGCTGCGCCCCCATTGCTCAGGTCATAGAAGCTTTGGTCACCATTAAATGGCATGAGCTGATCTTGTCCTTGGCTCCATGTTTCCAAACACTCCACCCACTCAGGCGTCGGGTCATGAAAAGTCGGACGAGGGTTAGGAATTGGGAAGGGAGCTGCCTGGGGTAGGTTCTCAACCTCAGGTTCGGAGTTAGCACCATCCGAGAGGTCTTCATCATGGTGATCATTCACCGGGATAGGATGATCATTCTCTGGCTCTTCTTCAAACCATCCAGCAATGATCTCGTTCGGAAGGTACGGGTTGCCGTGGGGATGGAGTCCAGCCATGTTATCTACGCGAGAATTTTGGGTAAGGAAATAATTATTAGACGAACTATCTAGATAATTATTAGAAAATCTTCATTAGTTCTATCGCTATTTGTAAAGTGCATACCAGTTATATGTAATCAACACATGATAGGCCTTCGAATAAGTGACCTTAACTCCAAATTCACAAGGAATAGGGGTAAAGCAAAATTTCATCGATTCTAAGTTTATAACATCCTAGTTACATATAGCCTTAGTGTATCCACTTAGCAACTATCAACTTAGTAATGAAGACCCTTTTTAGTTCTCAAGTAAGTAATTATGGTAACACAAAACACCCCTATGGTATTTTAAACTTAGGTTCTGTTATAATGTTCTCATTGTGGTAATGTTGGTAAGTTTTTAGACTTGTTGCCATATCACAACCATTCTTGGGGATATGCTAATCACTCCTCGGACCAGCATAGTTGATCAGACTATGCTACTCCCAAGACTGACCATACATCCCCAGGCTTACTTGTGATATCCAACAATCGTAATACTTTTGTTCTTGTCGTTTTGACACGGATTTTATTATGAATGCAGGCACGTATACTTTGTTAAATATTTTATTATTTAAAAGTATAGACTCTTAGACAGAGTGTTTTAATCCCATGTATTTATAGTTAGTATATCTTTTTTCGGTTGATATACTATATTCACTATAAACAATGCTCTGATACCAATCTGTCACACCCCAAAACCAAGAATGGCGGAAACGTTCCGGGGTGGAGGACGTCATGTGAAGTATCATAACAGTGTAAAGTAGTAAACAAGCAACAACATCATTCATTGCATTAAAAGTAAAGTTGTAATACATGTGTGTTCTTTCATTGTAATAAGACATCAAAATATGTAATCAAAATAAAATACGAGTCTTGTCTGTGCTCCGTCTTCTTAAAAACCTGGCCATCGTACCTGTCTAACTGGTGACCTGAGAATACAAGTTATTTTGAAAGCGAGTATCAGCGTAAAGCTGGTGAATTCATAAGTATTAATGTGTCTTTGATTTGTAAAAACTATAAGGTAATGACTTGGAAACGTTTGGAAAAAGATTGTATAAGTGTGAATTGTTTGAAAACAGTTGAAAATGTTTGAATACTCTAGAAAATCCCTATGATTTCTATTAGTATAACGAGTAGCCTTCTACCAAGACCTAAATTTTATGTAAGTAGTCTTCTACCAAGACTCGTGTGTTATGTAAGTAGTCTTCTACCAAGACTCGTGTGTTTTGTAAGTAGTCTTCTACCAAGACTCGTGTGTTTTGCTATAACAAAGATGGTTTTTCCTTCTTTTTGACTATTACTAACAGTACCTAGTCTAACTCATCGTTTATGTGAATGTATCACAAAATAAGGTAATAGGAAAAATATAACTATGTAAGTGCTATCCTTTTGTACTAGGATTAACACGACATCGCGAATAGCGACATGTATAACCTTTGAACATCCGTAGATTGTCCACTTTTCCTCTGTAGCTACAGCAGGTTTAAGGAAGGGTTAGTCCCGTAAAGGTACACCTAGTATAAGTATTAACCGTAGGCATCCGTAGATGGTCATTTACCTCTGTAGCGAATAGTAGGCCAAAGGAATGGTTAGTCCCGTAAAGGTACCCCTAATATAAGTAATAACCGTAGGCATCCATAGATGTTCATCTACCACTGGTGCTAACAGGTGGGTTTCGGAATGGTTAGTCCCGTCTAGATATCTCGTTGAACTGGTATAGGCAGGACAATTTACATAGAAGGTACTAATAAATCATCCTAGTGAATCGAGGTATAAGTATCCATGTAAGTGTATACAGGAAAATGTATCTACGTAAAGGTACTCATGTAAGGTATTCATGTAAGCCTATTCATGTAAGCGTATTCATGTAAGCGTATCTATGTAGACGTATTCATGTAACATGTAATGTATAGTATAGACTCATGAATGAACTGACTCTGGTGTAATTCCTTGTAATAGGAATATTGTTTCGTATCTCCTAACTGTCCCTATAATAGTTAACAGGAAGGTAATTGATCGTCCAAACAGGTTTATACACCCTTGATACACAAGAGTGTGGGAAACTAAATGAAGGATGAAAACTATAACATCAATACATATATAATAGAACATAAGTGTATAGATTTAGTTTGGTTCAAGAAGGTAAAAATGGTTTTGTAAGACATCTAAGAGTTTTGAACAATAATTAACAATGACTTGATGTCATTTTAATAAACATTTCAAACGTAATACTTTTGCTATCAAGGTATTTTTAAGATATAAAACCATTTCATGCATCACATTTTGTAGCATGTGAAATCTACTGAATGAAAACATAGTTATAAATACATATGATTGATTTAATAACATGTTGTTTTCTACCTGTATTCCCCCCCCCCCATTAAATCATTTAAAATCATTTAAAACATTGATTAAGGTGTATGAACTCACCTGTTGTGAGTGGTTCTAACGGGTATGCGTGTAGGGATGAGAAGTTCCACGAATGAAGTCCCGAGAAACAATAAGTCCTAAATGACATATAAGGACACATATTGACATGAATATAGTGTTTATAACATCTATATGAGAGGAAACACCTTCCGGGACTAGGAACACCTTGACCAAGTGTTGGAATCACATGTGATTCAACATAGGAAGGTATAAAGGCACTCACATGAGTTTACTACCATGACTTCATGGCCCAAGGGAGTTTACGGCCGTAAACTCATGGCTACTCATGTGGGAATGCAAGTTTGAAGGCTAGGGAAATGATTTAGGGACATTAGCTCTAACCTAGGATGAAAAAGACCACCTTCCTTGGAGTTTTTGAGGAGTTCACGGCCCTAATGAGTTTACTACCGTAAACTCATGGCCATTTATGTTTATGAGGGGCCTAAAGGTCATAAGGAAGCATTCTAACTTCAAGCCTAAGCCTTAGGAAGTGTTTGTGGCATCAAAACACCCCTTACTTGAGTTTACAGCCCATGGACCATTTGGTCATGTGTTTGCGGCCGTAAACACTCATGGGTGTTGGTATTTTGATTGTTTTGGGTCCTAGACACATCAAGGTAAAGTGCTATGCTAGTCTCTTGGCTTAATGAAGGCATTTAGGGCACTTTGGCAACTTAAAATGGAGTTCACGGCCCAAGAACATCCTTGGCCGTGAACTCACTTTTTTCCCATAATTCTTAATGTTTTTGATGTCTAAACAAGCCATGGGTAATCTCTAGGTTCAGTTCCAAAGTTTGGAGGGACATTGGGCACACTTTGGCCCTAAATTTAGTGTTCACGGTCCAAGAAGATCTTGGGCCGTGAACACCATTTACTTGGTGTTTTGAGGTTGTTTTCTATCCCTAAACTCATTAGTGTACAAGTCCAAACTAGTTTCATTGCTTAAGGAAGGACTAGGCACCATTTGGCCCTTATAAAAGAGTTTACTCCCCAAGGTGTTCTTGGGAGGTAAACTCACAAATCTTGCTGTTTTGTTATGATTTTGATGTTATTAAGCACAATCTAAGCTATATAATACAACTAGATAGAAGTACTCACGATTTGGGATGAAAACCCGTAGATCCGTGAGAGAGAATTCGACTTTTCTCTAGTTGGAAATGTAACTAATGAATAAATATGGTTCATAATCCTATATATAGTCCTGGGATTTTTGTCAGAAAATATTTTATTCACGAAATGAGCTCTAATATCATAGAGTTTTGGAATAACAAAGTTGCACAAAACCCTAGTGCATCCACTCTCCTGATATCTCCTTAAGTGTAAATCCTGAAATACTCAAACTTATACCCAAAAGTCTGGAAATTCACTGTAACTGTTCTAACTTCTATTGACTTGATATGGTTTGTTCAGAATGGAAATTTCGGGTTGTCACAGTACTCATCTGGCCAATGACCTCGGGTGGCGCTGATCCACCCTGACCGCCCTCTCCTGATCCGGATCCACCCCCGGCATGCCTCGTAACCACCATACTGAAATATACCACAAGAAAATTAGATGCTTCCCCAATAACCCGGGAACTAACTCCCAACCCGACCCTAGGGGTTGTGACTTCCTTGATACACGTATGGGTCCTGTGCTTTCAGTAGTACGGGCCCATACTACCTTCCACACCTACCCATATTTATATCAAGTATAATCACAACACCCTAGCGATAACATATACATGGCAACACTCAATCCTCACCTCTAGAGGAACTGCTAACTACTTCACATAACGGGGAACCCTAGGCTAGCATGCATCATATAATCAGGCAATTCTATCATGCAATTCCTGAAGATCCTTAGCCTAGTACTAGCATACTGTTCTAATATATCATATAATCAAATAACTTGTATGGTATTTTGGGGTCTACTTACAGGCTTTGGCTGATCGTACCTCCGCATCGTCCTCTACTTATTTTTGAAAACCATTTCAATTTCACTTTGAAAACTCTCCTTGATTTGAGACTGGATTCACATGAATGTTCCTCCAATTCACTCAAACCAAGGCTCTGTGAAAGACCGCAACTTTCGTATTTCTGAATGTCCCAAACTTTCATACTTCACAATACTATTACTCCAAAACATGCTACTTGCATATTCATAAAAGTAATATTTTACATTGATAAAGAGGTTACAAACTACTGGATACAAACCGACTATTACAAAGTGTTATATATTACATAACTACCTAGGATATTGTAATTTATACAAACATAAACTGAAGTACAAAAATATTTTTACAAACTATTCTAATTCTTTCAACAATATATGATTATACTGGTTACTTATCACCTGCAATTGTTAACCATTGATAGGATAAGCGGTGATGCTTAGTGAGCTCAATAATAGATACAATATAATGTTATGTAATATATATATATATATATATATATATATATATATATATATATATACTTCAATATGGCAGAAGCAAAGAGAATCAAGGAGCAAAAAAGGCATATGTGAATCATGTGTTAAGCTTTCCATATCAATCAATGACTTGATTCAAAGGTATACAATCAATGAGACATAACAATTTTCATACTTGATATACATCAGTAAAGCTTCGGCCCAAATGGCACAGAAGACATAAGATTACTAATTAACATCTTGGTAGATTTCAGGCTTATAGCCATGTCTAACCATTTGCCAATGCCATAGAATAGAAGTCATTCTCTTACAGAGACATGCTCTACATGGCCAGAGGCTACGTACCAGTACCAATGTGAATCTAAGTCCTTTCACTGATCACATGGTCAAAGGTATTACTTTTGCTATGAAAATAGCGAATAAAATAACACGGGAAAATAACTCAGAATAATAACACTGAAAAGCACATAGCACATATAAAACATAACATGCAATTGTTCCTATATATTGAACTCACCTTGAATTAACCGGGGGTCAAAATAGTAATTTGGGCAGCGCTTCGGCTTTAAATATGACTTTCTATGTTGAAAACCGGGAGCTTAATTGAAAACCGGGCTCTGCAAAGGTAGGGATTCAAAACCAAAAAGATAAATTTTTCGGGGTCTTTGGGGCGTGTTTCGGGGGTTATAATCGATATCGGGGCTTTGGGGAATTTTAATATGAAGAAAATATGGAAAAAGGGGTAAAATATGTCAATTTTTTAAGATTACCCGGGAAGGCTCGCAGCCCTCCTTTTAAAGGGCCAAGGTTCGGATGGTGCGCTAGCAGAAGGAACACGCGACATCAGGAGGCGAAGGCAGAGGGCGCAGCAACTGGTTCGAATGCGAGGGTCGGACGCCAGATGTCGCGCATGCGAGGCGGCCAGGTGCGAGGCTCGGAAGGGTGACACGGGGCGAGGCGCGTCGGAAGCTGGTTGGGCCGCAGCTTCGGACGAATCGGAAGGCAACACACGTCGGATCCAGGTAGAGCGGCTACTGTTCATGCGAGGTGACGTGGCTATGCGAAAATTTCCGATATTATCCACTTATTTCTCGGTTTTTGAGCCAAAATCTTCTAAAATCCATAACTTTCGCATATGGGCTCCATTTTTGACGTTCTTTATATGCACGCGTAGCTAAAATTATGCTCTACATCTTTCGTTTAGACTTTGTCGGCAAATTTCGACTTTAATTTTTTTATTATTATTTTTAACAGACCGGGACAAGTAAATCCGTTAAAAATTCATAATTTCTTCATCCGACATCCGTTTTCGTTAGACTTTTTACCGTTGTACTACTATTGACGAGATCTTCAATTCTCGTTTAGGTTGTGTCGGCTAAAAATCACTCGATCTAAAATTCGAGTTTTTAGCTGTCTACTACTAAGCTGAAACTTGTAAAAATCATAACTTTCTCATACGAAGTCAGATTTTGGCGTTCTTTTTTATCGAACTTCTCGGTTTAACGAATACTACGAATTTCATTAGATCACTAAGGATAAAAATTAGTTTATCAAAAACTCATTTTTTACGTCATTCAGCGTCGTGTCGGTTTTGTCGCGAATCTTCGATTGGTCATAACTTCTTCGTTATAACTCGGATTTCGACGAGGTTTTCGCCTACAAGTTTCTAACGAGATTATTTACAACTTTAAATAATAAAATTTTACTTATTTAAAATTTTATATTTTTGCTAAATTCCACTATTTGACTTTTAGTTGGAATCTCATAAGACTTCCAAGATTTTCTGAGTGATTTTAAACATAGTTTTACTTCATTTCTAGTAAAAACTATATGTTAGAACTCTACACTCAATTTCACATAATATTTCACAATTTTATTCATTACAAAACACGATTTCAAAACATGTATGTTACACTCTGATACCAACTTGTAACACCGTGAAAATTTACAGCCAATTTAAACTTTTCAAAAACAACCCATATTCGTTAAGTTATTACAAAAGGTTTTCAGTTCATTTATTATCAGAGTATCCCAGAAACATCAACATAAAACTGAGGAGCGGTACGATCACGCCTTCGCCTTGCCACGGTCTCCTGAAGTACCTGAAACAATACAATAAATCTGTAAGCCCGAAAGCTTAGTAAGTTACCCCCAAAATACCAACCACAATACTATACACATATCATAAACTGAAAAGCCATGCATATCGAGTCTATTGTGTGTCTACTCCGCTTGCACCAGGCCTACAGTCCACCCGGTCCACTATCTCTCCGAGTCTACAGTGTGACTGCTCCGCCCGCACCGGGCCTTCAGCCCACTTGGTCCACTCTCCGAGTCTATAGTGTGACTGGTCCGCCCGCACAGGGCCTTCAGTCTGTCTGGTCCACTCTCCGAGCCTCGGCACGTCTAGTGCGCCCTCTTGGGGCCTTCATCCTATCCGGACCGCTCGTCGGGCCTTCGGTCTAACCGGTCCGCCCTGGGTATGTTGGCCTACAGCACAAAGCAGGACCCGCCTCAACCCAACCCCAGTCCAACAACCATGTGCACATAAACATATAATCATATAACAATTCACAACTAATCAACCGATCTAGAAGATCACATAACATAGCAACATCCTAACCAGGATACCGACCTAACCGGTCACTAACATAGCATCATCCTATATACCAGGATACCGACCTTCACCAGGTCTCTAACATAGCATCATCCTATATACCAGGATGCAGACATAGCAAAGGAATAACATAACAAACAACTACCCGGATTCTCATCCGATAAAGGGATGGCCTTGGTGCCTTAGACCCTGTTGATATAGTGAGGATAACTCACTGCAACTGCCGACTTGAAGAAATAAGATAACACTGCTCCGACCACTAGTACGAGCTCCACCACTGATCATTACCAATTAACCAAAACCAATAAGCACCAATAATTACCAGAATACCCTTGGAAGTCAAACTGGTCAACCCTTGGTCCAAGTCGAAGTCCTTAGTCAAAGTCAACCTTCCTGGTTGACCCTACTCATCGAGTCAACTTGTTGACTCGTCGAGTTCCTATGCTCAGAAACTCCCCATGCCACGACTCAACTCGCCGAGTCACCCCAAGACTCGTCGACTCCAACAATCTTCGAGTCTCATCCTGCTCAACACACCGAGTTGTCCCTCAACTCACCGAGACACAGCTTAACCAGAAAAGGCTAGGGTTCCACGACCAGACTCGCCGAGTCCAAGGCAATCTTCAACAGACTCGCCAAGTTCTTCCAACTCGCCGAGTCCACACGGGACTAATCGGACCAAACCCTACCCGACTCGCTGAGTCTTCTCCTAGACTCGCCGAGTCCACACTGGTTATTCCATAATCTGAAAATACAGAGCTTCTCCTTTGCTCCAAATAATAGATCAGGGTTCCTATGGTTCATTAGCAACATAAAGTTGCTACCTTTACGTGCTTCCATGACCCATTCACCAAAAACCAAGCTAAAATGGAACTTAACTCATTAGGGCTGGCTTTTGCATAGCTAAACAAAAGGCTTTCTTCACCTAGATTCCATATAGAACTCAAATATGGAGTTTCAACTCCAGATCTAGCTCATGCATCAAGATCTCATCATAAATTCCTCTAAACAAACCCTAAAGCTCCATGAAATGTGGATCTAGAAGAAATAAAGCCAAGACGACAAATCCTTACCTCAAAACAACCTCCAACTGAAGAGTAAACCAAATCTCCTCAAGCCTCCTTGATCCAAGCTTCTTAATCTTCAAGACTTCCTTCCTAAATCCAATTATCAAGCTCCAAAATGCTCCCAAGGCTCTCACTTATGATTTTAGGGCTGCTGATTCTCAAGGGAGTAATAAGGGGCCAAAATGGGGGCTTAAGGCTCCTTAAATAGGGTGCAAACCCTAGGAATTAGGGTTACTCATTCCAGCACGGACTCGTCGAGTCCAGCCTCCGACTCGGCGAGTCCGATCACTTAACACGTGTCCGACACACGCTTAGACTCGACGAGTTGCAGCTCCTACTCGCCGAGTTCCTCTTTTCCAAACTTACACTTTGCCCCCCTGAACTCTTGATTCTGACTTGGGATGTTACACATTTGTTTAAAGTTGTGAAACTTTGGGTATGGCAGATTGTCATCATCTTCTTTGGAAAGATGAAGAATTGTATGGTCCTCACCATGTGTCGCTGCGAATGGGTTTTCCCATTCAGACTCTAATCTTTGTGTGGCGAGTTGTTCATCCCATTGTGGCAAATATTCATCAAGAAAATCTTGTTGGTTTTTTGAAAATTCTTCTCGTAGGACAAGGATCTTTCCACCACTTCTTTCATCATCATCCCAGTCACTTGTTTTGTCCATAAGTGTCACTTTTCCTGGGGTAATTTCATCATCTAGGAATTCAAATTAGCTACGAATTCGAAATTGTTCAAAATTTGGAATTGTTCAAGATGAGATCAACCTTTGCTTTCTTTGAATGTTGTCATCCCCGCTCCCCTGTAACTAACTTTTGACAACTTCTTTCAATATTTGTTCTGTAACCATTAAAGAAAGCAATTTGTGGTAGGAAGAGAGAGAGGGTGACTTATTCCATCATTCTTGTTTCAAACCACCAAGAAATCCAATTTGTTTCAAGTTTAGGAGAAGGTAATGTATAGTTTTTAGGAGGGTTCAGTATGCGGTATTTGTAGTAATTGGAATTAAAATCCGAGCCGGAAAACATACAAAATTTATCTCTGCCGGTTCTCCACAAAGGAGTCTCTTCTCTACATCGGAGAGGGGAACGACTAGGGGTGGCAAATCGGGCCATCGTGTCGTGTTTCTGTCTGACACGACACGACACGGTGTTGTGTTTTTTCTAACTAACACGAAAACAAACCAATTAAAAAACGACAAACACGACACGACACGAAAAATATAACATAATATAACAATTAGTTTATTTAATTAATATTTAATCATACATAACACGAAAAACACGACAAATAAATGGTAAATCGTGTCAATTTCGTGTCAAATTTTGAACACGAACACGACACGACACGACATCGTGTTTTTAACACTTGACACGAACACGAATTCAAATCCCATTATTATTAACATTTGAAATTTAAATAATAGAATCAATTATTAGTTTAATGTAATTAGAATGAAAAATTTTAAAATTTGAAATTTAAAATGAATAATTAATGGGTTGACAAATGACATGATAAATGATATATAACATTAATGAGGTGTTCTAATTGTATGACACTTGTCAATAGGAGATTAAACATATCTACCCTAATAAATTAGAATGATTTTGCCACATGTCATTCTCTCATTCAATTGGACACATGTCATTTTGTCATAATTTTAAAAAATATTTAATTTCCACTTGTCATTTACTTTATTTTTTTATTTATAATATATCATTAATTTAGTTTCCATAAATTAAACCTATCATAATGACTATTAATTTCAAATTTTAAATTTTGAATTTCAATTTTAATTTCAAATAAATTTATAGTTTACACTTTTGTGTTTAACATTTTGTTATAATTACCCGTTTAGTACATGGATTTAATAACTAAACACATAATTATAATTTATTTATTTTTTGCATTTTTTTCTTCCATTTTCAGTTATTTCATAATTTTAATTCAGATAAATTTCTCATTTAATCTTTTCTATTTAACATTTTGTTTTAATCAACCCGTATAATATACGGGTTTCACAACTAGTTCTTTTATTAAAATAGGAATTAATTCTCATGAGGTTGGTGAGTAGGAAACTTTTGGGATTTAGATTTATGCCACAAATGCCACAACTCTTTTTTAGCCCCCGCCTCCTTACCTTCTAGTCATAGATCTTTTAGTCATTGAACACGAACACGACACGACACGACATCGTGTTTATAACTAAAAAAAATATCTCTTAAATAATAATTTATTTAAAATAATTAATTAATAATTTTGACTTTTTATATGAAAGTTTAATTAATTTTATAACCGTAGTTCTCACGGTTATATGTATATAATGAAATTCAGCAAAATCTCCTATCCTAATGAATAATAACTTTTATGTAGCTTGTCATTTTCCAAACCCTCTCCTAGCTTATATTCCTACTCATTTTATCAAAGTGAAATTCCGAAATTATCCCTCTTAAAACCCCATCTGCCTTCGTTATGGCTCTGACGTTCCAACTTCTATGTGATAAATCAGCTAGAGATTGTTGAAGATAATCGTTCCAAAATTATCAATATCTTTATTTATACGATTACAATTTCATACTCATTCATTTTAACCCTAATTTTGTTGTTGGAAATTAAGCGGGATCCGGGAATCATCTCTTAATTGATTACAAACTAGAGATCCAATTTAGAGGATGAAGACGATGGTATTTATGAAAAATTAGAAAGTGTATGAGTGGTTTCACGCACAAAGATGGAAACAGATCAAAGTTTCCAACTTCAATCCAAGAAATCCATTCCTAAATCACCCAGATTTTCGTGTCGATTGGTAAAATCCGGATAAATCCACGAAATCATGTAGGCAATCAATTCCTATTTTATTCTTCATTCTCTCTATTTCTCCAGAAACTCCAATTCAAATCAACAATTTCCTTCTCGATCGAATACGCACCCTATTTCTCCATAAACCCTAATTATGCCCAAAGCAGCTCTTTCGCTACTACTATGCACCAAGGAGGCCTGAGAAGTAGAATCGATAGGGATATTGTACCAGGTCCAAGGTTGATTTCACATATTGGGTATTTGGAGTTCTATTCTCGTGGTCAGTGGAATCGTGGGTTTAATTTAATGCATTGTTCAACTTCTTGGTTTTTTATCCTTTGATGCATATGTGGGAATCTTTCCCTAACGAAATGTTATTGATTTACTTTTATATTCAAATAAATATTTGATTTTGATTGTTAGTTTCCATAGCAGAGGAGAAACTTTGAAGGATAAGAAGGTATGTGTTTTATGAGTAAGGGTTTGCATATGATAGTTTTATGCATTATAGTATTGATTTTTTTAAAAGAAAGAAACACTAAGAGATTGTTTCTTCTTGGATTTAGCGTTTCTTATTGGCTTAATCTGATTGCAGTAATATTTGTTTCCATGATTTTTTTTAATAAATGTGAGTTAAAATTCATTTTTATTGTTATGCTATGCAGTCACTATATCCTTGGGATCCATGTAAGAGGCCAACAACAATGGAAGCTCTTCAGCATCCTTTCTTTCAGGTAGAAATCTTCAAATTCCTTTTTTGTTTAATTTATCAAGAACAATTATATGATGATTACGGGCTAAAATGTAATTTCTTTAAATCTGCAAAGTTGTTACTATGTTCTACATTCTCTTCTCCCTAAATCTATTATCGCTAAAACACCTCCATCTGATTTGTTCTCTCACAACTAACAATTCTATTATTATAACTTGTTTGAAGTTTAATCGGATTTTATTACTTTTAACTAAGTAAAAGTTTGATACAAGGGCAAATTTGTAATTGGTAGTAATAATATTATTACTCCATCTGCCAAAATGCATTCATTTCTAAATTCAGGTAATAATATATTTTTACTGAATTTAAATAGTTCTTGTATATATTTTTATGTTGTGATTATATATATATATATATATATATATATATATATAGGAGTAGGATCAAATGAGAACACTAAAAAGGTTGAGAACGCGAGAACAAAGTATATTCATTTGCGATTTCATATATTCATTTTAGAGAAATGATAAATTTTTACGCCTTTAATTTCAATTGAAGAGAAAAAACATATTCATGTTGATTGTGCGTAAAAAATTATCATTTCTCCACAAATGAATACATGACATCAGAAATGAATATACTTGTTCTCGTGTTCTCAACCTTTTAGGTGTTCTCATTTGATTTTTTCCGTTTATATATATATATATATATATATATATATATATATATATATATATATATATATATATATATATATATATATATATAAGAAGTGTGGAATTGAATCGACATGTAGGAGTAAATGAAAAGACCAACTACCAATCAAAATCAATATTAACCCAAGTAAACAGTTTATTTCTTTCTTTTTGATATATATTCATTTATATTTCAATTAACTGATAATAATTAATAAATGCTAATAATTTCAGGAGGAAGGGTATATACGGGAAAAGGAAGAGTCGATGGTGGAGGCATTATTGGTGAAACAGGTGAAAAAGTGGGAAATATGACGATTGGATCTGGAAGAGGGAGACCTTCACCGACACCGGTGAAGGCTGGAATGGCAAATGGTAGATCCGATTTGTTTTCTAGAAGGCTATATATATATATATATATATATATATATATATATATATATATATATATATATATATATATATATATATATATATATATCCCTTTGGTTAATCTGCTTGTGAGAAGGGTCTTGTATTGTGTGTGATGGGGTCAAAGATTAAATATGAAAAATAAGTGGATTGGTCTTTATGATTTTAGAATGTGTTGGTTATGTTTTTTTTTTTCTAAATGGCGAATTTGAAAATTTCAACAGTTTGACAATGTGTTTTTAATGTGGTTAAGAATATAATAATCTTCACTCTTAATCAAAATAAATATGTTTTTTTTTTCAATCTTGCTGCCTTCTTAGTAGCAAGAATTTTCAGGCGATTTTCAAGATATTATTGCATGCAACCAGACAAGAGATGCAATAACGAAAATTGGCACCTTTCTTATCAATTCAATATTCATATCCACATCTGGTATGCTTCCTGGATATCTCTAAATAAGCTGCAATAACTCCCAGGGTTCATCATCTGCCAAAATCAAATACAATTAGTAATTGAACAGATCCATCACAACTATCTATCATTATTAGTGGATCTTGGTTAAGAAAGCTTCAAAGTGGACAAATTGATTCACAGCAGGTGTTTGAGCTAAGCATTTGGCCAAGATAATGAAACAAATCTATTATATGAATGTAATACATATTTCCAAGAAAAATCAATTTATCATGATTCTACTGTGTATTATATTTATTTTCTTGATGAATTTTGTGTATTTTCATTTAAATTGAAACAAATTTAATACATCATCATTGCATGTGGTATATAAACTGTTACAATAACTTTATTGTGTTTTTTGCATATTAATCATGAGTCTTTATGATTTTCTTCACCCCTTTAAAGATTATATAATCACATATATTTTGTTTAGTTTTTATTAGCAAACAATGATGTTTAATGTAAATAAATGTATATATCAAGTAAATAATATTTCTTTTACTTGAAATTTATGAGGTTCATTGAAATCAAAAGTATTTAAAAACTTTCATTCATCTATAATTTTATATTATTCTTACTAATATGTAACTTTATTTTTTCTTATTGATATACATAGTTGATAAAAAAAGTACTTTGTAGGCCACAAACGAAAAAGAATTTAGCGACAAAGAGAGTATCTTCTACAAGCTACCCTAAATGCATACCGATCGATAGCAACATTAAAACATTGAACTCGTATTCCTCACAAATGGATTAACACAACACACATAAGAATTATCACTCAAGCAAAAAATAATACTTCATTTCTAAACTACATATAAGAAATTGCAATGAAGGGAACATTGACAAGAAAAAACGAAAACCTACAGTATCATAATCGAGTTTAACATTTGGACCAATTAACGCTTCACCGGATTAATTAATAGGAAAAATATCAGATTAACTAATTACTAATAGAAAAATATCAGCTTGATTAATACTTTCATAGTAATTAAAAGCTTCTAATTTAAGAATTTCAAACCCCATTAGAATATTAGCTTTTGTAACGCTTAATTGTTATAGGCCATAAATTTACTGACAAAACATCTATCATTGTAAATTAATATATATTTTTTTACAAATATTTGATTAGTCATTACGATTTGAAATTATCAATAATGTTTTTTTTATCAACCGTGGTATCCTGGTCTGCTGCTGCTTCTGCTTTCAAAATTTATGCAAGTTAAGATTTGTTGCTGCTATCTTTAGTTCATAGATGCTTAGATGAAAGTTCATGGCTCAAGTTAGAAAAACGTCAAGTTTTTTTTATCATATTTATTATAAGTCGTTTCACACAAATAATATATGTTTTTGTATGTTAAACTTTCTTATTTTCTTTTTCTAAGAGGTGTTTTGAATGACTAATTATATTAATATAACTAGAACATAGTATTTTTTTTTTTACGAAGATAGTGTTTCTTTTGGTTTTGCAGTTGGTTATTATTATATGTGCTGATTTGATAACATAAAAAAGTATTAAAAGCACAAGTGGGTTTGGAACTTAAATGTAACTATATCATTATCCTTGTATACACTACAGGCCATTATTTATATATATAATATTATAATTATAATATTGCCGATTTCTGAATTTATATAATAGAAACCCTTGTATCTTTATTATATATTCGGTAACAAAGACAATAAAAACACTTAATTTTTTATGATTCTCCCTTACTAACTTTTTAGGACGATAGATTGTTAGTTTTTGGTTTATAATGTTCTTTTTTTCTTTTCCTTCAGATAATAAAGAATGTTCTTTTTCATTGAAATCATACCATATTGAAGTAATAATGTATTACTTGTCAGATAATTCTGAAAGCAGGTTTGAAATTAGAGAGCATCTAGATATTATGATCAATGTTAGCTCATGCAATTACATATTTGAATATGTATACATGCAATTACGTGCAAAAGTTGTTGATCTTTAATTTACCAATAATTCAAAAATATATGGCGCCATTTTATAAAGGAAATGCTTCTTTTTCTAAAATCAATATTAAAAGAAAGAAATGGAAGATGGATGTTATAATGAAAGAAAAAAGATGGAGACAGTGGAATTGATGATTTATTGAGATGGTAAGTTACAATGGGAAAATTAACGTTTTAGCCAACAAACTGTTTTTCTTCCCACGTGCTCCTTTGTGGTTGATTTTACAACCCGTATATTTTCAACAAGAATCATGCACTAAAAGTAAGGGTTTAATAAGAATAAAGTTTTTTTACAACCCACACGCTTGTCTTTTGAGTGATACTATGTTACATTATACAAACTCATGACTTTTATAAAATAGGTGGATTTACATGTAAATTACAAAATTATTAAAAAAAATACAATATTACTTTATTATATAATCAAATTTTCAATTCTACTTAAAATTATCACCTGTGGGTTCTACAGGGTTTAACCTAGTACTTAACATAAAAGGTTCAAAAAGAGTGTGGTTAGTTGTTAAATGAACTTCCAAAGATGGTTTTATATGTATGTGTGGCACCAATGTGAGAGTGGATGAGGTTTATTTAAGATAACTCTGTAAGAAACCTTTATATATACAAGAATTTCAAATTCCAACTTTTATCAATTGTTAAATACTTTTTAACCATAAAGTTTTTAGCTAAGAGGCCCGTTTCAAACCACATCACACTTCACTCCTTGCAATATTTATGTGCCTTGGAAAGAGATTTGAACTTAAGTCACTTATGGCGGAGTGAGAGTGCTTATCATGTCATTCTCTACAACCATTAGATCAAAAGATGATGATTATTCCGAGGGGTAATTACAATTAAAGAGTTATTAGGAGTCATATTATTTTGGGAATGTTTTCTATTTATAAGGGTTATTTGAGTGTCCTTAAGATTTTTTCTAAGACTCTTATAAATCAATTTAGTCGTAGTTTCAATCATTATGTTCTTATCTTCTATCCCCATATTATCAACTTATAGAATACATGATTTTGTCGCATCGATGTGGGACATTTACACTCTCTTACAGACTAATTCTCAAGAAGGAAACATTATGATGTGTCAAGCCACAGAGGTGCGAAGATGATAATACCATATTGAATATGTAAAGTTGAAATATTTTCTCTCAGAAGAGCTCTTACGGAAAAAAAAAAAAAAAAAAAAACATAGACACAAATATATATAGACATATGAGACAGTATCACACAAACGTATGACACTAACATATATGAAGAATGCATATATGTTACACTAGTTTATAACCCGTGGGAACCACGGTTATATAATTAATTAAACTTTTAAAATAAAACTAAAAATTATTAATCAATTATTTTAAATAAATTATTAATTAAGAGATTTTTTAGTTATATAAATTTTAATCATTGATTTAAATAAATATGTGAAATTATATCACTTTATAATGTGTATTAAGTTTATTTTAATTTTTATTCTAATGTTATTAATTTAATATAATTAGAGTGAAAAATTTAAAATTTGAAATTTGAAATGGAGAATTAATAGGTTTTCAAATGTCATGTATTAATTAGGAGATATAATATGATGACACATGCCAAAATGCGAATAAAATATGCATTAATTAGGAGGCTTAATAAGATGACACATGTCATAAAAAAATTAAACTATTCTTTTATTAGATAGAAAGATTAAGGACACTATGATAATTGTCTCCAAAAGATGTCCAAAGAATAATCTTTAAAAGTATATATTCACTTTATATACCACCACCGACTCAATTCTAAATTTCTAATGCCGAAGTCACTTATTGGATCATGGGATACACATCGACAAAGAAAATCAAGTGTTAAGCTAGGAGCCTATACCTATTCACGGATCCATTTGTAGCTTAGCTTATTTATCCATCACTATCGTGATTAATGCCGGTACAACATGAATAGGTGACTTACATAACGTTATGATAACGAAAAATTAATATAAGGCCACTTGGAATGGGCAACGACGTCATAACGCCCCCTTGCGTTATTAGGTGTTATGATAACACATGTTATGGTGGTAATGGAAGGAAACAGCTAATTTGATTGGAACATTCAAAAATTTGACCGTTTGCAAACGGTCACCAATATAAAAAAAAATTCTCTACTAATATAAATACGCAACATTTTTATCTCCATTTTATCTATCAAACCCAAAAAATCCTTTCAACAGTTACTATTGCTTTCAATTTCATTTTTTTTCTATTACTCTATTTAATTAAAAATGGAACATTTTGATCCGTTCTATCTATACAATCATGATATTGACGAGGATGATTTGTTTGTGAGTATGATGTATCAATATGTTACTGACATGATACCACCAGAGCCAGCTCCACTACTGACCAGCCGTGCAGCGTTGAACAAAGATCGTGAAGAAGGGCATAGACGTCTAGTTTAAGATTATTTTTCGGATAATTGTGTCGATCAACCAAACGATTTTAAAAGAATGTTTCGTTTGCGGAAAAATAAGTTTCAACAGATAGACAATGCAATGGAAAGCAGGTACCGTAATTACAGTTGTTTCAAAATTTTAATATATGTTTTTTAGATAATTAAATAATTGTTTTAGAACTTTAATATCTGTGCTTTAGATTATTAAATAATTGTTTTAAAAATTTATTATATGTTTAGGTATGAATATTTTCAATTGAGGTATGATGCGAGAGGTAAACGAGATTTTACAAGGTTGCAAAAATGTGTTGCTACAATCAAGCTTATGGCTTTGGGGGAATCACTCGAAACTATTGATGACTATATGAGAACGTCAGAGCGAACTGCACGAGAAAGTTTGTATAGATTGGCGAGAGGTGTTATCGAAACCTTCGGTGACAAATACTTGCACAAACCTTCATTGAATGACATGCAACAACTATATGCGGTGCATGAAGAACGACATGGTTTTTCGGGAATGCTTGGAAGCATTGATTGCACAAAATGGATATGGAGAAATTGTCCTGTGGCGTGGAAAGGTCAATGCACAAGTGGTCATCTTAGATCGCCTTCATTAATATTAAAGGTTGTTGCGTCACAAGACTTATGGAATCGGCATGTTTTTTTTTGGAGTTGTTGGTTCTAACAACGACGTAAACGTTCTTGATTAGTCACCAATATTTTAGGACCTTTTGACAGAAAAGGCACCGGATGCTCCTTTCACAGTAAATAGCCATGAGTATAAGTTCGGGTATTACCTCACGGAAGGAATATACCCACCATATTCCATGTTTGTGAAGGTGTTTCGACACCTGATAGAACCAAGAGATAAATTTTTCAAGAGAAGACAAGAAGGGCATGTAAGGACGTGGAACGTGCTTTCGGAGTTCTGAAAGCAAAATGGCACATAGTTGAACATGCGATACGAGCATATGAGTTGGACACTCTACGAGATATTATGTATGCATGTATCATTATGCATAACATGACGATTGAAGATCAAAAGACGAAACATTGCAGAGTATTCGCCTACGGAACCTTGACACATTCAATTTCAACCAGGGACGACACAATACTTACATAGAGTCGTTGATATTCAAACCAACGAAAATGCAAACAACTTCGAGAAGACTTGGCAGATAATATCTATGATGACACTGAAGTTGAATAATTTAGATCGAATATGTAATTTGTTTCGTCTTTTTTTTTTTGGATTTTAGGTTTTTAAATGTGTTTTTATCCTTAGTTGTAATTTTTTTATGTTGTTTTTAATTTAGGATTTAAATTTTTATTTTTACTTTTTAAAGTTATTTTTAATTTATGATTTAATTTATATTATAATTATAAATATTATGACATAAATAAAAAAAAAAAAAAATTCGAAATATAGAAACTAAAAACATAAAAAAATGGGTGTTATTACATGTTATTTGGTGTTGCCCATTTCCACATTTGGTGTTATAACACTCATCTATGACTAGGATTATGATGTGGCACATTTTGGGTGTAGTAACATGTAATAACATGTTCCCCACACCTAGCAACCTAAACATTCTCATAACAATCATACCAATGGTGATGAACTTCACGAGTCCTCCCTAATAAATAAAGATCTTTTTGTCACATGTCACATTCTTATTTATTTGCCACATGTAATTTTGTGGTTATTTTAAATTAATTTTTATTCCACATGTTATTTTATAGTTTTTTCATTTTATTAAATTGTAGATAGTATTTAAATTTAAATTCAATAATAAATGCATATCAATTTCATAAATTAACTTTCCTTCTAATTTCAAAATTACTAAATTAAAGATTCATTAATTTTCTTTCTTTATTTATTTAAATTATTTGTTTAAATTTAAAAGAGAAAAAAACACTTTAATTTTTATAATTCAATATTTTCTCACTTTTCTTATAAATTCCAACTTCTTAAATATTTAAAATTTTATATTTAGTTTTTTCTTTTAAATAAACTCATGTAATACATGGGTCTCACACATAGTAAACTAATAAACTAAGAAATGCATAACACAAACATGCACGCTTAGGGTCACCAATCCTAAACATTATACCGATACTCCATGCTAACACAACTAAATGATATACAAACAATCACACACAACATTTCAACCATGCATTGCAATAATAAAACACATTAGTAAGTACTCCTCAAATCATCATCAACAACCAAATCCCTAGAAAATTACACAAACATCATAACAAAAAGCATAGCCAATCGATGTATATTTAAATCTCGAACTTCACAATTGATGTAACTCATCATGACATCTTCAACAAACCTTATTGGTATGTAGAATGGAGTTATGGAATTTTCGAATGATAATAGGTTGACCTTTCAATGCAATGATTTTTTTTGTTTTTGTTTTTGGAAACGCAAGAAAGAAACAATCTGACATTGCAAAAATTGACGACTTTACCAACATTCTCTTCCTTTTTTTGTGATTACATTTCAATAATTTGTCCATACTTATCACTTTTCTAAGTTATATATATATATATATATATATATATATATAGGGTTAAGTTCAAATGAGAACACTATTTAATGTGAGAACGTGAGAACACTACTTTATATTACTATTCTACTATGAATTTAATATGTATAGTATTGTAGTAATTATAGTATGAATATATTCAATTTTATATTACTATTCTACTATATATATATATATATATATATATATATATATATATATATATATATATATATATATATATATATATATACTAGAAAGGTTTTCGAGCCGTGCTAAGCACGACCCGTGGATATAGTTGAAGAAACGTCATAGAAGATGTACATAGATGATATTATTGGTAGAATTTTAGAAGTGCAATGTTGTAACAAGTAAAAAAAATGAAAGTAGGTTGTATTATTGACATATGAATAAAAAGTACAATGTTCTTTGTTGTGTTTGGCAACAATGACGATGCCAATGAATTGAGTATATTTTTCAAGTTAATGTCCTAATAAGCAGACTAATATGGTATAGACTTAATAAGGAAAGAACGACTTAAAAGATAAAATTACATGAAAGAGGCTTTTCTTGGTAAGTTCTAACTTTTTACCTGACTTCATCAAATATTTTGTGAACATTATTTATCCCGACAAGACTTTATCCATATAAAACTTATTATGGAATAAAAAACAAATCCTTATTCCTTTATCAACCCACCAGACTACCATCTTTGCTACATAAAAATCCAAAAAGAACCAGCAACAAACATCTTTGTTGTAACGCCTGTGTTTCCGGGCTTGCCATATTTAGCAATATAATAGTCTAGGTTAACCTTTGTAACCCGTTTTGGAATAATAAGAATGTATTATTTGAGTATTATGTGTTTTGTGCTTAATTGCTTAATTATGTGGTCTGATTAATTAAGAACAAAAATAAGCGTCAAAATTTAAGTGTAAAATAAACTTAATATCTTTGGTTAATGTTGTAGTAGTCGAAACGAGGTTTCCGAATACATATAGAACGCCCAAATCTGACTTCGTATGAGGAAGTTATGATTTATCGAAGTTCCGGCTTAGCGGTATACAGCCTGAAATACTTGAATTGAGATCGAGCGGTTGTTAGCCGAAGCAATCTAAATGAGAATAGAAGATCTCATTGTTGGTATCGAAGCGATAAAAAGTTAGGCGAGAACGGACGTCAAACGAAGAAGTTATGAATTTATAACGAAAGTTTCTGTCGCGGCCTATTAAAAATAATTAATAAAAATAAAGTCAAAATTAGCCGACAGAGTCTAAACGAAAGTCGTAGAGCGTGGTCTCACCTTTCCGTGGATATAAAGAACGTCGAAAACGGAGTTCGTATGAAGAAGTTATGAATTTCCGAAGTTTATTAATCATTTTATATTTTTATTTAATTCAAAATCGGAGGCATTATCCGAAGCCGAGTCACCGGTGTAGTCCGGAGTACGCCCCGCGTACGAGGTTACGCTATCGCGTAACTCCGATATTGTCGACACTTCGGATGACGCATGCAATGACGATTTCGGACGCGTACGCGTTGCGTACGCCTGTACGCCCCGCGTACTCCGAGGTTCCAGCCTCTATATAAAGGATCCGAAGGCAGCCTCATTTCTTGTTCATTTTCTTCTCTTCTCTCTACTCTTTTGCATCGTTTTTCGTGCCGAAGCTACCCCGAAGTCCCGGTATCATACTCTAGCCCCGAGGCAAGTCCCGAGACCCCGAAGATCCCGAGAAGTGCGGTTCCCGAGTCGAAGCTCTGCCCGCGAGAAGTTCGATTTTCGAGGAGATCTTCCAGATCTGCTGTGGATTACTACTTCTATAAGCCGTAGTGCTGTCGGATCGTCTTCTGATCAAGTGAGTGTGTAGTTATTTCTTCTAATACAATAATACGAAGTATTTTATATAAAAATACGTGCTATGTGTATATATTTGGTTGTGTTATGTGTGAATGAGTATTCACTCTCTTCTATCTTATAGATCTGCTTATTTCTTTATGAGATATGTGTTATGTGTGTGTGTGCCTCGTCTGTTATGTGATATATGTGTTGATTCAAGCATGCTATACAGGTTTTCTTTAAACTATGTATACAAATGTATATTTTTATCTACTAATATGTTGGGTAGAACATGGGTAGATAGTTGGTGTGTAATAAACAGATGAGAGGCCTCGATGTTGTTGTTGTTGTTGATCTAGTTATTCAGCGGAGTATGGATAACGACCACGGACTCTTTCTAGACAGTCCAGTGGAACGCTAGCAGGTTCATAACCTGTAGGTGTTGTGAACGATGTGTTCACCGGTGTACTCTATCCCCCTCATGGTTGCCTTTAGGATATCTATTGTTGAGGAAACCCCTTCGCAGTGATGTCCGTCCCGATGAAAATCCTAGATTAGGTCCCTTGAGATAGTTGTTTTAGGGACGTAAAGTGAGGATAACGGGAATGGGTAATCGGGATAGTGATTGGTTGGTGAAATTAAATATAACTTATTTATTGTGGGTTGAAAACCCTATATGCTCACCAGGCTCCCAAGCCTGACCCACTCAGTTTTATTTGTATTACAGGAAGTGGCACTAGGGCGTAAGATGGATGGATCATCTTGTTGTTTTGTTTACAAGTCTGTATATGTATATATTTGTTGAATGACTTGTAATGTTTATCGTTTATGCTTTATGGTCTGTATCGGAACATGACATCCCGAGTTTTGATTATATAATGAAATGCATCTCTTGATGAAATGCTTTGATAAATATTATTTTATCATGTTTTGTTTTTGGGAACAAATTCCGCAACTCTTTCAAATCAAAAGGATTTACTCTGAAATTATTTAAAAGCATAAATGAAAATCGGTCTTTTCTGGCCGAGATTTTGGGGATGTCACATTTGTAAAATAACAACTCATCAATCATTATTTATTTTGTAAAATTTAAACAAATTAAGCAGACAACCTCTAAAATGAAACACATCTCAGGTCACAAAGATGAACCTCCAAGTAATCATCCAGTCTCATTTCTATCATTGCATTCATCACTATCTTCAATCCTATTTAAAATAAACAAATGCATATTGATAGGGTGATATTCTGACAAGAAAAATGTATATAATCTTGAAATGTAATGTTAATTTATGCCAAATCATATCATCAATTACAAAAACCATTAATATTGATTTCACAACAGAAACAGTTATTCTAAAATAACAGGGCATATTAAACAAACATGTTTGGAAAACATCAAAAATAGGAACAAACAGATGAGGATGAATCAACCATGTCTGTTCATATTGTGGAGCAGAAGAGAAGACAGGGGCGTACTCCAGCCATTCATTAATCTAAAAAATTGGTGAGTATCAACCAAATATGATTAGTAATTCTTGACAAATACAAAACTACACCAACCTAATATCTTTATTTAATTAGGTGTTTCGAATAGGTAACTTCTTTGAAAAAGGAAAAGAAAAAAGAAATTCACCTGGATGGTGGATACAAAGCAGATAATCAACATGCCCATCATAAACGGTCTGTCAAATCTTCAAAAAAATAAAAGTAAATTAAAAAAAGTAAAGGATTAACAATACATAGACAAAGATAGCCACTTCAACAAATTAAAAAACTTTAAATTATTGAAAAAAAAAGATACGATGAAATAATCATATCTACAATATCAGAAAACCATAACAACCAAAAAATTGAAAAATCAATTATTAGAGTTTGAGAGCGAGGCCAGAAAACAGGAGCGAGACAAATTAGAAAACCACGGCGTCGTTTTCTAACTTTAAGGAATCCTAAAACAGAAAATTGAATAGGTTTTGTTGAGGAACCCTAAAAAAGAAATCTCAATTGGTTTTATTACCGTTGAATAAGACCAACATTAACCGATCCCCAAAAAATAAAGATGAAGAAGCGAATGCTCTCCCCACCAAATCAGTTTGAGAATTTTTTTTGGGGGATGTGATCGACGGCGGAAGATTGCAATCGTAGAAAGAGAAAGCATGAGGAATAGAAATAGAGAATTCTCATTGCCATTTCATATGGAAATTTATAAAACGGAAATGACATGCTGGATGATGAGGTGTTATGAATCGACTTTGATATACATGGCGTCGTTCACAAGACGCCATCTGCAATTCTTAAACCATCTCTCACGCAGGCGGATACGACAAAACGGAAGATGAATTGGTATGAGTCGATGTTGAAAACTATAGCGTCGTTTAGAAGGTGGGTTACGTGGCGTTAAATTAAGTGGGTTAAATTGATTTACAAGGCACGAGATAAAAAAGGCTTTCATATATAGTAATGATATATATATATATATATATATATATATATATATATATATATATATATATATATATATATATAGTAATTTAGTAAATTTTGATGTGAATGTTAAATATGTGATTGTTCATATATTCGGTGATGAATAATGTCATAAAGTTATACATACTAAATTTTAATGTAAATATTCCGATCCCCAAAAAATAAAGATGAAGAAGCGAATGCTCTCCCCACCAAATCAGTTTGAGAATTTTTTTGGGGGGATGTGATCGACGGCGGAAGATTGCAATCGTAGAAAGAGAAAGCATGAGGAATAGAAACAGAGAATTCTCATTGCCATTTCATATGGAAATTTATAAAACGGAAACGACATGCTGGATGATGAGGCGTTATGAATCGACTTTGATATGCATGGCGTCGTTCACAAGACGCCATCTGCAATTCTTAAACCATCTCTCACGCAGGCGGATACGACAAAACAGAAGATGAATTGGTATGAGTCGATGTTGAAAACTATAGCGTTGTTTAGAAGGTGGGTTACGTGGCGTTAAATTAAGTGGGTTAAATTGATTTACAAGGCACGAGATAAAAAAAGGATTTCATATATAGTAATGATATATATATATATATATATATATATATATATATATATATATATATATATATATATATATATAGTAATTTAGTAAATTTTGATGTGAATGTTAAATATGTGATTGTTCATATATTCGGTGATGAATAATGTCATAAAGTTATACATACTAAATTTTAATGTAAATATTAATGTGTTATTGTTCGTATATTTGTTGATAAATAATGAAATATCGTTGTATAAACAAAATTCATAGTAGAATAGTAAAATAAAGTAGTGTTCTCATGTTTTCATATTAAATAATGTTCTCATTTGAACTTAACCATATATATATATATATATATATATATATATATATATATATATATATATATATATATATATATATATATCCTCCTTAATAAATCAAAATCTTCTTGTCACATGTCATATTCTCCTTCATTTTGATACATGAAATTTTTTAGAATTTTAGAATTTTCTATTTTCCACTTGTCGTTTTATTGTATTTTTCATTTTATTAAATTAAAATTTCACATTTAATATGTAAGGTAATATATATGTAATGTTTTTATTAGAAAGAGTTTATATATCTAATGTTTTCAATATATTAAAGCCTCATTAATTTTAATAATTTAATTCTTTTTCTCATTTTTTTATAAATTCAAACTTCTCAAATTGTTAAAATTTCATATTTATTTTTTTTTAAATAAATCCATGTAATATATGGGTCTCACACCTAGTATATATATATATATATATATATATATATATATATATATGTGTGTGTGTGTGTGTGTGTGTGTGTTGCATTTTCGTAAATGCTAGAGCAAGAATCTTGGAATTTTAAAGAGATGAAAATGAATCCTTACAAGGTTTTATTAAACAAAAACAATACAACACATATGAGTAAAACAACATTAAGGAACCCAAATTCACAAGACAATATCATGCGCAATAATAGGATAATCAACCGGATCTCTAAAAAATTCATAAATGAGCAAAACTAAAGATGGTATCCATAGACCATTAATGAAAGATCGTTGATCATGTGGGTGATTCTTCCATACATAAAGAGCAATTATTTGAGGAACCATAAAGTAATCTTGAAGCATATAAACATGATACCTTAACAAATCCATCATTAATTTCATATAATAATCTTTTGTTGATTCACCTTGTAATGGATTAAGATATATCCAAATCCCATGCTCAAGCATTATAAAGAGAAGATAACACATGTAGAAACCTAAGGTCATCATAAGGATCTTCTTCTCACTTGGAGTTGACTTGCCTTGACTCTTAAGTGCTTTTCGAGCTTTCAATATAATATGAGAGATCTTAGCCATGAGGAACATAGAAACTAGAACAAGAAACCTTGCAAGATAATCAAGAATGCTTAAATATCTTTTGTAGCTTCGATGATCATACGGTTGATTCTTGTAATATTGAGTTTCTGATGAAATGAACATGATCTCTTTGCCATTTATCAAGTTGATACCATATCCAATGATCCATAACCCAAGCATAGCAAGAGATATATAAGCAAAAGGCTCAATGGACTTCCTCCTTTTCCTCATTTGGTTCAACATGTGTGCAATGAGCACCAAAACAAGAAAAACCCGCAAATACCCTTCAAAGAGTTTACGAAAGATCACATTTTTTTCATGATTTTTGTCATGAATCATGAAGGTTTGCAAGCGTATTGTCTTGAAATGGTAAATGTCCTCTTCGTTTCTTTGGCTTCTAATGGTGATCTTTGCAGTTGGATTAATCAACCATCTTGTGTTAACACATGAGTATTCAATTCCAACTTCAATCAAACAATCTAATCCTCTTTCAAGATCCACATGATCGTACGACACTTTCCTACACCCAATCAAATACATTTTCCCAACACTTTGATCATATAAACCCTCCAAATATAACTTTGAGACATGTTGGTAGGATTCTTCCTTAACTTTTCTTGGGTTTTCTACTATATAAAGATTCATCGATATGTTAAACACCTCATTCTTGGAAGCTTCATAGAAATGGCTCTCATTTGTTCTAAATGATCCACCAAATGACAAAACCTCTACTCTCACAAAAGTCTCGGAGCTTGAAAAAGTATCAATCCTTAGATCATTTAAGAGGTGAAAAATCCCATCTTTTTCTTCCTCAAGTGTCGGATACCGAAAAAGTGATTTCCTTATATAAGTCAACAACCAAGGTTCTTGAATTCTTTCTTGAAATTCAATGGCTAAATCACTTTTTGAGTAATTATACAAAAGATACGCGTTACTATACCAACCATTTTCATATAAACCAGGAGAAAGCATTTCAAGTCCAAAAAAAACAGGGTGGTAAAAACCGGTTTGACTTTTCAAACCATTTATACTTCCAAAAACAACATTTCTTTGTTTAATAGAGAAAGATTTTGGGAAGTATAACAAAACCCTTGTCTCACATTTCACAAGCGTGGGACCCAAACATCCGGTCATCGAGAGCAACCCAGTTGAGGGATTCCATGTTCCTTTGACCCACAAAGTCAACGAAGATAAACCCGTTCTTCTTGCAGCCACATGTGGGTCCATACTAGCAGGATACATTCTTAAAACTCCAGAAACCTTTTCTTCTTTGCATATGATGTTTTGCATGAGAATCCTTAAATTCTCATTGTTTCTATCAACAAGTTGAATCTCATTCCCTAAAAGAAATGGACCAACTTTGTCTTGGAACCCGTTTTGGCCCCCAAGTTTTAAATTTGGCATAACTCTATATGCTTTATGTTCAAAAGACTTGAGAATTTTACAAAATTCAGAGTTGTTAAACTTGTTGACACCATCTTCTACCATTGCATCTTGTAGTGGATTTTGGTTAAAAGATTCAGATTCTGAAATGAGATCTTCAGAATTAGTAGGATCGATACCCAAGTGGGAAGCTACGTGAACGTTGTCAAAGTACTCAAAATCATCCTTTTTGTTCAAACTTTTCATTTCTCCATGGATTTGCTTGATTGAAAAAGGTGAAGTTTTCGGGTACTTAAGAACAAGAAAGATTTTGTCATGAGGGAGGATGACATGATCTTCATTGTAGGGGTTTCTAAGATTGTAATATGATGTCATATCATCGGATTCGTATCGGGTTGGAACTTTCTTGAATGGGAAAGTTGAATTACCCAACAAACAGACTAAATTTCCACCCTCTGTTTCAAGATAAAAACCTTCAAAATCAACTCGAAGAGCAGACATACCAGGCTTTTTATGAAACTTCAAAAAGGGTTCAGAAATCACTGTGCTATTTCTTGTTATGCCAATTGATAAAACCCCACTGATGCTAATTGTGTTTTTCGGGTGGTGGGATGAAGTAGAACTAACATTTTTAACCTCGAAGCTAACAAGTTTCCATGGGGAGATGAATGATGATGTGGCATGTGACATGTCACTGTCATCAAAGGGCATCAAGGGTGCTCCATAGGAGTCCTGTTCCCAATCTCCATTGAAGAAAGAAAGCTCACTTTTAAGCCTAGCAGCCCAATTATCATCAGATTCTAACTCAGAAGCTGATGATATAAAAGGGTTGCAATGCTTCTTGATTTCGGTTAATCGAGTGTAGTTATGAATGAGTGAATGGTCAATAGGGAATGCAAAGTCATCATAAGAAGCTGCATCACTCAAAGGAAGCAACCATAACAGGGTCCAAACACTTAGAACTTGGAGTCCCATAGAACAATTGGCTAAATTTCAGATTAAATAAAGATATTCAAAGAAGAAAAGTGCATGAACAATGGCTATATATAGAACAACAAAAAAAAGGCTTAGACTTTATGGGGAAACGTATATGTTGAAGATCAAACCTGAAAAAATGGAGGGTTGTTCCAAATTTCTCTCTATCATTAAACCTGGTTCTTCTTTCAAAGAGTAACTACAAATCAGAGAAGAGGAAGTATCAATAGAACTCTTGATAGTTCAAGGTTGGAAAAAACTAAGTTCAAACACACAAAGGAAGATTTTTTTTTTTTTTTTTTATTTGGGAAGTATCAAAATCAATAAATCATGAGCACATGCGAAGAAGATGATAGGAGGTCTCCCAGAGTTGACTTGTAATTTATTATTATGGTCAGTTGTTCGACGAATATGATTACAGCATGTGAAAGTCTTCCCATTTGAAATCCTTCTTCTGATCATGATTATAATATTAGCTCATCAATTGCATTTGTTGTGTGATCTGTAAGACACGAACGAGTAATATTTTTAGGTAAGAAAAAAAATTCAGATCCACGATATTATGATACCATCAATATCCATTTCTATTCATTGTGTAATTTGATACGAACCAGATAAAAAAGAGGATGCAGCGACAGTTTGGTTTTTAGAGAATAAATGAAAATAATGATTTTATAGTTTAAAATAACATTTTTTTTTCTTATTAACCCAATTATGGCGGTGAGAGTTGTTTTGTGATCAGACCATAATACGACATGCTACAACTTTTAACCAATGTATGATTTGTTTTTAATAAATAGTTGTTTTAAAAGTTGTTTAAGAATGTAAAATGAAATAACGATATGTGCCTTTGTTACGAAGGTTAATTTTAGCCGAGTAACTTTCAGTATAAAACTTTGCTAAGATGTTGCAGCTTGGACTACAAATCCTAAAAAATCAAATTTTTTTTAAGTATAAAAACAATCTAAATGGTCCAAACCCATGGGCAATTGAGAACTATGCATTGTTAGCAAAATACCCCTCTGTTGCTCAGGTGATATTCCTTTTTCTTGTGATATCTCATTAACCTCTTACCTGAGATGATATATATATATATATATATATATATATATATATATATATATATATATATATATATATATATATATATATATATATATATATATATATATACACTAGCCGTTTACCTGCGCTAAGTGACGGGTGCGAATAATTTATTTCAGAAATTAGTTTTTAGAGGTTCAAATAGTTTACTACATCTACAAAATTATCAATAAGAATCATTCTAGCAATTATTTTCTTTTTGGCAGCCAATGATTTGTTTCAATTTAACAATTAGTTTGCTTTATGAAACATGCCAAATTAAAAAGACGACACATGCAAGTATCACCAAACGCAATACAGTGGGCGATGGATAGTTTCCTTTTGGTGTCACTCGGGGATAGGTATCCCATGATTCTCATTGTTAGTCTACCCAATTCAGTCATCATATTTGATGGGATCGGGAAATCCGGTCCCTTTTAAAAAATTAGACCTATCCTCAGCCCATCCGCAACTCATCCCATAGGCTACGCTATATAAGTAAAAAGTTATATTGAAGAATGAAGACGTTTGGTTTCTTTAGCAGAATAATATCCCTCATAGTCATTAAACCGTAAAAGTAACAAAACATTTTTGGACTGCGATTAGTAGTAACTTTTGGTGAACGTTGAATATTTTTTTTAAATTAAAAATAGATAGTAAAAATATTTTTCTTTTTCGGTTCAAAACTAAAAATATTTCATTGATTAAAACTAAAAATTATATTGTTGTTTTCCGTTTAAAATAAAACTATTTTAATGTTTTAGGTAATCAAAGAAATGACATACATACTCGGCTAATCTTTTTTGAATAATTATGATTGGAATTTTTTTAAAAATGATAAACTTTAAAAAGACAATTTTTAATTTATCTTATTTTTATCACAATTTATAATTTGTAACATCTTATATTTATGTATATATGTATATCTATACTCTTATTATACAAATTTTGTCAAATTAGCAACAACAATATATACATTTTCAGACATAAAATTGTCCATAAACATAAAGATAATATATATATATATATATATATATATATATATATATATATATATATTATAAAAAAAGAAATAAAAAAAATGAACTATAAATTGAAATTTTGATAAAACAAATACTTCTTATTTGAAAGATAACACAATCAACTGTATAGAAAAAATAAATCAAATCATACGTAACTTTGAAAATTGAACAAACTCCATATAATTCCTCATCAAGCTAAAAATAACATCAAAAAGCCATTGTTAGTCCATATCTACAACAAAACCAAAAAAATCAACATGAAACATTATGATGCAAATGCAATGCAAAACCAAACTCTGAAGCTTTGAGGGCTGTCCTGCATTTCGTTGGCCCTTTTTTCGGAGCAAACTTTCCTCCAACATCTTTTTTTTCTTCCTTCAATCACTGTAAAAGGAATACAAAAAGAAAAGACAATACATTACATTGATATTGAATGTACTATCTTTTTATTCTTTAGCCTATAATTTCATTAATAGTATTAATAGTATCTGTAACTATAGCCTTAGCATTACGTTTTGGAAACTTGTATCATGATGCATTCTACTATCCACACAATTCGGCCGTTTCTTAATATTATATTTCCTTGTGATTTGTTTGTTTTGAACAATCACCTTGAAACATTTCATATTCATATTCATGTTTCTTTTCGAAAGAAAAAAAATAATAAAATCTTTAATATTTTGGTTTCATGATTTTATAAGTATTTTATCTTTCAATGCAAATAAAGATAAAATTTGACCACTTTCAATGCAAATAAAGATAAATTTTGACCAAAAATTGGATGCATGTCAATTGTTGTTCCATAAAAATTTGGGAATAGAGTGATTTGGGACCAAAACTCTAAGTCCATCTCGAATACACCAATCATATTTATATAAATATCTACGCAAAATGTGACCGGCCTATTTACACTAAATTTGACCAATCGGTAAAAAAATTATCTTTTTTAATTGAAAATAAATGAAAGTCTTATTGACTTGTTGGTAAAGTTATGAACATAAATTTCATTTTACTCGATTAACATTCTAAATTTATATATATATATATATATATATATATATATATATATATATAACTTGACAAAATAGAGAACTTTCCATGCATGCCTCATCTTTGACCGACCACACTAACTAGTGTTTTTAAGTACTAGTAATGTATCCATAAATTAAATAACATTGCCTACATTCAAATTAATTCGTTAAATTATGATAATGTTGGCTACATTAAAGTTGAATAAAATATATCCATAAATTATGGTCTCAATTGAATTCAAATTTATATATTAGCTGCGAATATGACAAATATCAATAGCTTCAAATAGATTTCTTGTACAAATGTGATTTAAGTCGAGCAGGAGACCGTTTTGCCTCTTTCATAGATAACATTCTAGAATCTGAATGGTACAAACAATGATGGACAATGTACAACCACAAAAACACAAACTAAACATACTCAAATGTTGTCTATCAGTTCCTGAATCGCAAACTAATATCTTGGGACTGAATGTTAAAAGGCTTTGATTCCGGGTACTCTTTGATCATATGATGCCTAACCTTTGACGGATTCCCCTGTCAATCAACATTATAAAATATCATCTAGTTAAATGTCCACAAAACACTCTGTTTGTAGCTAATAAAGCGTATATATGACATTTGGTTAGTAAAGGACAATAATACCCTTCACTTTAAGATTTAAGATAATCCAAGAAGAAAGGCTAGAAAAAACCAATCATTTCTATGCCATAAAGACTTCCAGGAAGCTGTAAATGTGGAAGCTTTAATCTTCCCAACTTATGTTGGTTTAATATTTTATTGATTTATTATCTCCCTCCTCCCCATAGCACAACATTTCATAGCTGATAAGTGGATAAATACTTATCCTATGCTTAAAAAAGAAAGCAAACATCTATACCACCTTCTGTCCCATCTCCTCGCTAAAATCTGCAATATTTGTTAATTACTCAAAGCATCTTCTCAACTGACCATTCACCATCCAACTTTTGTGCATACATTCAGCTATTGTAGAAGTTCACCACCTACAAAAAAAAAAGCAAAACCACCATTAAGTCAAAAGAGAAAAAGTCGTTGCATCAGCAACAAGAAAAAGCTTCTTTTTTCATGAAAAGATAGAATTACACTGAAAAACTAAAGAGTAAGGGCTAAAAACAACAATAATAGCAACACCAACACCATCAAGAATCAGGGCATCTCACAATCTTTATTTGTATAAACATGAACTACTCCATCTTCCATTTGAAATTTAGTTCCCCTACATAGGTTGCAATTGACTTGTCTTCCTACTTCTTCTAATCGATGTGAAAAAGTTCAATCCTTACCATGGTTTTAATTGGTGCTATTTAACATCACTATTACAAATAAATAATTCAGTAAACAATGAGTATAAAGAATCTCTTTTCTAAACCTCAAAAGATGAAAAATGAGCAAAATAGTTCCATCAACCACAGATTTACCTCTGATAGAGGCTAGTGACATCTCTTGGAGCCGAGTTCCATATTTGAATTAACATTCCTCAATGCTCATATGTTTGAACACATTTTTTCATCACTCTATCAAATTGATATTCCATTGAAACAATATTGAACTACTTTACCTCATTTCTTCCACTTCTTGCTGTTATTCCCCTCTCGCTCCTACATGAAAAAACTAACTTTTTAAAATACCGATTCCATTATTTGAGTATTACATATTACCATCTTTTCATTCTTTCTTGTGCCTTCCCAACTCACATATATATGGGTTCTCTTACAATAAAGATGTTTTGAGAAGTACACTTTACCAGTAACCTGAAAACAATTAAAAAAGGTTGAAATAATAAGATATTTCTTATCTATAGAGCCTAAATTACTTTCTACAAATAAAACATAATAACTATATTTAGTTTCTTTGGCCTCTTTCCCTTTCAAGCCAACCCTCTATCTGCCAGCACACATAATTCTCACGTTCACAAGGTCATTTTGTCATGTTATTAGGAATAATGGTATTAGCAATTTCTTACCATCTCATCAAGAATCCTGTCAATTTTGAAGTTTAAAAGTGACCGCATTACACTCAAGAAACTAACTTCAGCACTATATCCGAATTTCAGTTTTAGAATTCTTCAAAAGCTCATCAACATGATACTACAGAAAGAATTGTAAACTGATCTAAGTACTAAAACACAAAAGATAACACACACATATAAAATCAATTAATGAACCCACACTTAAAAGTAAACATATATACAGGATTCCATGTGCTCTTTTTAATTTTAATGGACCAAATGTCACTTACGTATTTGAAATAGGTTTTAAATACATCGGAGTTTGATATCATATACCCTACACAAAAAAGTAATGATGATGTCTATGGTTTTCACTTATTCTTCCTATACTCATCTTTACTGTGACAACCCGATATTTCGAATCAATGTAATGACCTAAAGAGTAAAGAATTGTAACCTCTTTTGATATAATGAAATTATCATCAAAGATAAAATGTTCAAAAGTCTCTATTGAATTTCATAAATGATAGATTTTGTGTCAACGATTTCAGAAATATAAAGAACACTAAAATCCGAGTTATAACGAGGAAGTTATGACCAACCTAAGATTCACAGCAAATCCATCAATACGGTTAAACGTAAAACGCGAAGTTTCAATACAAAAATTTTTAGCCTTAGGTACCTAAATGAAAATTGTAAATATCATTAAACCATAAACGTACATAAAAAGAACGTCCAAATCTAGATTTGTATGAGGAAGTTATGATTTTTCGAAGTTTCGGATATAGAAGTAGACAGCTAAAAAACTCGAAATAGAGATCGAGAGACTTTTGGCTTAAACAACCTAAATGAGAATCGAAGATCTCAACAATAGTAGTGCAACGGTAAAAAGTCTGACGAAAACGGACGTCGGATGAATAAGTTATGGATTTATGACGGAGTTTTCGTGTCCCGACTTGTTAAAAATAATTAATTAAAAATAAAGTCAAAATTAGCCGACGAAATCTAAACGAGAGTTGTAGAGCGTATTCTCACCTACGCGTGCATATATAGAACGTCGAAAACGAATCTCATACGCGGAAGTTATGGATTTTACAAGTTCGAGACACAAAACCTGAGGTTGTCAGGCTGGCCACGACGTGGGGCCATGACTGATGGGTTCTCAGGCTTGGCAGCAGACGTCTCGTCCATTGAAGAGGATAAGATCGACTCCACGACGTGAGCAGCTCTATTGCCACGACGTGGGACCCAAAATTTGGGCTATAAATAGAGCTCAAAGGGTTCCGGGTTTCATGGCTCAATTCTCTTCTTTCTCATGCCGAAGCTCTGCGTTTTAACCACCGAAGCCATCCCGAAGCCCCGGTCTTCACATCCAAGTTCTGAAGGAAGGTCTTACACTCTCGAGAATTCCTGAGAATCCCGAGAAATCCGCTTTCTCCCGTCGAAGTTCTGCACGGTTTTCATCTCACCATCTTCACTCTATCAAGTGAGTTCATACCCCTATAATTACGTTTTCAAATGCTTTGTAAATGCTTTTATACACTTTCAAGGGGGGGGGGGGGAATACAAGTAAACACACGATTATTCTCGTGTGATTAACATCAATCTTTTGCTATATTTTTTGTTATAATCAATCATATGTGATTTATAACTATCACACGAAAACGTTCTCATACAATATATCACGAAAACACTTTGTCCTTTTGGAATAAAACATGTTGTTATATAAATGTCAAACACTTTATTTATATTTTGAGTATGAAAGTTCAATAATATTATTACAAACGTTATACTTGCATACAAAGTCGATATTGCACTAGGGTTTATCATACAAACGAATCACACATTTGGAAAAACAATAATAGGTAAAGTTTACTAGATATTCATGAGATTTTACATACTACAAATACTATATCAAGTAAATACTTTCATATACAAGAACAAATGGACTTTTCATACGTAAATCTATTTAATACTAAGTTTTGTGAGACATTCAACTTCACATACTTTCAAGTATGCAGTTAAAGTCATGTATTATATACCATAATCTCTTGTATGGAGAGCGTGATACTTGTGTATAAATTTATACGAGATTGACAATCTCGCACCTAAACTGTTAGCTACAGTTAGACTGGCAAGTCTGGGGTAACAACCGTCATAACATTCCAACGCCTAAAGAACGTTGTTACAGGCAGTCTGGGTCAATAGCATGGTTATAAAACTCACATGGAGTATTAAAAACACGTTGATTTACGGGGTTATCAAATGCCTTAGTGATTTTATACATACATAAATCTATTATTCTAGGCATGAAAAACACTTTTGCAATTCAGTTTTGGAACTTTTAAATTACCACACACTTATGGAAAAACATTGGATTTCTAGAAGCAAACATTCAAAACAGTCGGGTCTTGGTAGAAGACTACCTTTATACTAGTAGGAAATATTGGATTTTCTAGGAGTATTCAAACATCTACAAACAATTTCATTCAAATTTATAAAACATTGACATTAAATACTTATGAACTCACCAGCTTAAACACTGATCAACTCTTTCAAACTTACTTGTATTTCTCAGGAATTCCGTAATACAGGTAAACTTCAGCTTTTGGAGAAGTGACGCTAAGACGTCAGTTTAAAACTCATTTTGTCATCATATTGTAATTTGTTTTGAAACAAGTATCATTCAACAATGTATCTTTTAAATTATATATATGATGGTTGTTTTACTTTCTTTACTATGCATTCAACTGTTACGATACTACATGAAGTCATCCGCCCTCGAACGATTCCGTCGTTCTGGTTTAGGGGTGTGACAGATTGGTATCAGAGCATTGTTTATAGAGAAAATTACACGGATGGTCCCTATGGTTTGTGGTCACTTGCACGCTTGGTCCCTAGAAAGTTTTTTTAACTCGGACCATCCCCAAAACTATAATTTGTTACCCGCCCAATCCCTCTCATAACATTTCCGTTTGTTTAGATGTTAGTAACCCACATAATGGGGGTATTTTTGTCATTTCACCATTTCAAGCCTCTAAAACCCACCTCGTTCATTGTTTTTCTCGATTTCTTCTTCTCACTTCTTCCCTTCCACATCAATGGCTGATGGTTTGACTCCGTCGCCATCCTCCCCGGAAACAAGCCTATTATGCTATACATCGGAATCGACTCAGAAAACCGCCAAGTCCAGAATTTGGCCGTCCTAAAGGACTTATCCGATCCATATCTCAAAAAATGGAGTAAACATGATTGGAGTAAACATGTCGGCAATCCATATCTCAACCGGGTGACTTCAGAGACCCGACGATCTTGTTAATTGGAGTAAACATGATTCCCCACTTCATCAATTTCTAAGAACAGGAATATGGGAATGCCCTGATTTCTTTCCGGTGTGGGTTGATAGCACGAATGGGGTCGATACATCTGTCATAAACCCTAGCACGAAGGGGAAACGGAGATTACTAACACTCGGCAGTTTAAGGCTTGATTACGGGAGGTACTACGCTTCCAAATCGTTCTTCGATCCTGTGAAAAAGCGAAGGATAATTATGGGTTGGGTGCACGAGACTGATTCTGAAGCTGATGTCATCGCTAAAGGATGGGTCGGAGTTCAAGTAATCAAAGATTCAATAATTTCACTTATCTCCTTAATTATATATAAGATCATTAACTCACCTATACATGCAGTCATTTCTGAGGAGTATTTGGCTAGACAAAAACCAGAAGCAGCTCCCCCAATGGCCTATCGAGGAAATTGAGATGTTACATGAAAACGAAGTTATTGAAGGTGGTTCATTACATGAAACTCAGGGTATCACTGCTTCTCAGGTAAGCTGTAACTTGTAAGCCATCAAATCTTGATAAATCTAGTTTAATAATCCTTTTCGGCTAATAATTGGTTAATTATTTGAAAGGCTGATGTGAAGATGGTGACGAGATTAGGGATAGGGCAGTAGGAGGGGGTTTTGGTGGTGATGATATGGCCAGTTACGGAGAGTCTCTGGCAGCCGGTAACAGTAGGTGGAAGGGAGGTGCTGAGAGGAGGATACGACGCCGATCAATTTTAGGTTATGGAGTGTGGGTCTGTGGGGTATATTTTGGGGTGGAATATTTTTCATTTTCAAGAATAATTATAAACATATAAAAGTAAGGGTAAATATGTCTTTTCATCATGGTTTAACAGCAAAATAGACGGTTAGTTAGTTTAGGGACTGGGCGGGTAACAAATCTAAGTTTTAGGGACGGTCCGAGTTAAAAATACTTTCTAGGGACCAAGCGTGCAAGTAACCCCTAACCACAGGGACCATCCGTGTAATTTTCTCTTGTTTATAGTGAACTAAGTATATCGAACCACATAAGATATACAAACTATAAATGCATAGGGGACTAAAGCTCTTTGACAAAACGTTGTTACACCTAAACCGCGTTTCATTCAACTTAAATTATTTGGGTAGTAAAAGCACAAATACATGTCATTTCATAGTTAGAACTATACAAGAACTACTAAGACAAGTTGGACACTACGACTAGGCCCCAGAATATGTAATCGGATTTGGGACGAATATAGCCCGATCAACTATATTTATCCGAGATCGGACTAATGTATGTCGAGGAATGGTCGTAGTGAGCAACAAGTCAAAACTTACCAAAATGACACTAGTATCAAACATGCAAACTTAAGTACTATAGGAGTATTTGGTAAATACAATAGTTTAACTTACATGTTTAGATTTACATGTTTTTAAAATTTCTAGACAATTCTCATACCTCTATTCTCGTACAGACACAATGGTTGGATTCTATCCACCAAGGGATCCCTACTACCCGAACAAGGGCAATGGAGGATAGATAGAGGAGGACCCCGAAGAGGATGAGGAACCTATAGAGTTGGAGGAAGGGGATGACTCTGGGACAGACTCAGAACCTGAAGTAATCAACCCACCAGTCACTCAACCTCCCGCAGTTAGGAGAAACTTTCAGGGACCAACTCCCATTCGGGGAAGTCACCTTCACCATTGGAGCCAATAGCAAGGATTACGTCCTCCTTATGGTATGTGTTGGGACTTCTATAACGTCAGGGATAGAGGTTCAGCCGACCGAGCACTCCCATTCATGGTGGGCAAACTAGCCAACCAGTCCTATCAATCTGGGGTTCAAGCTAATCGGATTCGTGAAGTCAACGTGGAAGTACAAGTTCACACTTCCGACATTCGTCGACTGGACAGGTTGTAGGATGACGCCAAACTCCGCACTGACACATTCCAAGCACAACTGATTGCAGCCCTCTCTGAGATAAGGGAACAACAAGCCGCCTTCGATAGGCACCTTATGGAAGCAAAGCAATCAGACACTGAGTTGAGCTCCAAGCGCAACCTACGTCCCAAGTAGTACTTGCCCAAATCCCAAAATTTTGTTATAGAATAGGAACTCGGCTAAAAGTATTACTTTTCTTTAACTTCTGTATCAAAGACCCTTAGAAGGGTCGAAATTTTCCTAACTTCAAATGTAACTCAACGTATGTTTAATATATATGAAGAAATTCCTTTGTGTGTTAATTCTTTGAATACCACTCAGATTCATAAGTTTATCTATCACTATGCAAACTTTTATTATGAGTCAAGCTCTAAACCTTGGGTAGGTCAGTCAAATTCATAAATTGATAAAAATAGCAAATTTATTAACACACAGCTTCCAATCATTAAGGAATTATGTTCTTCATTCTATTTCTCTATCAGAACGATGCTACCCCGTAGATATGTACATCGTGTCAAAAACGCAACACCTCCACCACCACCACCTCCATCAACGGATAACGCCGCCTTGATAGCTGATGCAACAGTTGCAGTGACAGCAGAAATGGCACAAATGAGTAATAATGGGTCCGGAGTGGGAGTAAATAGCTCTACGAATGGCCAATGTCAGGGTCGTTCAGGGGATTGCACCTTCAAGGACTTCACCAATAGCAAGCCCATATCTTTTAATGGACCCGAAGGGATAATGGCTCTATCACAATGGATAGAGAAAACAGAAGCGGTTTTCGAGATTTGTGCATGTCTGGAAGTGAGCAAGGTAAAATTTGATGCTTGTACATTCTCCGAGAGAGCTCTGACGTGGTGGAATGGCCATGTCAAGTCACTAACTCTGGTAGTGGCTAATTCTATGGGCTGGGAGAATCTAAATCAAATGTAAATGCAAGGGTACTGCCCAAGGGGCGAAGTACAAAAGCTAGAGCAAGAACTTTGGGGCCTTACTATGGTAGGCTCAGACATCAAAACCTATACCAATAGGTTTAGTGATTTGGAAATCCTTTGCCCAGGGATGGTTGCTCTAGAGAGCAAGAAGATCGAAAGATACATCTGGGAACTGTCACCCCAGATTCGAGGAAGTGTACTAGCTTCCAAACCAATCACTTACGATAGCACCAAACAATTGGCACAAGCTCTCGTTGACCATGGAATCTGTCAAGGCTTCGCAACTGTTGTCCCAGAGCAAACCATAGGAAACAACAACAACAACATCAGTACCAACAACAACAACAACAAGAAGAAGTTTTGGAACAAGAGGAAGAGTCAGTTTTCACAAGAACCTTCCAAGAAGCAACAAATAGTGGCAATCCATGCCGCTACTACTCCTACTGCTGCTCCTGTTACCTCTGCACCAGCGAAGCAATATGCTGGGAACCTACCGAAGTGCAGCAAATGCAATTTCCATCACAACGGGAATTGTCGGGAGATGCACTGTAACAACTGCAACAAGAAAGGACACATTGCTCGTTTCTGTAAGGCACCGACACGACTAATCACCCAAGTCCCTGGATTCGGTGTGGGCCAGGCGTGTTATGGGTGTGGTGAGGCTAGACACTATAAGAGAGACTGCCCTAAGGCAAGGCGTGTTGGCGGCATAGGAAGGTGCTGACAATAGGGCAGAACGAAACAATAGTTGTTCCCACGGTGGTTACGAGTACGTTTCTCCTCAATAGAGCTTATGCATTCATACTCTTTGATTGTGGTGCGGAGAGGAGTTTCGTGAGTCATAAATTCAAACACATACTAAAACAGAACCCTCAATCACTCAATAAGATATTTATAGTAGAAATGGAAAACGGTAGATCAGAAAACACAAACAATATGTGCATAGGTTGCACACTAACTCTAAATGAACATTCATTTCCAATCGATCTAATGTTGATCATTATAAAGAGCTTTGATGTCATCATCGGTATGGATTGGTTAAGCCTGCACCATGCCGATATACTTTGTCTCGAAAGGGCCGTTCGCCTAAATCTGCCAAACGGTGAATCTCTTGTCATTTATGGCGACAAACCTAGTACCAATTTACAAATCATCTCTTGCGTCAAAGCCCAGAAATACCTGCGTAAGGAGTACCATGCCTTCTTAGCCCATGTAGTAGATAAGGACAAAGAAGCGAAAGACCTCAAAGACATTCCAGAAGTCTGCGATTTTCCTGATGTCTTCCCTGAAGATCTTCCAGGAGTCCCACCAGAACGACAAGTCAAGTTCAGGATCGATTTAATTCCCGGAGCTACCCCAGTAGTTAAGTCGTTGTATCGTCTAGCACCAGCTGAGATGCAAGAATTATCCAGCCAATTAAACGGACTACTCAACAAAGGATTCATCAGACCGAGCTTCTCACCTTGGGGAGCGCCAGTCCTATTCGTAAAGAAGAAGGATGGATCTTTCCGCATGTGCATCGATTACCGGGAACTCAACAAGCTCACTAGCAAGAACCGATATCCCCTACCACGCATTGACGACTTGTTCGACCAACTCCAAGGAGCGAGTTATTTCTCGAAGATTGATTTGAGATCCGGGTATCATCAGCTACGAGTCTTGGAAGGAGATGTTCCCAAAACAGCCTTTCGAACTCGTTATGGTCACTACGAGTTTGTAGTAATGCCCTTTGGATTAACAAATGCACCGGCGGTATTCATGGGCTTAATGAACCGAGTGTGTCGTTCATTCCTAGACAAATTTGTGATCGTGTTCGTAGACGATATAATCATTTATTCGAAGAGTAAAGAGGAACATGGTCAACACCTCCGACAAATCTTGGAAACTCTAAGAAAAGAGAAGTTATACACAAAATTCTCAAAGTGCGAATTTTGGATTCAGAAAGTAGATTTCCTAGGTCACGTGGTTAGAAAAGACGGGATAAACGTGGGCCCTTCCAAAATCAAGGAAATCGAGAACTGGTAAGCTCCCAGAACCCCAACGGAAATCCGACAATTCTTGGGCCTTGCTGGCTATTACCAAAGGTTTATACAAAACTTCTCAATGATTGCGAAACCACTTACCACCTTTGACCCAGAAGGGCGTAACTTTCAATTGGGAAAAAAGACAAGACGCTGCATTCCAAACACTGAAGCAAGTACTATGCAGCGCACCTATATTGTCTTTGCTAGAAGGAACCGAATACTTCGTGGTCTACTGTGATGCATCTAATCAAGGTCTTGGATGTGTTCTAATGCAACGAGGAAAAGTCATCGCCTACGCCTCGAGATAACTCAAGACGCACGAGGTCAACTACACTACACATGACCTCGAACTGGGAGCGGTCGTTTTCACCTTAAAGATTTGGAGACACTATCTCTATGGCACGAAATGCACAATCTTTACCGATCACAAGAGTCTTCAACACATCCTCAATCAAAAGGAACTCAACATGAGGCAAAGACAATGGGTTGAACTGTTGAATGACTACGAATGTGAAATTCGTTATCATCCAGGAAAAGCGAATGTGGTGGCTGATGCTCTTAGTCGAAAGGAATACTCGGTCCGCCGAGTGAAATCCTTAACCATGACGATCCATTCACACCTGTCCACACAAATCAAGGAAGCTCAGAGGGAAGCCTTGAAAACAGAGAATGTGACGGGTGAAGCCTTAAGGGGAATGGATAAGAATCCTGAAGTCAAGGGCGACGAAGTTCGTTACTTCATGGATCGGATCTGGACACCGAGGTTTGGTGGATTCAGAGACGTGGTCATGAATGAGGCTCATAAGACTCGATACTCGTGCATCCAGGTTCGGACAAGATGTATCTGGACCTCAAGAAACTGTATTGGTGGCCGAACATGAAAGCAGGGATCGCTACCTATGTGGGCAAGTGTCTGACTTGCGCCAAAGTCAAGGTAGAGTACCAAAATCCATCAGGATTACTACAGCAACTTGAAATACCCGAGTAGAAGTGGGAGCGGATAACCATGGATTTCATAACCAAATTACCCAAGACAGCAAGTGGGCTAGACACCATCTGGTTAATCATCGATAGGTTAACAAAATCCGCACACTTCCTACCCATAAAGGAAACCGAAAAGATGGAGAAGCTAGCTCGAACATACATCCGAGAGATTGTATGACTACATGGTGTACCAATATTCATTATCTCCGACAGAGATAGTAGGTTCACCTTGCGATTCAGGCAGTCGCTACAAAAATCTCTTGGAACGAGACTAGACATGAGTATTGCTTACCATCCACAAACCGACTGTCAAAGTGAGAGGACCATACAAACCTTGGAAGATATGCTAAGAGCTTGTGTAATCGATTTTGGTAAAGCATGGGATACCCATTTACCACTAGTCAAATTCTCATACAACAATAGCTATCACTCCAGCATTAAACTTGCTCCATTCGAAGCCCTCTATGGCCGGAAGTGCAGATCACCACTGTGTTGGGCTGAAGTGGGTGACACGCAACTAGCCACGGGACAAGTACCCGACAGCGCTCTCACAGGCCCAAAAATTATAAGAGAAACAACTGAGAAGATTGTACAAATTTGGGAACGACTAAAGGCTTCAAGAGACAGACAAAAGAGTTATGCGAATAAAAGACGGAAGCCCTTAGAATTTCAGGTTGGGGATCGAGTGCTATTGAAGGTCTCGCCTTGGAAGGGGTTAATACGTTTCGGAAAACATGGGAAACTAAACCCAAGGTATATCGTACCATTCGAGATCCTTGCAAGGATTGGCCCGGTAGCATACAAACTTCGACTACCGCAGGAACTTAATAACGTACATCCTACCTTTCATGTGTCGAACTTGAAGAAATGCTTGTCCGATGAGACCCTCATCGTCCCTCTAGACGAAATCGAAATTAACGAAAGTCTCCACTTTATAGAGGAACCAATTGAGGTCATGGAGAGGGAAATTAAAAGAACAAAACAAAGTCGCATACCCATTGTGAAGGTCCGCTGGAATGCAAAGCGGGGACCTGAATATAATTGCGAGCGCGAAGATCAGATGAAACAAAAGTACCCGCATCTCTTTCCCTAATCCACAAATATTTACTTTACATTTAATTTCGAGACGAAATTCCCTCTAACGGGGGGATGATGTGACAACCCGATATTTTGAATCAATGTAATGACCTAAAGAGTCAAGAATTGTAACTTCTTTTGATATAATGAAATTATCGTCGAAAATAAAATGTTCAAAAGTCTCTACTGAATTTCATAAATGATAGATTTTGTGTCAAGGATTTTAGAAATATAAAGAACACTAAATTCTGAGTTATAATGAGGAAGTTATGACCAACCTAAGATTCACAGCAAAACCGTCAATACGGTTAAATATAAAACGCGAAGTTTCAATACAACAATTTCAGCCTTAGGTATCTAAATGAAAATTGTAAATATCATTAAACCGTCAACGTACATAAAAAGAACGTCCAAATATGGCTTCGTATGTGTAAGTTATGATTTTTCGAAGTTTCGGATATAGCAGTAGACAACTAAAAAACTCGAAATAGAGATCGAGAGACTTTTGGCTTAAACAACCTAAATGAGAATCACAGATCTCAACAATAGTAGTGCAACGGTAAAAATTCTAACGAAAACGGACATCGGATGAAGAAGTTATGGATTTATGACGGAGTTTTCGTGTCCCGACCTGTTAAAAATAATTAATTAAAAATAAAGTCAAAATTAGCCGACGAAATCTAAACGAGAGTTGTAGAGCCTATTCTCACCTACGCGTGCATATATAGAACGTCGAAAACGAAGCTCATACGCAGAAGTTACGGATTTTACAAGTTCGAGACACAAAACCTGAGGTTGTCAGGCTGGCCACGACGTGGGGCCATGACTGATGGGTTCTCAGGCTTGGCAGCAGACGTATCATCCATGGAAGAGGATAAGATCGACTCCACGACGTGGGCAACTCTATTGCCATGACGTGGGACCTAAAAATTGGGCTATAAATAAAGCTCAAAGGGTTCCGGGTTTCATGTCTCAATCCTCTTCTTTCTCATGCCGAAGCTCTGCGTTTTAACCCCCGAAGCCATCCCGAAGCCCCGGTCTTCACATCTAAGTTCCGAAGGAAGGTCTTACACTCTCGAGAATTCCCGAGAAATCCGCTTTCTCCCGTCGAAGTTCTGCTCGGTTTTCATCTCACCATCTTCACTCTATCAAGTGAGTTCATACGCCTATAATTACGTTTTCAAATGCTTTGTAAATGCTTTTATACACTTTCAAGGGGGGAAATACAAGTAAACACATGATTATTCTCGTGTGATTAACATCAATCTTTTGCTATATTTTTTGTTATAATCAATCATATGTGATTTATAACTATCACACGAAAACGTTCTCATACAACATATCACGAAAACACTTTGTCCTTTTGGAATAAAACATGTTGTTATATAAATGTCAAACACTTTATTTATATTTTGAGTATGAATGTTCAATAATATTATTACAAACGTTATACTTGCATACAAAGTCGATATTGCACTAGGGTTTATCATACAAACGAATCACACATTTGGAAAAACAATAATAGGTAAAGTTTACTAGATATTCATGAGATTTTACATACTACAAATACTATATCAAGTAAATACTTTCATATACAAGAACAAATGGACTTTTTATACGTAAATCTATTTAATACTAAGTTTTGTGAGACATTCAACTTCACGTACTTTCAAGTATGCAGTTAAAGTCCTGTATTATATACCATAATCTCTTGTAGGGAGAGTGTGATACTTGTGTATAAATCTATACGGGATTGACAATCCTGCACCTAAATTGTTAGCTACAGTTAGACTGGCAAGTCTGGGGTGACAATCGTCATAACATTCCAACGCCTAAAGAACGTTGTTACAGGCAGTCTGGGTCAATAGCATGGTTATAAAACTCACATGGAGTATTAAAAACACGTTGATTTACGGAGTTATCAAATGCCTTAGTGATTTTATACATACATAAATCTACTATTCTAGGCATGAAAAACACTTTTTCAATTTAGTTTTGGAACTTTTAAATTACCACACACTTATGGAAAAACATTGGATTTCTAGAAGCAAACATTCAAAATAGTCGGGTCTTGGTAGAAGACTACCTTTATACTAGTAGGAAATATGGGATTTTCTAGGAGTATTCAAACATCTACAAACAATTTCATTCAAATTTATAAAACATTGACATTAAATACTTATGAACTCACCAGCTTAAACACTGATCAACTCTTTCAAACTTACTTGTATTTCTCAGGGATTCAGTAATACAGGTAAACTTCAGCTTTTGGAGAAGTGACGCTAAGACGTCAGTTTAAAACTCATTTTGTCATCATATTGTAATTTGTTTTGAAACAAGTATCATTCAACAATGTATCTTTTAAATTATATATATGATGGTTGTTTACTTTCTTTACTATGTATTCAACTGTTACGATACTACATGAAGTCATCCGCCCTCGAACGATTCCGCCGTTCTGGTTTGGGGGTGTGACATTTACCCCTTTGATTTTGATTTATGCACCATTTTTCGTTCATGAATCTGTTACCAACTGTTTGTGGCAAAAGATCTGAGCATTATTCTTCTTATACAAAAGGGAATTAATAATAATAATAATAATAATAATAATAATAATAATAATAATAATAATAATAATAATAATAATAAGACGGATGAAGGTTTCACCTGGATGGAAATCATGAACATCTCTCTGAAGCACTAGGGTTTTCTGTGAGAGTGCTAAAATCTGCAAGATTCCGAAACATAAATTAGATCTGAAAGTTTATATTTGTGATTTAAGCTCAAAACAAACCACCCCAACTTTTTCCCTTCGATATTACTTAGAAACGATCCATGCACCAAGAGACCAGATCCAACATTAATATTTTAACCATCGAAGTTTAAAGAAGGAGGAGAAAAGAAGAGAAACACCGGAGTAGAGCATGTATAGGTGACCGAGAAGAAGGAGAAACTTCATTGCTGATAGATTTCGTGATAGGATTTTCAGAGAGATTTTGCTTCTTGTTTTCAAATTTTAAATTCCTGGTCTTTGAGAGAGACGACTCTTGGGGCTAAAGATTTCAAAAAAATTGAATTACCCGCCATGGTTGAAGGTACATGATACGGGTTGGGTCAAACGATGATTTGTGTATTGCATCTCAATGTCCTTCCTGTAGATTTTAAAATTGAAACTGAAGCTCATGACAGACATTGAACAAACCTGGAAGCAAATGATCTGCAAAATTTCAGAAAAATCAACGATATGAGAGGGGTTACGTTTAGAAAGACCAAGATAAGCATCAAATGGCTAGTTTGTTCAATATTTCCAAAGATATTAGAAACAAAAAAACCAAAAAAAAAAAAAGTATGACATGTTAAAAACTTAAGGCAACAAGAACCAACATCAATGATAGATTGTTAAAATTCTTCGGAAGGTTTGCTGCAAATTTTCGAGACTATTAGTAAATCAAACATGTTATAAAGATTTCCATAGAGAAAAAACATAACTCACACCTGTATTTGAGCCCTAGCACGTGAAATCGAAACACACATCTTAACATACACAAAGTAAGAACATAAAGAAACTCTTGAATAACCTACCTCGATCCGGTTTATACTGTGAGATGTCTGGTGGCGATAGTGGAGCCACTTTAGGGATATGGTTTCCGGTGTACAATGGTGGCGTTGATGGTGGCAGTGAGATAGAGTTAGGGTTTCTCGTCGCAACATAAGGTAGAAGCGGGCGGCAGATGCCAATGAAAGTAGGTAACGACAACGTCAGGAGGTTGGTGGTAACCAAGGCTACCGGAGATTGAAGAGAGTAAGGAGGGAAACATAAGAGATTTGGGAAAAATGACGACGGCTGATGGAACATTTTAGGGTTTTCCAAATACGCGTGTGTATACGCTTACATTGTAAGCTTAACAGGATTGTACATGGTGTTATAAGAGTTATACCTCTTAATTTTCAAGAAATAGGCAATATGTTTAATAATATAGTATATATATATATATATATATATATATATATATATATATATATATATATAGAGAGAGAGAGAGAGAGAAAGAGCGCTACGTTCAGGTATTCAAAGTAATTATTGTGTTATTATATGCATAAATGTTGGTCAATCAAAATTTAAAATAAAAATAATTAATTAAATAAATAAATAAGTTTAAATAGGTAATTTGATAATTAGTTTCCACAAATAATATCATATAATTATGGTAACCATTGACTTCAGCTACCTGTTTTCTCCATCCATCGTCGACTTTTTAAAACCACCTCCAGGGTCGGTCCAAGACAATTTGAGGCCCGGGGCAAAATAAAAAAATTGGGCCCTTCATAATAAATATATATAACTTTTATTTTATAGAAAAAGCAACACCTCTGGAGAATTTTATTAATTAGAAAAGAATAATACAAATGTAGGTGACTTCCCCACCTATGGAAAGAATATAAAAATTAGACAAGCCCTAAAGCCAAACAACCTAATATCCGTTAATACAAAACAACAAATAAAAAGGTAGACATGTTCTGAACCCCAATACATATACATAGCAAACAAAAACCAAAGAAATTTACATTTTAGAGCTTTTATAAATACAAAGTCATCGGTTATAGGCTCCCCCACCTATGGAAAGAATAAAAAAATTAGACAAGCCCCAAAGCCAAACAACCTAATATTTGTTAATACAAAACAACAAATAAAAAGGTAAACATGTTCCGAACCCCAATACATATACATAGCAAACAAAAACCAAAGAAAATTACATTTTCGAGCTTTTATAAATACAAAGTCATCAGTTATAGGCTTATAGCATCAGTTTCAATATAATCCAACAACTCTTTCATATGTAGCTACTGTTGGCTGCCTGTGATTTTGTAGATAACCTCTAAGAAATTGAATAATATGACAAGTGTGGGGATCCAACTAAGACTAGAAGGACATAACAATTGCAAAAACCAAACACAAGCATAAAATTTTGAGGTTCAGTTATAGGCTTATAGCATCAGTTTCAATATAATCCAACAACTCTTTCATATGTAGCTACTGTTGGCTGCCTGTGATGTTATAGATAACCTCTAAGAAATTGAATAATATGACAAGTGTGGGGATCCAACTAAGAGTAGAAGGACATAACAATTGCAAAAACCAAACACAAGCATAAAATTCTGAAGTTAAGAATAACAGGGAAATCATAATTAAAAAGATTAACATTCAGAAGTTGAAATTAACCAAATGGATAAGGAATCATCTCTAAAAAATATCCAGGACATAAAGAAATTCCAGGGATTCCTGAGATTCACAATCAAAAGGTCATAAACTCACATTCTAAGATTCTACACAATAACTAAAATTATGAAGTTCAAAAAAGATTCATAAAAAATTGAATAAAACAGAAAAATAAGAAATTTTAAGAAGGTTTGAAAGTAGAACTTACAGAGATTCACAATCAGATGGTGGGATACTCAGATTCTACTTACGATTTCTTCTCAAATTCAATAAGAGTAAAAGACCATGACTCTCGTGTCTTAATCACAGTGGTGGTCTGGTTCTATTATGGTATTCCAAAAAAAGGAACCTTCAAATCGAAAATAACAAGGGAAAGAATTGAGTTCCAATCATCAGGTATCGTGAAAAGAAGAAGAAGCAAATGGAAATAAGACTCTCATTTGCCTATGGATGCTAGTATCAATGCGTATGATATGGTGAAAACTGAAAAGACGGAGAAACAGACAAAATTAGAAAATCAGAAAAGATGAAGGACAAATCGATTCACTTGAAATGTGAATAAGAAACAGAAGAAATCAACTAACAGTTTGCTTCTTGAATCCGAAGAAGACATTTGGATTTTCCATATAAATCCATCATTGAAGAGTTATGGCACCTTGGAAGTCGGACATTGTTGCACGCCACTTCTGTTATCCCGCTTCATCTTTTGGATTGGCGCTGCTTCTAATAAGAGTATTGGCCATTTGGGATTTGAAAAAGGCTTAAAACTAATGGACTGTTACTATATAATTAATATAAGAAGTATAAAATGGGGGCCCTTCGGCATTTAGGGGCCCGGAGCGGTCGCCCAGCTTGCCCAGGCCCATGGGCCGGCCCTGACCACCTCCAATGTAAACTGTAACCCTAATCAAACCATCTCCAACCGTCACCTCCATCCTTATGCCTCCCACCACCGGCCGCCACCCTACCCTCTTGCTCCTCCAACCACCGTATACACCACAATGTCGAGGGTTGTTGTGGTTATCTTTTCGTGAAGGCTGAAGACAGAGACCGACGAGGGGTTGCGCCATTTCAGTCGTGTGTAAGGATGAATGCACCACAACCACCTGTCGCTGCAGTTGCTGCCGCTCAGAGACGCGTCCATCGCCGGACGCCGCGACTTTCTTGCCTGAGAAGGGAGCTGTGGAGGATCCGCTGCCATTGGTCGAAGTCCGCTGCCATCATTCTTCTTATTTTCTTCTTCTGCTAGCTGCCACCTGTGTCAATGACCTTCTTCTTATATGTAAAGTACAAAGTGAAGGTAGTTTGTCACTATTTTCATATCAAATTTACTTCTTCTTATATGATAAAAATCAATTTGTTTATGTAGATGATTCAATAGATGATATTGGTGAGATTTCAATTCTATTGGAATGGAATCATGAATTCCAATTCTGTTGGAATGGAATCACGAATTCCAATTTTGTTGGAATCATAGAAGTTGATGCTTGAAGAATAGACGACAAGATTGAAAGTGATTCTAAACAATATTATTCTTTTAGAATGTATTAGTTCCGTTGTTAGATTTTGATGTTTTCTTTCCCGTTTTGAAAGTTTTTTTAGTTTTATTCTTTAACAATAAATGTCATTTAGGAATTACCAGAAAATGATGATCAAGGGGCTGAAGTTGAGGGTCAAATTCATGGTAATGATCAACCTATTTGTGAGTACATGTCTCTGATTCTTTTTGGGAGTAAGAATGATACTTTCTCACCAGAGTATACAAGGGGTAGAGTTGGGAATTCCAAAAGACGTGAAGGTTCTTGCAGTAAGAGGCTTAATTTAGAAGAAATTGATGAGGGTGTTCACATATCAAACGAAAATAATGATGGTCAGTATGGCTCAATTGATGTTCAGGAGGCAGCAACTTCTGTTCATATTGATGAGATGGATGGTGTTAGGGAGGTTGCAACTGGTGTTGAAGAGGCATCGAATGTTGTTGAAGGATGCTACAATACCCCCTGCTAATAATGATGATCAACAATTGAATGAGTTACTTAATAAACTTATGGAAAATTTGATTGGAAGTGATGAAGATGATGCAGAGTATGAAGGGGATGGAGAATCCTAAGAGGGTAACCAGAGTATGAAGACGATGATGAATTTGAAGAAAATGATCCACGGTATGAAGAGGATGATGAATCTCAAGAAGTGGATGACATAATGGATATGGACAACAATATTCAAGATGTGGATGTGGACATGGGAGACTTCATTATCAATGTTGAAAAAGATGTGGAAGGATCATGTATAAATGGTGTTGATGGGCATGAACTTGAAGATATGGAAGTGATCAACAATGAGGAATTCGAATCTTTAGATGAAGGATCTGACCAAGACAGAGAGAGAAGAGCTCTTATCAAGAATTTGGGAAAAGAAAAAAGGTGCAGCCTTGGGGCAGTACATAAACAATCATTTTCAATTGGAGATAAATTTAAAAGTAAAAAAGAATTAAAGGAGGCAATTGATTTGCATGCACTAGAATCAAGAAGGAATATTTTCTTTAAAAAAAATAACAATGTAATTCTTAGGGCACAATGTAGAGGAGTTGTACCTGTCACCAATAAAGGCCAAGTGGGTAGCTACGCTACCATTTCAAAAAGAAAGGGTAAAGAATTAAAGACACAAAAAGTAACATGTGGGTGGTATATTCATGCATCTAGGTCAAATCCTGAATCTGACTGGTTGATAAGGACCTTAAATCAAACTCACACATGTTTGCAAACAAGGAAACTCAGGGCTTGTAGTGCCTCTTTAATCAGCAAGAAAATCCTTGATCAAGTTGAGCAAATCCAGATATACCTTTGAGAGCCATACATGATCACTTTCAAAAGACTTACTAGGTGGGTATTTCGATGGACAAGGTGTTTAGGGCAAAGGATAAGGCAAGAAAGCATGTCACTGGGGACTACACAAAGCAGTATGAACCGTTGATGGACTATGTTCTCAAACTTCAAACTACTAACCCAAACACCATAGTTAAAATAGATGTATGCTCTAAGCCTAACCCTGATCCCCCAACCAGACAGTTTAGAAGAATTTATGTGTGTTTGGGTCCACTAAAAAAAGGTTTCAAGGCATGCCTTAGGGACTTATTAGGTTTTGATGGTGCTATCATGAAAGGACCATTCCCTGGGCAGGTCCTTTCAGCAGTTGGTCTTGATTCCAATAATGGATTTCAGCATTCTTTATATGTACGGAACCCTTGTGACATATACTATAACTTGGTTAAGATATTTATTCTAAATAGTCTTCTATCAAAAAGTCATTTTTGACGTTTACTGTCTCTAAATTGACTAGACCGAATTTGCGGGCGTTACACCTTCAAAAAGAGACCAAAAGTTCCAAATTCAACTTTGAAAGGAGATTTGAATAGCGAAGACTATGAAGATGGAGAAATTATAATGAAACCCAAAGGTGTGGTGTTTCAAGGGAAAAATATGAATGGAGGAAAGAAGAAATACTTCTTCTACATAGATGTCAAAGAAATGTATTCTAATCAGAATCTTTCCAGCATCCTTCTCTGGATCAATAAATGTAAGAAGAATTTGAATGAAGATAAAGCGAAAATTAAGAAGATTGTATGTTGGTATATGAAGATTCGAATAGTACTGATGACAATGATAAAGACACTACCCACAGTTTGAAGATTCAATATTCAGCACAAAAGGGGAAAGTGTAGAGTCAAAGATATTGTGATGTATCGAAGTCTAGGTAATATTCAAAGTCTTTATTGTTGTTTGTATCGAAGGTTTCATTACTTCGGTATATGCATCTATTTTATCATACATATTTGTTGTAAACCGTTAAGTATCGAAGTCTTGATTTTTTGTATCTGTCGAGGGCACTATATATAGTGTTGTTGCTTAAGTCATTTGTAACTTTCGTACTCTCTCACTTTCACACATGTACTTTTGCAACCTCCAAATAATATTAGCTGAAACAAGATCTTATTTACATTATCATGTTCATATACATTCAGATAACATATTTTGATGGGCAAATGTCATATTAGCCCAACCAACTTATCACGTTTGTTTTAAAAGGTCACTAAATTATTTTGTTGGTACATAAAGGGAATAAAGTAGAATGTGACATGTTGAAATCGTCCCTTAACCCCTTATAAGAGGTCACTTAATTATAATAATAATATAAATTAAAACAAATTAAAAAAAGACAAAAGAAAACTAAAACGTTTCCATATGGCTTTGCCCTCTTCTTCTTTCAATCGATGTCGACTTCTACTCATCATCTTCCTTATCCCCCTTTCTCTTCTCCATTAACACTTTGCTGCCAAAGACCATAAATGATTCTATTATGAGGTCTTCATTGGTGTTTATGAACAAAAGGATAAAAAAAATACTCCATCTCAACTGTTACTATTCATCGTCATCACCAAGATCAGTGAACAGTGATGAATTGACAACACTCCCATTCGTCAATGCTAAATCGCTTCATCATTATGGGCTCCCTGATACACGCCTTATTGAACCCTTGTAAATACTCACCTTAATCCCCTTTATTTCATTAACTCAATCTCGAACCTCTACAAGACAATCATCCATTCTTCGTTTTAATCAGAAAGTTGTGGTCTATACTTAGAATAATATGCACTATTTTGTGTAATTGGTGATCCGAAGTTGCTTCAAAGAAGTCTGCAGTCGGCTCGGGAACACACGGTTGATATACATTCAAAGGTTGTACTCTCTCTATGTGGCTACGGTATGAGAGGATAGAAGATGAGCTTATGGACATTTCCGACATGGATTGTATCGGTAAAGTTTTCGAATGCCCGAAATCCACTTTGATTGATATCATGTAGGAATATCAGATGTAATGTTGAACTACACCAAAGCTAGGTCAAATTCATACACTTGTTATGTGTTTTGAGTTTGATTCTTTTGGGGATTTTGTTGTTTGGTGGGTTATTGCTATATTTTCTTCAATTATGTTTTTGTAGTTGATCTCAAGTCTTAATTTTGTTTTCTAGCATCTTAGCCTCTAATGTTGTTATACAATTAAGTTGCTTCAGTTTGTTGGGAGTTGCTTAGACTTAATTCCATTAGATTTGGATGGATGTTTGTTTGCTTTAAGGGCTCGTGGAACTATGGCTCATAATTGTTATTGGTTTTGAGAAGATAAACTTCACAAAGTTTTATTGTGAAAAGGTAACCAAGTAGGAACAAAGGTGCTACAATGGAGCAGATTACACATGTTACCTGTTTAACCAGTACCAAGTAAAATAAGGACCATTTAAAACACTAAACTCATACTTCATTCCCTTTATGTACCAAAAAAATAATTTAGTGACCTTTTAAAACAAATTTGATAAGTTGGTTGGGCTAATATGACATTTGCCCTGTTTTGATTGATTACTTGACTCATCAGAATACTTGAACCATGTTGTTTTAGATGACCTATTTTATAAGAGTTATATAGATTATCTAATGATTTCAAATTATTTTGGAATATTCCATAATCCTTTATTTACTATTAATTAATTAACAAAATAAGTCCCTTAAATAAATATATTTTCAAATCTATTTTATTTTGTTATTGCGTGTAACCTAAAAGGACATTGTTATTTATAGTAATATTATCGGACTTTGTTATAACTATGGACACTAATCTCCATCCGTAACTTTTTTTATTTAATGTGAAATGTTTGTGTTTTAAAAAAATATATAATTTATTTAAGGTTGAAAAAAATCAAAAATACATCTTGTGTGCTAGGGTGCTACCACTCTTTATGAAATATTAAGACTATTGGGTATGAGTCCATATTATAACACCGTAAAATTGTCACATCACATTGCTAATACCATAACTAAAATGAGGTGGTGTTGAAATGTTGCAACATGTTATAACATATTAAGAGATAGATAGAGAAAGAGACAAAGGAAAGAAGAAGAAGAAAATTGCGATTGATTGATTTATCTCTTTCAAACATGTCGTTACCGTATTTTATACGATAACATCATTTGGGGTGATGTTCATAGTGTTATGACTGTGTATTAAGGCTGACACATCAGTTATAATGAGATTGTGATGAACCGTACCATATGATCTAAAGAAAACATGCTAATGAGGTGACAAAAAAATAAATGTGACAGCACAAAAAATAATGTGACTACACTAAAGGAGTAAGGTGTTAGCTCTCTCTTCCGTCTAAATAATAGGGACATAATACATGGCACCATGGTGGCTATCTGCCGGCTTGAGGAAAAGAGAGCCGCTAAAGGCGATCAGGTGACGCGGCGGCTAACCTGTCCCACACACGCTCTCGACTCCACCTCCCCATTTTTTTTTTCACGAAATTATTCAACCAAATAGTAATTCGAAATTGGGGAAAAATTGAAAACCTCTTTTTGATCTCTCTTGACTTTCCGAGACATCTGACGACCGCCATGACGACGGAGGAACCACCGCTCTCCGCATCAACAACGTCACTTCTAGATAAACCTCTTCACCAACTCACAGAAGACGACATTTCCCAACTCACTCGCGAAGACTGCCGCCGGTACCTCAAACAGAAAGGTTTACATCCTTCCGGTGGTTGTTTGGTCTATTTTATTGGTGTTCTGGTGTGTGTGTGTGTGTGTGTATTTTTAGATGGATTGTTTGATGCCGATACAGGAATGAGACGCCCGTCGTGGAATAAGTCTCAGGCGATCCAGCAAGTAGTTATGCTCAAGGCGTTACTTGAACCTACACCGGACTCGGACGGTTGCCGGCGGAAGCTCCACATTACCCATCTGCAACAGGAAACCCCAAACACGCGTGTACGTTTGGATTAATTAATCATCTCCACTCGTTTCCCTAATTTTTAATATAATGTATGTAGTAGTATTATTAAACTGTTAACAAAGTTAGCAGCATACTTGTCGTTTTGTGCTTTTGCATATTATATTATTATCTGATCCGCGATTACTTTGTTTTTGATCAATTTAATATACAAAATGTAGGCTCAAAAAGGAACAAGTGCGGATACGGAGGTCTCTGTTTCAGCTGATGAATCAGTACCTGGTCAGCGCCATGACATGGATCAATCGGATCTTTTTGGTGATAATAATTTTGTTCTTCCTGGGTAACTTCTTAAGTCATTTTACCCTATCAATGTAATAACCATAGATGTTTGAGGCCAATGCCTTGATGTATTAACCAAGATCTATTTTCTTCTTGCCCATTCTACCTTCAAATGACTTTCCATTGACTTGTGAGTTGTGTCATGTTGTCTTTCTCTCATTGTATACTTATTACTGCAGTGCATTTGGTTGATGATGCATGAATGAGTCGTGTGATGCTAAATATTCACAGAAAGATTAAGATTGCATTACTTTATGGTTTTATTATTTATTTATTGATGTGACTATCCGCAAAGAAGATATGTTCTAAGTTGTATTGAATTACACTCCTGTATAACTGTATTGTCATTAGGAAGACTGCAAGCTGGTGCTATTAAATTTCTTCTTTAGGTATATTAGCAACCTTAAAGTTAGTTTCTTGTAGTTCATGATGATACAAAGCTTTGTGCAACCAAATGTTGAGGGACTCTAATCATCAAAAGGTAGGGCATTCTTGCCTTAACTCAACAAGTAATTTATCTGAAAGTAGTTTTGGGTTGGTTGAAACATTTCTCTAAACATCTTCTTACAACTAAGTTACAATTGTTGGCCTTGTTATCTTACAACTTAATATGTATTGCATTTGTATCCCCTTACCTTCAATGTTCTTTACAGCTTCAGCTGGCATTAATATGAGGTCTTAGCAGTTAAACATGATTTATGATCATGAAGTTCTATTATGTCCTTTTGTGCATGTGAATCGTTCATATCATTTTTGTCAAGTTTACATTGCTAGATGCTAATCTATTACACATATCTGGAGCCACTTCAAAAACCCGAATGGTCAAAAGAGTAAATGGGTATAACTTTAATGGTCAAATATCACATAAACACTTATCTCAATTAATGGGAATTGGAGTATTTTCTGAAGCATCTTCTCATTCAAGGTGATAGATATATTATAGTTTGCATGGGTTTTAAAGTTTATTTAGGAGTTGGAATGTATCTGAATCCAATAAATTATGTGTCCACGCTCCACACCACATTGTCATTCACATTTTCAAAAAGATTAATTTCAATTCAATGAATAATGAAAATGTTCACGTAACCATCTTCAAGAAAAAAAAGCGTATCTTTCTTTCTTAACATTGTGTCTTGATCAACATGTCTTTCATATGAAAACATGGTTTCTTTTGTTCTTCTTTGAGATAAATTTTTTTTGCTTGCATTTTCAGGATTACTGGTGTGACAGATGAAGGAAAAGGACAGATGACAATTTTCTATAGTGGCAAGGTGAATGTCTATGATGATGTCCCAGCTGATAAGGTAACACAATACTAATATTTTGCACCATTTTTATTTTCCTATATTTTTTTAATATCACTGACTGAGTGATTTTAGGCACAAACTCTATTCAAGCTTGCTTCAAGCCCACTACAGTTTCATCAGGATGATGGAAATATGACCACATTTCCCGTTCCATTCCATTTGCAACCTCCAACTGTATTAACAACCACAGAATCATCTGTCATGCACTTGCCCACATTGCAAACAGGTACCATTTCTGTTGTTTTGATATATATATATATATATATATATATATATATATATATATATATATATATATATAATTATGATAAGAATTTAATGTTTTGGTTAAGATAAGAATTATGAGTTATGATAGTGTAAAGACCTTGCTCACTGTATGGTATGCTCTACAGTAAGAAAGACAGATAAGTCTAGGATGCATAGAGAAGAAATCAGCATATTTCGTGAGGAAAACTCTGGTAAATATCATATTTCACAAAAGTTCTTTTTTTCTTCCTCTTTATGCATAAGTAACAATCTAAATAGAGTATGGTGAGACAGGTGAAGAAGTTTCAGGAAGAGGAAGCAGAAAAGCATCAGTGCAGAGGTATCTTGAGAAGCGGAAAGATAGGTAGGTAACAAGTGAATGTTTGTGTGGTGAGTTGTTTCTGATGTTGTTGAGTGTTAGTTGAAGGTTTAAGAGGCAGAACAAACTAAAAGCAAGTGAATGTGGCAGCAGCAGCAGCTTCCATCATGTTTTCTTAACCCGTCACAACCAAAACGAGCAGTCATTATCAACTACGACTTCACCACCTAACGAACCAGTTTGAGCTAAATGGGAATTTTAACGTATTTTCCCAGGTAAGTTAACACATACATATTTTTACCACATTAGGATTTAGGAGTCAAGTGCCTTATTTATTTATTTATTACAGGAAGGAAATCAGAATAGGAGAAGGTAAATGCATGTATATTTCAAGTGGAGATAGTGTTAGCCTGTTAGGGTTGCTGAGTAGATATATGAGATTGTTGTAGTAGGCCTTTCAGGTGCTTGCTTCTTTTATTACTCCATTATCTCCCATTCTTCAATGCTTTTTTTTTTTTAATAAAGCTTTCTTAAATTTACAGTCGGTGTAAAGATGGAAACCGACCACATCGTCTCTTTGAAAACAGCAAAAAGGTAAACTAAAAAATCGAATTGTGTTTTTGTTTTGGTTACTTTAAAAAGTCATGGGAAAATAAAATAAAATAAATCAATGACATTAATTGAACGAACTACCGTTGTATTTGGATTTGGAATACAAATAACTTGTCAATATACAAATGTACATAAATCTAACGAGGTTGTTGTATGGATGCTAAAGAACAAGAATCCACACACATAACACAATTGGACTACTCTTGCATGCTATAAATGTTGCTAACAACCCCAACAATGCTAACCATGATGGCTAGAACCAACATCACCCATGAGAACAACCTCTCTCGGCTGCTCAAACCATTCGACCCACCACCCAACCGCAGCGCGATAAGAGCTGGAAAAGTGAACCCTAACGACACAGCTGTGGTTGCACCCGTGAACTTAAAAGCAGTCCATATACTTGGAATCATCGTCGATGCCATGTATATAAGCATCAAAAGCACACAAGTCAACCCCAAACACCTCTTCCTGCTCTTGCACAACGGCTTTGCTCCTTTAAAAACCAACGCATCAACCGTCTGCCTCAACGAAAAATGAATCACAGGGAACACCAGAATCAAATGGAAAATGTATCCCACACGAACGATGTAACTCAAACCTTCACTAAACCGAATCGCAAGAGGCTTATCAAAATTCGTAAGAACGTCTGCTTCTGTGTTGTTCCCGAAAAGAAGGTAGCCTGCTACTGCAGTCGACCAGTAGATGAAAACACATATTACAGTCGTGAGCCTCCCAACTTTGTTCATCTTTTGAGGCGAACGACCTTCAAGTTCATTGTAAATCGGTTGAACATTGAAGTGACAAACATACGCGTTTGACATGATCGGGATCACAACCAGAAGATCAAGAATCGCTTGTTCGGAACTAAAATCCGGAATCAGTCTTGGCGGGTCGGTTTTACCTTCGACCACCATAATAAACGCGACAACACAAGCAACAATCACGAAAATGATAGCGAGAACTACAGACGCGGCTGAAGTTACACTTAAAGATTCGATTCTGTCCAATGCACATAGTGGCGCAAGAAGCACGACCAAAGCAATCAAGATGATGAGTCTTCTATTCTCCCAGAACCCATTTGCTCCAAACCATTGAATGAAAACCCCTGAATGTCTTGGAGAGCCCGACATGACGTCGCCCATGATGATCAGATAAACCACCAAAACACCAGCGTTGTTCAAAACAATGCAAATCTCAGACAAGATTCTTGCTGGTGAACCTAAGGCTTGTTCCACAACCTCCCCATAGGATGTGGCTTTGCATTGAACGGAGAAACGAATGAGTAACTCAACACTGATTTCTGACAAAATCCCCATCAACAGAATCAAAACAATTCCGGTGACCAAGCCGAGGACTTTCATGGTGGCGGGTAATGCCATGATTCCGGCACCGATTACGGTTGTGGTTAAGTTGAACACCGCGCCGTAGATTCCGGAATCGGAGCTTTTATTGGAGGGGGATAAGTTATGAAGATTAATGTCATCATCAGCACAACCATTGTCATGAATTGAAGCCTCCCGTTGTCTGCCATCTCTGCTTCCCATAATGATGATTTACCAAGAAAAACATATGAAAACCCAAGAATAGAAGATCGTTACAGGAAGATTGAAGGTTTGGGTTTGAAAGAAATTGGATGGAAAAGCAAAAGCTTCATCATTTTTGTGGGTTCGGAGAGAGAATAAAGGAGGGTACGTAATTACGAATTTCTCTATAGACGTTGACTCTTCAGATTTTGACATGTTTTTTGACCCCTTACGATACAAATATACAATCCCTAGCCGATGTCATTCTTTCTTCCAAATGCAATTGGTAACGGGTCATTCATATATGAATCATGCTCATTTGATGCCAAACACGTATTCACTTTTTGTTCATATTATTTTAAATATATATATAAGTATGTTTTATGATCTCAAGATTTTAAGAAAGAGCTACAGCTTTTTTTATCCCTCTTATGACCACGTTCTCTTTCTAAAACAGCAAAAATATGAACTACAAGTTCGATGGTCTCATTGATTTACTCTTGTTCAGATCCACCAAAATTTCTCAATGTAACTTTTTATTCGGTAAATGATGAAGTGAATATATTGTTTTTTTTGTTTAGGTTTGTTTAAAAAATCACGAGAAAATAAATTAAAAACTATGAACCGAATTCAATGCCATTAACAAGGTGCTTACAACAACCTACTACTTTTGTATTTGGATTTTGAATACAAATTAATCATCAAACTGAAACCTTATTTATAGATTCCCACATTCTTAATGCTACAACACTGATTTTGTTTTGTTCAAAGATACAATGCCTCTTTAAAAGGCTATGATAAAAAATAAAAAATAAAAACAAAAAAATGTTATATAGCTTTACCATTAAGTCAAAAAGAAACAAACACCTTATGGCTTCAACTATCTTGTCATCAATGCAGTCGGATGCTGGTTTCCTAGAATGTATTTGGTCATTGAACTTTAATTCCCAAAAATCTATCCATAACATTTTTAAAAGCCTGTTGCATGTTTATAAATAATAAAACATGTTACATCGTCATCATATGTAATATAATTAAAAGTATGTGATGTTGTACGAACCTGGCATGAAAATGACTCCTTTCTGTTAAGAAGTTTATCCATTACAGCAAACTGATCATCAAATACACCATAAAATGCTCTGTAGAATTCATTCCTAAGAACCAAAATGAATGTAATCAAAATCAAATCATCTCTCAATAAAATAAAATAAAATAAACAAATTGTGGATGATTAGAATATATACCTGTCTTGTTCATTAGTCAACTTATCCATCTCATCAAATTTTCTAGTAAGAACTTCAGCTCCTACTGGTGAAAGCAAGTGCAGTACTAAACCCTCCAAAGTTCTTGGAAAGTGATGCTAACAAATTATAAATTTTATCAAATACTAATAATTAATTAGTATCCAGATTCTTAAATATTTCATATACAAATTTATCCACTTATGAAGAAATACCATATAAAAAGCCTTGAATATGAACTCAAAAAATGTTATAAAAAAGGTTAACCAACTCTGCATTTTTGTATTTCTGCCCGCTATATAGCAGGTCATAATTCTACTTTACACTTTTGGCCCAGGTTTTAAATTTTGTTACAAACTTGGTCCAAACTTTAAAATTTTGTTACAAATATGGTTTTAAAAGTCTTAAATCTGCCCTATTTTGCATTTGCTACAAAATATCTACCAAAATTTTAGAAAATGAGCAATTCTGCCAAAAATGATAAACTCAGAGAAATGTTGACAATGTGGACTCACCAACATGGCAAGAAACATTTTCTGAAGATGAAGTGGTTCAAGAGCCCATAAAATATTAGCAACTGGATCTTCCTCCAAGTAATACAATTCTGAGATTTCAATTTTTTTGGGCTCTGTTGTTTTCTCAATATCAGATGTTGAACTTGAATCCACAGCATTGCTCAAATCAGCAGCACTCACATGATCGTGTACTAAAGAAACAAGTTCATGAAGAGATTTGAGAACACATGGCTCCAGATCATGTAGCATATTCCCACCAAAAACCTTCATCTTCTTATCTGGTAATTAAATCAATTGATTATTTTTGTTAATGATTTGATATAAATACATAAAAAAGAAAATATTAACTAACCTGATTCTTCATAAGAAGGCTTTTCACTCACACAAGGGATAGTCTTGCACAGCATTCGATTCTGTCCAAATCATAGAAAAAGATACAATGTTGAATTAAAATTAATGCAAAATACATAATATTTGAAAAGGGTGATACTTAATTACTTATACCATTTCTTTATCAGTCAGTCTTCAAGATTACCAACACATGAAACATGGAATGAAAGATAAAAATAAGTTTCTGTATCATATTCTAACTAAACATGTAAAAAAAAAAAAAAAAATTTAAAAATACCTTTTTAATATCCTGCGCAGATAATACGAATCCATGTGTTCTGACATGCCAGACATCATTTCAGACCTCCACCAGAAGTTAACAGCAATTGTTAAACTTTCACTGTCAACTTGGTGAAACCTGATCAATAAAAGATATACAAAATCAGAAACAAGGAATGAAAAATATGATTATATATGAGAATGTATGAAATTCCAAATCTTACCACCCTTCAGGGATAAAAAGTGCATCGCCTGAATTCAGAATCACTCTCTGTGAATACTTTTTCAAGTGTTCTGCTCTTGGATGAAGAGAAAGATCAGGTTCATCCATGGGGACACCACTGGTAGAACATATATAATCAACACCAATACTCAATAGAAACAAAAATATCATCTTTTTTAACACATAACTAGTGTAATACACTAATACCTGTGATTTGAAGCCTCCCCATACAAAGGCATTGGATACAAGAAAGGAGTTGATGAAGGGGGCCATAGGTCAACTAAAGTTTGACCAAACAAGAAAAAAAGATTTTACAAAAGCATCAAAAACAACAAAACCTTAATAAGTGTTAAAATTAAAAATAAAACCTTGTTTGGTACCAGATACCACACACAGAAGGTTATGATGTGGATCATAGTGAGTGCTTGATCTTGTTTGAGCACCATTCATCCATAGATTGATAGAAGCCAAGGTCTTTGTCTTCAAAAATCGAGGCTGTATAAAATGGAACAGGTGTCAAGATATGAGGATTCTTAGGTGGAAAGATTGTTATGGAAATCAGAGATAATGGTGTAGAATAGATTACTGTCTGAATGTCTTCTATAAGATTTCCTATCTGAACCCTTTCTTCTTTCTCAGTATTCATAATTGGTACCTATATCAGTATACACATACTTTGCATCATATGTATATACATAAATGCCCCCCAAGTTAACGAATAAGAGAAAAAGTGGAAGTTCTTAAAAGAAGTACAGAATATACTTATCACTCAGTGCAAGCAAATAGCAACCTGTGCCAAATAAATCTGATCTTGCTCTGTTTCAATGGTAGCCAGATTTGAAACATCCTTGCAGTATTCGATAAAGGTAGATAAAGGCAACTGCACCTATAAAAGGCACAAAACAAATGTAGTAATTAAGTGGCATTTGAATCATAACCTCTACATTTAACAAAATCAGGTATAACTTGTTAAGAAAAATACCCTCTCATGATTTCTAATGTCACCATAAAAGACTGGTGCAGTTTTAGACAGCATTACTTCCACGGTTGATGCCCCTGCTAGTCCCTATATATATAAGCAATGGTAAATTTTGAACCTATATTCAAGTCTATGCTAACATACTTCATAAAACCATGTATAATAGATGCAGAATTGTTGTTGTTGGAAGACATATGTAGAAATGTATTCATCCCACTCTGGAGAAGTAATCATACCAGTCGATGAATTGAGAATAAACTCATAAATGAAAAGGCTATCAAACAGTGAGATACTTAGATGTTACAGTATGCAATACACACGTATTTGTCGCTTCATCAGTTCGATCCAAACCCCTAATATGGATGTTGATTCGCTATACAACTAACTATGAAGCTGAAATACGAAACGAGTGTTGAAGACAGACCTGTAAGTAATCAAGACCCCCAGTGGACGGATTCCACTTACTGGAAGCCTTCCAATCGTTGACGCATCCATGAAAGACCTTTAGTTAGCCAGACAAATTCAATAAAAGAGAATAGTTAACTTGAGTGACAAAGATCGGGTGCGAAATATGAGTAACTAAACTGGTTATTCGTAGATTGGAATATTACAGCAGGGACATTTTTAGGTTCAATTAGGGAAGTGAATTCTTCAGCTGATGGAATTGCGTCTAGTATGGTGATTGTGATTCGAACAGAATTTTCTTCCATTTTTTGCTTACGAGTTGCAATGAAAACTGGAAACGGGGTTTAGGCGTTCCTAAAACTGCTTCGAATAGCTATCGATTTACATGCCACGTATTATTAGTAGAGTGCTAAACTAAGAACCTTCTGCGGATTTATTTTAGGTAAATACTATATAGTTATATAGTTGAAGTCTTTACGAATAAATGTTTTATTTTTATTATAACAATAATATTGTTGTTAAATTTGATATAATAATTCGTATATTAAATTGATATAATATATATATATATATATATATATATATATATATATATATATATATTGATTATTTTGAATTATATGATAATATATATATCTATTATAATTGAATAATCTCAATCATTTGAATGACTTCTACCCGTAAGTTACACATAAATAAAATTAAATATATATAGTTTAATGCTATTTATAGTTGTTGTTATTGTTAATTAATTTTTTTAAATTTATTGGCTTAATGTTTTAATTTTTGTCATTATAATTATTTAAAACATCAAACATTGTTTTTTAATTTTAAATGTAATAATATAATCATTTATACAAAGTTATTTTTAACTATTATTATTGTAAGTTATTTTAAGCTACTTATTTGAAAACTTTTAACGATTATAAAAATATCTTTAGGAAATATTTTAGTTAAATTAAGGTTACAATTTAGTTTTAGCATTTATCACTACAATTTATCACTTTTAACTACAAAATATTCTTTTGTTTTTTAAGTGGAATCAAAATTTATATTTAAGTTGACACTGTAATGTTATATTCAGATTAACAATTTAAGTATTTTGTCCAAACTGATCAAAAGTTGCAGCTTTAAACTGATAATGGTTTACATACAACAACATTTTAAATCTAATAAATTTAGTATAATATGTTAAAAGTAAAAGAAATAACATTATAAGTAGAAGTAAAGATATTATTTTAAAATTGAAATTTAGTTTATTTATGATTGCACTTTAGGTGTAATATTTATTTAACCTTATTAACCAACTTATAATCATTATTAGAAAGACACTACAATTTATCACTTTTAACTATTTATAAAATATTTTTAGGGTTGTTTAAGTTAAAGTAAAATTTATATTTAAGTTGACCATGTAATGTTATACTTAAATTAATAATTTAAGTATTTTATACAAATTGTTCCAAAATTGTATCTTTAAAATGATAATGGTTTACATCCAACAATATTTTAAAACTAACTAATTAAGTATGATATGTTAAAAGTTAACAAACATAACTTTATAAGTAGAAGTAAATATATTATTTTAATATTGAAATTTAGTTTATATATGATTACACTTTAGGTTTGATATTTATTTAACCTTATTAAACAACTTATAATTATTATTAGAAAGAAATTGAAAAGTCATGGGAGTTTCAAATGAATGTGGTGAAAGGAAAAATGCATGGGAGTTTCAAATGAATGTGGTGAAAGGAAAAATGCTTCCTTTATAAGTATATAAAGACTAGTATGAAACAACCTGTTTAACCTGTGGTTGATGGATATAAAAATAATCGATAAATTTTATTTTTACATAACATCTTATTTTATTTGTTTTCGTTACGATAAATCTATTCTAAGGATGTTTGGATAGGGAAAAAAAAGATGGTGTTTATCGTTTATTATTCTCACCGCAATAAGTTAAGTTTAAATGTTTAGATAGGAAACCTTAAAAATCAGCTTATTGTGGTAGGAATAATCTAAATAAGCTGATTTTAATAAGCATCCCCTTTTTGTTTATTGCTTATTCCCACCACAAACACTTTTGTAAAAACTGTTTATTCTCACCACAATAATCTAATAAGCTATAAGCTAATTTATCCAAACACCCCCTCAAATATAGTTATATAATTTATATAAATTCTTTTTTTTTTGGATGATGCAATGGAATTGATGTGGGTACTAGGGATGAAAATTGGTCCAAACCCGGACCCGAACCCAGAAAACCCGGAACCGGTTTACGAAATTTTATAGGATCGGAAATTGATCTGTTATATAGGAACCAGTTCCGGTTTGGTTTCAGATAAAGTGGGTCTAGAACCGAAAAACCCGAAAACATCAAAGTGAGTAGGGTGAAATTGAATAAAGTAGGTTTAGAACCGAAAAACCCGAAAAAGCCTTAATTTTTTGGTATTTACTTACTACTTAGCGGGTTGAATTTTGAAAAATCAGAATCTCTTTCAACATAGTTTTCAAAACATTCACATTATCAGAGTTTCCCATAAATCATAAGTCCAAAACACGAGGATGTGTACGGTCACGCCTTCACCTTACCACGATTCACTAAAGTACCTGAAACCATAAACCAAAACTGTAAGCACGAAGCTTAGTGAGTTCCCCCAAAGTATCAACACCCAACCAGATAACATATACAAATAACAGCATGTATACAGAGCCTTCAGTCTGACTGGAACGCCCCACCGGCCTACAGTCTATCTGGTACGCTCTCATAACCTACAACATTACTGGTACGCCACCTCGGGCCTTCAGCCTATCTAGAACATTCTCTGGGGCCTTCGGCCTGACTGATACGCCCCACTGGCCTTCAGTCTATCCGAGACGCCCTAGGTCTGTTGGCCTTCAGCACAAAGCAGGTCCGCCTCAACCCAACTGCACATAACATGTCGACATATACATAACAATTTAACATATAACCAGTCAACAGACAAAAAGGCAGATCTTACAGATCACTAAGCATATCATCATCTTATCTACCAGGATACAAATCTAACAGATCATAGCAACATAGCAACATCCTATCTACCAGGATATTGATCTAAAAGATCATAGCAACATAGCAACATCCTGTCTACCAGGATAGCAATCTAACAGATCAGAACAATATAATAGCATGCATAATAGGATATCAATTCAATGGGCCGGCATTGGTGCCTTCGACCCGCAAGTGCAGCGAGGACAACTCACCTCAAATGTAGAAGCTCCCGAAAGAAATCCCTAGCTGCTGCCCTGTCAGCTTCTCGAGCTATCAATACCAACAACACACCCAACTAGCAATTGGGTTCCATGTTATAATCCATAATACATACTTGGGGTAAAATGATCATTTTACCCCTGATAACGTGCCCTAGCAAACACGAAAAGAGTCGCGTCCAACCGCAATAGAACGCCTCAGGGCTTAGCGCACCCGACATGACAAACCCAGCAGAGCTTAGCGCCCGCCAGCGCCCCTGAGAGCAGGGCACTCTCGCAGAAAGGCTCGTGCCCTCTTAGGACATTTCCCGCTCCAAGACAAATGTTACGGTCAAGCAATAAAGCAGACGATCAGGGCATTACTGCAAGAACCAATCCCAACGCTCTGACATATATAGGAGTGATATTGCTATATTTATACATATTTTTAGGCAATATTTAAGTACATTTTTATATATTATTTGGTCATTTGCATAGAATAATGGTACTTATAAGGTTAAATTATATTTTGCAGCAAAAAAAAAAAGACATTTTGAAGAAAAGGGACTAAAAGCGTTGAAGAATGGAACCTTGGAGGTTGAAGGCTTGAAAGACAAGAAAAACACCCAAAAAAACGTACTCACGACGTGAACAGGTGATGGTTCACGACGTGAATAAAGAGAGATTGAAGATAAGCATCTGGATGAAGGAATCCTTGTCGATCACGATTACCTCGAGTTCACGACGTGAGTTTTGAATTCTCACGACGTGAACGATGAATTTGAAGAGAATATAAATATATTTGCCCATTACGATTGGATGGACTTTTGGCTGGCTTAGAAGGGTTCCTGGAGACGAAATTCAGAGGAAAAGGAGATCTGGAAGCTAGTTTTAACACCAAGGAAAAAGTTCATAATTTGGCTTTATAGATTGGTACACTTAAACATGTCTTTGATTATAGTTTTTGTTTGTTTAGTTGTTAGTATGTCCAACTAAATCTAGCTGCTTCTGTTAGCTAGATGAAGCTGGAACTCATGGTTTTAATGCATTAGATTTGACTTTACTTGTTGGTGATATGCTTGTGTTGATTGATTTTACCTAGCATGCTTTAATTAATTAATTCTTGTTATGTGTAGTTAAGTGAACAAAAATATGCATGAATGTGAATACCTAATAGTATAGTGAGCACTAGTTTATTAGAGCTAAGATCAAACCAATCTTAGATAAGTAATTGAATCATTGAATTAAGTTGTGTTAGAGAACTCATATTATGACTGTAATTGTGTTTTAATTAATCAATCTTCATGGCTCCAATCTTATTTAATAATTGATTTTGTGTTAACTATTGTGTGACCATACATAGATTTACATGAATTGATTAATAATTAGTAGATTTAGAACTAAATTGTTAATACTTCTTTAATTGGTAACCAACAGTAATGGTCTTAGCTAATGTATAACCATTGAGTGACAGCGGATTCGAACTAACAGAAGTGTTTTGTTTATTGATTGAGTTTTTGTTAAAAAAATTAAGTTCATCTAAACTTGCAAAATTAGATAAAAAAACCCTTTTTTAGCTCATTAGTAATTAGGTTAGTTTAGTAATAAATAAATTAGTCAACACCGTTCCCTATGATCGACACCCGACTTACCAAACTATTCTATAATTCGACTAGGTACACTGCCTAGGTGCATTTTAGTTAGTTAGTTAGTTATGTTATAAATATTAAAATTAGTGGGTACTTTCGTGCTCATTAAGGAGCACGATCCTCCAATCAGCGCTCCTGATCGTGTCGCCTCTGGCGATCCTGTCCCGTACGGACGATCAGGAGCGCCTAATATAAAAGGCTACACCCACATCCCCGACAGGTAAGCCATCTTGTCCAAGTAACATACACCAAACCCTATAAAACCTAACTGACTTGACCGTCGGAGCGTCTTTCCGGGAGCTCCTCCTGGAAAACGGCTGACGACCTTCTCTTCATTGTAACCTTGCAGGAGCAGCAAAGCAATCGTTGCCAGAGTTCGAGCAATCTGAGATCAAGGTCGCATCATTTGGCGTCATCCGTTGTGTGACGAAAAACAAAACCAAAAGCACACCATTCATCATAAAGAAATGGCATCTGGCGACACCGGAGGTACTAGTGGGACACTAGCCAGTCCCATTCTGTGAATGAGGTCGTTAGAAGAAACGCCATCACCCATAGTGGTCGCTAGAGAGGTGCCAGATGAGGGTGGTTCGGTAGTAACCTTCGAACCACCAGATAGACAACAACTGTCCGACGAGGAACACCTTTCCTCCGCCGCCGTCCTAACAACAATCACTCTAACGCAAACGTCTCAACTCTTGCGCTTTCAACGGTAACAACTCATGTCGCAGCACCGGTCCCACCCCAACAGCCGATGCCAATCCAGATGACAATGCCACAACCCACATTTTTTCAAACACCGCCACCGGGCCAACTGGCAGCGGCGCAACTGGTAGCTTCTCAGATACCACCGTTGTTTAATACAATGATGATAGAGCAACAAACTGTTGGGTTTTGAGCATTCTAAAACTCCTAAGTGTACATGCAACCCTAAATACTTTGGATCTATGTTTTCTCTATTATACATGCAAATATGAATATTCCAAGGTATTACCCTAACTATAATACAATTCCTTGATACTTGGGTAAGAAAATAGATATAATACATACATTATTGATGTAGCTTGACTCCATGAAGCTCGAGAGCCTAGTGCCCCAAGTGTGACACCTCAAATGGTTCACACAACATCACCAACATATGGAATAACCATGAGAAGAAGACACATGAACTCTAGAAATCGGCTAGCCCTCTTGTGTATACACTAGTGCTCAATTTCACCAACCAATAGGGTCTTTATATAGTGTGGCTATTAGAGTTACACCATATAACTCATGACTTTACCCATTCCTTATGCTCCATGGGTTTTAACCTCCATGGAGTATTCATGGGTCACCATATGGGTTAAACCCAACGTAAGGAATCTTGGATCATAAGCCCACATATATAAGAATGAATGATTTACACAATCAATCTCATATATTTAATTAGTCTCTTTTAATCACTAAGTTAAGTCTAAATTAATTCTTGACCAATACTAATTAAATAACATGATTTCATATTAATATGTTAGAACTTATAATATATTAATATGTCACAAATGTCCTCTTCTCACAAACGGTCTATCCAAATGTTCCGATGCCATGCAACCCAAATGTACCATGCCGAGTCGGGTCAAGTACATATCAATTATATTTATGGACTTAGACACTAATCCAACAGTTTCCCACTTGGATAAGTCTAAAACTATTATTGTGTATGACTTCAAAAACCAACTGGCAATCATAGCTCTCAAAAGCCGTTGTCGAACTCTGACCTTGTCGATGAACTCTGACCTTTGTCAATGACTTGTCCATTAGATAAGGGATCATATATTCCTCCATTATATATATCATATGGACTGAGACATGATTAAAATCATTCTCTTTGTCCATTTGTTGTTTCCCGATTTCCGATTTATGATGACTGACTGATTGAACAAATCAAATCAATCCTGGCTTGGCCAAGAACTCACATGTATCATCATTAAATCATCGAGGGGCCCACAAATATCGCTTTTATCCTGAAGGTAAAAGGAATGGATAAACTTCGACTCATATAGCTTGTTTTACTACTTGTTGAATCATACACAAATGTATGTTTTATAACATCGAGTTACCAATATGGTTTCGTGCAATCAATGTATAACCAACTTATAGTAACAACTCATATCTCTAGGTTTGAAGAATATAAGATATTATCATCTCATGATCACTCGTGATAAAATTCATGAAGTGATTCCAATGAGCGTGGGTTGAATCCAATACTCAGAACTTATGAGCACTCATGAGTGTTGTAGCACCACTTTGTCCAACATCTTAGACCTCTACAAGCCAACCCATGACAGTCTTGATTCATATCTACTTCCAACATATGACCGACTGTTGATGGTTTGAATAACTTAGTCATTCAGGAAGATCGACCTAGTTATTCTGGAAGTCAAAACATGCAAAGTGAAACACAAGAATAATCAAATCCAATATGGTCTCGGAACTTATGAATATAAATAAAACACTTTTTATTTATCACCATATTGATTACCCATCATTCATTGCATACTGTTTCAAACTATCAACTTTATACTTGAATTAAAACAATAGTTGTCCCATGCTCCAAGCATGTACACTATGTTTTTTTCTAAACACTAGTCATGTCATACTCCAAGTATGCACACTAAGGTTTTCTATGATCTTTACTTTGTGAAATAGATCGATTGAACATAATTCCAAAGATTCTCATTTCACGGTCCCAATTCCAAATTCCTGCCATTTACCTAAATTTGTTCGATTCTAAACTTATATGCATTGGTCCTCTTGTAATGATTATGCACAAAGTCACAAAGAATTGTCAACATACATTACAGAGTATTCCAATGGAGATCAACTCCATGGAACCGAAGTCTCATATTCAAAGTTCATTGCCTTTGAACATTCTTCATGCATTAAGTTTCCTAATCTTACACAGATTTGATGAATAACTTCCACCTATGGGAGCAACTCCATATTCCCATTTTAACTATCACTTCTGAACAAGAGTTGCCTCTTTTCAGAATCTGTCAATATAGTCCTTCCAAAAATACTTCTAATTGTCCTTGAGCAACCAATCTTTGGTAACCCCTAGATTGTTCTCAACAATTGCTTAATCATTTTAGTCATATCCAATTCAAGACTTTTCCCCTCTCAATGCCCCAGGCATTTGGAAAATTTTAGAAATGATGAGTATTGTAGCACATGCAATCGATCCTATATCCGAAGCATATGGGAATCGATTCATGTTGTCTCACATAAAGACATGATACTAGACCAGTCATTTTGCTACAATATTTCTAATTGCCAAGTTCTCATAATTCAGATTATGAAAAGGGATGTCGTAATCATAATCGAATTTTAGAACGCAAATATGTACCCATATATAGAATTTCCATATGTTGAGCCATTCCAACATAATATTCATATATATGCTTGACTAAATTTGATTAAAATCTCATGATCTAAGCTTATAGGTTTGAGATGAAATATAATTTCCTCTCCCTTAATTATAGCAAAACAACTTCACGAATTGAAACTTTTGTTTTCTATAATTAACATTGTTGTCTAGTAATAATTATCATGATCCCACTGACATGATGATTATTTGCACAACACTTATGCTCCCACTAGCTTTGACATGTACTCGGAAATCAGCTGGACTTCTAGAAATCAATATTTTATTGACTTTCTTACCAAAGTTCAGACTTCTGATACGAAATGCTTTGACAAGCTTTATCAAAATCATACACCTTTCCTTAGATAGCACCCATGTGTGTCTAAACAATTTCAGAACTATGAAAAGGGATGTTGTAATCATAGTCTCAATTGCTTAGACCTTTTTCATTTCTCACAAGTCCTTGTTAGTGTGCCGGTTAACCACACATGCTCCGCTAACGACTTTGAGAATGCAAATATCACAATTGCTATCTAGTTAAAATCTACTTAGTGAAAGTGTTTCCTCACCATCATTTCCATGAATCGGAGAGAAACCTTATGACACTTAGATTTTATGGTGTATGTGTTCTTATCCATGTGGATTTGTCAAAACCATAATCACAAGAGAAGGATAATGACAAATCCAAACTCATATGGACTGAACTCAATCTGAATTTCTTGCCACCTGGCAGCTCAAGGGTCTGTCATTGCTTCCAAGTTGTTATGCAACCAATTGAGAACTCTAATAACTCATATGCAAATCCAACTTTAAATGAAATGGGCACAAAAATAGAAATATGTCAACACGTTAGGTTATAAACCTCACGTCGTGTGCTAGTGTTAAACTACAAGTTTTTATTCTTGATTATATCTTGAAATTCTTTTAAGGATGTTTAAGACTCCCACTGTCCTTTAGACATATAAGACTATCTTGCCAAATATTAAAGAGATAGTGCAGATTCTTTATCAAGACAAACACTTCACACACTTGGCCTAAGTTGGTCTTTGTTTAATCCAAAACATCACAACTTACCAATTCAAATGTACAAGAGTAGGACACTTTTACTCTTACACTTGACAAGTGTTTTAAACCTTTCTTTAAGATATGTCACTCAACTTACAGTCTTGGAATATGACTCTAAGACTTGTTTTGGAACGAAGTATGAGTCATCTTCTTGATTTAACCATTCCAACAATTCAAGATTCCTCTTCTTAGTCATAAGAATGCACTAAGATTTCCTTAGATGACTAATTGTGGTATGATTTATAAATCATTAAGATGATCACAAAACCTGATACTAAAGTACTCTCCCATCTTTTTTCAGATTTTAGAAACATTTATCTTTTCTGCCTAATTTGATTATTCCCATTTGTTCTGCCATACATCGACATTTTTCCAATATTTCATAATTATACTTAAACTTCTAAGTATAACCATATTTACTAAACTTTAATAATCATGACGAATAATCTTATTGATCTTTTGTAGTGGTCTTAAACAATGCACAAGAATGTGTACTCAATCTCTTAGTCCTTCACTTGACTCACATATACATGTGAATAAGGAACTAGTCTTAATTTTCCAAAGCTGAAAGTTCTCATTCATCATACTGTACAACTTGTATGATTCCAAGTTTCTATCCAACTGAAAACTTGGGTGATGAGAAGTTTTCCTTATTTGGTAAACTTAGACACTACCACAAATGAAAGAATCAAATTTATATTTTCAATATTGCTAGAAACATACAAACATAAAATTTTCATAAATACCATTGCAAGGAGATATAAAATAAAGTAAAACAAACTTTTATTTATTTATCAATTGCGGAAAAAACTTTTCCTTACAATGAAACTTTAAATGAAAATAATGCTATTACATGTTTCCTAGCAATCTATCATAACTCCTAAGAGTTGCTAAAGAATCTGATCTTCAATCAAGCGATAGAAATCCATCTTCGCGGTCAGATTCAACATACTCTTTCTTTAAGTTTCCTTCACTTTTCCTTTGATTATTAAAACTGTTGGATTAGTGTCTAAGTCCATAACTATTTTGGTATGTACTTGACCCGATGGTGCATGGTCCTTTTGGGTTGCCTTCACCAAAGCAACTTGATAGGATGAATTATGGAGAGAAAGGATTGATTATGATTTATTAATATATTATGAGAATAATATATTAAAGGAGAAATCATATTGTTTAATTAATATTAGTCAAGAATTAATTGATAATTAAATTTATGGCTAAAAGAGATTAATTGAACTTAAGGGACTAGAACTGTAATTGCAATTGGGCTATGGATTACTTAATAATATATAACTTGGACGAATTCTATGGGGAAGCCCATTGGAAATCGTCCAAGGGATATGCTAAAGCAATCCATGGGCTGCTTAGGGCTTAAGCAGTCAGATTAGGGTTTCCTAGTTGAAAACCCTTATAGCCTACATGTATATATAGCACCCTTAAGCCCCAAAAACGTGGCTAACAGTTCCTCTAGGGTTTTGGACGTTTGTGGACAGCCTCCTCTCTCCTTGTTATTCATCCTCTTGCTCTTGGTGTTTGTAAGCCATTAGAGGAGTGACACTTGTGACTCTAAGCTTTCTAAAGTCATTACAAGGTGGATTTGAGATTGTTATTGCTACATAACAATCAAAAGGTAATTCTCTAAACCCTAATTTTAGTTTATAACATGTTAGATCTAAGATTGTAAGTCTTGGATACATTGCATGTACAATAGAGAAACCTAGATCCAAGCATTAGGGTTTGCATGAGCACATAGGATGTTCTTATGGCTAAAACCCATCAGTGGTATCAGAGCCTTGATTGGTTTCTGTTGTATGCGATGTCATGTTGTATTATTCTCTAAAAATCGTTTTTTTGGCCTCTGCCCAACCTGACTCGGCAAGTCAGTAGATGAACTCGGCGAGTCTGTCTGACTCGGCGAGTCTAGGGGTCAGATAGAGGGAATGTCGGGATTTCTTGTTGTTTTGCTGAAGGATTAATACCAAAAACATATTTTTATGATAAAATCCGATTTTTATTATATTTGGGTGATTATCCTTCATAAAACAAAAGATAATCTCAAATCTTTTGAATAATAGTTTCCTTATATGATAAACATGGATTATTTAAATTATTTGTTAATTATCTTGTGGGATTAGGTCAAATATAGATAATGACAAAAATAATTGTTTGATTTCTATTAGTTGTTATTTGATCCTTGTGTTGTGAAAAAGGTTTCAATTATGCCCATGTAAGTTTTATAGTTTAAATTAGAACTTAAAAGTTTTGGTTTTGAAATTTAAATAGTTAAAACTCTAATGTTTTGAAATGTTTCAAAACTTTCCCTCAAGTTTTGGAATTTAAAAGTTGATTAAAAGTTTAATTTAGAAATGTTAAATTCTAAAACCCTAGTATAGTTTTGAAAAGTTCGAATCACACCCTTATGGTTTTATTAATTAATTAAAGTGTATAATTAAAGGAGGTTTAATAAATCCATAAAGTTTTGGTTCACAATTTAATTAAATTAAAAGTATAATTGTTAAATTTCACCACCTAATATTTTAAAAGTGTAAAATACACCCTATACTATATACAACATTAAAAGTCTAATATTATATATATATGTATGAGTAAACAGTCAGTCTTACCGTTAGTAGGCCTCATCCACGAAGCTGGTCTATAAGGGGTGTTTAAGGAAATTGCCTATAAAATGGCGATTGAATGGGTATCCACTCTTACCCACCGCACTCTTGACTAGTGGAGGGTCGTTAGCCGAACGGGTGGGATAGGACAGAAACCTCCCATTATAAGTATAATGAAGTACAAAAGTAACTAAATGCCTTCATAAAATTCTCAATCTTAGTTACTTTAGGCAAAAGTGAATTGATGCAATCCCATGAAATTACACTTTGTGCCCTTGCGAAGACGTTAGTGGAGCGTGTGTGGTTAACCGGCACACTAAATGGTTCTAAGCAAAGGTAGCAAAGGGTAACCCAATGTTTGTCATAGTTCGGTGGAGCGTGTGTGGTTAATCGGCACATCGAATAGGTGATTGTAACATGTGGGGGCACCATGTAAGTTTGCATGGTTATTCACACCCGCTTTGTGATCCTCGGTATCCTAGTCACAAACTAGAGGGGCATATCGAGATTTAAACATGCCATTGAAAAGTTCAATGAATCTCATAAGATCTAGGAATTTTCAATAGATTTAAAAACTTAAATTTCTTTTTCATTTTTCATGGTGGAAATTAGTGAACCGTCATTCACTTACCTTCAAATATTTTGCAACTAGATTATGACATCCCTTTCTAGGTTGTAGAGTATTGTGTTGGATCCTAGCCTTAATATCTCATTTGGGTGATTTATTAAGGACTCGATCAATCAACTAACTTGAATTTCTTTTTTCTCCCATTTTGTAGATGTCAAAGTATGACAACTATGGTCTTCCCAAATCCAGTGGAACAAGCCTTTCACATGAAGAGGATATTCCACGATTAGATCGAGGAACACGAGATCATGCTTCACTTCCTCCACCTCCTCCTATTAGTATCCCTAACCCACAAGTTCAAAAGATTGAAAAGTTCAAACTCACTCAAGCCCTTTTGGCAAGTAAACATGAAGAAGGAAAGTCAGTGTGTGCACACATCCAAGAGATGAAGTCACACATTGATAGATTAAGAATGTTGGGATTTATTGTCTGTGAGGAGCTGGCTATTGACTGGGTTCTTTAGTCACTTCCTAACTCATATAGTGAGTTCGTAAGAGAGTACCATATGATGAACCACGACGTAACCCTCATTGATCTCACCTATATGCTTATTGCTGCTGAATCAGCAATGATTTGGCGCACTGGAAAAGCAAAGTGGATTGGTGGATCGGCCTTCCAGACCTCTATGGATATAGGCAATGGCAAAGAAAGGCATGCCATGATCGAAAAGTTTGATCATAAGAGAAAGGCAAAGTCAGAAGTAGTTATGTGTGTTGTTCCAAAAGAGTCAATTTGCTTTTATTCCCAAGAGAAGGGGCATTGGAGACGAAGCTGTCATATTTACCTAAGAGATCTAAGAGATGGGAGAGTCAAAACGTATGGCTCTGCTTTAGGTAAAATCCATTAACTAACTCTTTAAGTTCCTATTCTAGATTCTTAATACATGATTTGATAAGATTACATTTCGATGTCCTATAAGATCGAAGAAAAAGAGAGGAAGCTTAAGGAAAGAAGTGAGAGGAATCTAATCGTGAAGAAATGGATTTCGATCGCATTACTTGAAGATTAGAATCTTGTGATACTACTTGGAGTTATAATAAGATTGCTAAGAAATATGTATTAACATAATTTTTCAATTGAATTGCATTGTAAGGACAAATTTTTCTGCTATAAAATAAATTTTGATTTTATATTATTTATCCTTGCAATGGCGTGTATGAAAAATTGATGTTTGTAAGTTTCTAATGGATTTGATTCTTAATTATGTTATTTGTGGAAAAGTCAAGAATTTACCAAATAGGAAAAGTTTCTCATCGCTCAAGTTTCAATTGGATAGAAACTTGGAATCATACAACAAGTATTACATGATGAATGAGAAGTTTCATATTTGGAAATTAGACTAATTCGTTGACAAAGTGTCAAGTGAAGGACTAGGAGATCAAGTACACAAGGTTGTGTGTTGATCAAGTCCACCACAAGAATGACAAAGATATTCTTCATGTTTACTAAAGGTTTAGCGGATATGATTAAGTGTAATTCCGAGTTGATTTGAAAGAGTTTAAATCAATAGCAGAACGAATAAGAAGAATCAAGTAAACAGAAATATAAAAGTTTCTCTATTATAAGAAGAAGGGAGAGTACCTTTTATTATGTTTTATGATAGGTCTTAATGATCAAGAACCATATCTCAATTGATCCTCTAAGTGAGTATTAGTACAATTGTATGTCTGAGAAAAGGAATCAAGAATTGAAGAAATGGTTAAATCAATAAGTCAATCATACTTCGTTCCAAAACAATTCTTAGAGTTAAGATTGTGACAATGAGTGACAAGTCTTAAGAAGGTTTATAACATTCATCAAATGTGGAATTTGAAAAAGAGGTTTTCTTATTACTGCACATTTGAAATTGGAAAGTTGTGATGTCTTAGGTAAGACAAAGACCAACTAGGACCAATTTGTGAAATATTTAGTCTTGATAAAAGCTACGCTAACTCTTGAATATTTGTTTGTCGAGAAATGTTTATTAACAAGAGAATCTTATATGTCAAGGAGTCAGTGGGAGTCTTAATGGTCTTGAAAAGTTTCAAGAACTAATCGAGAATAAACCTTATCGATCATCACTAGCACATGACTTGAGGTTTACAACCTATCGTGTTGACGCTATCTTGTTTCTGTGTCGTTCCAATCGAGTTAATTATGCATATGAGTTCTATGAGTTCTCATTTGAACGCATAAAAGGCAAGCACCTTGATCAATGAAAAGTACATTGATAGGAAAGGGTGAGTTGCTTAACTACTTGGAAGACATGGTGAGCACTCGTGTTACCATAAGGCAAGAAATCAAGATTGAGAAGGTTCGGTCCATATGAGTTTGAATTTGTCGTAAACTTTGGTTTTGACAAATTCACATGGATAGGAACACATACACCATTAAAATCTAAGTGTCATAAGATTCCCTCCTTCATAAGAATGACTGTGAGGAAATGTTTTCGCTAAGAGAGATTTTAAGAAGATACTAATTGTGAAAATTGTATTCTCGAATTCGATTATGGTTACGGTATCCCTTTCCACAATACGAATTGTGAGATTTGGCAATTAGTGTGAATTGTTTAGACACACATATGAGCTATCTAAGGCAAAGGTGTATAAGTTTAAGAAGCTTAGATAAAGGATTACATGTCAAAGCTAGTGAGAGCATAAGTGTTATGCTTATATGATAATAATCATCATGATAGTGGGAGCATAAATGTTGTGCTTGTATGATTATTAAGGCAAGTATTGCAAGTTAGCAATATTAATTATAGAAAACAAGAGTTATACTTTGCAAAGTCATAAGGGTTGAATAGTTGTTTTGCTATAATTAAGGGAGAGAATATTATGCTTCATTTCAAATCTAAAGGCTTAGGTTGTGGAATGTTAATAAATTTAGTCAAGGATACATAGTGTGTTCTTAAATTTCGATTATGATTACGGTATCCCTCTTCATAGTTCGAATTGTAAGAACAAGACACATAAAATATTATGGCAGAAAATTGATAAAGTATCATATCTTTATGTAAGACATTATGCATCGTGTCCTATACACTTTGGGTATATGATTGATTGTCAGTGCTAATATATTTGACCATTCTAAAATTTTCCAAATGTCTAGCGCATTTAGAGGGAAAAAGGACAAGAATCGGTTTTGACTAAGATAATTACACAACTATCAAAGGACGATCCAAAGTTCGCTGAGGATTGGTCGCTTGTGAGTAGTTGGAAGTATTGTATTGGATGGACCATATCGACATTATTATGAATAGATAAGATTCTATTAAGAATGAGTTGTCATATGGAAAACATGGAAATTGTTCCATATTAGGAGTTGGATATTGAGAGTCTATGTCTAGATTAGAAAATTTCATGCAAAAGGATGTTCAAGGAATGTACTTTGAGTGAGAGACATCACGTCTATGGAATTGTATTGTAACAATCTCAGATAGAGGACTTTGTAATTTCATTGGCAATAGTCATTGTGACTTTTGTACTATGACATTGTGAAAGGATCATTGCATAAAATGTTAGAATCTAGCATATTCTATAAGTGGCAAGAATTTGATATTCTTTCACTTGTGAAAAGGATTAGGAGTTGTGAAATGAGTATGATTGGAAATGTGTTCATTTGATATATTTCACAAAGTAAGAACCGTAGGTAAACATTGTGTGCATGATAAGAGCATGGGACAAGTGTAGTAATAATTCAAGTAAGAAGTTGATTACCCGAAACAACAAATAACGAGTAATCAATATGGTGATAGATAAAAGGTGTTTTATTTATACTCAAAAGTTTGGGGCCATATGGGATTAGTATTATTCTTGTGTTTCACTTTGCATGTTTTGACTTCCTGAATAATTTAATTGGTTCAGAACAGTCAAATTATTCGAACGGACCACAGTCGTTCATATGTTGGAAGTAGGTATGAATGAAGACTGTCGTGAATTGGCGTGTGGATTGTCTAAAGTGTATTAGACATAAGCAAATGTTTGCTGCAACGTTCATGAGTGCTTATGAATATGATTTGAGCATTGGATTAAACCCACACTCACTTGGATCACTTCGTGGATTTTATCATGAGTGATTGGTGAGATGATAACATCTTATATTCTTGAAACCGAGATGTGTGAGTTGTATCTTGCGAATCGGTAGCACATTGATAATATGTAAACGCACCAGTAACTTGGTGTTATAAAACATATTGTTGTGTGTGATTCGGTAAGTAAGTGCAAGCAAGCATTGAATCAAAGTTTATCTGTTCCTTTTATCCAAAGTAGGATAAAAGTGATATCTTTGGGCCCCTCGATGGTTTAGTGATGGCACCTAAGCGCTTGGCCAAGCCGGGACTAAATTGATGGTTCAATTGTAGTTTGTTGTCAGTCGTCATAAATCGGAAGTTGGGAAATAGTGTAGAGGGAATGATTAAGTTCATTTCTCATATCTATACGATATCTAGAATGGAGGAATATATGATCCCTTATCTAAAGGACACGCGTATCTGATAAGATCAGAGTTGACATCGGCTTTGGAAAACTACAATTGCAGATCAGGATCTGAAGTCATACGCAGAATAGTTATTAGACTTATCCAAGTGGGAGACTGTTGGATTAGTGTCTAAGTCCATAACTATTTTGGTATGTACTTGACCCGATGGTGCATGGTCCTTTTGGGTTGCCTTCACCAAAGCAACTTGATAGGATGAATTATGGAGAGAAAGGATTGATTGTGATTTATTAATATATTATGAGAATAATATATTAAAGGAGAAATCATATTGTTTAATTAATATTAGTCAAGAATTAATTGATAATTAAATTTGTGGCTAAAAGAGATTAATTGAACTTAAGGGACTAGAACTGTAATTGCAATTGGGCTATGGATTACTTAATAATATATAACTTGGACGAATTCTATGGGGAAGCCCATTGGAAATCGTCCAAGGGATATGCTAAAGCAATCCATGGGCTGCTTAGGGCTTAAGCAGTCAGATTAGGGTTTCCTAGTTGAAAACCCTTATAGCCTACATGTATATATAGCACCCTTAAGCCCCAAAAACGTGGCTAACAGTTCCTCTAGGGTTTTGGACGTTTTTGGACAGCCTCCTCTCTCCTTGTTATTCATCCTCTTGCTCTTGGTGTTTGTAAGACATTAGGGGAGTGACAATTGTGACTCTATGCTTTCTAAAGTCATTACAAGGTGGATTTGAGATTGTTATTGCTACATAACAATCAAAAGGTAATTCTCTAAACCCTAATTTCAGTTTATAACATGTTAGATCTAAGATTGTAAGTCTTGGATACATTGCATGTACAATAGAGAAACCTAGATCCAAGCATTAGGGTTTGCATGAGCACATAGGATGTTCTTATGGCTAAAACCCATCAAAAACATCAACATGTAACCCATTCACATCATGTAATAAAAATCTCATAATATAAACTTAACCGAGTTAGATAGTGGACTATACCTAAGGTAGAGTCAAACTTATTGGTTTTACCAGCCTTATGATCTTTCAGGTAAATTTTGTAGCTTCGCAACCAATGCCATTTCCTTTTGGTAATAGAACCATATGGACCCTTTGGGAATGGTACATGGGACAATCTCAGACTTAGTCTTTCTCTTTGGTCAACCGAGTTGACTATGACCGATCTCTTTCAATTGGGAAGAGAAAGCTTTTACTGGGTATCCAATGTAACCATTGTCATTGTCCATTGAAGGTTTGGAAAGTTGATCTTCTAATCAAATTTGCTTTACTAGTCCTCAAATCATTTCTGATTCAGCAGCACCAAGCAAATAGATAAGATCATTAAGGGTCATGTCATAGTATGTTTCATAGTAGTCCCAAAGGAACTCACTATGTGACTTAGAAAGTGATTGAACATCCAACTTTCTTAAGACTTTGACACCCAACTCTCCCGGCTTGTCAATATGTGGCTTCATCTCCAAGATGTGAGCACACATAGACCTTGCTTGCCAATAGGGCTAGAGTGATCTTTGAACTTGTGGGTTAGCGAGAATAATTGGGGGGGTGTAAGAAGTGAAGTTCCAAAAGATTTGGGAACATCATGGATGTCTAAACTAGACATCTTTTGGGAGATATTCAAGATAGTTGATCTAAATTCCTTAATATAACACCTAATATGAAATATTAAGGCTAGGACCCAACACAATATTTTATAACTTGGAAGAGGGATGTCATAATCCAAGCTATAGAATATTTGAAGGTAGGTGAATGACGATTCACCATTTTCCACCATGAAAAACGAAATAAATTATTAGATTTTTAATTGGATTTGAAACTCCTATATCTTTTGAGATTCATTGAACTTTCAATGGCATGTTTCAATCTCGAGTGTGCCCTTCGGGTTTTGTGACTGGGATGTCGAGGATCATAAAACAAGGTGTAAAGTAACCATGCAAATTACTTGGTACCCTTAATATTTACCCCTTAATCAATGTTTCGGTTAACCACACGCGATCCACCGATACTATGATAAACATTAAGTTACTCTTTGCCTACCTTGTTAAATCAAGCTAGTGTGTCGGTTAACCGCACACGCTCCGCTAACCGACTTAAACAAAGTGCAAAGTGTAATTTCATGGATTGACACCTTATTCACATTTTCCTAAAGTAACTAAGATTAGGAATTATAAAAACATTTAGTTACTTTATATTTATCATTAATACTTTTAATGAAGGGAGAATTATAGTCCTTGTCCTACCTGTTCAGCTAACGACCATCCACCAGTCAAGAAAGCGGTGGGTGAGAGTAGATACCCATTAAACTGCCATTTTATAGGCAGTAACCTTATCCCCCCTATAGATCGGCTTCGTGAATGAGGCCTACTAATGGTAAGACGACTTGCTCTTATAAATATTATTAACTTATAATATTATAAAGTATAAGGGTTGAATTTTAACTTTTAAAATTCTAAGGTATTAACTTGGAATTAAAGTATTCATAAGGGAAAACTTTTCAAATTCCAAAACTTGATGGCAAGTTTTGAAACTATTCAATTTCCATACCTTATGTGTTTAAAGTAGTTTTAATCCAAAAACTCTTCAATTTCCATAACTTGAGGACAAGTTATGGAAGACTTTAAACTAGTAAAAGAATGTGACTTTTCTTTATTCATAACCTATGGAAATATTTATGAGTTTTATGAATCTTAAATGTGACTTTTCATATAACTTGAGGACAAGTTACAAAAACACATTTTAGAATCAACTCTTAGATTAATTTGGATTGAAAACAACAATTTCACATAACTTTTCTATTAATCTAAGCAACTCATAAGAACAAGATAATTCAAATCAAACTTTTTCATGTAATCAGACTAAACCTTAAACTAATACAAAACATGAATCTATTGACAATTATTTTTGAAATTGGATTAGCATGAACATTACCACATCAAAAACAGGTTTATAAGTTGGAAAACAACTTAGGGTAATGTTCCTAGTCCATTTCCAGCCAAAACAGTCGAAGATATGTTGTCTGAGGGTCCAACTCGTCGAATGCAAGAACCAACTCGACGAGTTGGATCGATTTTAACACTTTTAAGGCATGGACTCGTCGAGTCACCTGATGGACTCACCGAGTCAGTTGTCCAAACAGCAAAAAACTTCGATTTTTAAGCAAATTTTGCAAGTATAACAAGCAAACAAGCCTAGGCTCTGATACCATTGTTGGGTTTTGAGCATCCTAACACTCCTAAGTGTACATGCAACCCTAAATACCTTGGATCTATGTTTTCTCTATTATACATGCAAATATGAATATTCCAAGGTACTACCCGAACTAGCATACAATTCCTTGATACTTGGGTAATAAAATAGATAGAATCAGGGACGGACGCAGAAATAGATGGTAGGTGTTGCCGGGATGAATAGGTGTTGCCGATACATAAAAAATAGGTAGAAAAAATTGAAAAATCAAAAAAAATTCATTGCGGCCAGAAAAGTTAGGGGTTGTCGGTGCCACACCGGGAACCCCTTAGAACCGTCCTTGGATAGAATACATACATTGCTGATGTAGCTTGACTCCATGAAGCTCGAGAGCCTAGTGCCCCAAGTGTGACACCTCAAATGGTTCACACAACATCACCAACATATGGAATAATCATGAGAAGAAGACACATGAACTCTAGAAATCGGCTTGCCCTCTTGTGTATACACTAGTGCTCAATTTCACCAACCAATGGGGTCTTTATATAGTGTGGCTATTAGGGTTACACCATGTAACTCATGACTTTACCCAATCCTTATGCTCCATGGGTTTTAGCCTCCATGGAGTATTCATGGGTCACCATATGGGTTAAACCCAACGTAAGGAATCTTTGATCATAAGCCCACATATATAAGAATGAATGATTTACACAATCAATCCCATATATTTAATTAGTCTCTTTTGATCACTAAGTTAAGTCCAAATTAATTCTTGACCAATACTAATTAAATAACATGATTTCATATTAATATGTTAGAACTTATAATATATTAATATGTCACAAATGTCCTCTTCTCACAAACGGTCTATCCAAATGTTCTGATGCCATGCAACCCAAATGTACCATGCTGAGTCGGGTCAAGTACATACCAATTATAATTATGCACTTAGACACAAATCCAACACAAACGACCCATTCAAGCAATGTTGCCACTAAATCAGACAGTCGACATCCAAGCAACATTCCACCCATCACTGATAATCTAGACACCAATAGAAGCGCTTGCCACTACCGGCCCAAACAATGGCAACTCTGTTGTTCCAAAGCTCGTTGATATTAGAATTCAATGCCTGAATAAAAATATTTTATGCCAAAAATCCCAGGAGTATATATAGGATTCAGAGCCATATTTATTCATTAGTTCCATTTCCAACTAGAGAAAAGCCGAATTCTCTCTCAAGGATCTTCGGACTTTCGTCCCGGAAAGTGAGTACTTCTATCTAGTGGTATTATAAAGCTTCTTATGTGCTTAATACACTAGAAATCATAGGAAAACAACAAGATTAAAGAGTTTGCGACCCAAGAACATCTTGGACCGTAAACCCTTCTTTAAGGGGCAAAAAGTGCCCTAGTCCCTTCCTTGTGCAATGCAACTAGTTTGGACATGTACCCTAATGTGTTTAGGACTATAAAACACCCCTAGAACACCAAGAGTAAGGTGTTCACGGCCCAAGAAGTTCCAGGGCCGTGAACTCCAAACAAAAGGGTCAAAGTGTGCTTTAAACTCCCCTAAAGCCTTGGACACTAGCCTAGATTAGTTCTTTGTTAAATTAGGGACTTGAAAACACCAAAAACACCCTTCCAAGGGAGATTACGGCCGTAATCTCCAAGGAGTTTGGTCCCAGGGCCGTGAACTCCTCAAAGGAGTTATAAGTTGCCCTAAACTCTTCCAAAGACCATGCCATTAAGTAGAAATGCTTCTTAGGGTCTTATAGAGCCTCAAACATCAACTGGTCATGTAAGTATGAGCTTACGGCCGTAAACTCATGAGTTTACGACCGTAAACTCCTTTTTTGATGACTTTAGGGCCGTGAACTCCCTTATGGAGTTTTCCTTGAACCCTTCACACACTAAGTTGTCCCTACAACACTTAGATGCAATCCTAGAGGCTAATAACACTTGTTAAAGGTGTTTAACATGTCCTAGGGTGTCTTGAATTGTTTTTTAGTTGTTCAAAGACTAATTTGATACATATATGTGATATTATATGTTAACTAGGATCATAGAGTGTGTTCAAGACTTCACTTGACACCTAGCAATCCTACTTCTTCAGTCCATTCGTACCACTCACTGCAGGTGAGTTGATACCCCTTAATCAATGTTTTAATGTTTTTAAATGCTTTATGGGGGGGGGGGGTACAAGTAGAATCATGATAGTTATTATATCAATCATATGTGATTAATAAGCAACATTCAAATGATTTACTACTCATTAGCTGTTTTACCAAACAGTCTTTTTCAAATGATTTTCATAAACGTTTTATAGGTTTTAAAACTCCTTATTAAGTTGTTCTTTATACACAGTATGTTTCATTTCAAACCCATTTACAATTGTGTTTCAAACAAATGTTTCTTTATACTTAGACTGTTTTATCAAACAATTACTTTCAACCCGTTTTATAGATTGACATCAAGTCGATCTTTTCTTAGATAGTAATCATGTTCAAAGGTTTTACAAAACTTATTTTATGCTTTTATATTATCAATTGCATGTCTATGTATATATAATTATATAAGCAATGTTTAAAAGGCTTAGGAAGGCCTGCCCGCCCTATTTTCTTTTCGCCGTTGAGATGTGGTCTGGTGGGATATCGGGTACCCGTCCGAAGGTCGTTTAAATATTAGTTATATATCATGTGTACATATATAGTCATAAAGGTTCTTCCAGTTCATTCAGTACCCTTGGGTAGCAAGGGTATACTTCCATGTTCATACGTACCAGTTACATCACTAGTAAGTTACCATAGGGGTAGCACAGGAGGATACTATTACTATTACTAGAACAATGAAACATACAATGAGTCAGTTCATTCATGAGTCAGTACGAGTAATACATACAGTACATTACAGCTAGTACGCACAGTACATTACTATACATGCTAGATAGAGATAACATACATTACAGTTGGCACACGTAGAACATTTCAGTACATTACTATACCTGCTAGATAGAGAGAACATACATTACAGCTAGCACACATAGAACATTTTAGTACATACAGGCTAGACAGAGAAAGAGTACACCTTTCAGTTAGCACATTCATTGCATGTACATTTATGCAGTTATGTGAACCATCAAGCGGGGCATGGCACTCCCTGCCATGACCGTTTTTGTATCCCGAATCTCCTTAATTGGGGAGCGTATGAGTTTGCGTATAGATCTATACTGGATTGACTATCCTACACCTTGCTGCTCGCTACAGTGGGACTTGCAAGTCTACGGGTGCCAAATGTCATTTCTTACGGCGTCTTACATCGTCGTTTTACTAGAGTCGGTAGCAGGATACAAGTCGATCACATGTTACATTGAATACCTTTTTGTTTTATGGTAGTTAGTACAACGGTAGTCACTTATTACAAATACTACAGTACTTTCAAGATTACAATAGACTTAAGGTAGTTAGTACGGTAGTAGTTATTTGATACTACACCATAGTACTGTTTCATTTTTCCCATTACATTCACTTCGTGAACATTCACACGATGCACGGTAATGTAGAAACTATATTTTTGGTTAATGATAGTCGAGTTTGGGAAAATACACACTCTTACATGAGACACACACGGATACTAGATGCCTTGGTAGAAGGCTACTCTCAGTAGGAAGCACAGGGCTTTCTAGGATGTTCAAAACGTTTTCATACTTACATTTCATATACATACAAATACTTACATACAAATTAAGACACTAAAATACTTATGATCTCACTAGCTTTAAAGTTGATACTCTCTTTCAAAATAACTTGTATCCTCAGGTCAACCATAGACATGTACCGATGCAAGGTTTAGAGAAGATGGTGCTCGTTCAAGACTCATCTTTCATTTTGATTTATACTTTAGTGTCTATTATAATTTGACAGAACACGCTTGTATTAAAATTATATTATTAATGTAATGGATGATGTTGTTGCTTGTTTACTACTTTTCATTGTTGTGATATTGTACATGACGTCCTCCGCCCCATAACGTTTCCGTCGTTCATGGTTTTGGGGTGTGACAGATTTGTATTAGAGCATTGTTTATAGTGAATTAAGTATATCAACCCATTAAAGATATACATATTATAAATACAATGGGATTAAAAATACTCCGACCAAGACTTTATACTTTAAATAATAAAATATTTAATTAAGTATACGTGCCTGCATTCATACTAAAATCAGTGTCACTAGAACAGTACAAAAGAATTACGATTGTTGGGAAACACAGGTGGACTTAGAGACATATAGTCAAAACTGGGAAGATATAGCCTGATCAACTATATTATCCGAGGATTGACTAGCATGTGCCTAAGTGTAGTTGTGTGGTTGCAACAAGTCTAAAATCTTACCAACAATACTACAATGAGAACAGTAGAACATAACATTAAACTTAAAATACTATAGGAGTATTTGGTTTTACTATAAGTACTTTATACTTGAGAACTAAAACGGGATCTTCATTACTAAGTTGATAGTTGCTAAGTGGATACACTAAGGCTATATGTAAATAGGATGTTATAGACTTAGAATCTATGAAATTTTGCTTTACCCCTATTATGTGTGAATTTGGAGTTAAGGTCACTTATTCGAAGGCTATCCTGTTTCGATTACATATAAATGGTATGCACTTCACAAATAGTGATGTAACTAATGAAGATTTTCTAAATAATTATCTAGATAGTTCGTCTAATAATTATTTTCTTACCCCAATTTTCGCGTAGATAACATGGCCGGACTCCATCCCCACGGCAACCAGTACCTTCCGAACGAGGTCATTGCTGGATGGTTTGAAGAAGAGCCAGAGAATGATCATCCTATCCCTGTGAATGATCACCATGATGAAGACCTTTCAGACGGTGCTAACTTTGAACCCGAGGTTGAGAACCTACCCCAGGCAGCTCCCTTTCCAATTCCCAATCCTCGTCCGGCTTTTCATGGCCCAACGCCTGAGTGGGTGGAATGCTTGGAAACATGGAGCCAAGGACAAAATCAGCCTATGCCATTTAATGGTGACCGAAGTTTTTATGACATGAGCAATGGGGGCTCAGCAGACAGAATCTTGCCAATCTTGGTCCGCAGAGTGGCCCGAAATGAGATTCAAGGCAGGACAGCCCTACATCAGATCACCGAGGTTGTCACCGATGCGAGAATGCATACCCTCTGCACCATTCGTCTAGAAGATGCTCGCGAGAGATCTGAGAGAAACCATGAAACCCTACTGCAAGCACTGGCTGAATCACGAGCCGAAGTCATAGAACTACGCGTACGCAAGAGGGTGTACGAAAGACACCTACTTGATGTGGAACGTCAACTAGATGAACTGAGAGTTCACCAGAGGGATGACCGTCGCCAGTAGTAGATGCTTTACTTTTTTTTCCTTGTTAAAAAGGAATCGTTTTCTGTCTATACCCAATTTGGCATTTTCTATGAAACTATCTTGTACTGTAAGTACTTTTGGTTAGGTCTTTATGCTGTCAAGAACTATCTACTCTGGATATGATGTAAGACCTTTTACAAGGTCATTTTCCCGAACTTTTACGTCATGAATATCAAAGATATTGACAGTCGGCTAACTTATGTGTCATTCTTTATTCAAGTACTCTTATCATACTTTCATTGGAGTCTATCTGAAACATGCTTTAGTCAAGTCATTGGACTATAGTAATTTAGCTCCGGAAACATTTCCAAGTCTCTTTTAGTGGTTGGATCATGTTATTCACCAACCAACGATACCTCGGCTTGAACGTCAAACGTCTTGAGACCATTCTACGAACTTACTTCCACTCATTACTAGGACTGCATCATAGGGATGTAGGTCAACCCTTCATAAACACACTTCCACTCAGTACTAGGACTGCATCATAGGGATGTAGGTCAAACCTTCGCGAACATACTTCCAATCCGTGCTAGGACTGCATCATAGGGATGTAGGTCAAACTGTCGAGAACATACTCTTACTCTTTACTTGAACAATCAAAGTACATCTAGGGACAACCAGAATCGCTCACAAAATCCTTATCTTTCGTGTTACAGAATCATGTCGTCATCCGGAAACAATCATCCGAGCAACGAAACCCCTGCCTTTCCTATGGACGCCGCTACCTTCCAAACCGCAGTTACAGCTGCCGTGCTGGCTGCCGTAACCACTGTCCTTGCGCACCGTAGCGCTATCAGCACAATCAATGCTGATGATGGGGTTGAAGATTCCAATCGTAGTATCCATACAGGAAGTCGTCAAACAGTAACAGTCACAAGCTCGCAAAGCTGAAAAGCAAAGAACAAGAAACGAAAGCGTCAAGCCCAGAAAGAACGCAAGAAATCCCAAGGGCTGGCCATGCAACAACAGCAAGTGGAAACCCCTGCCATCCCCGTACCGAGCAGGCCATACGAGGGAAAACTCCCGAAGTGTGATAAGTGTAGTTTCCATCATCATGGGACTTGCCATGAGATGCAATGTTGCAATTGCCTAAAAATAGGGCACCATGCTCGTAGTTGTGGAGCACCGGCACGACCCATCACTCAAGCCCATGACATCAGAGTCAACCAGGCTTACGATGGAGGTGTTAAAACTAGACCCTATGAAAGGAAAATTTCAAAGTGGATAAACAAGGAGAACACTCGTGTCCACGTCACTCTAGCTCGACACATCACTTCCATCACCAATGTTGGTGCTGTCCAGATATGTCACCAATGCGGTGAAATTGGACACCTCAAGGAGGATTGCCGGATAGCGCAAAACTCTGGCGCAGACGGGAAGATTCTCAGGATCACAACTGCAGGAGAGCCTACTCCGGACCCACATTAATGTAATTTAGGCGTTTCGTTGTAACAGACTAATAGACCATCCAAAACTAGTGTAACTAGAGTCTTACCTTTTGCGAGATCCTGTCGGTATAGGGATGCTCGTGCTGCATATACTTGTCTTTTGTAGTATACCTCATTCGCAACAATGGTCTTGTAGTAAGTCTAAAGTATTGTAACTCTGTTGATGGTTGCACGGTTGTGTTTGTCTGTAACGCCTTATGTTCAGATCTAATGTCTTTAATTTTCCTTATGATTCTGACATTATCATACAACTAGATTCAATGTGATCCACACCATACCAGCTTCATAAGTACAACTCTTTCTCAGTAAACGTCTTTTTAGCGAAGCCGTCATTTCAGAACACCGAAGTACTCATGCATGGAGTACCTCATATTTCTTTCGCTTATAAAGAAATCCCCGAAGTACCACTCGTACAGTACGTCAAGTTCAATCCAAAGATCCATACGGTTGATCTGTCGCTGAAGAATGTATACATAGGGGTGATATATAATCAAGGTTCTACAGGTTTAGAATTGATGACTCCACTTTAACTTCTTCTTCCTCGATGGCATGTGAGCTTAAAGAAGAATCAGTTATTCGACTACCTTTTCAATCTTAATTATATACGACTCGTATACACGAGATTGTGATCGTTGAACCATGTATGAATTCTAATATTAACTTCAGGACGGAGACTGCCCAAGACTACGAGTAATCGCATCATCACGTGAACAAACTTAGAACCCAGTACGACTTCTGTAAACAGATTGCCCTACAGTCTAAACACCTATGGAGACACAAGAACAGCCTGGACAACTTAGCGAACTACACAGAAATAGAATTGGAAGACTAGGCTTCTCACCCTTGAGAACTCCGGTCTTATTCTTCCAGAGATCGACGGATTGCATCGTATGTACCTCGGCTATCGAGGACTCCGTCAAGATTTTTCCATTAGAAATCGTTGTCTCTGCCTCGCATAGCTGATTTGGTTGAGCAAATGCAAGGAAAGAACTACTTTCAGAAATGGACCTGAAATCCGAATATCACCAGTTCGAGTGTGAAGGGAAGGATGTCCTGAAGATTACCTTCCAAACTCGATGCGGACACTTCGAGTCCGTAGTGATACCCCTTGGATAGGACCAATACGCCCATAATATTCATGAGCTGAATGAGTAGGGTACGCCATTCTTACTTGGATCAGTTCGTCATTCTCCTTGTAATGACTTACTTATCTACCCTCGTAGTAAGAAGGAACCCATGGAGACATTACCCTCGGAGGAACTTTCGCGAAGTTCTCTAAGCACGAGTTTTGAAATTGAAGAGTCAGATTCCTAAGACACACTATTAGTGATGTGAGAATTTTTGAGTACTCTTTCAATTTGTCAAAACCGTTGAGAATTTGTCGACACCAGAGACGCCGACAGAAATTCGCCAAATTCTAGGTCTTGCAGACCTACTATCATAGTTCATTCAGAACTCCTCGCAAATTACAGAAATTGTAACACCCAAAGTTTTGAAGACCAAGAAAGGGAAGAAAACCCTAAGTTTAGGGGTCGACTCGGAGAGTCCAAGGAGGGACTCGGCGAGTCGGAGCGGGATCCGGGTCGAGGAGTAAGTGACCAACTCGGCGAGTCGGCCAAGTGGACTCGGCGAGTCTGGTCTGTGCGAGGAAAACCCTAAATCCGGGGCTTGGACCCTATTTAAACGTCTCAATCTTCTTCCTAGGGCTCCTTTACTGTCTCTCACACCCAAAACGCCGCACCCTAAGCCTCCATTGTGCTCATTCAAGCTTTTAGCCATTTTTGAGTGATTTAGAAGAAGAAGAAGTGGGAATCTTTGAAGCATCAAGGAGTGGCCTTGGATCCGAAGTTTGGGGAACATTTCAGAGCATTTGAAGGTATTAATTCGTTTCTCTCCTTTAGATCTTCTTTGGTTATGAGTTTTGGGGCTTTTAGGCCATGTCTAAGATCAAGTTCGAGCTTGGGGTCCAGATCTGAGGTTGCTACCTCAGATCCATGCTTGTTTTGGTTTAGAATCCCGTAAAGTATCAGCCATTGGGTGGATTTTGGAGCCTCTTGGTCTTAAACCCTAGTTCATGGTGCATTTTTCTTAGATCTCCATCCTTGCACGTAAAGTTTGCAACTTTACGTGGGGAATAGGCTTGGGAAGGGTTGATCTACAGTTTGGAATCCATGCATGACTCGAAAGTCCTCTGCATGTAAGTAGATCTTAATGGACTCGGCGAGTCCTTCGAGTGGACTCGGCGAGTAGCTTGAAGATAAGGAGGAAATCGACGAGTGGGATGAACAGCTCGTCGAGTCAGATGAAGATGGGGATGAACTCGGCGAGTTGGATGAACAACTCGGCGAGTTGGATGAAGATTGCCGTGTGCTCGACGAGTCTGTTCTTAGACTCGGCGAGTCAGGTCGCGTAGTCCCCAAACCCTTCAAGTTAAGACTCGAGTCAACGAGTCGAGCAAGGACCCAGTGAGTTGGATAGGACAGGATTCGGGAATCAGTAGACTCGGCGATTCAATGGCTGACTCGGCGAGTCGAGTCGTGATTGGAAGGACTTTGAGCATAGGGACTCGGCGAGTCAGTAAGTGGACTCGGCGAGTAGGGTTGACCTGGAAGGTTGACTTTGACCAGGACTTTGACTTTGGCAAGAGTTGACTTGGTTGACCTTTGGAGGTCAGTTAGACTAAGTGTTATGTTGATATTGGTAGCTCGGGGAGCTAGTGGAGCAACAGTTCGGAGTCAGTGGTCAGGTAGCGGTCAAAGGGATTAGCAGTAGCAGTTCAGCAGTATCAGGTGAGTTTCCCTTTGTATGAATGGGTCTATGGCCACAATGCCGGCCCATGTAGTTATGAGTAGAAGACCCGGGGGTTAGCCCTAGGAACAGTATGCTAGTATGACATTCGGACGAGGTCCAATGATAGAGGGTGGGTGCCCAAGGAATGGTTATGTGGTAGTTTATACTTGTTGTCTGCGTGATACTTGTATGTGCCTGGTAGGGAGGTGAGTGCGGGCGAGGTCCCGTATCTCACCAATAGCAGAGTGTGGATGGTGTTCCACATCTTAGTAGCAGCAGAGCAGGGGCGAGGCCCAAGTCAGGAAAGGGGTGAGTGTGGGTTGGGCCCGTATCTCACTACTAGCCGGAGCATGGACGGGGTCCGTGACTCAGCAGTAGCAGGTCAGGGGCGGGGCCCAAGGATAGGCAAGGCCTTAGGACAAGATCCTCAGTATGTGTTTAGCTTATGTGATTTGTGTAGGTGTTATTATATGTTAGTGGGCGAGGCCCTGTGACAGGCAAGGCCTAAGTGAAACAGATCTGTATCCGAGCGGGGCTCGAAGCCAGGCGGGGCCTGGAGCGGCAGGGCCGTTGTATCGGGCGAGGCCCGAGGTAGGGGGGCGAGGCCCAGGATAGCGGGCGTGGCCCAGTATGTGCAGTATGTGGTTTTGCATGGTATGTGGTAAGGTGGGGAACTCACTAAACTTCGTGCTTACGGTTTTCAGTTTTGTTTTCAGATACTTCCGGTAGCGGAGGGAGGAGCTCGGGGTGATCGCATGGCACACACCATAGATTTGTCAGCTTGGGAATGTTTACTCTGATAATAAACATGTGTTTTGAAAACTTATACTCAGATTATGTTTTGGAATGATGTCTTTGCTTAAAGTAGTGTTTTATTAAAAAGAAACTTTTGGTCTTGAATTTTGGGATGTTCCAGAAACCCTTACGACTTTGACCCAGCAATGGGTGGCCCTTTGTCACACCCCCGAACCAGACGGCGGAAACGTCCGGGGGCTGTTGTGACTCAATTGTATACCATAACATTGAATATATATGAAACATAACAACATTCGTCACCATTCATTAATATAGTACAACCAGTAGCGTTTACATGACATACACTGTTTAAATATTACATTCCCAAAAATAAATTGTTCGACTCGTACATAAACAAACTGCAAGCCATCACTGAATATGATTTCCTTTGATTCAAGGGTTCCCTGAGAATACAAGTATTTTGAAAAACGTCAACATATGGTATGTTGGTGAGTTCATAAGTTGTATTTGAAAAACAATGTTTCGTATCGTTTGAAAACCACCAGAAAATCCGATATTTTCTGAAAAGAGAAGCTTTTGAAAACGGTTGTGAAGATCCATAAGTATGCTTGTTTGTTTCTATACTTGTAGCAATTGTTCACTTAAAATTGTATGCATTTCGAATCCGATATGTATTGAAAAACCTAGGAAAACCCGATGTTTTCCTAATCCTTTGAAATCCATTAAGTTGCGTTGAAACCATTACAAAAATAGTAGTCTCATTCCCAGGCGACGTTGGATTATTTTTGAGCATGATTAATTACTACAAACCCGCATTACACAAACGCCCAGTTTATAGCAATACTAACGATCCCGAAGGCGTCGTCCGTACTAATCACGTTATCCAGCCGCCCTGACTACGTGTCGTCCCACATCCGAAGAGAAAGAGGACACGAAGGCCTCAATGACTCTATTAGCCGGTTGGGGATAAAATGTGTACGAGGGGTCCCCGACCCGCCTCGCAAAAATATGTAGACTTTACTAGCAATACCAAAGGACCCTTGGGGACCAGTGGTATACGAGCCATTGAAAGTCCCTCTACGTTGTGCCAAGTCGGTGAAACCCAACACTTCGTAGAAAAATATGTCTTCGGGCCTTAAGATCAGGTCATTGGGCTAGCTAGGCCCAACAAACAAGATTTTACACTTTTGGGGCCCAAAGATGGTGCGTAGACGTCTGTGCACACTCGTATGTAAGTTAAGTTCCCAAACGTTATTTGTATGTATCGTAGTGTCGCCATGTTAGTAGTTTCGGATTTTCATTGGTTCGAGACCGAACCAATTCGTTTTACAACGATTTTGGTATTGTAGTGTATTGTGTTTCGTCGATAGTCGCGGTACCATTATTTGGTCAAATTGCATGCATTGAATTAGTCTTGAAAATTTTCTGTTTTCAGCCCCTCCTTGTTTGTAAAATTTACTTTTTCAACCCTTTACTTAAATACTTTCCGGTTTGGTCCTTAAATCAATTTTCTTGACATTTTAACACCAAAAATTATTGAAATAAATATTTTTCAGCATATTTTTCATAGAAAACAGCTTAAGTCCCTGGAATTTCAGTTTTCTCGGTTATAACCCTTCTTTTCACAATTTTGACAATTTTGGCCCAAATTGTGAAATTTTTGCAACTTTGGTCCTTTTTAAATTTAAAAAGCATTTTAAACCTTTGAAAAGGACTTGGATCACTTATGGTCCACTGTTTTACAGAAAATCACAGTTTTGGCCCTCCAAAACAGAAAAATTCGCATAATGGGCCTCATTGGGCCGAAAATGTCATTTTTAGCCCATTAAGCTTGAAATTTATGTTTTTAATCCTCTAAATGAGTAAATTTCCAGAATTTGTTTTATTGAAACTGTTTTGGCACACCTCATCCATCAGAATTCGTGATATGTCAATTTGGACCCTTGATTTTGTATTTTTCACATTTTAGGCCCAAAATTTGTGTTTTTAGCCCAAAGAAGATTGTTACTAAACTACTTAGCCATTTTTCTTGCAACACTTTGTATGTAGAAACATATTTGATGCAAAAATCATTTAACATAAGATATATCTCGGTTTTGAGGGGTTTTATGGCTAGATCCAACATTATAGCACACAAAAGCATACATGTAAGCATGGAAATCATACAAGGCATACAAAACACATATAGATCTACACCTTCACTTGTATTCCCCCCCCCCCCCCCCCCACACAAAACTCATAAAAACAGAAAATAGGGGGTATGAAGCTCACCTTGGGTGTGGGGGCTCGGTTTTGCAAAGAAAATGGAAGGAAAATGAAGTGATTTTTGGCCTAAGCACCCTTTGGTGAAGATTTCGACCTCTAGGATGCAAGATCACAAAAATGAATGAATTTAGAAGAGATTTTAATGAAGTAGAGGGAGTTAGATCATAAGTTAAACATTAACTTACCTTAGATGGTGAATTTCTTAAGGATGATTCTTATGCTTCAAGCCAAATTTTCGAGACTTTTGAATGGAGTGGGAGGATGATTTCTTGAGTAATTTGGAGAGAGTTTGTGAAGTGTGTGTGTGTGGGTTACTCTCGGCCGAATCAAGAAGGAAGAGGGAGGGAGAGAAGAAAAGACCTTGAGGTGATGTTTGCATGGAAGAATGAGAATGCATGGATGTTTGAAGGGTAATGCTTAGATATCCTCCATAAAAAGATGATGTGTCATGCAAGAAGTCAACTCCTCCCTTTTATTTGGGCTTGGGCCGAGAATGGTGGGGGAAAAGAGGATGTTTGGGCCATAAATGCTTAAGCCCAATTTTCATGGTTAAATTGAGTGATTTTTGGTCCAAATAAATATAAAGGTGATTTTTATGACTTGTTAGGGTCAAATTAGGTTAATTATGGTTCATAGTCATTAGTTTATTTCATTCTAGGCCCAATATGGCCCAAAATGTTGAAATAATTTAGTGTGGGTCCAATTAGAGCCCAATTAGGGTTCTAAGCCCATGATAGTCTATTTGGAAGCTTATTGGTCCATTTGGCTCCAATAAGGAAGTTCTAGTCCAAGGTGTACCTAAACAAGAACTTATAGGGTTTCCAATTGTTTGATGACTATTTGTAGTACTTGTATGATGTATTTACTTGAAGTTTTTGAAGTCATAATCATAGGTGTTACACATGTTCTTAAGCTTTTGATTCACATTAGCTTGAGTGTATAGATTACATGACACAAAATTTCCAGTTGTGACACCCTTGACTGGGAAGATAAGTAAGAGAAAGAACCTTTGGAATTCCAAGTGAGAGACCAAATTCTTTAGGAAGTCTCACTCTGTGTGACATCCCCAGAATCTCGGACATAAAAGACCGGTTACATTTATGTTTTTTAAACATTTTCAGAGTAAATCCTTTTAATTTTAAAAGAGATGCGGAATTTGTTCCCAAAAACAAAACATGATGAAATAGATTTTTTATCAAAACATTTCATGAAGAAATATAATTTCATTTCATAATCAAAACCCGGGATGTCATGTTCCGATACAGACCATAAAGCATAAACGATAACATTACAAGTCATTCAACAAATATATACATATACAAACTTGTAAACAAAACAACTTGATGATTATCCATCTTATGCCCTCGCGCCACTTCCTGTAATACAAAGAAACTGAGTGGGTCAGGCTTGGAAGCCTGGTGAGCATATAGGGTTTTCAACCCACAATAAATAATTAAATTAATATCCATCAACCAACAATAACCCAATTACCCATTCCCGTTATTCTCACTTTATGTCCCTAAAATAACTAACACAAGGGACCTAGTCTAAGAATATTTCATCGGGGCGACAACACATGCTTTCGGGGGTTTCTCGACAATATATGTCAAATAAGGCAACCATGGGGGGGGGGGGTGGAGTACAACGAATGAACATCCAAGTTCATTAACACCTACAGGTGGCGAGCCTGCTAGTGTTCCACAAGACTGTCTAGAAAAGTCTGAGGTCGTCATCTAAACTCCGCTAGATGACTAAATCAAAACAACATCGAGGTCTCTCATTTGTTTATTACACACCAACTATCTACCCATGTTCTACCCAACATATTGGTAGATAAAAATATACATTTTTATACATAGTTTAAAACATGTATAACATGCTTTAATCAATACATATTCCACATAACAGATGAGGCACACACACGTAACACGTATTTCATAGAGAATAAATCATATATATGAGATAGAAGAGAGTGAATATACATTCACACATATAACAACAAAATATATACACATATTACGTATTTTGTATAAAATGCTTCATAAATATGTGTTGGAAGAAAGTAACTACACACTCACTTGATTAGAAGATGATCAGACAACACTACGACTTGCAGAAGTATTGTTTCTCCGTAGATCTGGAAGATCTTCACAAAAATCGAACTCCTCGCGGGCAGAGCTTCGGCTCGGGAATCGCATTTCTCGGGATCTCGGGAGCGTAAAACTTCCTTCTTAAATTGGATATGAGATCCGGGGTGCCGGGATGGCTTCGGGGGTTTACATGCAGAGCTTCGGCACGAAAAATAGAAGAAATGAGCAAGAATGCACGGAACCCTTGCATCCCATTTATAGGAGGCTGAGGCCTCACAGTACGCTGGGCGTACGAGGTTACGCGGGGTGTACTGCCTCGGTCGTCATGGCTTACGTATCCGAAATCACTCGAGTGCGAGACGCATCATGCTTCGCTGTACGCGGGGTGTACCGCCTTACACTGGGCGTAATCCGGATAAGTCCGGTGACTCCTCTTCGGATAATATCAGATATAATAAATAAATTTAAATATTAATTATTTAATAAACTTTGAAAATTCATATATTTGTCATACGAACTCCGTTTTCGACGTTCTTTATATCCACATGTAGGTGAGACTATGCTCTACAACTTTCGTTTAGACTCCGTCGGCTAATTTTGACGTTATTTTTATTATTTATTTTTAGTAGGCCCGGACAGGAAAACTTCGTTATAAATTCATAACTTCTTCGTCCGACATCCGTTCTCGCCTAACTTTTCATCGTTTCGCTACTAACAACGAGATCTTCAATCCTCATTTAGATTGTTTCGGCTATAAACCACTCGATCTCAAATCGAGTATTCGGGCTGCATACTGCTAAGTCGAAACTTCGAAAAATCATAACTTCCTCATACGAAGTCAGATTTGGGCGTTCTTTTTATGCACGCTCTCGGTTTAACGAACTCTACGATTTTCGTTTAGATTACTAAGGCTAAATATTGCTCTAACATAAATTTCACTTTTTACGTCATTCAGCGTTGCCGGTTCTGTCGCGAAACCTCGACAGGTCATAACTTCTTCGTTATAACTCGAATTTTGGCATTCTTTATATATTCGGAAACCTCGTTCCAACTACTATAATATTATAAATAGATATCAGCTTTATCTAATATTTTATTTTACGCTTATTTTTATTTTTAATTACATTAAGACATACAATTAAGCACAAAACACAAAATACACTTCTATTATCTCAAAACGGGTTACAAAGGTTAACCTAGACTATTATATCAACGAAAATGCCTAGCCTAGAAACGCGGGCGTTACACTCTCTGGGAATGGCTTAATACGCTTCATAAAGCGTGGAAAGCTGAATCCAAGATAGTTAGGACCTCCGAGATTCTTACCAGAATCGGTCCTGTATCTCACAAACTAGACCTACTCCGCGAACTCAGTAACGTACATTTTACCCTTCGCGTCTCGATCTTGAAACCATACCTTTCCGTTAGGACTCTCGTAAGTCCACTTAACGAGATCCACGCCTTCGTATTAGAACCGTAGTGACCCTAAACTGAGAGGTCAAGCGGACTAAGCGCCGTCGCCCGTTAGTGAAGGTTCGTTGGGATACCAACTGAGGACCCGAATTCACTTATGAGCGTGAGAACCAATTGACAAGGAAGTTTCCACCTCATGACTCGATCATTCATGTCTACTTCCTTACCTAAATTATAATTTCGGGACGAAATTCCCTTTAAAAAGGGGATGATGTGACAACCCGAAATTTCCATTATGTGCAAACCATATAAAGTCAATAGAAGTTAGAACAGTTGCAGTAAATTTCCAGACTTTTGGTATAAATTTGAGTATTTCAGGATTTACACCTAAGGAGATATCAGGAGAGTGGATGCACTAGGGTATTGTGCAACTCTATTGTTCCAAAGCTCGTTGATATTAGAATTCAATGCCTGAATAAAAATATTTTCTGCCAAAAATCCCAGGAGTATATATAGGATTCTGAGCCATATTTTTTCATTAGTTCTATTTCCAACCGGAGAAAAGCCGAATTCTCTCTCAAGGATCTTCGGACTTTCGTCCCGGAAAGTGAGTACTTCTATCTAGTGGTATTATAAAGCTTCTTATGTGCTTAATACACTAGAAATCATAGGGAAACAACAAGATTAAAGAGTTTACGGCCCAAGAACATCTTGGACCGTAAACCCTTATTTAAGGGGCAAAAAGTGCCCTAGTCCCTTCCTTGTGCAATGCAACTAGTTTAGACTTGTACCTTAATGTGTTTAGGACTAGAAAACACCCATAGAACACCAAGAGTAAGGTATTCACGGCCCAAGAAGTTCCAGGGCCATGAACTCCAAACAAAAGGGCCAAAGTGTGCTTTAAACTCCCCTAAAGCCTTGGACACTAGCCTAGATTAGTTCTTAGTTAAATTAGGGACTTGAAAACACCAAAAACACCCTTCCAAGGGAGATTACGGTCGTAATCTCCAAGTGGTTTGGTCGAAGGGCCGTGAACTCCTCAAAGGAGTTATAAGTTGCCCTAAACTCTTCCAAAGACCATGCCATTAAGTAGAAATGCTTCTTAGGGTCTTATAGAGCCTCAAACATCAACTGGTCATGTAAGTATGAGCTTACGGCCGTAAACTCATGAGTTTACGACCGTAAACTCCTTTTTTGATGACTTTAGGGCCGTGAACTCCCTTATGGAGTTTTCCTTGAACCCTTCACACACTAAGTTGTCCCTACAACACTTAGATGCAATCCTAGAGGCTAATAACACTTGTTAAAGGTGTTTAACATGTCCTAGGGTGTCTTGAATTGTTTTTTAGTTGTTCAAAGACTAATTTGATACATATATGTGATATTATATGTTAACTAGGATCATAGAGTGTGTTCAAGACTTCACTTGACACCTAGCAATCCTACTTCTTCAGTCCATTCGTACCACTCACTGCAGGTGAGTTGATACCCCTTAATCAATGTTTTAATGTTTTTAAATGCTTTATGGGGGGGGGGGGGTACAAGTAGAATCATGATAGTTATTATATCAATCATATGTGATTAATAAGCAACATTCAAATGATTTACTACTCATTAGCTGTTTTACCAAACAGTCTTTTTCAAATGATTTTCATAAACGTTTTATAGGTTTTAAAACTCCTTATTAAGTTGTTCTTTATACACAGTATGTTTCATTTCAAACCCATTTACAATTGTGTTTCAAACAAATGTTTCTTTATACTTAGACTGTTTTATCAAACAATTACTTTCAACCCGTTTTATAGATTGACATCAAGTCGATCTTTTCTTAGATAGTAATCATGTTCAAAGGTTTTACAAAACTTATTTTATGCTTTTATATTATCAATTGCATGTCTATGTATATATAATTATATAAGCAATGTTTAAAAGGCTTAGGAAGGCCTGCCCGCCCTATTTTCTTTTCGCCGTTGAGATGTGGTCTGGTGGGATATCGGGTACCCGTCCGAAGGTCGTTTAAATATTAGTTATATATCATGTGTACATATATAGTCATAAAGGTTCTTCCAGTTCATTCAGTACCCTTGGGTAGCAAGGGTATACTTCCATGTTCATACGTACCAGTTACATCACTAGTAAGTTACCATAGGGGTAGCACAGGAGGATACTATTACTATTACTAGAACAATGAAACATACAATGAGTCAGTTCATTCATGAGTCAGTACGAGTAATACATACAGTACATTACAGCTAGTACGCACAATACATTACTATACATGCTAGATAAAGATAACATACATTACAGTTGGCACACGTAGAACATTTCAGTACATTACTATACCTGCTAGATAGAGAGAACATACATTACAGCTAGCACACATAGAACATTTCAGTACATACAAGCTAGACAGAGAAAGAGTACACCTTTCAGTTAACACATTCATTACATGTACATTTATGCAGTTATGTAAACCATTAAGCGGGGCATGACACTCCCTGCCATGACCGTTTTTGTATCCCGAATCTCCTTAATTGGGGAGCGTATGAGTTTGCGTATAGATCTATACTGAATTGACTATCCTACACCTTACTGCTCGCTACAGTGGGACTTGCAAGTCTACGGGTGCCAAATGTCATTTCTTACGGCGTCTTACATCGTCGTTTTACTAGAGTCGGTAGCAGGATACAAGTCGATCACATGTTACATTGAATACCTTTTTGTTTTATGGTAGTTAGTACAACGGTAGTCACTTATTACAAATACTACAATACTTTCAAGATTACAATAGACGTAAGGTAGTTAGTACGGTAGTAGTTATTTGATACTACACCATAGTACTGTTTCATTTTTCCCATTACATTCACTTCGTGAACATTCACACGATGCACGGTAATGTAGAAACTATATTTTTGGTTAATGATAGTCGAGTTTGGGAAAATACACACTCTTACATGAGACACACACGGATACTAGATGCCTTGGTAGAAGGCTACTCTCAGTAGGAAGCACATGGCTTTCTAGGATGTTCAAAACGTTTTCATACTTACATTTCATATACATACAAATACTTACATACAAATTAAGACACTAAAATACTTATGATCTCACCAGCTTTAAAGTTGATACTCTCTTTCAAAATAACTTGTATCCTCAGGTCAACCATAGACAGGTACCGATGCAAGGTTCAGAGAAGATGGTGCTCGTTCAAGACTCATCTTTCATTTTGATTTATACTTTAGTGTCTATTATAATTTGACAGAACATTCTTGTATTAAAATTATATTATTAATGCAATGGATGATGTTGTTGCTTGTTTACTACTTTTCATTGTTGTGATACTGTACATGACGTCCTCCGCCTCAGAACGTTTCCGTCGTTCATGGTTTTGGGGTGTGACGGAACTGCTAGACTACGAAATTCCAAACATAGCTAAACTCCCCAATCTTAAAACCTACAATGGAACCACAAATCCGGATAGCCACATCGATACATACAACTGGACGATGATGTCACTCAAGCTGGACGAACGATTATGGTTTACATACTTTTCGACAACTCTGGACGGCAACGTCGGATCATGGTTCAAAACACTCCGACCAGGAAGCATATAAAACTTTGGGCAACTGAAATACCTATTCCTCACAAACTTCATGCAACTACGGAAGTATAAAGGCGACTTACACTCCATTATCAGTTGCAAACAAAAAGAATGAGGAACGGTAAGAGAATATTTCACGAGGTTCACGAACGTTACGCTGGATGTCCCAGGGCACGACGAAGGCTTAATAGCAGGAGCCTTCACGTGAGGACTCCTCTGGGCCCTCTATCCCAAAAGCTTATGGGCAAGAAACCGTAGACACGAGCCGAATTGAAAGAAAAGGTAGAATGATATTTGAGACAAGAGGAAGGGGAAACAACGAATCAGGCATACCAAATCCGAAAACAGATAACAACCAATAGTGACATCCAAATCCGAAACCAAAGGCCCATGCGGAGCATGGACTTCAAATCTAGTTATTATTAAAATATTGGTTTATATGGGTTAGATTAATCAAATTCCCATAAAAACGAGCCAATTTTGTCATTATGGAGAAGTTTAGTGGCAAAAAAGATATTATTCATTTCAAAATCTTAAGCGGCGGAAAAGAAAGAGAAAGAAAAACCGAGCGAGAAACGAGGCGTGGAGTTGCCGTCCAAAAACATTCGGAGTTTAGAGTTAGGGCACCAAAAGTAAAAGGAAAATCTTAAAACACGAGTAAATTAAGGCAATGTGATTCACTGATTTTGGGGAAAAATTAGCAGACAGATCAGCAAAAAAAGAATTGAATATTATCATCTTAGATCTTGATTTCTTTATTTTTTTCCCTAATTGATTCCGATCGATCAGCTCACTTCGATATTTTTTCTATCCCGATTTTGAAACTAGTTGACGGAGGGTTTATGAGCTCGGAGATCCTCCGGATATTAAATATAATCGGTGCTGGTGTGCCGTTAAATTGATTGGTTGTTTTGTTTAATTTATTTTCCGGCCGATGAGTGTTAATTAAAACGATGAAATGGGTATCATTGTTTAAAGACATCAAAGATAAGGTAGGATTATCAGCGCCTACATCAGCTGCATCTTCTTCATCCCCTTATCCTGACCAGAATAGTAACAATGCCACTTCTTCAAGCTACGATGACCCCTTGTCAAGGTCAGTTCTTTTTTCTTTCTGTTTCCCGTTTTTTCTTTTCAATTACGGGACACATTAGTATGGAAATGATGTCTGTTGATCATTTAAAGAGATACATCTTATTTTTACTTGTCAAGAACTCGGAGCAGTAGGTATCCTGGAATTGAGTTGTTTTTCCTGTAGTAATCTATGTGAAGTTAACAAACTAAAGTGCTTGGCTGATGTTTTGGAACTGGAAAATCCTGGACAATAAAGGAAGGGAACTAGATGGTTTAAGAATTATAACCTCAACAAAATGTAGATGGAATACTCACATCTTTGTTTTCTATCATTCCACATGACCCACATAATGAAAATGGTAAATGCTCAAAACGACAAAACCAAGTTGCTTGCATTTTTTTTTTTCATCTATAAAGGGTTGCAGTTTATGTGAGATGGATGTGGTTTCAAGGGTTATGAGATATATGTAGTTGTTTCATTGTGTGTGACTGTGTGCTTGTGGGGTCTTGACATTAATGTCAAAACAAATATATTGAACACATATGCAAGTTCAATGATAATTTCACATGCTTGGTCATGTTCAAGAATTTTGGCGAATGATGGAGTATTCTTGCCTATTAAGGCGAAATCATTTATTTAAATGTTAATTTCTAGATATTTGTTTATCAATGTAAATTGTAAACCACTCAGTCACTCAGGATAACATTTGCTTCACCTTGTATCTCATTTATTTTTACCTGGTTAATGCAGAGAAAGATATGAACTGGAATTGGACTTCAAAAGATCTTGGGAAGAGTTTAGAACATCGACTTCAGAGACGGTTGGTGCATGTTTCAATTATAAGTCATTTCATGATCATTATTTAATTATAGAATAACTGCTGAATGTGGTTGATGGTTTCCATTTGTTCATGCAGGAGAAGGAAAAAGCCTTGAATGTCACTATTGATGTCTTCTGTAGATTAGTAGAGCAGCATTCCAACATAGCACAGTTAAATACCTTGTATGAAATCAACTACCCTTGTTCTTTTATATTGCCTTGATATTCTTTAATTAAGAATCATTAAATTGCTCTACAACCATGTAGAATTGGTGATTAAATACGATAAAGGAAATAACTGTAATTCTCTTGTTGATCCACAGGTTAGTAGAGACACACATATTTTCTTTTGTGGTGGGTAGAGCATTTGTCTCAGATATCGAAAGGTTAAAAGTTAGCAATAAGACAAGATCCTTAGAGATTGAAAGTGTGATAAGTTTTTTCTCTGAGGATACTCAGGTTTTCTTTCTCTTTCTGTCTTTCTCATCTGCTTATTCAATGTGGAGTTTTGAACTTGGTTTTTATGTGTACATACATTTATGCTTGACTTTTACAGGATGGAATTTTGTATGGTTCAAATCTGTTACATGCAGTTGGATTTCTTGTTTCCGGGGTATGTCCTAAGCTTTCCTTTTTAGAAATAAATAATTTTGTGCTTTTAGTTAATTTTTATCTCTATCTCAATAATGAATCTTTATTACATTGTTTGCAGCCTATTGATAAACAGTCTCTCCTTGATTCTGGGATCATGTGTTGTCTTGTTCATATTCTTGATGCTCTTTTGGGTTCTGATGGAGGGAATGTGAGGCAACATGTTGTCACTGCTGAGGAGGATTCGGAGGTAACAGAGAATGTAGCTCCAGATAAGCGGTTTGAGGTATGCCATTTGTTATTATTTTATATTTAAATGAAAAAATTGATAAGTTTGCTAATGGTTAGTTTTGTTGTTGAAGGTAGAGGGCAGTATTCTGCATATCATGAAGGCATTGGCAAGCCATTCTTCAGCTGCTCAAGGTTTGATTGAAGATGATTCTCTAAAGCAGCTCTTTGAGGTGGTTGCCAATGGGTGTTTGGTTCTGTTTTCAAGATACAAGGAAGGTCTTGTCCCCTTGCACACCATTCAGCTCCATAGGCATGCAATGCAGGTGATCTTTAAAACATTTGTATAGATTCCAATTCCAACCCACCACCTAATTATTGTCAATGTCACCATCATCTTCATGACTACAAATTCTGTCTTAATTTTAACCTCATATAATTGTTGTTCTTTCCCTCTTATCCAGGTACTGGGTCTTCTTCTGGCCAATGACAATGGAAGCACCGCTGCCTACATAAGGAAGCACCAGCTGGTAATTTAAGATTCTTGAGTAACCATGTCGTTTTTTTTATTATTTGAACTTAAGACTTCTGTGGATGCCATGTGTCAAGATTTGAGTAGTTGGTTAGCCACTATATTATTCCTGCTTGAACAGCAGTTACTCTATATGCTCTTAGGGGTTGTTTCTTTTTGACTTAATGAGCTTTATTGGTTTAGCACTTAATCTTGACAACTATATATGGCTGTTTCTTTTTACTCAATCTCAACATAATGACTTAATGGGTTAAGCTTTAAAACCTGGCTTAATGTATTAAGACACCAACCATTTAAGCTTTACCTATTCATCTTCTCATGTTATTATTGATGAATATTTTTTTAGAACTGATGAGTTATGAATTTTTTTTTGTTGGAATGTCAGGGTAAAATGATCATCATTCAGTCTAGAAAAGAAACATACCTTATGTATACAACACTTATTCAGACAAACATTATTACCCATGTGTCTGATAGCTCTGATATGTGTAATAGTTTATATGTCATGTGCAGATAAAAGTACTGTTAATGGGCGTGAAGGGCTTTAGTCCTGAATCTGGAGACCCTGCTTATACAATGGGTATTGTGGACTTGTTGCTTGAATGTGTGGAATTGTCATATAGACATGGTCAGTTACTTGGTTTATTTATTTATTTTGGATTGAACCCTGATTACATATAGTGCTGATAAGTCAGTCATTCATTGATGCTGACTGGACATAATTTTGATTTGTAGAGGCCGGTGGTATTAGGCTCAGGGAAGACATTCACAATGCTCATGGATACCAATTTCTCATTCAGTTTGCATTAGTTCTTTCAGGAGATCAGGGTTCTCAAATTAGTCACTCTGAACAAAATCCCGATTCAGAAGGGTCAAAATCAACAAATGACATGGACACCTATGACACCTCATCAGAGTCTCTCACACCCACACTTTCCAGGTTGCTTGATGTTGTTGTTAATCTAGCTCAAACAGGCGCAACCGAGTCAACCGGGACCCCTGGATCAAAGGGTACAAAAAACCGTCTAAATCCTGATGACACTTACAAAGTTAAAGACCTAGATGCTGTCCAAATGCTTCAGGACATATTTCTAAAAGCAAATAGCAGGGAGCTTCAGGCTGAGGTGTTAAATAGAATGTTCAAAATCTTCTCAAGTCATCTTGAAAACTACATGTTATGTCAACAGTTGCGAACTGTTCCCCTTTTGATCCTAAACATGGGTGGCTTCCCTTCTTCTTTTCAAGAAATTATCCTCAAGATTCTTGAATATGCAGTGACTGTTGTAAATTGCATACCAGAGCAAGAGCTGCTTTCACTTTGCTGCTTGTTGCAACAACCAGTAACATCCGAATTAAAGCGCACCATCTTATCATTCTTTGTGAAACTCGTATCATTTGATCAACAGTACAAAAAGTTCTTACGGGAAGTTGGTGTGCTGGATGTTTTATTAGATGATCTTAAACAGCACACGTTTCTTGTGGGCCCAGAGCAAAATGACAATGATAGCCCTCATGAGATGGAAAGGAAGTCCAACCCAAACGGTTTCATGAAACATTTAGACAGTAAAGAGGTGATTCTATCGTCTCCTAGGTTATTGGATTCTGGCTCTGGAAGTTTTCCTCTTTTTGAAGCTGAATGCATAATTCCAGCTGCTTGGGATTGTGTGCTTTCTTTATTGAGGAAAGCTGAACATAATCAAGTCATCTTTCGTTCTGGTGATGGTGTTGCTACTGCTCTTCCTTTTTTGGCATCTGATGTCCACCGAGCTGGCGTCCTAAGGGTATTATCATGCTTAATCATTGAGGACTCTGCACAGGTTGGCAATGCTTCTTTCTGTTAAGCTTTTCTAAGGGACTGTTTCTTTTTGAGATAATCTGGCACTTAAACTGGACACCTCTACATGACTGTTCGCTTTGACTTAATCTAGGAAGAATGACTTAATGGGTTAAGCCAAAAAAAACGTGGCTTAATAGATTAAGACACTAACCTTATACCTTTTTGTCTTTTTCCCCCTGAACTCCTCTCATGTTAAAACTGTGATTTATTTTTTGGTATGTAAGGGTAAAATGGTCATTTAGTCTCATTCAGACGGTTTATTCAGTCTAGAAAAGAAAAATACTTTATTTCTACATCACTTTATCCTTACGACATCATAACCCATTCAACCACTTTACCCATACATGACTTAATGGAAAAAAAAGAATCGGTCCCTAACTTTCTACTAGCTTTTAACCCCTCATGTGTAGGTGTAACACCTTATTTGTATAATCAAGTTATATATAGGACGCATCATATATTTTTTTTTGAATATTAAGGCATTGGTTTGCATGCTTTTTATTTCTATGATTGGAACTTAATAAGTGATCAAATCTGTAATCTTCAATCATAGGCTCATCCAGATGAATTGGGTGCACTGGTTGAAGCTTCAAAGAGTGGAATGGTAATCAGCACTTCAGGATCTCAATACAAGCTAACAGATGATGCAAAATGTGATATTTTTGGAGCCGTATGGCGAGTTTTAGGAGCCAACAGCTCTGCTCAAAGAGTATTTGGTGAAGCCTCTGGGTTTTCCCTTATCCTAACAACACTTCATAGTTTCCATGGAGATAAAGGCCATGTCAGCCAGTCCTCATCAACAGTCTGCATGAAAGTTTTCACATATATGTTACGTGTCATAACTTGTGGAACATCCAACAATGCTGTTAATAGAACAAAACTACATGCGATTATATCTTCACATACTTTCTGTGATGTTCTATCCGAATCTGGATTGATCTGTATGGAGTATGAAAAGCAAGTGATGCAGCTGTTCTTTGAACTTGCTCTTGAGATTCTCCTTCCACCCTCCTTCAAACCAGAAGCTAGTGAAGCATCTGATGATCTTGACAACGTCTCTAGTACTTTCCGAATAATCACACCATCAGCTTCACTTCATCATGATAAGCACCACATATATAATGCTGCTGCAGTGAAGGTTCTCATCCGTTTATTGTTGCTTTTTAGTCCAAAACTTCAAGTGGAGTTTTTAAAACTTCTAGAAGAACTTGCTCGTGCTGGCTCTTTTAACCAGGAAAGCCTTACCTCTGCAGGTATTTTTGGACATAATTTGTGGATTGTTGTTCCCATTCTATATATATATATTTTTAAATATTTGATGATGACTTAACTTGTAATAATCCGATCTCTGATAAACTACCTTGCTATTTTTTTTGTTAGGTTGTGTGGAGCTTCTCCTTGAGACAATATATCCTTTTCTTTCTGGTTCATCCTCTCTACTTCCGCATGCTTTAAGAATCATTGAAGTACTTGGGGCTTATAGGTTGACATCAGCAGAGCTGCGAGTGATTATAAGATATATATTGCAAGTGAAACAGATGAAATTGGGTCAGACTCTTGTTGATATGATGGAGAGGTTTACAGATTCAGAAAACATTCCTCTTGCAGCATTTATAGAGATGGATATGAGCAAATCAGGGCATGCTTGTATTCAAGTACCATTAGGTGAGAGGTCATGGCCCCCTGCTGCTGGTTACTCATTCGTTTGTTGGTTTCAATATCAAAACTTGTTGAAATCAGATGCCACAACAACAGGTCAACAAGTGATGCGGATATTCTCTGTTGGTGGGACAGATGTTAGTAGTAACAATACATTCTATGCAGAGATTTATCTTCAAGATGATGGAACATTAACCCTAGCAACCAGTCATTCGTCTTCATTATCTTTTTCAGGGTTAGATATAGATGAGTACAGATGGCATCATCTTGCTGTGGTACACAGCAAACCAAATGCACTAGCTGGACTATTTCAAGCTAGTGTTTCACATGTGTATCTTAATGGAAAACTTAGACACACAGGTAGATTAGGCTACTCTCCAACATCTTCTGGGAAGTCTCTCCAGGTAACAATCGGGACACCGGTTGCTTGTGCAAGGGTCAGTGACCTGTCATGGAAAATCCGATCTTGCTATCTGTTTGAAGAAGTATTGACACCTGGTTCTATTTTCTTTATGTATATTCTCGGCAGAGGGTATAGGGGTCTTTTCCAAGACACAAATTTGTTACAGTTTCTCCCAAACCAGGCTTGTGGTGGTGGAAGTATGTCCATTTTGGATTCCCTTGAAACTGATTTGGCATTGGCTTCTTCTTCTTCTAACACACAGAAGCCCGAGAGTGCTAATAAGCAAGACACCTCTAAAACCGATCGCAGTGGCATTGTTTGGGATCTTGAAATATTAAGAAATTTCTCGCTACAGCTTTCTGGAAAAAAATTAATATTTTCATTCGATGGAACATGTACAGAAGCTTTCAAAGTATCCGGAACCTTGTCAATGCTCAATTTAGTTGATCCATTGTCAGCTGCTGCTTCTCCAATCGGAGGTTCGTTTGTTATAAATTGATGACTTATACATATAAATAAGAAGAGCTTATGTCATGAACATGATTTAACATCCAATTATGACATAAATCCTAATTTAACCCAACTTCATCATCTTCATAGTCGATATTTTTACTAGTGTTTTCTTTCTCCAGGTATACCGCGATATGGACGCCTTCATGGAGATATTTATGTATGCAAACATTCTACAATAGGCGAAATGATGCGTCCCATTGGTGGAATAGCCCTTATTTTAGCCCTTGTTCAAGTAGCTGAAACCAGAGACATGCTGCATATGGCGCTAACACTTTTTTCTTGTGCACTTCAACAAAATCCTCAGAATGTCAGAGACATGCAATCATATAGAGGATACCACTTGCTAGCACTTTTACTACATCCAAAAATGTCACTATTCGACATGCATTCACTCGACATCTTTTTCCAGATAGCTGCTTGTGAGGCTTCGTTTCATGGACCAAAAAAGTTGGAAAAAACTAATATTATGTCACCTGTTGAGCCTGTCAAAGAAGCCAGCTTTGAGGACCTGTCTAAGTTTCATGATGATGCTTCTTCTGGTGGTTCACATGGAGATATGGATGATTTTTTAGGGAATAAAGATGCTTTCAGTCATATCTCAGAACTCGATATAAATGTTGACTTACCAACAGAAACATCAAACTGTGTTGTTCTTTCAAATCCAGATATGGTTGAACATCTGTTACTAGATTGGACTTTGTGGGTAGCAGCAACAGTTCCAATACAAATTTCCCTTCTGGGATTTCTTGAAAATCTAGTTTCAATGCATTGGTATCGAAACCATAATCTTACAGTTTTGCGTAGGATAAACCTCGTTCAGCATCTGTTAGTGACACTTCACAGGGGTGATGTTGAAGTTCCTGTGTTAGAAAAGTTAGTCACTCTTGTAGGAGTGATTTTGAAAGATGGGTTTTTGGTTTCTGAACTGGAACATGTTGTTAGGTTTGTGATCATGACCTTTGATCCATCGGAACTGACATCAAGAAATGAGATATTAAGAGAGTCAATGGGGAAACACATTATTGTTAGAAACATGCTGCTTGAGATGCTAATTGATCTAGTAGTGACCATTACATCAGAAGAGCTTCTTGAACAATGGCATAAGATTGTCTCCTCCAAGTTGATAACTTACTTTTTTGATGAAGCAGTTCATCCTACAACTATGAGGTGGGTGATGACTCTTCTTGGTGTGTGTCTCACTTCTTCTCCTACTTTTTCTGTCAAGTTTCGGACAGGTGGCGGGTACCAAGGTCTGGTGAGGGTGCTTCCTAGCTTCTATGATTCCCCTGATATATATTACATACTGTTTTGTCTCATATTTGGGAAACCCGTTTATCCAAGATTACCTGAAGTTCGTTTGCTGGACTTTCATGCCCTTATGCCAAGTGATGGAAGTCATACAGAGTTGAAATTTCTAGAACTTTTAGATTCTGTGATTGCTATGGCAAAATCCACATTTGATAGGCTGTCCATTCGAACAATGATTGCCTATGAAACCGGTGCTGCTGGGCTTGTTGCAGAGCTTGTGGATGCATGTACAGAGATGACAGGAGAGCTTCAGGGTGAAGCTTTGATGCACAAAACTTATGCTGCCAGGCTTATGGGTGGAGATGCTTCTGCTCCTGCTGCTGCAACTTCTGTCCTTAGGTTCATGGTTGATCTTGCCAAAATCTGTCCTCCTTTTTCTGCTGTGTGCAGGAGAGCTGAGTTTCTTGAGAAGTGTGTGGATCTTTATTTCTCTTGTGTCAGGTTCTACATCTTCCCCTTGGCTTGTATGTGTATCATGTCATGGATGATTATATGGAATGACAACCTACTTTATTTATATTTTACCCATAATAGCAACATACTTGCATCTATATACATAATTAGAATGTACTTCTAACCTAAACATTGTAAATTGTCCTTAATAATCTTGTGTTTGTAAATTGTAGGTCAGCTCATGCTGTGAAGATGGCAAAAAAGCTGAAAGTGAAGTCAGAAGACAAAAATCTAAATGAGTGTGATGAAAGTCCTAGTTCTCACAATAGCTTGCCACTTGATCAGGAACACTATTCTAAAACCTCCATAAGTCTTGGAAGCTTCCCTCCAGGAACAAGTTCTGAAGATGCTCCTGTTGCTGCCACAACCAATTCAGATGGATATCAACCACATAACATAACCTCCCCCCCACTGGAATCACACAAGCCGGATGAAGTAGTTGATCAAATGTCCACTGCAGAATCTGACACTAGAGATTTCAGTTTCCATGATCAGAAAATCACTCTGGAATCAGACAAGCTGGTTGAAGAAGTTGATCAGGTGGCCATTGCAGAATCCGACACTCAAGATTTCAGTTTCCACGATCGGAAAATCACTCCGGAATCAGACAAACCGGTTGAAGTGTCCATTGCAGAATCTGACACTAAAATTTTCAGCTTAGATGATCAGAAAACCACCCCGGAATCAGACAAGCCAGTTGAAGTAGTTGACCAAGTGTCCACTACAGAATCCGACACTAAAGATTTCAGTTTCCATGGTCGCAAAACTACTCGCCAAGGAAGTTCACTGAGTTGTGTATCGTTAAACATATTTGATTCTCCATATTTATCTGAAAAAACCACCGGGGTCCACAAAGCACAATCTTCATCACAACTTTTTGCAATGAGTTCATGGCAAAGTCCCAACGAATCAAAACCCAAGTTAGCTCCATCTCCTTCCATGGCATCTTCTGTATCCATGACTCTATCTCTAAACGAATACGATACATCTTCAGACCCCAAACGAACAACCCAACTACAAAATCCTACAGACACATACTTCCCAATCAACCCACTTCTGTTACTTGATGCAGATGATTCCGGTTATGGAGGTGGGCCCTGTTCAGCAGGAGCAACTGCCATTCTGGATTTCATGGCAGAAGTTCTTTCCGATGTTGTAACTGACCAATTAAAAGCAACACCAGCAATCGAAACCATTTTGGAAAACGGTCCTTTGTACATTGATGCTGAATCTTTATTAGTTTTTCAAGGTTTGTGTCTTAGCAGACTGATGAACTTTCTAGAAAGACGAATCTTACGTGACGATGAAGAAGACGATAAGAAACTTGACAAGGTGCGATGGTCATCGAATTTAGATGCATTATGTGTTATGATTGTTGACCGTGTTTACATGGGCGCGTTTCCGGAACCTTCCGGTGTACTTAAAACCCTTGAGTTTTTATTGTCGATGCTGCAGTTAGCAAATAAAGACGGTAGAATTGAACAAGCGGGCCCACCCGGGAAAGGAATCTTATCAATAGGGAGATCAAAACAACTGGATGCTTATATACTTTCGATGTTTAAAAACATGAATCGAACGATTATGTACTGTTTTCACCCACAGTTCTTGATCTCAGTTGGAGAAGATGAACTTTTATCACGCCTGGGTTTGCAAATCGAACAGAAACAAAGATTGGTTTTCCATGGATCTGAAGATGGAGTGATTGATATCAGCACAGTGTTGCAAGTACTTGTGGCTCATAAACGATTAATCTTCTGCCCTAGTAACCCTGACAATGATCTAAATTGCTGTCTGTGTATAAACTTAACATCTCTTTTACATGATCATAGACAAAACGCACAAAACTCAGCTGTTGAGATTCTCAAATATCTTCTGCTTTACCGAAAAACCGCTTTGGAAGACCTTCTGGCCTCGAAACCGAGCCAAGGCCCGGTTTTGGATGCTTTTCATGGTGGTTTTGACAGACTTGTGACAGGGACAACATCGTCTTTTTTCGATTGGTTTAACACATCTGAGCTTCTTGTTAGCAAGACGTTAGAACAAGGTGCTGTGATCATGTGGGTCCAGTATATCTCGGGGTCTGTAAAGTTCCCGGGAGTTAGAATAAAAAACATGGATGCTCGTCGGAAAAAAGAGATTGCTAAAAAGTCAAAGGAGTCGAGAAAGTTTGACCAAAGACATTGGGAACAAATAAACGAAAGAAGAATCGCATTGGAATCGGTTTGTGATCAAATGTGTACAGAATTGAGAGTTGTGAGACAAGATAAATACGGATGGGTGCTCCATGCTGAAAGTGAATGGCAAACACATTTACAACAACTTGTACATGAACGTGGTATTTTCCCAGTTCTCAAATCGGTTTCAATCGAAGAGCCCAACTGGCAGCTTTGTCCAATCGAAGGCCCGTATCGAATGCGGAAAAAGATCGAACGGTGTAAATTAAAATTCGACATGATTGAAACGATTTTAAACGGGGAGTTTGAAGGTGGAAGAGAGTTTTTATTGACTAGGGAGAAAGACGAAATTGACCTCGGTGGGTCTGATTTTTTACCTCATGAATTGTTTGATGAGGAGTTGTATGATGATTCGGTTTTTAAAGAATCTGATAATGTGAAAGACGTGGGGGGGTCCACTAGAATCGGGTGGAATGATGGAAGAGACAGAGATGATAGTGTTTATGAAGCAAGCGTACATTCAGCTGCAGAATTCAGTATCAAATCAAATACACTTGCTCCACCTTCATTGAGAAGGGACGCTTCTATAGTTTCTGAAAACATTCGAATCACAACAACAGAGGAGAAAGTTGAGAAAGAAGTAAGTGACAACGGGGAGTATTTGATTAGACCTTATCTTGAACATAACGAGAAAATAAAATCAAAATATAATTGTGAAAGAGTCGTGAGTCTTGATAAACATGATGGGGTGTTTCTAATAGGAGAACGTTCCCTTTACATTATCGAGAATTTCTACATCGATGATTCCGGATGCATATGTGAAAAAGAAAGTGAAGATGATATCTCGGTTATCGATCGCGCTTTGGGGGTTAAAAAAGACGCGTCTTCAAGCATGACAAATTCGATGACGTCATGGGACACGAATGGGAAAGTGTCCGCTGGGGGAAGGGCGTGGGCCCACAATAGTGGAGCATGGGGGAGGGACAAGGCGATTAATAGTAGAAATGTACCTCATTTATGGCGGATGTGGAAGGTTAATACTGTCCATGAGATATCAAAACGTGATTACCAGTTACGTCCTGTTGCTGTTGAAATATTCAGCATGGATGGATGTAATGATCTTCTTGTTTTCCATAAAAAAGAGAGGGAGGAAGTTTTTAAAAATCTGAATGCAATCAATATTCCAAAAAACACCATGTATGTATGTTTGTTTTTTTTTCATCAACATAAAAGTAAAATCTTTTTATTCTTTTCTTTTTTGTTGTTGACCTGTGGAAATTTGTTTTGTTTAAAATATATGTAGGCTGGACCCGACAATTTCGGGGGCTGTGAAACAGGAAAGCACGTTTAAGATTATGGAGAAATCATTCTCAAAGATGTGGCAAAATGGGGAAATTAGTAATTTCCAGTACTTGATGCATGTTAATACACTTGCGGGCCGGGGGTATAGTGATCTTACTCAGTATCCGGTTTTCCCTTGGATTTTGTCGGATTATGAGAATGAGAATTTGGACTTCACCAATCCGGAAACATTCCGGAAGCTTGACAAGCCTATGGGATGCCAAACAATGGAGGGGGAACTGGAATTCAAGAAAAGGTTGGCCTTCTTTATTTTTTAGTAAAGTGTGGGTAAATGCAAGAAATAGCAATGCACTTTCATACTTTGAAAATCTACCCCATTTATAGGATATAGCAATGTCATGTAATTCGGTAGATCTTTCGAAGTATAATGTCTAAATAAGAAAGAAAAAAAGAAGGTGAAAGTACAATGGCTTGATAAGGAAAAATAATAATTCATAAAATACAGTAAAAGCTGGTGTAATAGAAAGAAATGAAAGTAGGTTGCTATTTGTAATGGGGTTGTTTTTGTTGGTGTCAGGTTTGAGAGCTGGGATGATCCAGAGATTCCCAAGTTTCATTACGGGTCTCACTATTCTAGTGCCGGAATTGTGCTGTTCTATCTGATAAGGCTGCCACCATTTAGTTCAGAAAATCAAAAGCTTCAGGGGGGGCAGTTTGACCATGCTGACCGACTTTTCCATAACATACATGATACTTGGTCAAGTGCTGCTGGAAAATCCAACACATCGGATGTTAAGGAATTGATCCCAGAATTCTTTTATCTGCCAGAATTCTTGGAAAACCGTTTTCATCTTGACCTCGGGGAGAAACAATCTGGAGAAAAGGTCTGTTCTCATTACTATTATTATTTTGAGTTTTGATAAATGCAAATGTAATAATTTTCAACTTCCCCAGATTGGAGATGTTGGATTGCCTCCTTGGGCCAAAGGTAGTGCTAGAGAGTTCATCAAGAAGCATAGAGAAGCTCTGGAATCTGATTATGTTTCAGAGAATTTGCATCACTGGATCGATCTTATATTTGGTTACAAACAACGAGGGAAGGTGCGTTTGTGTGTGTATTTTATAATAATAATAATGATAATTTCAATGATAAGGGGATTTAATTTCACTTGGGTTTTTTGAACAGGCGGCTGAGGAAGCAGTTAATGTTTTTTACCATTACACATACGAGGGGAGCGTAGACATTGACGCAGTAGCCGATCCCTCGATGAAAGCCGCAATTCTGGCTCAGATTAACCACTTTGGTCAAACACCGAAGCAGATTTTCCACAGGCCTCACGTGAAAAGAAAAACCGATCGAAAACACCCCCTTAATCCCCTCAAATTCTCCCCACGTCTCAACCCACACGAGATCCGTAAGATGACGTCACCAATCGCCCAAATCGTCACCCTAAACGATAAGATTCTAACAGTGGGCCCAAACAACTTTATCAAGCCCAGAACCTACACCAAATACGTCGCCTGGGGTTTCCCGGATCGGAGCTTAAGATTCATGAGCTACGATCAAGACCGCCTCCTATCCACCCATGAAAACCTTCACGGCGGCCATCAGATCCAGTGCGCGAGTGCCAGCCACGACGGTCAATTCTTAGTCACCGGCGCCGACGACGGGATGGTGTGCGTCTGGCGGATTGGAAGCTACGGTGGGCCCCGCGCACCACGAAGTTTAAACCTACAGCAGTCGCTTTGTGCCCACACCGCTAAGATCACCCGGATCTACGTCTCCCAACCCTACATGATGATTGTCAGCGGTTCCGACGACTGCACCGTCATCATGTGGGATTTGAGTTCGTTAGTTTTTCTCCGGCAGCTTCCGGAATTCCCTTTTCCGATCTCTGCTCTGTACATGAACGATTTGACCGGAGAAATCGTGACTGCTGCCGGTGTTTTGCTGGCGGTTTGGAGTGTGAACGGAGACTGTCTAGCGGTGGTGAACACGTCTCAGCTTCCGTCTGATTTGATTCTGTCGGTGGCGACTTGTACGTTTTCCGATTGGGTGGAAACGAACTGGTACATATCGGGTCATCAAAGTGGGGGGATTAAGGTATGGCAAATGGTTCATAACTGTTCGGAGACTGCCCGAACTGCCCACAAGCATCCTTCTGCTCAAGTGCATTGTGGGTTAGGGCTTAGAGGGGGTAAAGTGCCTGAATATACGTTGGTGCTGCACAAGGTGCTTAAGGGGCATAACCACCCAGTTACTGCGCTTCATCTTTCAAGTGACTTGAAGTTGTTGTTAAGTGGTGATTCAGATGGGCATTTGTTTTCTTGGACTTTGCCCGATGAGACCTTGAGAAATTCTATTAAATGGGGGTAATGTGGATTGATTTGGATATTATTAACTATTTAACCAACGAGATGTGACTTGAGTTGTGTTTTTGGTGGAGAGCCTGAAATGGTTTGGGGCTGGGGTATGGTGTCCATCCTCGATAAGATAGCACGAAAAGGGTTGGCGGAGATGGACAAGAAAGGGTCGGGGTTGGTTCAGGTGGGAGAGATCTGGCGGGAAGTGGCTCGGGGTGGGGTTGGCTTGGGGGGCATATCGGTAATTTTGAAGTTTGGTGACCGGTTGATGTGTGAAAGTGAATGAATGATTTGTTGTACATAGAAGGGGTGGATGCTGTTGAAGCCGATGTGAGTGGTGTGTATCACGAAATATGTGCATGCATTGATTCGGATGACTACGAGTGGTGCACATGTTGTTGAGTGTAATGCACCGGTTTTGACTAGGGATGTACAGTTGCCATTGTTTTTCGATTTTGTAAGTTATGTTAGTTCTTAGAGTTGTATGATTATGAGTTATCAATACAAAATCAATTTGTTTTAGTTCGTACATGTGTTTTAGGCTTTTAGCCAAGCAAATCAACCTAATATTTTTTTTATTTGTTTTCTATTTTAGAGTTGATGACTTCATCAAAAAGTTTGATTTTGGTTTATATTTTATCTTTTAATGGGTGACAAGTGTAACATTAAAAACATATTAGCCTTGTCACAGGTTACGTCACTAATCCATTAAACTCCAGATCGAAAAAATCTATGAAGATCTACAAGGATCTAGAAACAAAAAAAAGACACCTTTCGGAGAAGCCATGTGAAAAAAGTCAAGAAACCGATGTTCCCAACATCAATGAGTCTCGGAACATAACTTTCAGTCCTAATTTAATACGATTACAAGAACAGATTGAATACCTGACCCATTTAGGAAAAAGATCTGTGCTCCTTTACATCTTTGAGAATAATGCTCTGCAGTCCACATCAATACTAATCTAACAAGAAATACACTTGAGCCAAAATATACTTACAAAACTAATCATCAGAAACTTACCATATTAGCCCTACAAAATAGACATTAACAAAATACAACCCAAGACTAATAAAATGTTAAGTTTGACTTAAATATGATGTTATGACTTTTAACACAGACAACAAAAGAAAATTTTTGCTAAGCAAGAGGAGTTTCACAAAAGAGATAAGTCAATTCATTGTTTTATTCTTTTTATGAGCAGCATGAACATTAAAGAGAGACAACAAGATATTAACACCCCTAAGGAAGTCTAGGATAGAAAGAATTTACCTAAGCAAAAGAAAGAGTTGACCGATAATCTCTGGCATTACTGGATCAAAGTCCCTAGCTATCTTCCAAACAGATCTCCTTTTTGCAATGCCTTTTCAATAGCACAAGTAAATGTATGGGGCACACAACTGTTGCCGTCTACATTTGGAGAAATGGATTGGAAAAAGACTATTCGAGAGCATTTCAACAGACGTATACAACGAAATGTATTTTTAACCACTTAGCCTTGGCAAATTTGCTTTCTTTCCCTCATTCGACGGGTTCAAAGGACCAAATAAATCACAATGAAAAAGTTGGAATAAATGTATGATCATTGATAAATGAGATTTTACGTCGTTTCTAAGGAAATTCATGTCGGTCCTTTTTATGATATATTAGTATATAATTATATATATACATAGTAAGAGAAAATGAAGATCATGGAGAACAATTAACAGTCTCATAAATTTTGTTGAAATGCCAATTATATGTATACAAAAAGAAAATGTGAGTTTGCCAAACGAGAGATTCGGTGTTTAAGTTGCATCATTTCACAAAAAAAGAGCGAAGTAGTGTTGAGCGTTTGGACTAGTACCAAGACTGGAGATCTGGTTATTGGTTTTTAGTATTATCCAAATTCAGTTTGTTTGTTTGTTTGTTTTTTTTTTTTTGCAGTTTCAATCCAACCGGTTTTGAGTGCAAATTGGTTTGGACCGAAATTTTAGAATGCTTAATAATTAGTTTTTTTGTAATTTGTATTTTATAAACATTTTAGAACATGTATATCTCATTTGTTTGAAATCAAATTAACATTTTTTTTCATCGTGTAGTTTAGAATTTACACATGATTTTAGATTATAACTGTGTCATTTTTTATTTCATATTCATTGATTTAAATTCCTTCAAAATTAGGATAAATAATCACGGTTTTTTCTTTTTTTATCTAAAATGAATAATAAAAATATACATTTTTATTTTAAATGAACAGTCAAACAAAAAAACATATTCGTTTTAAGCCTCGAGATAAAACTTTAACATAAAAAAACTAACTTTTAGTAGGGGTTCAACATCATGTACCATATACAAATAAAGTTGTAACGGCCAGTGGATACAAGAACCAGAAAACTGGTACCCAAACCCGGAATCGGCCCCAGAATCCATAAGCATCAACAAGTCCAGTTTGGTCCAAATGTTGGCCCCTAAAGCGAAGTGGATCATTTCATAGCAAAAGGCCAAAAGAAATGCTAATAGTGCCTCAACCAAGAACAAGAATGATTTATGAAAAAAGAATTAATGACCACTAAAGAACACATAAATAACATATAGTATTTTTTTCTACGAAAAAAAAGGAAGTATGGTGAGGTTGATGCCATACCATGGGTGGGTCAACTAAGGAATTCGGTTCCACTGCTTAGGAATAAAAATACGAGTATTCAACCCAAATATACAAACATGTCTATTATGTATACACACACCACACCACCTTAAAACTTTTCTAAAACAAATCAAAATTACAAAAAAAAAAAAAAAAAATCTATCAAGGGTTAAATTTCATCACAAAAAAAAAAAAAAAAAAAAAAACAAATTAAAACACTATAGATGGGTTTTTGGAAAAATATAGCACTAGTCTATGAAAGCTTTGACATAACCATTCTCTCTTCTCTTCTCTTCTTCTTCTATGGAACCAGCTTCTTCTTCTTGTTGTTGTAACAATCAACCTAGCCAAAAAGGTTGTAGGGATATTACATCTCTTCCCCCACCCAATTTACCTCAAAATCTGCTTCTGCCCTTGGTTAAGTAGTAAAACCAATTGCAAACTTTTTTCCTGTTTGTTAAAATATAAAAACATGAACATGTCTTGTTATTGTTATATAACAACCATAACTTTTTTACTTATTAAAAAAAAAGCGCTTTAGTTGCATTTTGGTTGAGTTTGACCTTTTTTTTTTAATAAAACGCTTTGGGTAGTTTTCTGTTCCAGTTACTAAAACGGAAGAGGTTTGAGCAAAAGGAGTATTTTACCAACAAAAAAGCCTCTTCAACCACCCTTTTTTCTTCTTCTTTTTGGTCTACTTTGATTTCTATCGATTACATTGAAAAATCTACCAAAATAAAATATAAATATAGCAGCGAAAATTGGTTTGTATATGTATGGCATTGATTTTTCAAAAGTAAAATGTAAAAAAAATTAATGGAAGTAGATTGGTATTTGTTGTTACCTGATTGGATTATTGCTGAACTGATCGGTGTATCTGAAGTATCCAGTCAACGTAACCATTCATACCACCAACCGCATCCTCAACAAGATTTGAAAGCAAAAAGAAAGCTTCACGAGGCTGTTCCCCTTGTCTCACAACATGACATAAAGGATAATACGATGCATCTGCACCTCTAAGTTTCTTTAGTATCCCCATCAGCTTTCTTGACATCTCATTATCACGTTCCCCAAGGCTTACCTGAATTTTTTATCAACTAAAATCAATAAACCTCATACATACTATTACTCTTTATTCTTTAAATACAACATCTGTGACTTCACTTGAGTATAAATATAACAGATACATAAAAAAAAATAAAAAAAATAAAAAAAAAAAACCTTTGAGAAATCTGTAGCAAAATCTTCCCCAACCAGATTCCTGGAAATATCAGGGGATAGCATTTGACCAAACCACACAACCAAACGAAAACCATCATCATATATATAAATCCCTCGAGAATCCAAGCTCTCTGCAGCAAGTGGCAGTCTTCTACAAACTTTCTCAAACTCATCACCATGTCCACTCCCCTGCACATAACTCCCACACACTCTTTATTTTAATTTTTAAAATATAGCTACGTTGTTATTATGGGTTGTTGGTATAGCAAGACTGAAGTATGAGAAAAAAAAAAAAAAAAAGTTTACCTTGACAAGAAAGTCGTCGACACGTAACAAACTAGGGTACAAAAGCTTTAACATCTTTTTAACAGGCAAAGCCATCATGGTGAAACCAGCTGCACACCTTTCATCAAGCTGTGAATCAGCATAGCCACCACGAAGTGCTGTTGATTTACATAAAGCCAATCCGTATAAAGGTAAATATTTTAATGACTCTGGGTAGATCATGCGTGTTCCCACACGGTGTTGAACCGCATACAGATTACGATATTCTTTAAGGGCTTTCACGATTCTTAGCTGGATCGCGTTACGCGCCTCCTCCAGTTTGTACGACAAAGATTTTTCAATCGCTACAACACATAATTAAAATTTTAAATATACTATTATATAACTTCTTCTTTTTTTTTTCTTAAAAAAAAATAAAAAGAAAAAATCTGGTTACCTAATCTACCAAGCAAAGAAACAATGGCACCGGTATCTGCCTGGCGATACATCTCTCCTAAATCAGCAACCACTGATGCAGCTGCAGTGTGTACTCTGATACGTCTTTCACCCGAAGATGAGGTGTGTCTTTCAATTCATGTTAAGTATTTTATTTGTAAACAATTAGATTCTTGTTTGTTGGTTATATTTTTTATATATTTATTCCAAAATATGTGGAAACTTGGAAAAAGTGAAGGATACAATAAAGCAACTTGGAAATAGACAATCTGAGTTGTGAGTAATGTCTCTTCAAGAGCAAACTGCATTGCATAAGCTTTGTCACAGTCAACAGCTGGAAGTGCTAATAGATCTGTGGATCTTAACATAAAGTTTCCATGATATGAAGTGAAACGAACTCCTATATATAACACAATTTAACAAAAATAAATTAATTTCATCAAGATTTTATAAAAGCAATGAAATCTGTCAAAAGAATTGCAAATTAATTCCACCACCAAAAACACGTTGAGACTAACCTTTCCCACATCTGATGCGCATTACAGCTTCCCAAGCAGTTTCTCTAGTGAGGTCTCTAGCCAACTCATGTCTCAATTTGTCTTTATGGATGGCAGAATGAAAGCTTGGATAGTAATAGACTTGACCACCTGTGTATTTCGCCAAAGTACCTAAAAACAAAACAATAAATTAATATTTTTTTTTTTATCGAGTAAAAACAAAAAAGTAAGTTAACTAACTAAGGGTAATTAATTAATATGAGTAGATACCTAGCGAAGCTATATCAGTGTACTTGTCACTAAAGGCATAAACATTGACTGCAACTTGATACTTAGTAAAATCAGCAGCCATTTGTTTATAAAAAGGATCTTCTGGTATTCTCAAAGCATGTTCCCTATCTGTCCCATATGCCCGAATATCATCTCCTCTCAACCTTAACCTACCCACACCAAGTGATGGAAGACTACTTTGAAAAATTAACAATTTCCCTCCCAGTTGACTCTGCATCAAACAAAAAAAGCCTATGATGGTCAATGGTCAATACAGACTACCAAGTTTTTAAGTGGTGTAGGACTGAGGAAACTAACCATAACCATGAAAGCTGCTTTAAGTGCAGGCCCAAAAGCAGATTCCACATTCACATTGTCCTGAAACATGGATGGCAAGCTGTCCAAGAATGCATCCACCACAGTTCTGGATTCTGATAAGTTCACAAGGAGATCATCTGGCAACGGAATAAATATATCATCCAAATCAGAGACAACCATCATTTGAGGTTGTGTCAAAGATGACTGCCAATCCAAACAAACAAAAAAAAAAGTTCAACATCAGTTAGCAAAATGTTAGAGAAAGGGTAAACATGTTTTGAGAATTTCAGGCCATTTAATACTTGCCTTCATATTGTAAAAATGAATTGTGCTGTCAAAAGTTATGAACCCAATCTGTGTTCTGGTGCTGCCTGGCAACTTATCCAAACAAGACTTGATGGTTTGTCCAATCACCTAAAAAAAATATACATGATATTTTACATAAGGTATAAAAATATATATATATATATATATAAATAATTATAAACATATCAAGATTACAACAGGCATTACCTCAAGCATTCCGCTTTTAACGGAATATATCGATACATCGATCAGGAAAAAGTATAGTGGTGGCATTGGTGGTCGCACCATGTATTCAGCTGGAGCAACGAATTCCACACAACCCTTTGTAAGCTCAGGATGTTGATCTAAATCAACTCTTTTTCCGGTGGCATCCAAATGGGCAAAATAGTCATTTTGCACTGTACATTATGATAGAAATTGATTAGCATTAGCATGACCATATTAGGAACCTCAGTTGTTAAAAGGGAACTTGTTAGTCTCACTGTTATGATGTTAGATTTGATGATGTCATGTTGGTAGTTTAGGCTGTCAGTTTGAACCTACTCAATAGTCATTTAGTCTATGTGATGATATATTGACATTTTCAGTTATGAGAAACAGTAGATATATTGTTACAATGGATTTAAAGCATTATTACCATCATTGAGCAAGGCACATATATTGCATCGCCACTTTCTTCCACCATCAGTAAAAGTCACATAAGGGTTCACATATGTACGGCATCTTCTACAACGCACAATACCTGTTGTGGCAAAATTAACAATTGGCACTTCCTCCTGAGAAAAAATAAATAAATTTAACATTATATAATAAAAAAGATTATATTTTTATTGTAATTGCTCCGACTGTATAGATGCTCACCCCTTCAGGAGCTTCTGCCAGTGGACAAACAACTGCTCCAAGAGGCAAGTGCCACCTGGAAACAAGAGACTGAGAATTTGGTATGGCACTAGTTGTAAGCCTCAGATATCTAGAATTGCAGTTCATTGGATACATTTCAGCAAAAGAACTTGGTTCTACATCACCCTCCAATGGTCTTGGCAACACTTTAGTATCAAGCCCAGCATCAAAAGATCCTGGGACAGACCCAATAGAAAGTGAGCTGAAGTCTTCTACCAATCCTTGCATACCTCCCGTTGGAGGTGTGGACCCTCCTACATACATTCCTAGAGGAGATGCAACCGGTGGGGTTGATCCATAACCACCTTGAAAGGGAGCAGATGTGGTGGGCTGAGGTGGAGCATATCCTCCTGGTGGGGGTGGGGTTGGTCCAAAACCACCTTGAAAGGGGGCAGATGTGGTGGGCTGAGGTGGAGCATAACCTCCTGGTGGGGGTGGGGTTGGTCCAAAACCACCTTGAAAGGGGGTGGATGTGGTGGGCTGAGGTGGAGCATAACCTCCTGGTGCTGTTGGTGTTGCTGTGTTACTCTGCATACCCGGATAGCCAGGCCAAGGAGATGATGAGGTGGCACGGACAGCAGCAGGATGAGCTGGACCCATTGAAGGTTGGGGTTGCTGCATATTTGAGTTGGAAAGCATACCATTCATGGTTTGAGGTGGAGAACCCATAGGCATTGGTGGTGGTATCTGGGGTTGATGATTTTGGAAACTTGGAGGTCTGATTGTTGTTGGAGGCAATATTGGTTGTCCAACAGGTGAAGTACGTGGTGGAGGTGCCTGGAATGGTGGAGTTGGGAACCGCTGGAAAGGTCCGGTGGTTGGTGGGCCATATGGAGGAGTAGGTCTAGCAGTTTGCATGGGTCTAAAACCAGGAGCTTCTGGTCCAACCACAGGCCCAGAAGGAAAAGATGGTGCTGTACTTGGGGGAGACATTGGCCTGAAAGCAGAGCTAGCTACAGGACGAGATGATGAAAAAGGTGTGTTGCTTTGAGGAGGGGCAAAAGGTGTAGCAGCTGGCCTTGGATAGTTATTTGCATGGTTGGGATTTTCAGTCCCCATAGGTTATTGTTTGGCTTCTGTAAATGATCTGCAAGAACATGGAACTGAAGCACGTCATTGTGGATAAAGCCAATAGCAATATGTGCAAAGCTTTGCTACAGTGAATCGGTGATACTGGGGTATGAGAATTGTCATGAAATAGTAGTCAGTTCACCATGTACCTAAACCTGGGATCATATTTCCCATGGCTTACACATAATAGAAGCAAATAAGTTCGCTTTCTGAACTAAACAAGTTTCAATTCCAACTAAAATCAAATTTCTCATGTTTTAGTTAGCTTACTGATACTAGTACTACACCTGTCATTGAACTGGACATCCAAACAGACAGTTTAAAATAACAGAACCAGTATTAATTCAAGGCTTGCAAATATGAATGAAGATAGATTACGCACAACAAAATCGAATTTCTCAATTTACTAGTGGTCAATCCATAAACCTAAACCTGATCTTCACCAGTAAATTCAATTTTAGTGCAATTAAGCCAAGTATCCGTCAATTAGGCAACAAGACTCCGAGCAAATGTTGAATCTCGTTAAGAATTGAGCAAGAACGAAATCAAGAACACATCGGTAGTGTCGCCGAGAGTTACGCGAAAGAAATTACCTGATCGCAGAGATCTAGCAGAAGAGCGACGGAGATCGGCGATGGAGATGAGTACGTCGACTGCAAGTGTTCTCTGATACTTGGACGGTGATTTGGATTTCGGAAGAACTACCAAATTCTCCGTCTTCGTTTCAATACCAAAATAGCATTTCTCCTTTTCCTGGTTATTAATTATTAACGACGAACTATTTAAAAAAAATAATATTAAAGTTGTATTATATATTGATTTTTATGGGAATATTTTAAAAAATTAAGTGCTTTTTAGAACTTTTATAATTTAAATTTGTAAGGATTAATTTTCAATATTGAAAAAAAAAATATATTTATTACTTTTAGGATAATTTAAATTTACTTATTAATTCTTTTTATTATCATAGGCTATGGATCTTTTTAGAAATTACATAATAGAATTGTCTAATACTTAAAATGTTTTATAGCCTATGAGGTTGCTTGTTAATTGTTGTTCATAATCTATATTGATATTAATTAGTTATTTGATAAGTACGTTAGGTTGCATACTCTCAAAATTAAATATTTGTAGATTGTTTGATTTGGTGTTATCGCACAGCTATCGTCTGAGTCTAACTGTTGTTGTGTCAGATCTTTCCGTCGACAAATAGTTTGATTTTGGTGACATGTAATCGTATTCGCCAGATAACTAGTTAATATTGGTAGAAGTTATCCCTCGGCTAATAGCAGTGTAGTAGCAGGAGTCCTAGAAGAAAATCTAGGAACGTGAGTAATTAGGCCCTTGTAGCACTAGGTATGCGAAAAGGCCTAACAGTAACAGAGCGTGGTGACTTGGAAACATTGGGGAAATTCTTGGATCTTGTATGAATAGTTGTGGAAGGTGGTATAGGCTTGTACTATTGGAAGCACATGATCCATACATGAATAAAGAAAAGTCACAAGGTCACTAAGGAACTATAAAGGGTTTGAAATTCATATTAAACTATTTCTATCTCCATCTTCAACATGTTAATGATCACTAGAGCATGTGATTTTGGTTCTGGATCAGACGGTCCATGTCCGAGCGAGACTGACTGATATACATGATTAGATAGAGGTAACAATATTAGCAAATGTAAGAGAAATGATTCTAGAAATGTTTGGAACTATTAAGACTGAATTAATAGCCCTATTTGATGAGCGGTATTGTGACAACCCAAAAATTTCCATTCGGTAAAACCATCCACTACAATTGAAGTCAAATATGTATCAACTAACTATCAAACTTTTGGGATAAGTTTGAGTGTTTTAAGGTTAGTGCTCCAGAGGATATCAGGAGAGAGGATACACTAGGGTTTAATATGTTGCAATAAGTGCCCAAACCTTCAAGAGTTTGGAATATTACAGTCCAAAAATGGTATTCGGACCAAAAACCCTCAAGGCTATATTAAGATAATTTAGTCATTTTGGATTCATTTGTTACATTTCTAGCTAGAGAAAAGTCGATTTTCTCTCTCAAGGATCTTCACCCGATCACCCCCAACTGTGAGTACTTCAATCTAGAGTGTATATAAGTGTGTTATATGCCTTCATAACATGAAAATCAAGCCAAAACAACAAGATTTGGGAGTTTACCGCCCAAGAACATCTTGGAGAGTAAACTCCTTTATAAGGGCCAAAGTGTGCCCAATGTCCCTCCAAGCCTTGGGACTAAACCTAGGGACTACCATTACTTGCTTTAGACCCCCAAAACATTAAGAAACAAGACTAGAAGTGAGTTCACAACCAAGGAAGTTCTTGGGCCGTAAACTCCATTTTAGGGTGCCAAAATGCCCTAAATGCCTTCCATAAGCCAAGAGACAAGCATAGAACTTTACCTTGATGTTTCTAGGACCCAAAACAATCAAAATATCATCACCCATAAGTGTTTACGGCCGCAAACACATGACCAAATGGTCCATGGGCCATAAACTCAAGATAGAGGTGTTTTGATGCCGCAAACACTTCCAAGGGCTTAGGCATGAATTTAGAATGCTTCTTTATGACCTTTAGGACCCTCATAAGTATATTTGGCCATGATTTTACGGTAGTAAACTCATTTGGGCCGTGAACACCCCAAAAGTGCCAAAAGAAGTGGTCTTTCTCATCCTAGGGTAGAGCTAATGTCCCTAAATCACCCCCTAGACTTCAAACTTGCACTAACCCATGAGTAACCATGAGTTTACGGCCGTAAAATCCCTTGGGCCGTGAACTCATGGTAGTAAACTCATATAAGTGCCTTTATACCTTCCTATGTTGAATCACATGTGATTCCAACACTTGGTTAAGGTGTTTCCTAGTCCCGGAAGGTGTTTCCTTTCATATAGTTGTTGTAAACACTATATTTATGTCAATATGTGTCCTTATATGTCATTTAGGACTTATTGTGTCTCGGGACTTCATTCGTGGAGCTTCTCATCCTTACACGCATACCCGTTTGAATCACCCACATTAGGTGAGTTCATACCCCGTAATGAATCTTTTAACTATTTTAATTATTTTAAGGGGGGGGGGGGGATACAAGTTGAACACAATGATAATTGTGTAAATGTTTGTTATAAACATCTTTCAAAATGTTACTTATGTTATTTATAAGTTGTTAAAACATTTCAAAACTCTTTTAAAGGTTATGTTACTTTATAGTTATACAAAACTCCATTTTTAAAGTATAAGCATAACTTTGTAGATAAATGAGTCTTTTCAGTAACAGTCCAGTTAGAGCATTAGTAAGCTATTATAGGTATAGTTTAAGAGAATGCTATTCATTACTTCTAGTACAATGAAGCACACACATAACAGAACAGAACAGAAGTACGGAACATAATAGAACAATACCAGATTAGAACATAACAAACAAGTAAATTTGCTATAGCATGATAACACGCATACATGATCTATCTTTAATGTGAAATACACGGCTTGCATGGATTTGCTCGGGTCGCGTATGGTTCCCTCAATCTCCATACATGAGAGCGGTTAGTAGGGGTTCCAGCTTTCACATTATGACCGTAATAAAACACACATATGTTTTTAGGTTGTTAGTACCTCCGTATGTCATTATAAACGACATCAGGGTACTCATTTCTCCCATTACTTTCATAAAGTGTCGGTAACAATTGAAGGTTAATCTATTCTCTATTCGAGATAGGTTATAAACTAGGGAGAATGTATTTTTCAGTTGATAAAGGAACAGTAGAGTCTTGGTAGAAGACTGCTTTCATAACAGTAGAGGCTTGGTAGAAGACTGCTTTCATAATAGTAGAGTCTTGGTAGAAGACTGCTTTCAAAACAGTAGGGTCTTGGTAGAAGACTACTTTCAAAACAATTGAGTCTTGGTAGAAGGCTACTTTTAAAAAGTTAGAACCATGATGCTAACCTTATGATTTCGTAATGTATACACTATAGGATACATATATGTTAAGTAGATTCCGACAACTAATAGGATGTGTGTTCTTCGCTGTACGTCCTGTTCCCGTTGGATGTGGGTTTACACCGAGGTCACCCAATCTATTATCTACCCGAATCTATATATATATATATATATATATATATATATATATTTATGCTTAGTATACATTAAGTCATCATAAGGGTACCAGGTATGGATCAGGTCATAGGACACAGGGTCAATGCACAGTTTTTCTTGTACAAAACTTTCGTTTCAAAGTCAGTACTTTTGATATACAAAACTAGCGATTTCCCAGTTAAGGGCTTAATCCATTTTATTAAGCCAGTACAATTTTAAAGACTTTAAGTGAGTTAACTCTATAATACCTTAGTTTATACACCATGTTTATATAAGACTAGTATCCGACAGCTAGTAGGATGTGTACTCTTCGCTGTACGTCCTGTTCCCGTTGGATGTGGGCTTACACCGAGGTCACCCAATCTACTATCTACCCGATATCAAATTATATATAGCAGTATAAACAAAGCTATTATAAAAGTAATCACCATAGTCAATATTTTATTATAAGAAATATAGGTTTTCTTAAAAGGAACTCTTCATTAGATATAAAGGAACCATTACAAATAACTCCATGAGTAACAAGTGAATACACCAAGGTTATATATGACAACGATCTAACAACCAATGGAATATGTGCTATCCGCCTTACTTACTGTACCCCGTCGGGTTGTAGGTTGAGGGCAGATGTGCATAATCGATTGTTTGTTTATTCCAAGTATATATAACTTGTACCCACTTATTACGCATAGAAAGGCTTGTAGTGATATTTTACTCAACTCCCATTTTAAGTAGGAAATATATGATTTTCTAGAGGAACAAGCAAACTTTACAAAACAACACCTTACAGCTTACAGTACTTTACATATACATTTTCAACCACATTTTTACAACTTACTCACATCACTAAAATCTTATGAACTCACCAGCTTAATTGCTGATAAACTCTTTCAAATAACTTGTATTCTCAGGAGACTATTAGACAGGTGCTCGTGCTGGGACTTCAGAAGATGGAGCATTATAGCTTCAAGTCTTGTTTTTTTATTTGTTTATGACTTCTATGTTTTGTGAACACATACATTGTAAACACTTTCTTTCTAAATGAAATGGTTGTTCATTACTTGCTTACCATATACATATCTCGTGATACTTGACATAACGTCCTCCACCCCCGAACGTTTCCGCCGTTCCGGTTTTGGGGTGTGACAGATTGGTATCAGAGCATTGTTTATAGTGAACTAAGTGTATCAACCGATAAAAGATATACGTCTATAAATACAATGGGACTTAAGTGCTCTGGATAATGATATATTTTAGATTATAACTTCAAGTTATAAAAATATACCTACTTGCTCATACATGTACATAATAGAACTAGGATCACGAGGAGAACAGAACTAAAAGCATTTAAAGGTTGGGCACTGTCGTCAACCCGAGTAGTTATGCAATCATAGCTAGGATCAATATAGCCTGATCAACTATATTCATTCGAGATGTGACCAACATGTGTTTGGGAATGATGTAGTGTTGCAACAGGGTTAAAACTTACCAGAACACCAGTCAAGAGAACGCCATAACAAGTACAGTTAGAGTTAGAGTACTATGGGAGTATTCTATGATATAATAGCGCGATAACAAGTCTAGAACATAACAAGTACATTACGTTAGGATACTATAGGAGTATTTTAGTCCAGATACATAACTTATGTGATAACTTAAAAGACCCTTGCGGATAGGTCTATAATCTTACAGGGTATATTCATAAAGTTTTATATATAATCAAGACCTTATAGACATAGAATCTGTGACCGACGCTTCGCTATCCATTCCTTTTAAGGAAGTAGTGTTGAGGTGGGATCAATTGTTCGAAGGTCTATTTGATCTTCAATTATATACAATACCAACTGGTATACCTAGTATTATTATAGGAATATTCCGTAAGGATCACCCCATAAAGTTACCTTAAAGCTCATAGATTCTTTAGTCACTTTCATTCTCGCACGACAAGCCCAGATAAACGTAACCACTTCCTCCGTGTAGACAACAGAAGAGTTCAGGATGAACGAGGACAAGTTCATGAGAAGTTTTTCAAGGAAAGATCAGCCGAAGTAACCAAAACGTCTTACGCGTCACACTAATAAATATTAACTAGGTTAATTTAGCGAGCGAGTGGAAACACTGCTCACATTACATGTGTTAGAATTTTTTTTTTCATACATGCAGCTGGTAACAGTTATTCAGGAAACATATATTCATTCGAGGATAGTTATTTCGAATTCATAGAGTTTATTAGGTATAGACTCATTTATGAATTTTCCTAGAACCCTGTGGAAGCCAGGACCCGATACATCCAGAACTAGGATAACTTTGTCTTTTCAGCTTTCAGCTTGTGTCCGTTGCTATAGACTTATTCTGTCTCATCTTTGTTTTCTTTTAGCAAAGATGCCTCCTCGCAGATCACCCAGACACGCTACTCCGATAGCTCCCATACCTTCTCCACAAATTGATGCAGCGACTCTGAACGCTGCAGTGGCCGAGGCTGTGGCAACAGCCATGGCACAATATCACTCCACCAGTACAGGTGGAGGCGAAATGCCTACCGATTCTACTCAAGGTGAGGTCCATGTGTGCCAGGGAGAGTTCTCCTACAAGGACTTCACCAGATGTCAACCACTGTCCTTTAAAGGGACTGAAGGAGTCATTGCCCTCCTGCAATGGTTCGAGAAAACAGAGTCGGTCTTCGAAATCTGTTTATGCCCCGACGGAAGCAAAGTGAAGTTTGCTGCCTGCACCTTCGATGGCAAGGCCCTAACATGGTGGAACAGCCATGTTAAGTCACTGACCCTATCAGTGGCAAACTCCATAGGTTGGGAAAACCTAAAGGAGTTAATACGGGAAGAATACTGCCTGTTAGGCAAGATTCAAAAACTGGAACAAGAGCTGTGGGATCTCACTATGGTCGGCTCAGACATAGTGACCTACATGGACCAGTTCATCGAACTAGCAGCTCTATGCCCCGAGATGATTACCTCGGAGAGCAAGAAGATAGAAAGATACATTTGGGGTCTGACTGCTCCGACCTAAGGAAATGTGTTGTCTTCTAACCCAGCCACGTTCGCTAGTGCTAAACGCTTGGCTCAACGACTCATCGATCATGGAGTCCGCCACAGCGTAAAAGTCCCTATTCCCGAGTCATCAAGGGAAGAGGACTATAATCAAGAGTCGGAGAATAAGAGAAAGAAGAAGCGAACAACACAAGACATCTCGCAAGAACAACAAGCAAGTACTATGTACGCCGCAACGACGCCTACTGATTCAGCATCTGCCAGTCGTTATGCTGGAAACCTTCCAAAGTGTGGAAAGTGCAACTTTCACCACACTGGAGTGTGCCGAGAAATGCAGTGTCTGAACTGCCACAGAAAGGGACACACAATCCGTTACTGCAGGGCACCGGCTCAACCGATCTCCCAAGTCCTCAGAGCTGAAGAAAACCGAGCCTGTTATGACTGTGGTGAAAATGGACACATTAAGAGGGACTGCCCAATAATCAAGAACTCAGGCGCGGATGGGCGTATTCTGATGATCACCGCAGGAGAATCTACCTCAGAGTCGTCGACGAGTAGTGGTACGTTTTCAAAATAATACTTACTTTTAAAAAAAATTATTTATATTCATATAAGATTAAAATTGGGGATGACACTTAAAAGTAACAATAACAACTCACATGATGAAATAGGTCGTAATATTCAAGAGAACTAAAAGATCCCTTAGAGAAGCTATTATGACTCACCATATACATCAGGGTTGTGCGCAACTGAGATGTCGCAGACTTAGAGTGAGTGACTCCGCTTAGGTCCCCTTTTCCTTAATTGGTTGAGGATTTGAGGCAGAGATGCTCAGTCGACTGCCTAGCTCATCTTAAGTATTCACAACTTGTATATGACGGGCGGTAGTAGTGGTACCATAGGGGATCATGGCATAAAAGTATCCCTTCAGTAAATAAATCACTTTTATTTGTATGTATGCGCACATAGCGGTACGATACATAGGAGTGTTAATTTCAAAATAGAAAAAAGGAAACTCGAGATCAGTTACAAGGAGTACATTGTTGAACATACTAGGAGTACAGTACTAAGCATATCAGGGATACATCATCGTTCATCAGACGTTTCTTTCATTTGACCAAAACTTTGTTCGGTATAGAGTCCGTTGTTTTTCTTTCGTCATGAGTTGGCGTGGTCTTCACCATACTGAAGCCATATGTTTCTATCGCCTCGATTGACAGGTTCTCGAAACTTTCGTCATTCGTATCGAAGGTCCGACCTAAACCTAAACTTTATCTTTCGCATTCTAAACCCTCGAAGTACTCATGCGAAGAGTATTTGTCCTCCGAAGCCTTATCGTCAGATGTCCGCAGACCGTCACGAAATACCACTCGTCCAACAGACCAATGTTCGAGCATAGAGGCTATGGACGAATACAACCCGCCTATTATTTTCAAATGTATACGCAAGGGTGGTATATGAGTGTGATTACGCAGACCTAGTATGTGTGTTTCTGCCCAATCTCCTGTTTTCCCCGTGGGTTGTGGACCTGGGGCAGAGTCGCACATCCGACAGTCCTACTAACCTTAATCATATACGGCTTGTATACGCGAGGTAATGATAGATAGACCAAGTATGAATCCTATCAAGAACACCAGGGCAAAGTTGCCAGGTCTACGAGTGAGTATTCTACAAAGCAGAAGAGCTCAACCCCCAATAGTAACGTTAAGAGAGCGAATTTCGGGACGAAATTCATTTTAACGGAGGGATGATGTGACAACCCAAAAATTTCCATTCGGTAAAACCATCCACTACAATCGAAGTCAAATCTGTATCAACTAACTATCAAACTTTTGGGATAAGTTTGAGTGTTTTAAGCTTAGTGCTCCAGAGGATATTAGGAGAGAGGATACACTAGGGTTTAATATGTTGCAATAAGTGCCCAAACCTTCAAGAGTTTGGAATATTACAGTCCAAAAATGGTATTCGGACCAAAAACCCTCAATGCTATATAAATAAAATTTAGCAATTTTGGATTCATTTGTTACATTTCTAGCTAGAGAAAAGTCGATTTTCTCTCTCAAGGATCTTCACCCGATCACCCCCAACTGTGAGTACTTCAACCTAGAGTGTATATAAGTGTGTTATATGCCTTCATAACATGAAAATCAATCCAAAACAACAAGATTTGGGAGTTTACCGCCCAAGAACATCTTGGAGAGTAAACTCCTTTATAAGGGCCAAAGTGTGCCCAATGTCCCTCCAAGCCTTGGGACTAAACCTAGGGACTACCATTACTTGCTTTAGACCCCCAAAACATTATGAAACAAGGCTAGAAGTGAGTTCACGGCCAAGGAAGTTCTTGGGCCGTGAACTCCATTTTAGGGTGCCAAAATGCCCTAAATGCCTTCCATAAGCCAAGAGACAAGCATAGAACTTTACCTTGATGTGTCTAGGACCCAAAACTATCAAAATATCATCACCCATAAGTGTTTACGGCCGCAAACACATGACCAAATGGTCCATGGGCCATACCAAAATAGCATTTCTCCTTTTCCTGGTTATTAATTATTAACGAAGAACTATTTAAAAAAAATAATATTAAAGTTGTATTATATATTGATTTTTATGGGAATATTTTAAAAAATTAAGTGCTTTTTAGAAATTTTATAATTTAAATTTGTAAGGATTAATTTTCAATATTGAAAAAAAAAATATATATTTATTACTTTTAGGATAATTTAAATTTACTTATTAATTCTTTTTATTATCATAGGCTATGGATCTTTTTAGAAATTACATAATAGAATTGTCTAATACTTAAAATGTTTTATAGCCTATGAGGTTGCTTGTTAATTGTTGTTCATAACCTATATTGATATTAATTAGTTATTTGATAAGTACGTTAGGTTGCATACTCTCAAAATTAAATATTTGTAGATTGTTTGATTTGGTGTTATCGCACAGCTATCGTCTGAGTCTAACTGTTGTTGTATCAGATCTTTCCGTCGACAGATAGTTTGATTTTGGTGACATGTAATCGTATTCGCCAGATAACTAGTTAATATTGGTAGAAGTTATCCCTCGGCTAATAGCAGTGTAGTAGCAGGAGTCCTAGAAGAAAATCTAGGAACGTGAGTAATTAGGCCCTTGTAGCACTAGGTATGCGAAAAGGCCTAACAGTAACAGAGCGTGGTGACTTGGAAACATTGGGGAAATTCTTGGATCTTGTATGAATAGTTGTGGAAGGTGGTATAGGCTTGTACTATTGGAAGCACATGATCCATACATGAATAAAGAAAAGTCACAAGGTCACTAAGGAACTATAAAGGGTTTGAAATTCATATTAAACTATTCCTATCTCCATCTTCAACATGTTAATGATCACTAGAGCATGTGATTTTGGTTCTGGATCAGACGGTCCATGTCCGAGCGAGACTGACTGATATACATGATTAGATAGAGGTAACAATATTAGCAAATGTAAGAGAAATGATTCTAGAAATGTTTGGAACTATTAAGACTGAATTAATAGCCCTATTTGATGAGCGGTATTGTGACAACCCAAAAATTTCCATTCGGTAAAACCATCCACTACAATTGAAGTCAAATATGTATCAACTAACTATCAAACTTTTGGGATAAGTTTGAGTGTTTTAAGGTTAGTGCTCCAGAGGATATCAGGAGAGAGGATACACTAGGGTTTAATATGTTGCAATAAGTGCCCAAACCTTCAAGAGTTTGGAATATTACAGTCCAAAAATGGTATTCGGACCAAAAACCCTCAAGGCTATATTAAGATAATTTAGTCATTTTGGATTCATTTGTTACATTTCTAGCTAGAGAAAAGTCGATTTTCTCTCTCAAGGATCTTCACCCGATCACCCCCAACTGTGAGTACTTCAATCTAGAGTGTATATAAGTGTGTTATATGCCTTCATAACATGAAAATCAAGCCAAAACAACAAGATTTGGGAGTTTACCGCCCAAGAACATCTTGGAGAGTAAACTCCTTTATAAGGGCCAAAGTGTGCCCAATGTCCCTCCAAGCCTTGGGACTAAACCTAGGGACTACCATTACTTGCTTTAGGCCCCGTTTGTTTACCTCTTAATTGCAAAATTAAGAGGTAATGTCTTAAAATTTCAGATTCAGAGTGTTTGTTTGAGTATTAATTTTTACCTCTTAAACTAAAAGATGCCTCTTATTTTTTCAGATATCAAAAGAAGTCTGAAAAATAAAAAAAACGGGACGCTTCCTAATTTGCCCTAGATTAATCGACCGCCTCCTCTTCTGTCTTCACTTCGCTTCGCTGCTTGTCCGTGTATTCTTCTTATCGACGAAAACCCAATCGTCGACCAATCCTACCTCCGGCGCCATCATCGACAGGATCTCCATCTCTTGCGTCGCTGCCATCATCGATATATCTCCATCTCCTCCGACTGCAACAGGTATGCTTCCGCCTCATCTTCTTTCTGTTTCATTCTTCTTTCCCTCTCAATAATAATGGCAGCGAACTATGGTCATCGGATTAGAGATACTAATTACCAAAATTACTTGCAGCGATTGTAATAATAATAATGGAAGCAGCTATCTTGGAGTTTATTTCTACTGATTAATTCCTAACGTATAAAGTATAGCCGATTCTTCTACAGAATTTGTTTGCCGCCTTCAATCAAGGTTTTTTTTTTGTCAAATATTTTTACTTTTCGTTCTATATTTCAATTTCGCTTGGTTGATTAATTTTAATATCTAGGGTTTAATGGCCCATATCTACGAAATTCCAGTACTTGTTCATAGGTTTAATTGAAATAATGATTTAAATAGCTTTGTTCAATCAAAAGCTATTTTTGACGTTAGGCTTGATTTTGATGTTCAATTTTGATGTCATATGATCCAATGTTGATGAAATTTTGAAGTTATATGTTCAATTTTGATGGTAGGCTTGATTGTGTTTAAGGAATATGATGAAATTTTGATGTAATATGTTCAATTTTAATGTCATATGATCGAATGTTGATGTTGGATTTTTAATATGCATTATTTTTGTTGTTGTTATCATGAAATATCCATATTTGTGTTTGATGTTATAGTGAAATCATATATATTCTTGCTTATATCATGAAATATCCATTAGTTTTATTGAATTTTACACTTGTTTTGTTGAAATAGTTGTTGACAATGTGCATTAGTTATGTTGTTGTTATCATGAAATATCCATATTTGTGTTTGATATTACAGTGAAATCATATATATTCTTGCTTATATCATGAAATTGTACACTTGTGTTGTTGAAATAGTTGTTGACAAGGTGCTTTTATGTTGCTTAAATTGTTATTGAAAAAGTGTTTTTGCAATGTTTAACTTGTTGTTAAAACATGCATTTTTTTTGTTGAATTGATCAAAGAAATGGGAGAAAAGAAGGATAGGATTAGCTGGAAGGTTGAAGGTGTAGAAAAAACGTTTCTAGAAGCTTGTTTACGTGAAGTTACGGTCAATGGGCGGGAAGGGAGTAGTTTGAAAGCATTATCTTCGAGGAATGTAGCTGAAACATTAAAAATTGAACACAACTTTATTGCGGACCAAAAACAAATGAAGAACCGCTATGACTATCTAAAGTCAAAGTTTGGTGCTTTTTTGAAGTTAAAAAACAAAACCGGCAACGTGTACAATTCAACAACCAATACCTTCAACATTTCCAAAGAAGAATGGGAACTAGAATCGAAGGTATTTTTTTAGTTATAAAAAACATATTATCATATTTAAGTAATAAAATATTTTTTCCAAACAGTCAAACAAACATGTGGATTCTTTGAGACGCACGCCACTATCCTACCCCGACCTTTGCACACAGTTGTTTGAAGGCGCAACTGCGACATGCATAAATAGTTGGGGGCCAAATTCTACCCTTCCTCGTCCTACTCAAGAGTCAAGCCACTATAGTTTGCATGACTTTGATGACATCGATTGCACTCAACAAGAAACTGTAGGTCTCAGTGACGAGTCATCCGCTCAATCAAAAAAACAAAAGACTACAGATACGGCAAAGAGTCAAAATAAGGGTAAAGATGCATCCAATTCAAGATTGCTTGAAATCGGTGAAGATATTGCCACGGTTGCTAAAATATTTGTGGAAAAGCATTCTTCTTCAAATTTGGATGCGTGTATGGAAAATTGGAGAAGTTAGGATGGGGAATATTTGATCCAAGATACACTACTGCTGTTGCTCTTTTTGGTGAAGGTGCGGATAAGAGGCAAGTGTGGTTAACCATTGATCCAGCTATTTGTGAGAATTGGGTCAAGACTGTTGGAGCACATTATGGAATGTTTCGCTAACTACTATAGCACATAATAAACGGCTCAGGATTATCAAACGAAGGTTTCAACACTCCACAGAAACAGTTCATAGATGCTTTCATGAGGTGCTAAATGCAATGATGATTTTTGCAAAAGAAGTTATAGTGCCAACGAATTCTAATGCAACTGTGAATTCCTCAGAGAGGCATCGTAAGCTAAAAGAAATCTTTCCTGGAGCAATAGGTGCGCTAGATGGAACTCTTGTACATGCAGTCGTGCTTGCTGATCAACAAACTCGCTATAGGGGAAGAGGAAAAGGTGAATGTTTTCAAAATGTTTTAGGAATTTGTGATTTTGATATGATGTTCACATTCGTATGGGCCGGTTGGAAGGGTATAACACATGATTCGCGAGTTTTGAAAGAAGTTGCATGTAACCCGACTTCAGGCTTTCCGTTCCCTCCTCCAGGTTTTTAATTCTTTTTAAGATTATTCTAAAATACGATATTAAATTTATATATATAATACTTCCTTTACTCATGTGTATAGATAAATATTACCTTTGCGATGCTGCATACACCAACACTCGTGGATTTATGACTCCTTATCGCAACACGAGGTATTGATTAGCCGACTATCGACGGCGACGTCCGTTAACTAAGGAAGAAAAATTCAATCATGCACATGCGCAACTCATAAATGTTATTGAACGTGCTTACAGTGTTTTGAAGGCGAGATTCTCAATCCTAAAGCGAATGGCTCATTTTCCTTTTTCAGTGCAAAGAGATATAGTCGTTGCTTGTTTTGCAGTCCACAACTTCATAAGGAAATGCGATATTCATGATGAGTTATTTATGGCGTTCGAGGAGAACAATGCTCAACCACAAGGGGGACAAAATGATGGCGAAAACGTACACGATATGGAATGGGGTTCACAAGGAAATGAATACATGGATAATTTACGTGACCAGATTGCGAATCAATTGGGGTGAAATCAAATTTGTAGGATTTTAGTATGATTTTGTGGATTTAAAAATATTTATGTTTGATTTGGATTTGTGTTTAATTTTGATTTATGCTAAATTTGGATTTTATATGGTGTTTATATATTTTTTAATACATAATTAAGAACTTTTATTAGGTTATTTTCTAAATAAACAGTTGAATTTAATAAAAAATAAAACAGAAGGGTAAAATGGTCATTTTAATAATTCAACAGAACAATTCAGAGGTCCCAACCAAACAGCATGTTAAACATTCAGCTCTTAAAATTTCAGACCCTCTTAGAAATTCAGACCTCTTAAAAATTCAGATCTTAAAAATTCAGATCCTGTCAAACAGCCCCTTAGACCCCCAAAACATTAAGAAACAAGACTAGAAGTGAGTTCACGACCAAGGAAGTTCTTGGGTCGTAAACTCCATTTTAGGGTGCCAAAATGCCCTAAATGCCTTCCATAAGCCAAGAGACAAGCATAGAACTTTACCTTGATGTTTCTAGGACCCAAAACAATCAAAATATCATCACCCATAAGTGTTTACGGCCGCAAACACATGACCAAATGGTCCATGGGCCATAAACTCAAGATAGAGGTGTTTTGATGCCGCAAACACTTCCAAGGGCTTAGGCATGAATTTAGAATGCTTCTTTATGACCTTTAGGACCCTCATAAGTATATTTGGCCATGATTTTACGGTAGTAAACTCATTTGGGCCGTGAACACCCCAAAAGTGCCAAAAGAAGTGGTCTTTCTCATCCTAGGGTAGAGCTAATGTCCCTAAATCACCCCCTAGACTTCAAACTTGCACTAACCCATGAGTAACCATGAGTTTACGGCCGTAAAATCCCTTGGGCCGTGAACTCATGGTAGTAAACTCATATAAGTGCCTTTATACCTTCCTATGTTGAATCACATGTGATTCCAACACTTGGTTAAGGTGTTTCCTAGTCCCGGAAGGTGTTTCCTTTCATATAGTTGTTGTAAACACTATATTTATGTCAATATGTGTCCTTATATGTCATTTAGGACTTATTGTGTCTCGGGACTTCATTCGTGGAGCTTCTCATCCTTACACGCATACCCGTTTGAATCACCCACATTAGGTGAGTTCATACCCCGTAATGAATCTTTTAACTATTTTAATTATTTTAAGGGGGGGGGGGGATACAAGTTGAACACAATGATAATTGTGTAAATGTTTGTTATAAACATCTTTCAAAATGTTACTTATGTTATTTATAAGTTGTTAAAACATTTCAAAACTCTTTTAAAGGTTATGTTACTTTATAGTTATACAAAACTCCATTTTTAAAGTATAAGCATAACTTTGTAGATAAATGAGTCTTTTCAGTAACAGTCCAGTTAGAGCATTAGTAAGCTATTATAGGTATAGTTTAAGAGAATGCTATTCATTACTTCTAGTACAATGAAGCACACACATAACAGAACAGAACAGAAGTACGGAACATAATAGAACAATACCAGATTAGAACATAACAAACAAGTAAATTTGCTATAGCATGATAACACGCATACATGATCTATCTTTAATGTGAAATACACGGCTTGCATGGATTTGCTCGGGTCGCGTATGGTTCCCTCAATCTCCATACATGAGAGCGGTTAGTAGGGGTTCCAGCTTTCACATTATGACCGTAATAAAACACACATATGTTTTTAGGTTGTTAGTACCTCCATATGTCATTATAAACGACATCAGGGTACTCATTTCTCCCATTACTTTCATAAAGTGTCGGTAACAATTGAAGGTTAATCTATTCTCTATTCGAGATAGGTTATAAACTAGGGAGAATGTATTTTTCAGTTGATAAAGGAACAGTAGAGTCTTGGTAGAAGACTGCTTTCATAACAGTAGAGGCTTGGTAGAAGACTGCTTTCATAACAGTAGAGTCTTGGTAGAAGACTGCTTTCAAAACAGTAGGGTCTTGGTAGAAGACTACTTTCAAAACAATTGAGTCTTGGTAGAAGGCTACTTTTAAAAAGTTAGAACCATGATGCTAACCTTATGATTTCGTAATGTATACACTATAGGATACATATATGTTAAGTAGATTCCGACAACTAATAGGATGTGTGTTCTTCGCTGTACGTCCTGTTCCCGTTGGATGTGGGTTTACACCGAGGTCACCCAATCTATTATCTACCCGAATCTATATATATATATATATATATATATATATATATATATATATATATATATATTTATGCTTAGTATACATTAAGTCATCATAAGGGTACCAGGTATGGATCAGGTCATAAGACACAGGGTCAATGCACAGTTTTTCTAGTACAAAACTTTCGTTTCAAAGTCAGTACTTTTGATATACAAAACTAGCGATTTCCCAGTTAAGGGCTTAATCCATTTTATTAAGCCAGTAAAATTTTAAAGACTTTAAGTGAGTTAACTCTATAATACCTTAGTTTATACACCATGTTTATATAAGACTAGTATCCGACAGCTAGTAGGATGTGTGCTCTTCGCAGTACGTCCTGTTCCCGTTGGATGTGGGCTTACACCGAGGTCACCCAATCTACTATCTACCCGATATCAAATTATATATAGCAGTATAAACAAAGCTATTATAAAAGTAATCACCATAGTCAATATTTTATTATAAGAAATATAGGTTTTCTTAAAATGAACTCTTCATTAGATATAAAGGAACCATTACAAATAACTCCATGAGTAACAAGTGAATACACCAAGGTTATATATGACAACGATCTAACAACCAATGGAATATGTGCTATCCGCCTTACTTACTGTACCCCGTAGGGTTGTAGGTTGAGGGCAGATGCGCATAATCGATTGTTTGTTTATTCCAAGTATATATAACTTGTACCCACTTATTACGCATAGAAAGGCTTGTAGTGATATTTTACTCAACTCCCATTTTAAGTAGGAAATATATGATTTTCTAGAGGAACAAGCAAACTTTACAAAACAACACCTTACAGCTTACAGTACTTTACATATACATTTTCAACCACATTTTTACAACTTACTCACATCACTAAAATCTTATGAACTCACCAGCTTAATTGCTGATAAACTCTTTCAAATAACTTGTATTCTCAGGAGACTATTAGACAGGTGCTCGTGCTGGGACTTCAGAAGATGGAGCATTATAGCTTCAAGTCTTGTTTTTTTATTTGTTTATGACTTCTATGTTTTGTGAACACATACATTGTAAACACTTTCTTTCTAAATGAAATGGTTGTTCATCTCTTGGAAGGGCATTTCCTTATCTCTAGCCAGTGTTGAGCAAAAGACTAGTGTAACTTTGTCACTAAGAACTATTCACCTACTTAGAAGAACGCGGTGACTTGGGAACAGTTTGTTGAGAAGTTTAGAGAAAAATATGTCCCACTGATAAAAAGGAAGCGACTAGCTCAGGAATATTTGTCACTCAAGCAAACAACATAATTATTGATAGAGATCACCAAAATGGTCACAAAGATGGACTTGTTTTGCCTAGAGTATGCATCTTCATAACAGGTTCAAATGTCTCGGTACTTGAGTATGCTCATGACTTATATCAGGGAGTTCGTATCAAAAAAATGATACAAGACTTTAGCGGAGATGCATGAGCATGCCATGAGAATATAGATTGAGTTAGAAACCCAACAAAAGGGAAAGAGGCATGCTCTGGCTCTGTCTTAACCAACAACCAAAAGATTCAAGCACGTCGATTCAAGTTTTGGAGGACAGAGGGGTCATCGGCGTAACAAGGGTGGGAAATCCTATGAGGGAGTTTGTCGTGCTTTGATATGCTACAAGTACGACAAGGAGGGACATTACATTCGAAACTGTACGCAAGGAGCGCATGTGGTGCATATTTGTTTTGTAACACCCATAAAATTTAAGCCAAATTAAAACATTTTATCTAATTCAAAAACCATTAAGTTCATACATCTTGTTTTCAAATTAGTTTAAACATCAGAGTATCTCCCAGAACCATATCACATAAATCATAAAACATGAGGAGCGGTACGATCACGCATTCTCCTTGCCACGATCTCCTGAAGTACCTGAAACAATACACTAAACTGTAAGCTTGAAAGCTTAGTGAGTTACCCCTAAAATACCAACCACATATAAACATACTCATAACATATCACAAATAGAACAACCATGCACATCGGGTCTATTGTGTGACTGGTCCGCCCGCACCGGGCCTTCAGTCCACCTGGTCCACCCTCCGAGTCTAGCCATGTACATCGATCCTACAATGTGATTGGTCCACACGCACCAGGCCTTCAATCCACCTGGTCCACTCTTCGAGTCTACAGTATGACTGGTCTGCCCACACCGGGCCTTCAGTCGGACTGGTCCACTCTCCGAGCCTCGGCACGTCTGGTCCGCCTTCTTGGGGCCTTCAGTCTATCCGAACCGCTCGCTGGGCCTTCAGAATATCCGGTCCGCCCTGGGTATGTTGGCCTACGGCACAAAGCAGGACCCGCCGTAACCCAACCCCCGTCAAACAACCATGTGCACATAAAACAATTAATCACAAAACAAATCCTTAACCAGACAAACTATCTAACAGATCACATAGCATATCAACATCCTAACCAGGATTCCGACCTAACCGGTCACTAGCATAACATTACCCTATATACCGGGTACCGACCTTAACCAGGTCCCTAACATAGCATTACCCTAAATACTGGGTACCGACCTTAACCAGGTCACTAACATAACACCATCCTAAATACCAGGATGCAGATCTAGCAAAGCGATAACATAACAAACAATACCCGTATTTCCATCCGATAAAGGGTCGGCCTTGGTGCCGCAGACCCTATCGATATAGTGAGGATAACCCACCTGCAATTGCCGACTGACGAGATAAGACCAAGCTGCTCCGTCCACCGACACGAACTCCACCACAGAACACTACCAAAGAACCAATGCCATAAATACCAAAATACCCTTGGAAATCAAACTGGTCAACTCTTGGTCAAAGTCAAAGTCCTCAGTCAAAGTCAACCTTCCTGGTTGACTCTACTCGCCGAGTCAACCCGTCGACTCGTCGAGTTCCTGTACTCAGGAAACTCCCACAACACAACTCAACTCGCCGAGTCCCCCCAAGACTCGTCGAGTTGAACGATCTCGGAATTCCATCCTGTCCGACTCACCGAGTCGCCAACCGACTCACTAATCCAAAGCTTAAACCAAAAGAGGTTGGGTTATGCGACCAGACTCGCCGAGTCCATGAACAGGATCGTCGAGTCCAAGGAAATCTTCAACAGACTCGCCGAGTTGTTCTTCCAACTCGTCGAGTCCATGCACATGTTCATACAACTCGTCAAGTACACCCATGTGACTCGCCGAGTCTCTTCAGTTCTCAATCCATTCAAAGGCTTTTCGATCCATGCAGGGCTCCAATCCATAGATCCACCCTTCTACAATCTAACCCTCACATAAAGTTGCAAACTTTACGTGATAGCAAGGATATATAGGCCCAAAACACACTAGGGCTTGGGTTTTAGACAAAGGGGCTTCACCAACAACTCAATGACTGAAAATTTATGACATTGTGGACCATAACAAGCCTAGATCTGAAGTAGCAACCTCAAATCTAAGCCTCTAACTCGAAATAGCTCTTAATCATACCAAAAACGCCCTAAATCTCACATGATAATAGATCTAAATGCAAAAGAGCCCAAGCAACAGATTATTACCTCCAATATAAGCTCCAACTGAAGTAGATCCCGGATCTACACCCTTCCTTTGCAGCAAACCTCTTGATCTTCAAGCCCCTTTCCACCAAAATCACTTATTAAGGCTCCAAATTGCTTCCAAGGGTTCTCACTCACGATTTAGGGTTTCTGGATCTCAAAAGGGTAGCAAAGAGGCTGAGGGTGGGTTATAATGTGCTTTATATAGGGAACAACCCCCGGGATTAGGGTTTTCTCTCTTCAACACCAACTTGTCGAGTCCAAGTCGCCGACTTGGCGAGTTGGCCACTTAAAACGCAACAGAATCCCGCTTCGACTCGGCGAGTAAGCGGACCTACTCGTCGAGTTCCTTTCCTAAATTTACATTTTTGGCCCTTCATTGAACTTTAGAAATTTGGGGTGTTACATGTTTCCACTGCAACCAGATAGGCCGCATCAAGGTTGAATGCCCACTTCTGAACCCAACAAGTGCAATACAAGCTCAAACACCTGCAACTTTGTGGATACCGATGGACGCCAGGGTAGAGCTGAAGGTCCAAGGTCCAACAGGAGAGCCTTTCAACTCATAGCAAAAGAAGCCAATGAGGCACTAGATATTGTATCTAATTATTCTTTTGACCGAGGAAAACTGGAAAATATCAATCATCGCATCGAAGAAATCAATAATGTTTTTAGATTTCTGTTAAAACCCTCTATTATATTTAATAAATGTATGATGATGGGTTTTAATAAATATGGGTTGAATTTATGTTGTTGTTAATGTTGAGATAATAATGTCCTCTGATACTATTTAGTTATATGTGTGCGTAGTACGTTCCTAGACAACATTGTGCTTGTCATGACCATGTCCTGTTTTGGTCTTTTGACAAATAATAATGTCTTTTGATTTTCATTTAGATTTTTTAGATGACATTTTGTAATATTTTTTAGAGCAGTCTTTTCTTTTATGATAATTTTCTAAATTATTATATTTTCTATTTTTCTTAAAATATTTCAAAGATTTTTCTTGTAATTTTTTGATTTTGATGTAGATGGTCGAGTTAAGGGTTGATATCAATATTGTTGGCAGAACTTTCCTAATTCATTCTTACTATTGATTCTATATTTTTTAGGTTTTTCTTTAAAACTAAGATCTGCACAAACGGCTAATCATTCTTTATTGATATAATTGATTAGATCTCCGTAAGTTAGATTTTGATAAGGAACTGGATTATTAAAGCTTTCTCTTAGTTTCTGCGAATAATTTTGGAAGGCCAGCAATAAGGCGTTCTTTCCAATAAGCTTCTTTGCGGTTAGGTCTTGAAAAGTAGGGGTGAGCAAACCCAAACCAAGAAACCGAAAAATCGACTAAAACCGACGAAACCAAAACCGAAAAAACTGAAACCGAAGCAAAACCGACGGTTAGGGTTTGAATTTTATAGAAACAGAAAAGTCGGGTTCGGTTTCGGTTTTTACCTAGAAACCGACCCATCCAACCCAAGAAACCGACCCATACTTAAAATCGACAAACCGCCCCAAGAAACCGATCCATCCATCCCAAGAAACCGACCCATACTTGATTGTGTTTTTGTTGTAATAGACTATTTGGGGCTTTGGTTGTAACTTATAATAGACTATTTGGTTATAAGAATCATGTTTCTTAAAGTATTTAACTTCAATTTGGTGTTTTTTGAAGTATTTGACTTCTTGTCAGTGTATGAGTTGAACCCAAGAAACCGAAAAACCGCCCAAACCGACCTCATAACCCAAGAAACCGAACCGAACAGAAACCGATCCTATTGGGTTCTGAAAACCAGAAACCGACCATTTATGGGTTGGGTTGGGTTTGGGTCCAAAACCGACCCATGCACGCCCCTATTGAAAAGACTTTAACATGATAATTATCTTTATACCATCTAAAATCAATAAGTTTTCTATAATGGAAATTCATTAATATTTTAGAAGTTTTTTCTTGAAACGTAATAGGATCTCCAACAAAGTTTTTGATAATGGAAACAATTAATGTATTAACCCTATCTTCATCTAACGTTTGTATATGTTGACCATTTTCATGTTTTATTGTTGTAACATCCCAAAATTGAGACCCATTTATTTTTTTGTTTAATTACATTACTTATAACAATAGTTTACGGAAAACATCGTTGCTATCGTTGCTATCATTTCAAAACATCAAGTCACGAATCATAAGTCTTGAAAACCATAACATCAAATAGTAAAATGTCAAAGTACAATCCCAAAGTTCTCAAAGCGGAAATCATATGTGTGTGATATGCTGCCACCCTGCCGACTCCTTCCCCTTAGCTAAAGAGGTACCTGAAACCAAAACTAAAAACTAAGCACGAAGCTTAGTGAGTTCCCTCATCATACCACATACCATTCATCATACATACTGTTGGGCAATTCTGGGGTGCCCGACCTACCTATGTCAAGCCATTATGGGGTGCTGACCTACCCATGTCAAGCCATTCTGGGGTGCTGACCTACCCATGTCAGGCCATTCTGGGGTGTAACATATCATAATCATGTTGTCAGATAGATCTGGGGTGTCTAACCTACCCTTCGGTCCTAAAGACCGAATTGGGGAACTATTCCCCTCCTACTACCATTATTACGTAGAACATATCATACTAGCACATATAACACATCAAGTAATAGTAAACCAGACAATTATCACAAAGACAATCATATCAACTGTAATCAACTACTAGTGGGTCGACATTGGTGCCTTAGACCCACTTCTACTAGAAGACTACTCATCTCAATGTTGTGTAGTGCCTACACTGTCCGCGGTGTGAAAATCGACTCTCCTCGACACCTCAATCCCTAAACGACATCTTTTCTAAGTTATCAATTCATACTCATAACCCTTACAAGGGTCACTAAAGTCCAAGTCAAAGTCAAGGTCAAAACCTTGGTCAAAGTCAACATCTGGTTGACTCGACTCGCCGAGTCCCCATGTCCACAAAATGCTACCATCCCGTCCCTTCAACAACACATCGGAACGTCTTCAACCAACTCGCCGAGTTCGTCCTTGAACTCATCGAGTTCCTCTTCATCCATATGAAGGTGTTCAGTCTATGACTCTCCGAGTTCATCCTTGAACTCATCGAGTCCGTCTTTATGTGGTTGGGACATTGCCTTGAACTCGTCGAGTTTATTCTTGAACTCGTCGAGTTTCTTCTTGAACTCGTCGAGTCCTTTGATCTTAAAGTCCATAACAAACCCCTAACAAGACGAGTGTTCCTTCCACTCAACCAAAGACCATTTCCATAAGACATTTGGGGGAGAATGCGACCCGACTCGCCGAGTCACCCAAGCGACTCGCCGAGTCCCTCTTTGTCCAAAACTATCCATTCGATTATAATGGGTCTTAATGCATAAAAACCATAGATCTGAGCTCCTAGGGTCCATTTTATACGTAAAGTTCCAATTTTGACGTCCATGCATGGGGGTTTTTGGCTCAAAAGACATAAAAAGAGGTATATAAGAAGCATGGGTCTCCCATGGCCATAAAGTTGGCACCTTTATGCCACGGGAACCCTCAATGGTTCCAGATCTGAAGTGTAACTGCAAACATACTCACAAAATCTGATTATAACTTCAAAACTCATAAAAAGGGTAAGAAAATAGCCCCAAAACAAGATCTAAGAGATAGATGGTCAAGGTTCAAACTTTTTACCTTGAATGAATTGAGAATGAAGCAAAACCTCTGGATCTACTAGCTTCCACTTGAGCTCCCAAGCTTCCTGCTTCTCTTCCAACTTCAAATGTACACAAAAGCACCAAAAAGCTTAAGAACACTTAAAAGAGACATAGTGTGACATCCCCAAAATCACGGCCAGAAAAGACCGATTTTTGTTTATGCTTTATAAAAATCAGAGTACTTCATTTTATAAAAATGTTGCGGAATTTGTTCCCAGAAAAACACGATAAATACGTTATTAAAACATTTTCGAAGAAACGTATTTATTTCATTTTAAAACGTTTGGGATGTCATTGTTAATACAGAAACATAAGCATAAACAGAACTTACAATTATTTACACTAGTGATCTACATCTCTTTAAATCTCTCAGTGTAATGTCACTTCATATCGTCACCTGTGATGTAAATAAACTGAGTGGGTCAGGTTGGGAAACCTGGTGAGTACATAGGGTTTTCAACCCACAATAATATAGTTATTATGTTTAAACAATCAAACAATCAACCCAATTACCCATCCCCGTTATCTTCTTTTAGTCTTCCCTAAAGATATTATCTCAAGGGTCATCTCTTATATCATATTTACTTTTCATCTCCTTACATCGTATTTCCTTATATGATTGTTCTTACGAACTTTACCTAAGGATCATCGCCTACATTGCATAGACAATACTAATCCGGGGATTACTCCCTCAATATGTGTCTAGCAAGAGTTAGGGTATCATCGCATGATTACGCAGCCACAACATCACCTGGACTTGTAAATCATGATAAGGGTTAGTCTATCATCGCATGAATACGTAGCCACAACATCGCCTGGACTCGTACTTCATAATAAGGGTTAGACTATCATCGCATGAATACGTAGTTACAACATCGCCTGAACTCGTAATTCATCACCTACATGTTGCTAGCCTGCTGGTGTTTCCACGGGGTTGTCTATAATAGTCCGTGGTCGCCATCTATACTCTGGTAGATGACTACATCTCCAAATTGTCGGACAAGGTTGTAGTATCCTACATCACCAATTCATAGTCACCTATCTATCATCACCTATCTCTCATTATTTTATTTCATCACTCACCAACTATTTCATCTACCCATGTTTTATCCCAACATATTTGTAGATATAAAATAAAAATACAGTTTAAATCATTTAAAACATGTATAAATCATTCATCCAGCATAGACAACAAGTATTCAAACAATATGCACACATAGCACGTAATTTATATTAAAATACTTCATATCTATGTGTAAGATGAAAGTAACTATGCACTCACCTGAGTAGGTGGTGACTCAGCACTCGGACAGCGCTTCGATACTCTCAAAACGATATTCCTTTGATAAAACCTAGTATCGATAGCACTAGGGTTTAGTTTAACGATAACCGCGACAAATTAATTAGTCCGAGTATTATTAAGCGTTAATAATACTCGATATAACTCATAATAATAGCCCAAATAATTATTTTAAGGACCTAATAACATTCCTATAATTATTTGAAATCTATATTAAAAATTGCGTAAGCGTAGCACACTTACAACGAATTTTTTATTAAAAACCGGGCTTTGCTGGAGCAGCGTTTCCAAGCCGAAAGCTTTTCTTCTCGGAGCCGTCGGGCGCTCCGGGGCTTTCTTCTCGTGCTAGGGAGGTTCCGTAGACTTGGGAGGGGTTTAGGGAGGCTAGAGAGAAGTTAGAGAGAGAAAGAGAGGCTTATGGTGTGAAGAAAATATGAGGAGTTCACCCTTGTATTTATAGGAGTTTTATAGTAAAGTAGTCTCTAAGCTTCGTCCGTAACTTTTGCATACGAGCTCCGTTTTTGTCTGTCTTTTTACCTTTGAGTTCCTATTAATGAGATCTTCAACTTTCATTTAGACCTCGTTGGCTAATTCTCATTCTATCTCGGATTTACAAAACTGTATCGAATTCGCCGCGCTCGAAAAGTAGGGACTAAGCTTCGTCCATAACTTTCGCATACGAGCTCCATTTTTGTCTGTCTTTTTACCATTGAGTTCCTATTAATGAGATCTTCAACTCTCATTTAGACCTCGTTGGCTAATTCTCATTCTATCTCGTATTTACGAAACTGTATCGAATTCGCCGCGCTCGAAAAGTAGGGACTAAGCTTCGTCCATAACTTTTGCATACGAGCTCTATTATCGACGTTCTTTATATCCACGCGTTGGTATTTACGAGTACTATAACTTTCATTTAGATCCCATCGGCTAAAAATCGACCGATCTAAAATTCAGATTTCGGGCTGTGCACTGCTATGCTAAATCTTAGAAAAATCATAACTTCCTCATACGAAGTCAGATTTGGGCGTTCTTTTTATCGATTTTCTTAGTTTAACATATTCTGCGACTTTCGTTTAGATCGCTAAGGCTAAATCTCGCTCTGTCGTAAATTCACTATTTACGCTTCCCGGTATCGTGTCGGTTCCGTCGCGAAACTTCAACGGGTCATAACTTCTTCGTTATAACTCGGTTTTCGGTGTTCTTTATATGTACGAAAACCTTGTAACATACTATACAACTTGGTTAAGATTATTTATTCTAAATAATCTTTTGTCGAAAAGTCGTTTTCGACCCCTATTGCCTCTAAATTGACTAGCCCGGATTTGCGGGCGTTACACATAGGGTTCGAGTTAAGGCTTTCTCTGGGTTGGGAGGAACGAGTGAGGTTGTGTTGGGGTGTTATAAGTTGTTTAAATAGGGTGCAAACCCTAAATATCAGGGTTTCATCTAGACAGTCCTACTCGTCGAGTCGGTTTCCCGGCTCGTCGAGCAGGTCACTTATCATGCCGATCCAAAGTCGAGTCTACTCGACGATTTAGGCCTCCAACTCGCCGAGTCCCAGAGCAAAACATGAGTTTACTTTAATTAAAATACGTACTAGGAACCGGGTGTTACAAATCTCCCCCACTTATTTTAGACTTCGTCCTCGAAGTCTGCTGCTGAATCCAGGAAAAGCTCGGGGTAGTGCTTCCTCATATCGTCCTCCGGCTCCCAGGTCTACTCCGAGCCCTTGCGGTGCTGCCATTGCACCTTCACCAGCTCCACCCTCTTGTTCCTCAGATCAATCGACTTCTTGTCGAGGATAGCTACTGGCCGCTCAATGTAGTTCAGGCTGTCATCCACCTGAATATCCTCAAAATGCACCACTGCCGAGTCATCCACCAGACACTTCCGCAACTGGGAGACGTGAAAAGTATAGTGAATCTGACTGGGTTCGGCTGGCATATCCAACCTATACGCCACCTTGCCACCCGGGCTACAACCCTGAAAGGTCCAATGTACCTGGGTCCCAACTTACCCCGTTTCCTGAACCGAATGACGCCTTTCCAGGGAGACACTTTCAGGAGCACCGTATCCCCGACCTGGAATTCCAGGTCCGAACGACGATTGTCGGCATAACTTTTCTGCCAACTCTGAGTGTTGACACTTGCTGGATCCTCTCCGAAAATACTATCGAACACCCGCATCATCCAAAATACACCATCCACCTCCAAATGAGCCCAAACTCAATTCTTCAAGGGTTCTAAGCCAGCTAATACCCACTCCTTGATCACCACCTCGTAATAGGAAACGATTCGAAACAGAGCATTACAAATTGTTTATTCGATAGAATTTATTTGATTATTATCATAGTCTGGTTGTTCATTACTACTTTTACCAGGAATATATTGTTTGGATAATATGCGTGAAAGCCTACTCATATTTGATTTATTTTGTTTTAAGATTTTATAAGAAAGCTTACTTGTTTTAATAATGATGAACAGAGGGGAGTCATCCCGACGATAATTGTGGTTCGCCACCGCGACTTACGTCCTTATATGCGCGTCTTACGCTAATCCCACCAATTATTGGTCTTGACTCTGAATCATACTTATTAAAACTCAAAATTTTTCTTAGAGAATTTTAAACCAAAATTAATCAAATTTGAAATAATTCTACACACATAACTATTACCACCCAAAAATTTCTTTTTTGGATCTGATACCATAAATATAAATGTTGATTGAGTTTTAATTTTAATTAAGCTTGATTGTTTAAAATTATAAGTATTTTAACAAAAATCTCAAATCTTGTAGAATTAATTGTTATAATAACTAGAAATGAAATAATCATAGTAAATAACCAAAGTATTTGTAGGAAAAAATGAATTCAAAAGTATAATAACAAGAATAGAATAAAATACTCTTTAAATAGTATCTTCTTTGGTATAATAACAAGAATAGAATAAAATACTCTTTAAATAGTATCTTCTTTGATTAGACTTAAAATACATTCAATACAAACATTTTGAGAAAATGATTATTTGGAAATCTAGAGACTTTGAACATCCAAAGGTAGATAGAGAAACAATATAAGTTTTTGTAGACATAAACTATACATTTGAGAGAGTGAAATTTTTTTGAATCTTTTCTTGAATTGTTTTTCTTTGTTATGTGCATGGGTGATTGGAATAAAATTTCTTCTTTAGATAATGTTCTTATCTTTTTGCCATAATATGTCAATTCATTCTTCTTTTAATAATGTTTTTGTCTTCTTACCATAATATTTGTCAATTCATTCTTCTTTTATAATATTTTTGTCTTCTTGTTTTGTCTTCTTGCTATAATATTTGTCAATTCATTCTTTTTTTATAATGTTTTTGTCTTCTTGTTTTGTTTTCTTGCCATAATATTTGTCAATTCATTCTTTTTTTATGATGTTTTTGTCTTCTTGCCATAATGATTGTTAATTCTTAAAAATAGTGATAATCAAATTTTCAATTATATTGTTGACATTTCTTTTAATTATCAAAATTTTGAATTTTTGAGGCCAATAATGATAACAAACGTGCAATATTTATTTTGATAAACAATTTTGATAAAAATGTTTAGCGTATGTAATATATACACATATAATAAACAAAAATGGTATGAAAATGTTTTTTTAATAAAAAACAAATAACACCTTATCCAAATATCACAAAGTCACTAACCCCAAAATACATCACAAAGTCACTAACCCAAATACATCAGACTTTGTGAAGCAAAACATTTAGTCCAAGATACATTAGACTTTATTCGGTTTACTGTGTAAATCCTATCCAAGTATCGCAAAGTCGACTAACCCAAAATCAATAACAAACATATTATGATTGATTTAAAAATACTTAAAATTTTGATTAAATCAGACCAAATGACCAAAACCAAATAAGTCGAGCACATAACACCCTATAGACTATAGAGCATAGAGAAAATGACAAAAATAGCCATTTACACTAATGGGATTACAAAAATAGCCAAAAAAAATCAAAATTATAAAATTAGCCCACAATTTCGTAGATGGAGATGCCCCATCTGCGAAATCAGCATCTTATCTGCGAATGTACAAGCACCTAAAGCACAGCTGTGTTTTAGGTGCTTGTACATTCGCAGGTGCTTTTAATTTTTTTTTTAATTTTTTTTCTGTATATATAGGGATAATTTCGCAGATGGAATAGGTCCATCTGCGATTTACTCTCATTCTATCTGCGAAATTGTGGTTTTCTTTTGTATTTTTTTTAGTTTGACTATGAAATGAATTGGTTTGACTACGAAATCATGTTGCTATATAAAAAGTTTTGTAGAAAAATATCATTTTGGTTGTTATTTGTTTAGGAACTTTCTCTACAATTTGCTCAAAAAATGATTGAATATTTGGTTTGTCTTGTAACCGGTGGGAGATGACAAGTTAATAGAACCTGATTTATATAACAACCAAAATGATATTTTTCTACAAAACTTTTTATATAGCAACATGATTTTGTAGTCAAACCAATTCATTTCATAGTCAAATTAAAAAAAAATACAAAAAAAAACACAATTTCGCAGATAGAATGAGAGTAAATCGCAGATGGACCTATTCCATCTGCGAAATTACCCCTATATATACAGAAAAAAATTAAAAAAAAAAATAAAAGCACTTGCGAATGTACAAGCACCTAAAGCACAAACATTCGTAGATGAGATGCTCATTTCGCAGATGGGGCATCTCCATCTGCGAAATCGTAGGCTAATTTTGTAATTTCGATTTTTTTTTGGCTATTTTTGTAATGCAATTAGTGTAAATGACTATTTTTGTCATTTTATCTAGACGTATAGTTATTTTAAATAGAGAAAAAAGAATGACATATACCTACGATTTTTGGCAGATTTGGGAAAATTTCATCACCACATGATTTATGTAATCTAGCTAACAGCCTTAGCTTTAAAAATATTTACTTATCAACACTTCTGCGGCTGTGTACTCTTGTTCTTCTCCAACACTTACTCCTCCACAACTTCACTCTCCTTGCCACAAGTTTTGCTTTTTCTGTTTGTCATTCTTCAACTGGTTCCGATCATTCGTTATCAATTTAACTAAACCGGTAAGCCCCATTTCTTGAGCTTCTTCAAATTGTCACGAACCCTAATATCCCCATTCTGCATGTAACAAATTTGAATTGAGCCCTTACCAGATCAGGATTTTAGTCAATTTCCCACTTGGGTATTGTGTAAATCTTGAGTCTTGTTACTATAAACTCGAAATCAGTACTTTTTCCACATGGGTTATTGTTAATTTCGTCAAATTTGTTGATATGAACTCACATTTACAAGTTTTTGCATCTAGGGCTATGTTGAAATCTTGAAATTGGTGAGGTTGAGATTTAAAATCACAAGTTTTCTGTATCCTTTTTTTTTTTCTTTCTATTGAGCAATAATGGCTTCTTCAATGCTGTATGGAGCTGAGAATCTCGCAATTATAAGAGGAAGAGCATACCCAAACGGGTTAGGGTTCAACGCGTCAGATTTGCATGGGAAAAAGTCTTTCCTCAAACTTAATTTGGCCAGTGGGAATTCGAATCTGAGAGGTATAAGTAAGAGGCTAATTGTACCCAAGTGCAGTGTGTCTGTACCAAGGCCAGCTTCACAGCCTCGGTTCATCCAACACAAAAAAGAGGCATTTTGGTTTTATAGGTTTCTGTCAATCGTGTATGATCATGTGATAAATCCGGGTCATTGGACTGAAGACATGAGAGATGAAGCTTTAGAACCGGCTGATTTATATAGCCGTGATATGATAGTAGTGGATGTTGGTGGTGGGACCGGGTTCACAACTTTGGGTATTGTGAAACATGTTAATGCTAAGAATGTTACCATTTTGGATCAATCGCCACATCAGCTTGCAAAAGCAAAACAAAAGGAGCCATTGAAGGAATGCAAGATCATCGAGGGAGATGCCGAGGATCTTCCCTTCAAAACAGACTATGCTGATAGATACATATCTGCTGGAAGGTATAAAGATTATTTAAACACGTACCACATTCCAATTCCTTCAAATTCCTATTCGATTGACTGTGTTGTTATTTGATTGTAGCATTGAGTACTGGCCGGACCCACAACGAGGCATCAAAGAAGCATACAGGGTTCTAAAGATAGGAGGAAAGGCATGTTTAATTGGGCCTGTGTATCCAACCTATTGGTTGTCTCGTTTCTTTGCAGACATGTGGATGCTGTTTCCAAAGGAGGAAGAGTACATTGAGTGGTTTGAAAAGGCTGGATTCAAAGATGTTAAAATCAAGAGGATTGGCCCAAAGTGGTACCGTGGGGTCCGCCGCCATGGTCTTATCATGGGCTGCTCTGTTACCGGAGTTAAACCCGCATCAGGAGATTCACCATTACAGGTAAATGCTATTATCAAGTAGATATTTCAATGAACAATGTTGTAATAAGAAGAATTGAAAGTAGAATGATGTAAATAATAATAAACAAATCAAACATACGTACATTAGTATTTCTTGAATTTAACTTTTTTGTTGGGTTATATGTGGCAGTTGGGTCCAAAAGTGGAGGACGTGAGGGAGCCAGTGAACCCATTGGTGTTCCTAGCCCGGTTTCTTGTGGGTGCGATGGCTGGAATCTACTATGTCCTGGTCCCTGTTTACATGTGGCTCAAGGATCAAATTGTCCCAAAAGGTCAACCAATTTGAGTCCTCAGAGATGGTTTGGTTTGGTTTGGTTTGTTTTAGGTTGAGTTGCATTTTCCCATTTTGGTTTTGTATGCTATGATATGATATAATTCCATGCCTGGTTTTGGTTTTCAGTTTAAACTTCAAGATTCAAGACATGTCGTGTGTTAGGCTTCCTAGTTTGTGAATGAATTAAACATCTGACATAAAATAACCAAAAGCCAATTAAACCGAAACTTATTCAATTTGGTTTTTGGTTAATTTAAAATTGTTAAAAGTTGATTAAACCAGACTGAATAACATCGTTGTATTTATTTAGGAACAGCGAAGAAAACATTTATATCTATATACGATTTTTTTTTCTGCTAAATTTCAGTCGCCCCCACATCATTTCTGTAATCTAAGCTAATAGATATGTGCTTATCACCAGCTCTGCGGCTGTGTACACGTGTTCGTCTCCAACACCTGCTACTTCCACTACCCACCCTCCTGGCCACGACTTCTGATTTTCTGTTTTGTCATGTATCAATTATTTCCGATCATTATCATCAATCCACAATCGTGATTTAACTCACCTATTAAGTTCCATTTCTTGAATTTCTTCAAATTGTCACCAATACTAATATCTCCATTCTGCTTCTAGCAAATTTGAATCGAAACCTTACAAGATCAGGGTTATAATTTTTAATCAAATTCCCACCTGGGAATTGTGTAAAGTTTGAGTCACTAGTTTTTCCACTTGGGTTATTGTGAAATTCGTCAAATTTGTGAATATGAACTCTCATTTACAAGTTTTTGGGTAGTCTTGAAATTTGTGAGTTTGAGCTTTAAAATTACAAGTTTTCTGTATCCGTTTTTTCGTTTTTTGAGCAATAATGGCTTCTTTAATGCTGTATGGGGTTGAGAATCTTGCAATTACAAGGGGAAGAGTGTCACCAAACGGGTCGGATTTGCATGGGGGAAAATCTTTCCTCAAAATTAATTTGGGCATTGAGAATTCGAATTTTAGACGTATAAGTAAGACCCTATTTGTACCTAAGTGCAGTATGTCTGTACCAAGGCCAGCTTCACAGCGTAGGTTCATGCAACACAAAAAAGAGGCATTTTGGTTCTACAGGTTTATGTCAATTGTGTACGATCGTATTATAAATCCGGGTCATTGGACTGAAGACATGAGAGATGAAGCCTTGGAACCTGCTGACCTCAATAGCCGTGATATGATAGTAGTGGATGTTGGTGGTGGGACCGGGTTCTCAACTTTGGGTATTGTGAAACATGTTGATGCTAAAAATATTACTATTTTGGATCAATCGCCACATCAGCTTGCTAAAGCAAAGGAAAAGGAGCCATTGAAGGAATGCAAGATCACTGAGGGAGATGCTGAGGATCTTCCTTTCGAAACAGATTATGCAGATAGATATATATCAGCCGGAAGGTATATTTTTCTCAAAATTCATTTTATATATATATATATATATATATATATATATATATATATATATATATATATATATATATATATATATATATATATATATATGCCCACTGAGGTTAGGAGTTCGACTCCTGCCTGAGCACATATGGGAGATTTTTTCTGGATTGGCATAAGTTTGATCATTCGTTCCCTTCCCTCTGGAGATGAGTGGTTCCCCTCTTGGTGGCCTGCTAATCCATCGGGTTGGGTTTCCCTTTAACTATTTGACGGTTTTAAAAAAAAGTTGCTATATAAAGTTGCATGTGCTTATTTTCTTTAGCCTATACCTAAGCTAACCTACTTCTGCATAGATTGTTTGGATATTTATGGATTGAATAGTCACTTTGATACTAACAAAAGGTAAAGTGAAATTATTTGTATAGTACGCTTATTTTTCTCTTGCTTCTTTAAATGATCTGAATTTTACAAACACATTAAACAATAGAAAGTGATTGAAACGTAAAAGGTGTGTTTGGCCCGTATGGATTGAATCTTGAATTCCATTCCATGGCATGTGGCATATTTGATTGCCAAACATACAGAAATTGACGGAGATTCCTTCAAAATCCATGTTTGAGGGATTTTATTATTCCTAAGGGCATCTCCAACCCACCTCTAAACTTCATTTCTTCCCACATTCTTTTCCAACCTTACCTCATTTTCACTTTTATTTTTGGAGATATGAATAGTGAGGGAATACTATTCATATCTTCAAAAATGGAGGTGAAGTTTGGTTGCTAATTTTAGTCCCTTTTATTTTTATTTTATACATATCTAGTTTATTGTATCTACCAATTATAATTTAAATGCAATATTTAATATTTATAATATCATGTTATATAGTAATTTATATTAATTAATCATACATATAAAGTTTAATTAGTAGAAGGGTGTATTTGACAATATATATAAGTTATAAAAATGGATTATTTTAGGAATATATTTTTTGAGGTAAAAAATGGGGTAAAAAATGAAATAGTGTTGGAGATGAAACACTATTTACTCTATTTTTTACTCCATTTATGAGGAAAAAATGGAGATGGGTTGGAGATGGTCTAAAGGTGTATGGTAAGAATTGAGTTCCATTTGTCATTTTTTAGAGTGAATTACGATTTTAGTACATGCATATAGATGTTTTTTGCAATTGTGGTTCCAAAAGTATTCTCTTGCAATTTTGGTTCTTATTTAAGGTTCTTGTAATGTTGTTGGTTCATGATCCAAGGAAAATGACTATTATTGGTCCCATTATAAGCCGATTTTGCAAAATTTGCTGCAAAAATATAGTCATTTTATTTGAAAAGGACCACAACTGTTACAAAGCTGTAATTGCAAAAGAGAACTTTTAATAACCAAAATTGCAAAACTCAACTATAATTAAGGACCAAAATGACAAGACTCAACTCTATTCAAGGACCAAAAATGTAATTTACACATTTGTATTAAAAGACCAAATTTTCATCCTAAACCATAAAACATAAACAAAATTTTCCTTTTAACATAATTCACATTCCGATCTCTTTCATAAATTTACAGCAACAAAAAATGAGATTCAATTTCATTCTATTTTTTGCCAACAAAAAAAACGATGAATACTAATTCCTTCATATTTCCAATTCCATTTGTTCCAAATGACACTGAGCTTATTTGATTGCAGCATTGAGTGTTGGCCCGAACCGCAACGGGGCATCAAAGAAGCATACAGGGTTCTAAAGACGGGAGGAAAGGCATGTTTAATCGGGCCTGTACATCCAACCTATTGGTTGTCTCGTTTCTTTGCAGACATGTTTATGTTGTTTCCAAAGGAGGAAGAATACATCGAGTGGTTTGAAAAGGCTGGATTCAAAGATGTTAAGATCACGAGGATTGGCCCAAAATGGTACCGTGGGGTCCGCCGCCATGGTCTTATCATGGGGTGCTCTGTTACCGCGGTCAAACCCGTATTGGGGGATTCACCGCTGCAGGTGATGTGTTTTCTTAAATGTAAATTTATGATTGTATATGAAATATGCAAACAACATTTCATTTTTGGACCAAAAAATGTTACTTACTGGGAAATTGTTAAACCGATTGAAACATGGTTGTATAATTCATATCATTTGCATATATTGGCAAAAGATTGTAACACTGTTGGATACATTGGTAAAAAGATAAAAAGTTGTTGCATAAATTGGTAAAGATATGAAACATTGTTGCATAAATTGGTAAAAATATAAGACACTATTGCATAAAATATTTAACCATTTTAGAATATTCTAGTGGTAACTAAAATGCCAATGCTGGTGAACCATTCACTTTACTTTGAAATATCTAACAAATAATAACATTGCACTTTTAGTTATTTCTTATTATTTCCTGAATTTAACCATTCAGTTCCGTTATTGGTTGCAGCTCGGCCCCAAAGTAGAGGACGTGAGGAAGCGGGTGAACATGTTTGTGTTCCTTGCCCGCCTCATCTTGGGTGCAATTGCTGGTGGCTACTATGTCATACTCCCTATTTACATGTGGCTTAAGGACCGAATTGTCCCTAAAGGCCAACCAATCTGAATATGAGAGATGGTTTAAGTCTGAGTTGCATTTTGGTTTTTGTATGATATGATGCCTGGTTTTTAGTTTAATCTTCAAGAATTGATTAGTATTCTTATATGACAACCCTTTAATTTTTTTCAATCTCTAATCATTCTCATGATCTTGTGTGTGTGTGTGTGTGTGTGTATATATATATATATATATATATATATATATATATATATATATATATATATATATATATATATATAATTTGGTGTTTTTATAAAGAAATTGTAACATCCCAATGATGAGGTACTTATAATTTTGACCTTATAATTGAATTATATTGCATTTTGGCCCCTAAGTTTAAGAAAGAGTGCAAAAGGGCCCATAGTGGCATTTTGGTAAATTGGGACGTTGTGGAGTACGCTGTGCGTACGTGTGTACGCTAAGCGTACTAGGGCGTGCCTTAGTACGCTGGGCGTACACCTCATACGCAGGGCGTACGTGTAAATCATGTAACCCTAATTTTTAGGGTTTTGGGTCATATATAAGCATCAGTAAGGCCTCATATCTTCTTCTTACCTAGCCTCCTTCTGTGACATCGACCCCCCCAAGCAAACTTAAGAGCAAGAGAGCAATTTTGGAGTCTTTAAGAGAGTTTTGAAGTGGTTTTGAAGAAAGAAGAAGGTGGTGAGAAGATCTTAGAGCTAAGGGCATTTTAGATATGAGATTTCTACCTTGATTGCAACCTCCATGAAGTATAAAGCTTGCAACTTTGCCACTCCATCTTGTAGATCTAGACATTCCACTCATTTAAGTCACTTTTGGTCTTAAAGTGATGATTTTTGGACTTGTCCTGTTCTTGTAACATCCCGACTCCCAGGTACTTTATTTATTTATTTATTTAATGAGTGACTCGACGAGTTGAGTGTCCGAATCGTTGAGTAGAGTGGTGGTGTGAATATTTAATGCACTAGTTTTTTATTTATAATTCCTAATTTATCGCATCTAAACCACACCTTACAGGCAGTGAACCCGATCGAGTATAGTATAACTTTGATAAGCAAGGGTGTCGAACACAAGGGGAACGGGAGTAAATTAATTTAAAATATTTGATTATAGGTTACAAAACACACGAAAAGAATAAAGAAATGTTTATTAAATTTCAAACGAATAACTAATAGCAATTATCGATAAACTGACAGGAATACAAATCTCTTCAGGTACTTTGGTTTAGACAAATTACACCTTAAAGTCACAGATAATTGCATACACATATTTATTTATTCATGTTCACCGATTTCTAAAATGACTAGATTCACATTCTCTATTACTAATCATTTAGCAAACAAGTCAATTCAAACAACGATCAATTGGTTAAACTAACATACTTCCTAGTGTTCAGTTCGTATCAAGAAAGAATCGTAATAATAGTTAATCAAATTACTAATTCAATTAACCTCTTGTTGATGGTTCGTCATACAAGGCTTACATATTAACTTACTTATTTCCTAGTTAACCCTAGTTTCACGTTCGCTATTCCTAGGCATATAATCTTGATGGCCATCAAAATCATAAAAGACAAGCAATCAAGCAGATGTTCATACAACTCAACAGACTTAACAATTAACAGAAAATAATTGTCATTAACACATAAGGATCTTTTAACAAGCTTGGAAAGATAAATTAAACATACACAAACAATATAATATAGCAATTAATCCAATATTCAAGGTTTTATTTAATCATAAACTTAAAGTAAATGGTTTTAACACCAAAATCAGAAAGTAAAGACATAATAGTATCACAGTGGAATGCTAAGCATGGTCACATTAACAAACCACATGATTACTGACACATATCCGCTCTCTAATCCTTCAGATCTTCGCTCTTGTCTGCTTAACGACCTTCCGGCCGCCTCCTAGACCCTAAAAACGGCTTAACAGAAGTTAATTGTCGACTAAAATAGGTTAGAAGTCGGAACCCCCTCTTAGAACGAATTAAATGTCAATATATAGCAACTTTACACTGCCAAGCGAATGCAACGCGTGGGTCCAAGGAACGCAACGCGTTCCTCCAAGCTATCCCGTAATCAACAAGACACGAACGCAGCGCGTTCATTATGGGAACGCAGGGCGTTCGGTCCGCCTTCAGCCCAAGTCTTCATATTTGCAGTCTAACTCCGTTTTCTCGGGCTTTTTGCTCCATTTCCGCTCCAACAACATATAATAACTGTAAATTGCAATTCAAAGCATTATAAGTACATTTTAGTTCTAAATAAGCGTAATAAATGCTAAAATATTAAGATATGATATATAAAAATATGTATAAAAACACACATATCAAAATACCCCACACTTAGCCTTTGCTTGCCCCAAGAAAACTTACTTTTAATTTACCAATATCTCATAAAACAATCCATTTTAAACTCAGCCATTATCCCAAGACCGCAATGCATGTATTTGTGTCTAAAAATCCTAAGAAACCTCCCACTCCTATATACTCACAATCCTTATGAACATTTACCCGTTAGTTTATACGACACTCATTTCTGCAAGCCTCCGAATCAATCCTCAAAAATCTTTCTTAACCTCAAGGTAATTTTTGTAAAGCTACCCAAACACATAATATAGAAATTACAACTTTTGATACCATAATGAAGCTCTTGGAATTCTTCACTTCTTTGATATTTGATATTTGATTTCTTTGAATTCACCACTTTTTTGGTTTTTGGTATCTTCAATTTTTGATTCTTTGGAATTTTGATCTTTTGATCTTCAACTTGGTAGCTCCAAAATTCTTTCACTTTTTGGTAATTTCTCTCTCTTTTTACATGTATCTCACTTTTTTTCACTCAAAACCTACATGCTTAAGCAGGGGCGCTTAACTTCAACCCTTATTAGTTCAGATATTAGTTTATGTGGAATGACTACATAAGCTTTTCTGGATAGATTTCAGGTTTAGGCTGCAAAACATATTATGTCATATAAACTACCAGATTACTTTTCATATCTCATGAATTTTCACTAGGAAATGGGAAGCCACAAATACACTATAACATATGTAGGCTCAAGTAAACATTTGAGTTTTCATCGGATCATTGTAACGCCTGTAGATCCGGGCTAGTCAATTTAGAGATAATAGGGATCGAAAACGACTTTTCGACAAAAAATTATTTAGAATAAATAATCTTAACCAAGTTGTAGAATATGTCTCAAGGGTTCCGTATATATAAAGAACGCCAAAATCCGAGTTATAACGAAGAAGTTATGGCCCGTCGAAGTTTTACGGCAAAACCGGTACGACACCGGGAATCGTAAATAGTAAATTTACGATCGAGCAACTTTTAGCCTTAAAAATCTAAACAAAAGTTGTAGTATATGTTAAAACGAGAACATACAAAAAAAGAACGCCCAAATCTGACTTCGTATGAGGAAGTTATGAATTTTCTAAGATTTGGCTTAGTAGTGCACGACTCGAAACTCTAATTTTAGTTCGAGTGGTTTTTGGCTTACGCGACCTAAATGAGAGTTGAAGATATCATTAATAGGAACTCAACGGTAAAAAGATAGAAGAAAACGGAGTCCGTATGAAGGAGTTACGGATTTTTCGCGGTCATTTAACAGTCTAAACGCCTCCTACTGTTAAATTTGAGATCGGTCGAGAATTAGCCGACGGAGTCTAAATGAAAGTTGTAGATCTTGATTTTACCTATGCTTTGAAAAAAAGAACGTCGAAAACGGAGCTCGTAAGCGAGAGTTATAATTTTTCTATGTTTGAAGGGTGATACGCGATAAGGGGTGACGTGGCACCACCAGAATTGGACACGTGGCACCACCAGAAGGCTACCACATGCCCCAACTCGGTGATTAGGTCCTCCTACTCGGTGAGTCCATCAGTCAGCACCCCTATAAATAGAGGTGCCGGGTTCCCTCACCTCCTCACACCTTCAAACCCTTCTTTCTCTCTTTAGTTTCTCTCTCTAAGCTCCCTTAAGCCCCCTAAAGTCTAGGTAAACCCCCTAGAACCCGAAGGAAGCCCCGAGACTCCCGGAGTCCCGAGAAAAGAGCCTTTCGGCTCGGGAACACTGCTCCAGTGAAACCCGGTTTTGCGAAAAATCCGCTGTAAGTGAGTTACGCCTACACTATTTTTAATATAGTTTCTAATTAATTATAGTAATGTTATTAGGACCTTATAATAAGTACTTGGGCTATTATTATGGGTTATATAAGTATCGTTTAACGCTTATATAATAGTAATAATAACTAGACTATTAATTAGTCTCGGTGAATATTGGACTAAACTCTAGTGGTAATGATACTAGGTTTTGTCCGAGGAAAATTGTTTTAAGAGTAACGAAGTGCTGTCCGAGTACCGAGTCACCACCTTACCAAGTGAGTGCATAGTTACTTTCATCTTACACATAGATATGAAGTATTTAGTATAAATTACGTGCTATGTGTGCATATTGTCTGAATACTTACTGTCTATGCCGGGTGAGAGATTTTTATACATGCTTTAAATGTTTTAAACTGTATACGTATTTTTATATCTACAAAATATGTTGGGTAAAACATGGGTAGATGAAGGACGAGGGGTGAAAGCTAAAATAGAGGAATATTAGTGGTATGGACCTAGTGCCCTATAGGTGAACATTGACAGCAATGGACCTAGTACCCTATAGATGAGCACTGGCAGCTGCGCCACAACCTGTAGATGTTGTTGATCTATGATAAACATCCTAGCAGCTGCGCTCTAAGGATAATATCAGCAGTTGCGCCTAATAGAGAACATTATAACCTTGACAGTAGCGTCTAAAGGACAATACCGACAGAAGCGCCTCATATAGAATGTCACAACTATGGCAGGTGCGCCTAAGTGATAGAACTAGCAGCTGTGCTTGACAGCTGTGTCATTGACAACGATGGACTTCGTACCTATTCCTTAGGAAAATCCTTAGGAATGAATGAACGAGAAATAGCTGATTCTTAGGGTAGATCCTTAAGATTAAAGAAGATAATGGGGATGGGTAATTCGGTTAACTGTTTGATGATTAAACATAATAATTATATTATTGTGGGTTGAAAACCCTATGTACTCACCATGTTTCCCAACCTGACCCACTCAGTTTATTTGTATCACAAGTGTCAATACGAAGCTACTTTACACTGAGAGATTTAAAAGAGATGTAGATCACTAGTGTAAATAAATGTAAGTTCTGTTTATGCTTATGTTTCTGTATTGACGATGACATCCCAAATGTTTTAAATGAATAAAAAATACTTTTCTTCAGAATTGCTTTGATAACGTATTTATCATGTTTTACTGGGAACAAATTTCACAACATTTTTATTAAAAGAGGCACTCTGATTTTTATAAAACATAAACAAAATCGGTCTTTTCTGGCCGTGAAAATGGGGATGTCACAATCATCCCATACAATATTAGCAAAAATTATACTAGATTTTCCTAAATTAAACTATTATTTCAAGTTTATAAATTTTTAAATTTAAAATTCTTAAATTTTCCCAATCTAGCAACTAAATTACTTTTTCGACCTCCTACCCCACACTTATTTCATACAATGCCATCATTGTATGCTAAAACTAATTAATCAAATAAACACAATAAAAAGGAGAAAAAGGAACAGACTCCCCTGGGGTAGTTGTAGTGAGATCGAATAGGGCTGCTAAAAGTTGCTCCATAAATTGCTAGAGGACTGGAAACTGGAACTGTTACTTCTGAATATGCCGGAAAAATAAATCAAGAACGCCGAATTCTAAAATGTGGTGCAAAAGATTGCAAATAAATGCAAGGTGTAGTAACCATGACGTGGGAAAGTGTCAACCACGTCGTCTCGTCGAGTGATGTGAAATCATATCGACACAATATGAAAATTGTTGGTCACGTCGTCATATCAAGAATGGCAGCCTCCTTTCGCGATGAAAAACTCCCCCACGGCATAGGAAAGTGTCAACCATGTCGTGGAAGCCGGGATGATTTTTCTGTTGGATATAGTGTCTAAGTCCATAACTATATTTGGTATGTACTTGACCCGACCCGGCATGATCCATTTGGGTTGCACTTCACCTGAACAATTTATGGATAATCTTTTGAGAATAGTACAAGTTATGATTTATTAATATATTATAAGTACTAATATATTAATATAAGATCATATTATTTAATTAGTATTGATCTATAATTAATCTAGGATTAATTTAGAGATCAAATGTATTACTAAATAAATATGGGCTTCTATATTTATATAGTGTGGGATAATGCTTATTTGGAATGGGCTAGGCTTGCATGGAAAGTCCATGGATACTCCATGGAGCTTTAACCCATGGATCTCATGGAAATGAAGAGACATGGGTATTAGGGTTTACATGGATATAACCCTAATCCACCACACTATATAAAGGAGGCTTTGGTTCTTGAAATTACACTAGTTGAGGTGAGTAAAGTAATAGGGCCGATTTCAAGATAGTAGTGACTATTCTCTCAAAGTTCCAAGTTTGTGGTGATTTGTGATTTCCATTTGAGGCATCCACACTATTGGTGCTAGGCTCTAAAACTCCAAGCAATCAACTACAACTACAAGGTAAGTATTTCTACTAGCTTTATTTGATTCATGTTCCCCATGCCATGCTAGTTAGGATATGAACCTTGGAAAATAATTATTTGTATGTATCTTAGACAAACATAGATCCAAGGTTTATTAGGGTTGCATGTACAATTAGGAAGTGTTAGAATGCTCAAAACCCATCAATTTCTACCTCGCGTCGAAATAAAACTCTATGGTGTGGGAACAACTCATCCATACCATTGGAGTCAAAATATGGTAGAAACGCCACTCTTATAAATAAAATATTCTCACCATATGTAACACCCATTTATTTATTACGTTAAATAAATAAATTAATGAGCGAATGGTAGCCTAAAATAATTATTTATATATGCAGGGGGTGGTTTCAAGGAGTAAATTGGCATAATTTAGTAATTGGTGGTTAAAAGTGTGAGAGTCGGACTCAGTTTGTAAATATTTATGAAGACAAGGGCTCCGTGGTAATTATTTGGATTTGATTTAAAAGGAAATGAGAGGTGAAGGCTGAATACGTCATAATTGACAGTTGGGGGTTAAAAAGGTAAATTCTGGATTAGTTTTGTAAAGATTTTAGAAGATGGGGGTCGTTTAGTAAGATCCGGACTTATTTGGTAAAGTAATTCAAGGGGCAGGGTTTAATTGGTAATTTGTAGACTTCTTTTGAAATTGAATCTTGATAAGAGGGGCCAATAGTGTCAACATGGAATATAGTTTGAGGAGTCGGATATATAACTGTTGTATTGCCCTCACTAAACCCTAACCCTAAAGAACCATCAGCCGTCACCCCCTTATGTCTCCCTCTTACAGCCGCCACTTCTCTCCATCCTTATGCCCCTCACTAGCACCACCACCACCATCCCCATTTTCCGATCAGTGAATGGTCGCCATTCGAACACCAAGTATCCACCGCTCTTCTTCTCCTTCTTCTTCTACAGCCGCTGCCATGAGACGTTGCATCCACCACTCGCTACCACGCAAGTCGGAGTCGCCTAACCACCAATGGAAGTCGTAACCACCGCCATGGCGTGCGCTGTTGACGCTGCGTTTCGACGACGACAAGACCGCCGCCTGCTGCCTTGGTATTGAGCGCCTTCGTAGTGTGGTTGTCGGAAACGTAACCAAATCGTGAAGGTGTCACCGTCACCTCCTTCGTTCCTGTTGCGTCGTCACAGGTCCACTGCCACCGTTAGCCGCTTCTGTGACGCCTTCGAGCTCCATCCGATGCTGCCATCGATGATTGTATGTGCTACCGTCGCTGCCGGCTGCCATACGCCACCAAGAGGGTGGCTGAGTTGTTTTTGCAACCGAGTGTGTGTATGTTGCTGTGCTATTGGTGTGTGATGTGTGTGCTTGGGAGGTTTGTTTCGCCTGAAAGCAAGTACACCACCATGGCAGCCAACCATGGTGGTTGCCGCCAGTCATAGCTTTTCTGCCACCACCGGCCACCATAGGGGTGGTTGTATGTGTGCACGTGGGTTATTTTTAGTGTGTATATATGTGTGTATTATCGAGTTGTACATTGTAATGGTGCCAAAATAATAATAGAAATCTTGAAACCACCACCGTGAGGTGGTGGCTGCCGTCTCCTACCGCCACCGGCCGCCGTGTCAGGTGGTGGTGCGCTTTGCCTCTTGTGATTGATTCGTTTGGGGTGATAGGAACCCTAATGGGCCCAAAGAAGCCCTAATGGGCTTAGTGAAACTCTAATGGGCTCAAAGGAGCTCCAATGGGCCCAATGAAGCTTAATGGACTCTAATGGACCTAATAAAACCCTAATGGGCTTAATAATATTTTAGTGGGCTTAATAGGCCCAATAAAGCCCTAATTGACCTAAAAGCCCAACAAATTGATAAATGGGCTAGTATTTGGGTTGGAAAAACCATAATGCCAATAAAACCCAAATTTGGGGAATTAATCGGGACACACGAGAATTATTTAATAACTTGGAATATTAAATAATAATCATTGGCGAAAATTAATCTAAGAAATATTGGACTTAATGGATCAAGTCCTTAATGGGTTAAGTAAGAAACTTAACCCTAATCATCATTTTATGTGAAACCCTAATTTCACTTGGGTTTATTGTTGGGCCTTTCTATTGGGCCTTGATGATTAGGTTATTAAATGGGCTATCCAAGATCAAGCAAATGGTCTAATGTAATTTAATGGGCCTAGGGTAAGGCCCATGTAAGGGGTTTGGGCCCAATTTGGAAAATTAGGCCATAGTTTGGGCCTTGATGATTATATGATGCTGGGCCTTAGAATGAGACCATGTATAGGCATAGGCCCAATTTAGAAAATTGGGCCATATGTTGGGCTTTGATTTCCGAATGACTTTGGGCCTATGGGTTGGGCCTTGGGCTTAAATAAGCCAAGCCTGGGGTAATGTAGTAATTATCCAAGTATGTATTATGGTTATGTGTTGGGACCCAATTATTAATTGGGTGTTATTTTGGTGTTGACAGTTCGGGAATTTGTCAACCAATAGCTGGGGTTTAGCCTGCGGGACTTCAGCAGTGTGGGATTGTGTCTACGGGACGTCAGCAGTGTGAGGTGAGTTACCTTCCAGTAGTGGTGGGTCTACGGCCACAATGTCGGCCCACCAATAGGAGTTGTTAGATGATTGTCTTTGTGATAATTGTCTATGTTTGCTACTACCTGTTATGTTTATGTGCTAGCATGATATGATGTTATGTGATAGTGGTAGTAGGGGGTGAAATAGTCCCCGGTTACCGGTCGATAGGGCCGAAGGGGTAGCTTAGTACCCAACTATGCTAGACAGATTGTGATATATGTGATATGATATTATGTGGTAGTAGTAGGGGGTGAAATAGTCCCCACTTACCAGTCGACAGGACCGAAGGGGTAGGCCAGCACCCAGATATGCTAGGCAGTATATGACTTATGTGTTTATGCTATGCTTTTATGTGGTAGTGTTAGGGGGTGAAATAGTCCCCGGTTACCGGTTGAAAGATACCGAAAGGGAGGTCAACACCCATATATGCTAGGCAGTATCCGGTCGAGAGGACCGAAGGGGAGGCTAGCACCCAGATATGCTAGGTAGTATCCAATCGAGAGGACCGAAGGGGTAGGTCGGGCACCCAGATATGCCTGACAGTATATGTATGTTATATGATTGTATGGTATGTGGTATGATGGGGGAACTCACTAAGCTTTGTGCTTACGGTTTACAATTTTGGTTTCAGGTACTCGTTTTCAAAGGAAAGGAGCCGGCTTGATCGCAGCACATCACACTATGGTTTTCCGCACATGAGATCTTTGGGATTACACTCTGATATTGTTTATGATAACATGTTTGATTATTTCTACTTTGGTTTTGACATGACATGATATTACAAATGTTTTATTCACTGTTGGTTTTATAATGACGTATTTTTAAAAAATGAAATTTTTGGCATGTATTTTTGGGATGTTACACCATATCGACACACACCCCACACTTATGAAAATCGCGGGTCTTGAGTATAAACTTCAAACGCTCACACGGCTCTCTCTCCTGATAAAACAACAAACGGACCTAGCGACTGAACTTACTGCCAGCTTTCTAAGGGCGAAAAACCTGCAAAGATCTAAAACAATCAAAGAGCATCAACATGGAAAACAAAATTACCAAAAACAAAAATAAAACAACCTATATTAAACTAATTACATACCAAATAAAAATATTAATTCTAAGAAACGCAAAAATAAACTAAAAATAACATAAAAAAATAAAAAGGATAAACTAAGTCACTCGTCATCCTCGTCATTGTGCTGCTGTGTCCCTAATGTGCCAGCTCCATCCTGTCGTGGCTGGTATGGTGGAGGAAAAGGAACCGGGTACTGAAAACTCTGATGGGCAAAGAATGCGGTCAACACATCCCCATACCACTGCTGCCTACTCTCCATGTGCTCATAGCGGTCGTTCACACGTTGAAGTCTCTCGTCTATGCACTGAAATCCCTCATCCATGCGCTGGGCTAGGTAACACATATCGGTCTCTGGATTAGGTCCCTGATGTGCTCCTCGAGGAACAGGTCTACGCCTTTGAACTCGCTGTGGCTCAGGTAGTGGTGCAGCATCCCCCGGTGCCTCATCATCAGGTACTATCTTAAAAATACCATCACCCCCTCGTGCAATCATCCGCATAGACTCCGACATCTGAACACCCATCATCCTCATGTCATAACGGACCATCGTCCTCGTAGTATCCTTGATCAACAACGAATACGATGCAGCTAACCGAGTAACATAATGTCCACCACAAATCAGACTATCCTCCGAACGCCCGATGGCCTTCCGCGCCATATACAATGCTAAATCTATTGAGAGGTTTAAGTTCCTCCCGGTGTAATAAGAGTCCATAAGGCTAAAAGATCTCCAGAAGGCACACTCTCACTATTTTTGTGATGAGTGAGAGAGCTCGCGATCAATCGGTGCAACAATCTATAAGTAGTCGATCAAATCATGCTGCCCCGAGCAGAAGATGGCACATACACCTCACCAGTAAGATGAGCCCAAAAAGTGTTTTCATTATACTCCTCATGCGTCTGTACAACCCAGGCTGAGAGAAAATCATGAAAGTGAGGAGTCCTCGTCTCATCTGCAGTATATACCCCAACCCTGATGGCATGCTCAATCGCACTACATTCCCTGCTAACACCACCTAATCGAAAAGAAAATGCAGTCCTATCATTGAGAGGCTTTGTAGGATCAAAAGAAACTGTAGCATAAAACTCCAGCAAAAACTCCCGATAGACGGGATCTTGAATCCTAAATAACCGATCCCAACCCCGACATGTAAACACAGGCACGCCACCTGTGTCCAGGTGAGTATATGTCAAAAAATACCGGATGAGGACATCAATCCCATATTAGGCTGCAGATTCCCAATCAAAATATGGTGCAATATCAATTCTTTTCCCAAGTAATGTACTAAGCCTTCCTTGATGTTTTGTCAGTGTAGCAGGACTCAAAGAACGAGGAAATTGCAAGAACGGGTGATTCGTGATTTCCTTGGGAGGTTGCTGATTTCTCCTTGCCATTTTGACTGAAAAAATTTAAGCACACCAAACCATCCAAATAACAAAGATTTATTATTAAGCAAAGATAAAGAGCTGGGCAGATTAACGAACGCTGGGTGCTCATCCAGCAAACGCAGTGCGTTCGTTCGTCCCCTGCGGTTTCAGTTCATCCAAAATCAACATAAATGCCAAAATTTCAGGCTAGGCTTTGGTCTATGGGATGAATTTGGTCTGATAATACAATAACAAGCATCAATTTCATCAATATCAAACCATAAATCAAAAATAGCATAAACCCTAGTTTTTTCTATTTAGCACAATGCAACACAAATTAGGGGCTTAAACTAACCCCAAGACATAAGGATTATAAAAAGTTTACCTCTTGAACCGATTACAGGAAAAGAAGAAGAGAAATCGTGGCTTTTGTGGAGAATCGTCGGCACAGTAGTGAGAATCGCCGAGAGGGGGACCAGCGAAAAAGAGGAGTGATCAAAGTAAAAAGTAAAAAGGGGTAATAAAATATATGAAACGACCCAAAAATTTTGTTTTTCAATACAACCAAAAACCATAATCTGAGTGTCATATCATAAAAACCATACGTGGTGTATCCCCAACATAATAAAAACAACACTGTGCGGAAAACTGTATCATATCCATGTCATATAAAAATCAAAAACTAAATCAACTCCCAGGATAAAAGCTAAAGCTGTGGTGTGTGCGATGCCATCATCCCGAGCTCTTCCCTTTGCTTGCGGAAGTACCTGAAACCAAAACTGAAACTGTAAGCACGAAGCTTAGTGAGCTCCCCCAAACTACCACATACCATACAATACATATAAAGCACATACTGGGCCTTGCCCACTGCATCAGACCGAAGTCTGGAAACTAGCTGCATCGGACCGAAATCCGGAACTGACCGGGACCTTGCCCCCCTGCATCGGACCAGAGTCCGGAACTAACTGCATCGGACCGAAGTCTGGAACTAACTGCATCGGACCGAAGTCCGGAACTAACTGCATCGGACCGAAGTCCGGAACTGACTGATCGTGACATAGCATAACACATAACAACTATTATAATCACACATACTGCATACTGTATCGGACCGAAGTCCGGAACACATAACACAAATATGCTTAAATCACAAAGACATCAAGCACTCTAGCTACTGCTGTTGGATAAGGTGTCTAAGTCCATAACTATTTCTGGTATGTACTTGACCCGACCCGGCATGGTCCATTTGGGTTGCATGGCACCATGCAATTGGATAGACTAAATGAGAGAAATAACACTTGGAGATTATTAATATATTATAAGTTCTAATATATTAATAATATTATTTGATTAGTTGATCAAAGAATTAATTTGGAATTAATTAAGTGATCAAAGGATAACTAATTAAATATATGGGTTGATTATGTAAATCATCCATATCTTGTATAGTGGGCTAAGAGGCTCCATGGATTATCAAGTTGGGTTCTACCCATAGGATGCTCCATGGATGCTCCATGGGAGTTACAAACCCATGGGTCATGGAAATGAAGAGTCATGACACATTAGGGTTTACATGGTGTAACCCTAGATGTGTCAACACTATATAAGAAGCATATTCTCCACCAAAATCGGATACACTAAGAAACTAGAGGGCTTGGCCGATTTTGAGAAGTGTGTATTATCTCAAAGGTCTTTCCAAGAGCATTTGGTGTTGTGTGAAGCATTTGAGGCATCACACTTGGGGTGCTAGGCTCACAAGGTTTCAAGGAACACAAGCAACAACAAGGTAAGTTATTCTATCTATGATTCAAGTTAAAATTGTTCCCCATGTATGCTAGATAGGAATATAACCTTGGAATTCAACTTTTCATGATAATTAGACAAACATAGATCCAAGGTTATTAGGGTTGCATGTACACTTAGGAAGTGTTAGAATGCTCAAAACCCTTCAGTGGTATCAGAGCCTAGGCTTGTTTGTTTGTTATTTGTGCTTAAAAGTTGAAGAAAATCGAAAATTCTGCTGTCTGACTGATGGACTCGGCGAGTCCATGGGGAGGACTCGTCGAGTTCATGTGTATCTTCAACCTACTCGGCGAGTAGGTTTATGCACTCGGCGAGTAGGGTCGACAGAGTACAGAATTTCGACTTGAGTTGCTGGAAATGGATTAGAATCATTACACTAAAATGTTTTGGTACTTGAAAACTTGTTTTAGAAGGTGTAATGTCTTTTCTAACTCATTTACAACAACTAGTTATCAAAATTACAAAGATTAAATGTGATTTTGATTCTTGAAAGTGTTCATATTCATATTCTTGTTCTTATGATGTTTAGATGATCATAGGAATTATTTGTAACCTATGTGGTAGATTAATTCATGATCATAATGTGTTTTAATGGAGTCCATAACTTGTCCTCAAGTTATGGAAAACCAAAAGTCTCTTGGATTAAAAACCATTAAAAGAACACAAGAGTTAGGAAAAATGAAAAGTCCTCATTTTATTACTCTATTAAACTCATAAGTTACAAGAAATGAAAAGTTTTGAAAGTTTTCAAAACTTGCCCTCAAGTTTTGGAACAAGTAAAGTTAAGTTAAAACTTTAGTTCCAACCCCTAGAATTTTAAAAGTTAAAATTCAACCCTTATACTTATATTATTATGATTTAATAATTATATATATATGTATAAGAACAAAGTCGTCTTACCGCTAGTACGCCTCATTCACGAAGCCGGTCTATAAGGTGGGTATAAGGTTGTTGCCTATAAAATGGTGACTTAATGGGTGTCCACTCTCACCCACCGCTTGCTTGATCGGTGGAGGGTCGTTAGCCGAACGGGTAAGACAAGGACTTATTAATTCTCATTCAAAGTATGATGAATATTATAAAGCAACTAAATGTTTTATTAAATTCCCAATCTTAGTTACTTTAGGAAAAATGTGAATAAGGTGCTATTCCATGAAATTACACTTTACACTTTGATTAAGTCGTTGGTGGAGCGTGTGTGGTTAACCGGCACACTAACTTGGACTTAACAAGGTAGGTAAAGGGTGACTTAGGGTTTATTATAGTATCGATGGAGCGTGTGTGGTTAACCGGCACATCGATTGAGTGAGAAACTTTAAGGGTACCAAGTGATTTGCATGGTTACTTCACACCTCGTTTTGTGATCCTCGGTATCCCAGTCACAAAACTTGGAGGGCACACTCGAGATTGAAACATGCCTTTGAAAAGTTCATTGAATATCAAAGAATCTAGGAATTTCTAAGAACCATTCAAAAACCTAATACTAAAATATTGCGGTTTTCGTGGTGGAAATTGGTGAATCGTCATTCACCTACCTTTCAAATATGATATAGCTTAGATTACGGCATACCTCTTCTAAGTTATATTATATTGTGATTGGATCCTAGCCTTAATATTACATTTGGGTGTTTTATTAAGGACTCTCTTATATCTAAACTAATCTTGTTCTCTTTTCTTCAGATGTCTTTCAACAATGCTTCTGGCTCTAATCCTAATGGCTCCTTTACCCTTATGAACTTGTGTGGGAAAGTCACCTTTGATGGATCCAACTTCAATGAGTGGATCAGAAACATCAGGATGATTACCCGCTACGAGGACAAAGAATATGTCCTTGACAAGGAGCTTAAGGAGATTGATGAGACCACTGCAACTCCTCGGGAGATCGCTGAATTTCGGGCACATGAAAGGGATGCTACGAAAGTGGCTTGCATCATGATGGCCACGATGACAGCGGAACTCCAAAAGTCTTATGAGGATTTTTACCCTTATGAAATGCACCAAGATTTGATGGAAAGATACCATCAAAGTGCACGACAAGAGAGGTATGAAATCATCTGCTCCATGGTAACAACCATGATGAAGGACGGGGAATCCGTCACGAGCCACATGCAGAAAATGCAAAGGTATGTGGATGGTTTGCTGAAGCTTAATGTGAACTTCCCGGAGGATCTTGCAATAGATATTATTTTGCATTCCTTACCATCGTGCTATGATCAATTCCGCATGACATATCACATGAACAAGGAAGAAGTCACCCTCAGCAAACTTCAGGGACTTCTCAAGACCGCAGAATCAGGTCTTAAGGGGAAGTCGGTTGCTATCACTCCTACTCCAAACTCTACTCCGGTTTTGGCAATCGGGAAAAGTCGAGGGAGGAAGAGAAAGAGCTCTTCTAAGGGTACCAAGGTTCGGACCCTTGATGGCTCTTCTTCAAGTGGAACCAAGAAAGGTTTCATTACTCCTTCTTCTGACCCAAAAGAGGCTGAATGCTTCTATTGCCATGAAAAATCTCATTGGAAGCGGAACTGCCCAAAGTACCAGCAAGATGTAAAGGATGGGAAAGTTAAACCCAACCATGCAGGTATTTACACTATCATTTCTAATAACTCACCCCATTCTAAATCTTGGGTCCTTGATACCGGTTGTGGTATTCATATTTGTTGTGACTTGCAGGGACTAAGAAGAAGTGAGAATGTGGAGCAAGGAAGAATAAACTTGATCATGGGGAATAGGAAAGCATCACCTGTCACCAAGATTGGAGTTTATACTTTATCGCTAAGTAGTGAGTTTAGTTTAGATTTGAATAAATGTTGTTACTCGCCAGGAATGGCAAGAAATATTATTTCCTTTCATGCTTTGTACAAACAAGGGTTTACCTTTTCATTTAATAATGAAGTTGGTTCTATTGATGCTTTCTTTAATAATGTTCTTTATTTTAAAGCATTACCTTGTGATGGTGTGTATGAAGCTGTGTCTGTTGTAGATAACTTAGGAAATAATGTTTTGTGTATTGATTCTACTAATAATAATAACTTGGATAAAGCATCTTTATGGCATTGTCGTCTTGGACATATAAGCAAGAAACGCATAGGCCAACTCCAAAAGGATGGAGTCTTGGAGTCGTTTGACCTAAAGTCAGATGATAGTTGCGAATCATGCTTACTTGGAAAAATGACAAAGTCACCCTTCATAGGTTCGTGTGAGAGGGGTGAAGGTTTGTTGGACCTTATACACACGGATGTGTGTGGACCATTCAAACATGCCACAAGGGATGCTAATCGTTATTATTTGACTTTTACTGATGATTACAGTAGATATGGATATGTCTACTTGATCAAGCATAAGTCAGAGACTTTCGAGAGGTTTAAGGAATTTAAACAGGAAGTCGAGAATCAATTGGGCAGGAACATTAAGATGCTTCGATCCGATCGTGGTGGTGAGTATCTTAGTTCAGAGTTCCTCGACTATCTAAGGGAATGTGGGATAGTCTCACAATTAACACCTCCTAGGACACCACAGTTGAATGGTGTGGCTGAGAGGCGTAATCGAACCTTGTTAGATATGGTTCGTTCCATGATGATTCGAGCTACGCTACCAATCTCATTTTGGGGGTATGCCTTAGAGACTGTCGCCCATATTCTTAATCTAGTCCCTACAAAGAAAGTTGCCAAAACTCCTCACGAGATGTGGACTGGTAAAGTACCTAAACTAGACCACATCAAGATTTGGGGTTGCGAGGCTTTCGTGAGACGCGAGACTCATGATAAGCTCGAACCTCGAAGCGAGAGGTGTATTTTCATCGGTTACCCACAACGATCCTTTGGTTACCTCTTCTACAGACTTAGTGACAATGTGGTCTTTGTAGCAAGAAGAGGAGTCTTTCGAGAAAGAGAGTTTATAAGCCAAGGAGACAGTGGGAGGCAAATTGATCTTGAAGAAATTCAAGAATCAAGCGGTGAAGGAACTTCAAACTCTAGCCCTCAACTTGAGGAGAAGACTCCTGTTGAGCCAATTGACAAATCTGTACCTCTGAGGCGTTCCACGAGAGTTAGGAGTGCACCTGAGCATTACTATGGATTCCATATTACTGCAGAAGGTGAGACACTTATTAGTGATGGGACACTAGTAAGTCAAGATGACCCTAACAGCTACGAGGAAGCCATGGCAGGCCCCGAGTCTGCTAAATGGAAAGAGGCTATGGATAGCGAGATACAATCCATGTATGACAATCAAGTTTGGAACTTGGTTGAAAATGTACCAGGTCGTAAGACAGTGGGGTGCAAATGGGTCTTCAAGAAGAAGACCGACATGGATGGTAAAGTACACACTTATAAGGCTAGACTGGTTGCAAAGGGCTTCTCTCAAATTCCTGGAGTGGATTATGATGAGACCTTTTCTCCGGTAGCCAAGATTAAGTCTATTCGGGTTCTGTTAGCCATAGCTGCATTTCATGATTATGAAATATGGCAGATGGATGTCAAAACCGCTTTCCTTAATGGAAAGTTGGCTGAAGATGTTTACATGAGTCAGCCAGAGGGTTTTGTCAGCAACGAGTACCCTAATAGAGTGTGTAAGCTTGAGAAATCCATTTATGGATTGAAACAGGCACCTCGCAGGTGGAATCTTTGCTTTGATGAGAAGGTCAAGGAATTTGGCTTTACTAGGAGTGAAGATGAATCTTGTGTGTATGTCAAGGCTAGTGGGAGTATAGTTAGCTTTTTGGTATTGTATGTGGATGACATACTACTCATAGGAAACGACATTCCAACCCTGCAGGAAGTAAAGTCCTGGCATGGGAAGTGTTTCGCTATGAAGGACCTTGGTGAAGCTGCCTATATTTTAGGGATAAGGATCTTGAGAGATCGGAGTAAAAGACTAATTGGACTTAGTCAGAGTACCTACTTAGATAAGGTGCTGAAGAGATTCCGCATGCAGGATTCCAAGAAAGGAGAGTTACCCATCCAGAGTAACACCAGATTGAGTAAGACACAAAGCCCTAGCACTGAGGCTGAGATAGCAGAAATGAGTCGAACACCTTACGCTTCGGCTGTAGGATCGATCATGTATGCTATGACGTGTACTCGACCCGATGTAGCTTTTGCCTTGAGCATGGTTAGCAGGTATCAGGCGAACCCTGGCAAGGCTCACTGGACTGCGGTAAAGAATATCCTCAAGTACCTACGGAGGACTAAGGACTGGGTCCTTACCCTCGGTGGGAGTGTTGACTTGAGAGTAGTAGGGTATAGTGATGCTAGCTTCCAGACTGATAGGGATAATTTCCGCTCTCAGTCGGGCTGGGTCTTTACCCTAAACGGAGGAGCAATTTCTTGGAAGAGTTCCAAGCAAGAGACAGTGGCAGATTCTACTTGTGAATCAGAGTATATTGCAGCTAGCGAGGCAGCAAAGGAGGCGATATGGCTGAAGAACTTCATTGGAGACCTTGGAGTTGTACCAGCTATTAAAGAGCCAATGGAAATTTTCTGTGATAGTGAAAGTGCTGTTGCCTTAGCCAAGGAACCAAGGGATCATGGGAGATCCAGACACATCGACAGAAAATACCATTTCATTAGACATCGGATCGAAGAAGGACACCTCGTGGCAAAGAGGGTATCATCAGATGAGAATCCGGCAGATCCCCTCACAAAGGGACTGACTCGGGTTAAGCATCTCCAGCATGCTCGGAGCATAGGGCTGAAGGATGATATTAGATTTAGTAGTTAGATAACCCAGAAATTTGTAAAGTGTAATTGACATTAGATGATGAATAAAAGATGTTTTATTTATGAGTAAAGTGTTGCTATCTCTTGTCGATCGTTTACTATATTTCTTTTGCATGTTTTGACTTCCAGAATAATTTTGTTTGGTATAACATATTATTCAAACCTCCACAGTCGGTCATATGTTGGAAGTAGATATGAATCAAGACTGTCATGTTTGGTTGTAGAGGTCTTGGACAAGGCTACAACAATCATGAGTGCTCATAAGTTCTGAGCATTGGACTCAACCCACGCTCACTGGAATCACTTCATGGAATTCTATCTCGAGTGATCGTGAGACGGTAATATCATATAAGTCTTCAAACCTAGAGATATGATTTGTTACTTACAAGTTGGTTATGCATTGACTGTACGAAACCGCATTGGTAACTCGATGTTATAAAACGTACTTTTGTGTGTAATTCAATAAGTGGTAGAACAAACATATGAGTCGAAGTTTATCTGTTCCTTCTTGGATTAGAAGCTGATATCTGGGCCCCTCGATGATTTTGTTTTGACCCATGTACCGGGCCTGGTCAGAACTAAGTTGATGTGTTCAATTAAGTTCTATGTCAAACAAATCGGAAATCGGGAAACAAATGCTGGACAATAAGCAAGACAATGTTCCATGTATTTGTCCGGATGATATCTAGAACGGAGGATTATATGATCACTTATCTTAAATGGCGTACCATCATCTTCTCAGTTCCGAGAGACCTTGAAAGAGCTACGATTGCCAATCGGTTCCTGAAGTCATACTTGCAGTAATAGTTATTAGACTTATCCAAGTGGGAGACTGTTGGATAAGGTGTCTAAGTCCATAACTATTTCTGGTATGTACTTGACCCGACCCGGCATGGTCCATTTGGGTTGCATGGCACCATGCAATTGGATAGACTAAATGAGAGAAATAACACTTGGAGATTATTAATATATTATAAGTTCTAATATATTAATAATATTATTTGATTAGTTGATCAAAGAATTAATTTGGAATTAATTAAGTGATCAAAGGATAACTAATTAAATATATGGGTTGATTATGTAAATCATCCATATCTTGTATAGTGGGCTAAGAGGCTCCATGGATTATCAAGTTGGGTTCTACCCATAGGATGCTCCATGGATGCTCCATGGGAGTTACAAACCCATGGGTCATGGAAATGAAGAGTCATGACACATTAGGGTTTACATGGTGTAACCCTAGATGTGTCAACACTATATAAGAAGCATATTCTTCACCAAAATCGGATACACTAAGAAACTAGAGGGCTTGGCCGATTTTGAGAAGTGTGTATTATCTCAAAGGTCTTTCCAAGAGCATTTGGTGTTGTGTGAAGCATTTGAGGCATCACACTTGGGGTGCTAGGCTCACAAGGTTTCAAGGAACACAAGCAACAACAAGGTAAGTTATTCTATCTATGATTCAAGTTAAAATTGTTCCCCATGTATGCTAGATAGGAATATAACCTTGGAATTCAACTTTGCATGATAATTAGACAAACATAGATCCAAGGTTATTAGGGTTGCATGTTCACTTAGGAAGTGTTAGAATGCTCAAAACCCTTCAACTGCATCAGACCAAAGTCCGGAACTACTGATAATTAAACGGGCCGGCATTGTGGCCGTAGACCCGTTCCTACTGAAGGGAAACTCACCTCGTGAACTGGCTGCTGAGTGAATGGCTCTGAGGGCTAACTGCTGCTGCTCCGGTATCTCCCCGGCTACAAGTCCATAAACACACTCAATCAAATACTAAACACTGCACTGGGTAAAATGACTCTTTTACCCTCGGTCAAAGTCAACTCTTGGTCAAGGTCAACTCTCAGTTGACCTGACTCGCCGAGTTGGGCCGCCAACTCGCCGAGTCCCTATTCTCACTCCTCGACCCTACTGGCTGCTACTCGTCGAGTATGGCATCGACTCGACGAGTACTCTCCCGATCCAAGAGCTCAGACAATCTTCATCCGACTCGCCGAGTCCTATGAACAACTCGACGAGTTGTTCTTGAGCTTTAAGAAGATTGCCTTGGACTCGCCGAGTTGTATGAACAACTCGCCGAGTCCCTACATTACCGAGTCTACCCTCAAACTCGCTGAGTCCACTCCACTACTCACTGGTCCCACTCGACACCGCTCAAAAGGAAGAAATCGGGGACTCGAGACTCGACTCGCCGAGTCGTTCTTCCGACTCGCCGAGTCACCGCCATGCAACTATTCCACACTCGATTCTGCTCGAATCCAATACATACAAATGATAGATCTGAGTCCAATAAGCTGATTTACCACGTAAAGTTTCCAACTTTACGTGTACAAACACATGAACAAGGAAATAAAGGCTAAAAGATGCTTAAAAGGGGTAGATCTAGGGTTAATATGCAAAATAGCTCCATAAAGGCAATAGATCTGGGCTCTACAACTCCTAAATGAACAGATCTAAGGTTATCACGACATAAGAGAGCTTCCATATCAACATAAGGCTTTGAGAAAGGCATTAACAAGATCTAGAAAGGGTTTTAAGGCATAAAAAGAGAAGGAAATTTGGAGAATACCTCAAAGAGCTCTTGCTTTCCCCTTGAATCTCTGCTCTTCAATCCTTCTCCTTGCTCCTTTCTTCTTCTCCTTCTTCAAGCCGGAAACGGGTCGTTACAATATAACCTGTAACTTTGCACGCGGGGCGTTCAAGAGGAACGCAGCGCGTTCACGATGAGCTTGAGGTCTGCTGATCGTGATCCAAAAGTTGAACGTGCGCGTTCCTACATACTACGCATGGCGTTCCGCCCATGTTTATTTCTTTCATTCATTTTATTATTATTATTATTATTAACTCCATTCAACAATTAAAACTCATTGCATCTTTTATTTTGACTGTTTTCTTGTGATTTCTAGCTCTATTGGGTCTATTGAATATTTCTAGCAGCAAAATTCTCCGACAAGTGACACGTTATCAAACAACTAAAAAGGATATCATGATCACTCGTCTTTGTCGAAATCAAACAACAATTTCTGAATAAACCCCTTGCATGCAAAAAGTGGTCTGTGAAAACAAAAACTTTGGGGGCCCGTTAGACTATTTCCTATGTTTTCTTTGCACCATTAACTAAAAGTAGAACAAGAAGTGACCCAACTAGTCAAGAACAACAAGAGCTCGGTCTTCCACTTAACCACCATGATACGCCTTGCTATACTACACCTTGTGGATTGAGTTGGACTAATCACCAAAGTAGTAGGCTGAACAAGTCAAGAATCCCCTAATCACTTGTAATCTCGAAACCCATGCAAAAAGTAAAAACAAGCAATGTGTATGATCCTGAATTCCTGCACATAACAACAAGAACCTTCCCAACAAGTGAAATGGTATCAACAAAAATAAACCTAAAAATAAAATAAAACTAAAAACAAATAAGGAATAATCAAATAAATTAAATTAATTGAAAGCCGTTCCCCGGTAACGGCGCCAAAAACTTGGTGTGAATATTTAATGCACTAGTTTTTATTTATAATTCCTAATTTATCGCATCTAAACCACACCTTACAGGCAGTGAACCCGATCGAGTATAGTATAACTTTGATAAGCAAGGGTGTCGAACACAAGGGGAACGGAAGTGAATTAATTTAAAATATTTGATTATAGGTTACAAAACACACGAAAAGAATAAAGACATGTTTATTAAATCTCAAACGAATAACTAATAGCAATTATCGATAAACTGACAGGAATACAAATCTCTTCAAGTACTTTGCTTTAGACAAATTACACCTTAAAGTCACAGATAATTGCTTACACATATTTATTTATTCATGTTCACCGATTTCTAAAATGACTAGATTCACATTCGCTATTACTAATCCTTTAGCAAACAAGTCAATTCAAACAGCGATCAATTGGTTAAACTAACATGCTTCCTAGTGTTCAGTTTGTATCAAGCAAGAATCATAATAATAGTTAATCAAATTACTAATTCAATTAACCTCTTGTTGATGGTTCGTCATACAAGGCTTACACATTAACTTACTTATTTCCTAGTTAACCCTAGTTTCACGTTCGCTATTCCTAGGCATATAATCTTGATGGCCATCAAAATCATAAAAGACAAGCAATCAAGCAGATGTTCATACAACTCAATAAACTTAACAATTAACAGAAAATAATGATCATTAACACATAAGGATCTTTTAATAAGCTTGGAAAGATAAATTAAACATAAACAAACAATCTAATATAGCAATTAATCCAATATTCAAGGTTTTATTTAATCATAAACTCAAAGTAAATGGTTTTAACACCAAAATCAGAAAGTAAAGACATAATAGTATCACAGCGGAATGCTAAGCATGGTCACATCAACAAACCACATGATTACCGACATATATCCGCTCTCTAATCCTTATGATCTTCGCTCCTGTCAGCTTAACGGCCTTCCGGCCGCCTCCTAAACCCTCAAAATGGCTTAACAGAAGTTAATTGTCGACTAAAATAGGCTAGAAGTCAGAATCCCTTCTTAGAACAAATTAAATGTCAATATATAGCAACTTTACACCGCCACTAGAACGCAACGCGTAGGTCCAAGGAATGCAGCGCATTCCTCCAAGCTATCCAGTAATCAACAAGACACGAGCACAGCGCGTTCATTATGGGAACGCAGGGCGTTCGGTCCGCTTTCAGCCCAATTCTTCATATTTGCAGTCCAACTCCGTTTTGTCGGGCTTTTTGCTCCATTTTCGCTCCAACCACATATAAGAACTGTAAATTGTAATTCAAAGCATTATAAGTACCTTTTGGTTCTAAATAAGCATAATAAAGGCTAAAATATTAAGATATGATATATAAAAATATGTATAAAAAACACACATATCAAGTGGGATTGAGCACCTGGGTTTAAAGACTGACTCGACGAGTCAGAGAGCCGACTCGTCGAGTTGGCACTGTGAGATGAAACCCTAGATCTCCGGGGTTGGGACCTATTTAAAGGAACTTATGTCCTCATTTCCACCTCACCAGCTACCCAACTCCCCTGTGTGAAACCCTAATCGGCCATTTGAGCTAAGAGAGAGAGAGAGAGAGAGAGAGAGAGTGATAGAGCTAATATTTGAGTGTTTTGGTGAATCATTGGAAGAGAAGAAGTGAGATTCAAGCAAGGAATGAGGAAAGGCTGTGAGATCTAGTATTTATTCACTTGGAACTTCTGTTGGAAGGTAAAAGTCATCTCCTTTCTCATCATGTTGTTTAGATCTTGTTAACGAGGAAATTTTGGGGCGTTTTCCATATTTCCTTGAGATTTGGTATGACTTGTGGTTGCCAAGCATTGAGACATCAGATCTGGACCTTGTGAGGTCCATAGAGTCCAAAGGTCCCAACTTTATCCATCCATAAAAGATTTATTGTGCTTAAACACCTTAGTTAGAGCTTGTATTTGCATTATGGATAAAATATGCCATGCATGAACTTAAAGATCGAAGCTTTACGTGACATTCGAACATTAGGAGGTAGATCTAGAGTTTGGAGTGGTAGATCTGCCTCAAAACGAATGAATGAGAATTTGATTTAAGGGACTCGACAAGTCAAAGATATGACTTGACGAGTCGGCTAAGGTTTTCCCCGATGAGTCTGGACATGGGTAACTTGGTGAGTTGACAGGACAACTCAACAATTTAAGTTGGGTTTCACGATATTCTGAAGGAACAAGGGGGACTCGGCGAGTCACATAGATGCACTTGGTGAGTCAGGTCAACATGGACAGTTGATTCGAGTGTTGACTTCTTGTTGACTTTAGGGTTTGGTCAAGGCAGGGAGTATGGGGACCATGGAGGGGTAAAATGGTCTTTTACCCATTCCAAGAGTTTGAGAGAGAATAAACTAGTTTATTTCGAGTCGTGATTTAAGTGTTAATTATAACTTATTATCATATGTGTTAGGCAGAGGCTAGTTCGAGATTCGTGTACGAGATTGTTACTTGCTTGCTTACGAGGTGAGTCTTCTCACTATACTTACCTAGGGTGGTAATCTTTGTGTGATCGGAGGGTATTATGTGCTTATATTGCATATTGTGATATCCAACATCATTGTCTTTGTGATTTGTGCTGTGTATTATTCTGAGCTTACCGAGTTAGGGCCGGAGTGTCCACCCGAGTTGTGGGACTGGAGGGTCCCATTGAGACACATTTATCGGAGGGTCTTATATGAGTATAGCCATGAGAGGCTAATGAAATATGTGTGGTATTTTGGGGAACTCACTAAGCTTCATGCTTACTGTGTTATGTGTTTCTGGTACCTCTCAGGATCACGGGAAGGCACCGGATTGATTGTACGCATCAATTCGAGAATATGTGGATGATTCTGGGATAGTAACATTTTTATGTGAAATTGTGGTGACACTTGAGACAATTATGTTTTTGAGATATATATGAGTTTTTATGTGTTTTAAAAATGAAAAATTTGGTTTGAAAATTTACGTTGTTACAAGTTGGTATCAGAGACTTGGTTTGAGGGATTCGGGTGTACCTTCGAGTATGTCTGAACTCTGAACTCAAACTGAGAATTTGAGAAAAAATTTCAAATAAATGATTTTTCTAAAATGAGAAAGAGTTTGAAGAGAAAACGAGTTGGAGCAGTGTGTACAATCAGCCAGAGCCCAAACGGTGATTTCCCAAAATACCCTTAATTATTTGTGTTATGAGATATTTATGAGATATTAGTGATGCATGCTAGAGGATCAGCTAAGTAATTCATATTTAGGGCTAGAGTTTCCTGATTTGTGATTCCTTAGCTTATGAGTCGTTGCTATCTGTTATGTGACTTGAGTATGTGCCGAGTAAGAGTATCTAGCAGGAGTCACTTAGAGAGAGTGTTCTGAGTCGAGTGATAATCTAGGAGAGATACCTAGATGAGTATATGAGAGATCTACTGAGTGGGTAGTCTGTTATTCATGAAAGATAGAGTACTTGTGAACTGGGATCCTAGGAGGAGGACTTGGGGTGACTACAGGTTGGTATGGAAGGTAGTATTGGGCCCGTACTACTGAAAACACCGGATCTGTATGAAACCCAAGTAAGAATCCTTAGGATGCTAAGGAACAAGTAGGGATGAGTGATCGAGTGTGAGTATGCTTGAGCGAGTCTCTGTGTAACGCCCCGTTTATTTAAATAGATTAATAAATGTATTTCCCGGATTAATTGGTGAAGAATTTTAATAATGGAGGGTTGTTTAGTAAGTTACAGAGTTGTTTTGAGAAGAATTATAGAATCAAGGGTATTTTTGGTAATTATTGGGCTAAAATTTAGGAGATTTTATGAGCCAAGGGCTAAAGTGTAAGTTTTGGGCTTGATTTGAAAGGAATTTAAGAGGACAGGGTCTAATTGGTAAATTATGGACTCATTTTGAGAGAAGAAAGGGAAGGAGGGGCCAATTATGTCATTATGGAAATGAGTTTAGAAGGGCATCGAGTATATAACCCTTACGGGTACCCTAACCCTAGGGATGCATTCAGCCGCCACTATTTCCCTCCTAACCTCCGACGCCGCAACGCCTATGTCGAGGTCACCGACCACCACCACGAGCCTGCTACCGCCACCATCTCTGCCCCTTTTCCGCCACAGTTTACCGCTAGGGGAGCTGAGAAGAACCGAAGAGCGACGTCGGGTGCTTGTGTCGCTGCCGTCCCAGCCATCGATGTTGCTGCCGGAGGGTGCCGTCAGCCTCCCTGGCGCCGTTGCTACTTCATACGTCGACGAAGGACGCGAGATGATGCCTCTTTCTCCCGCCGTGGCTGCTTCCGTCATGGTTTGCCATCGCTGTCGCCACCCTCTTTGCTTTTTCTATTCTTTTTCGCTGTTAACCGCGACCTGTCGCCGCCATCACCGTCCGGTGACGCTGCTGTGGTTTCCGTTGAAGATGAAGTGTTACCAGTTCGATAAGTTGTATGCTTTGGTGTTGTGTTGCTGCGTGTTGGAAGCCAAAGGAACCACCGCCACCACCGTGAGGTGGTGGCTGCCATCGTGAACCAGCCGCTGCCGCCACCGCGAGTCTCAAGGTGGGTGGCTGGACTTTTTGAGCATATTGGAAGTAGTGTATGTGTAAATGTAGATGGGTTGTTTGGCCGAAAAACCTAGAACCACCACCACCGTGAGGTGGTGGCTGCCGCCACTCGGCACCATCGGCCACCACAAGGTGTTTGTGTGTGTATGTCTAGCTTAGTTTTGTGTGTGTGTGTGTGTGTTGTTATTTGAGATTTAGCTTTGTAAAATGTAATTTGAATTTAGAATAATGAAAATGAACTAAACCACCACCGTGAGGTGGTGGCCGCCGTCGTGAGCCGCCATTGACCACCACTACCCGAGGTGGTAGTGGGTGGTGCCCCACTAGCAAACCCTAATTGACCTAGCAAAACCCTAATGGGCTTAAGGATTAGTTTTGGGCCTATAGGGCCATGTTTGGGTGAAAAACCCTAATTAGGGTTTAGAAAACCCAATTTGTGAGTAATTAGGCCTTAGACTTATTGGACCCACTATTGGGCCGTTGAGATTGGATTGTGTATTATGCCTAATTTCTCCATATCATTGATATAGTAGAGTAAAGGACTTAATGTATTAAGTCCTTAATGGGTTAAGTAAGAAACACTTAGCCCTAATCGCCATTTTATGTGAAACCCTAATTTCACTTGGGCCTTAAGTTGGCCTTTCGATTAGGCTTTGGTAATTGGTTTATTAATGGACCATCCAAGAATAATAAAATAGGCTAGAGTAATTAGTTGGGCTTTAGGGTAAGTCCCATATGAAGGATTGGGCCTAATTTGGAAAATTAGGCCTAGATGGTTGTATGATATTGGGCCTTTAGAATGAGACATGTTGGGCCGGACTGAACAATTGGGCCTTAAGGGAAGTCCATGTAGAGGTTTCGGCCCAATTTGGAAAATTGGGCCATAGTTGGGCCTTGGTCCATTATTAGACTTTTGGGCCTTTGGATTGGGCCTTGGCTTGTGTCAAGCTAAGTTACGGGGTAAAGTAGTCTTTTATCCCAAGCATGGATTTATGAATATGTGTTAGAACCCAGTTATTAATTGGGTGTTATTTTGATATTGACAGATCGGGAATCTATCATCGAGCAGCTATGGTTCGGTCATCAGGAATTCAGCAGTGTGAGGTGAGTTTCCTTCCAGCAGGAACGGGTCTACGCCCACAATGCTGACCCGTTTAGATAGTAGTAGTTCCAGACTGCGGTCCGATGCTGGGGTGGTCCCGAGAAGTAGTTCAGTATGCTTGATGTATTTGTGATTCAGGCATGTCTATGTGTTATGTGTTCCGGACTGCAGTCCGATGCAGTATGCAGTATATGTGTTATTGTTATATGTTATGATTATGTTATGCTATGTTCAGTCAGTTCCGGACTTCGGTCCGATGTAGTGGGCAAGGCCCTAGTCAGTTCCGTACTTCGGTCCGAAGCAGAGGGCAAGGCCCTAGTCAGTTTCGGACTTCGGTCCGATGTAGAGGGCAAGGCCCTAGTTAGTTCCGGACTTCGGTCCGATGCAGTGGGCAAGCCCTAGTCAGTTCCGGACTTCGGTCCGATGCAGAGGGCAAGGCTCTAGTTAGTTCCGGACTTCGGTCCGATGTAGTGGGCAAGGCCCTAGTTAGTTCCGGACTTCGGTCCGATGCAGTGGGCAAGGCCCTAGTCAATTCCGGACTTCGGTCTGATGCAGTGGGCAAGGCCAAGTATGTGCTTTATATGTTATTGTATGGTATGTGGTAGTTTGGTGGAGCTCACTAAGCTTTGTGCTTACAGTTTTCAGTTTTGGTTTCAGGTACTGAGTTTTCAAAAGAGGAGCTTAGGAAGATTGCAGTGCACACAACATTTGTTCAGCCTGGGATGTTTATACTCTGATATACTTGACAGTTGTTATAACATTTTGAGATACATTGATTATGATTTTTATATGAGGTTTATCGACTATGGTTTTTATTATTAAATTAAACGAAATTTTCAGACTGTGTTTTTGGGATGTTTCAAATCCCAAAATCCTTTTGGGATGTTGGTATCAGAGCCTTGGTTTGAGGGATTCGGGCACACTTTTGGGTGTGTTTGAACTCAAACTAAGGAAGTGGTATAAAGTTTTCAAGAGAAAAACCATGTTTACAAAAGGATTTTGAGAAAAGAAAACAATTTTAGAAAAAGTATAAAGAAAAGAGTTTTAGAAAAAGCGAAAAGAATTTTGAAAAGAGAAAAGGGTGTGGTGCATGCAATCAGCCGAGCTCAAGTAAGTACTCCCAAATTACCCATACAAGTTCATATTATGATATGAGTATCAACTTTATGGGAACTGCATGCTAGTTTAGGGCTAAGGATCTAGGAAGGATGCCTTATGTGCCTGGTATATGTGTACCAACTTATTGAGAACTGCATGCTAGTACAAATTAGTCAGTATGATAACCAGAGTAGTATATGATTGATTATGTGTGCTCAACGCCCAAATGCTGCTTGCTTTGTGTGTTTAGGAGTTCTAGTTGTCTTTCACTAACTAGTAAACGAATATGTTAAGTTACATGTTGCAAGGACTAAATAATTTCAGAAGGTTAGGTCTAGCTCTATTTCACAACTCTTGTTTGAGTCCAACCGTTGTAGGGTAGGATCTCTCATTCGAAGAATTATCTAGTCTGAGTAATATGTAATAGTATTCGCGAGCTAGTTAGGGGAATAAAGCAGGGATTTCTTATGTAGTTGATGGCGGAGAGTAGGTTGGTGATTACCCTAGGGCAAGCCTAGGATGAGATTAGCAAGAGATCAACAAATAGTAGTAGAAGGGACTTGGTGGAGTCGAGGCAGTACTTGAGGAAAGTATGGATAGATGTGGAAGGTAGTATGGGCCCGTACTACTGAAAGCAGAGGATCCGTGCTCGAATCAAGGAAGGTTGAGATAAGACCAGGGAACTTGTAGTGTGTGAGATCCCTCGAGTTTGACGAGTATTGTGATGTTAGTGATGGTATATTACCGAGTATAGTGACGCTACGTGGTAGACCAGATGGTAGTTCTGGTGATGACCAGGGATCAGGCTCGGACTCTGGGGCCGTCAAGTTGATGATCAGATGAGGGAGTTCATTCCATCTGAGATTACGCGCAGTATCATTGAGTAGACTCCTTTGATCTCCAGTATGATTAATGAGGGCATTATAAAGATTTGTGACGAGAGGCCGAGTGCATTCTACACTGGGATAACAGTTATGATAGGGACGCGTACATTGATGTTTCGGGAGTTCAGAGCTTGTGAATCTTCGGATTGTCATGGGGGTTAGGGACCCCATTGTTAGCAGTAGATGGTTGGCAGATGTCGCCAACAATTTTGTGCCAGACATTGTCTCGAAAGGAGACAAGATCTGACTTACTTCTGGTCTCCTGAGGGATAGAGCACGAGATTGATAGGAAGAGGTTGGTAGTGAGTTGAGTGATGATGTGGTTTATGTTGTGTCATTGGATGACTTTTAAACCAGATTCTGGGCAGAGTGTGCCCAGGCGATTGAGGCGCATCAGTTGGTGAACGAGTAGTTAGATCTCCACTAGACGACTGAGACTGTGGCCGAGATCATTGCCAATTCTCAGGAAAGAGCTTATATGGTGCCACAGTATGCATCAGATGAGGAAATAAAGAAGGTAAGTTATCAGAGCATACTGTAGAATGATAGCAGGGAGATTGTGAGTATCTCAGGGTGACTTAGAGCACACTGGGAAGAGGGAACCATATCAGTTGCTTATAGTGAGGGGTCTCAGGAGGAGACCGTAGATTTCAGATCAACTTCTGAGAGGCCAGCAGGGTCAGATTCGGTGCAACACTTGCGGGAAACTGCACAAAGGAGCCTTTTGTTCCAAGGGTTGAGTAAGTGTAACCCTGAGTTATCCTCGGTTTGTGTCTGAATTATATTTTCAAGAGATTTCATATGCCAATTGCATGCCGAGAAGCATTAGCGAATAGTTATAGAGCAATTCCCCAGACTACAAGATTGGAAAAGTACAATGTCATCTTGGTTTATTCCAAGACTGAGGAGCAGCAAGAGAAGTACCTGAGGGAGGTGCTAGAGACTTTGAGGAGGGAGAGAATTTTCTTAAGGTTCTTCAATTGTGAGTTCTGGTTGCGCGGAGTGTAATTTCTTGGGCACCTTGTCAATCAGAAGGATATTCTAGTCGATGCGGCCAAGATAGAGGCCGTGATGCAGTGGGAGATTCCGAGGTCTCCAATTGAGATTCGGAGCTTCCTGGGTCTAGCGGGTTATTACCAGAGATTTATTCTGATTTTTAGAAGTTTTGTGATCTTTTGGATTAGCTAGTGTTGAAACCCTAGCAAGGATAAGCATGAGTTCTAGCAGATTGGTCATGGGAGGGTAGGAGGAATTGAGAATTTTTCCAGTTTTGGGTGATGTAGGGCATTAACTGAATCAAAGTGGGGGAGAATCACCCAAGGATTCCGAAGCAAGAGCAGTTATGAAGATGGGATTAGTTTCACATCCTTATCAGGAAGGAAGAAAGCCCAAGCGGTTGTATGATTTGAGGATAGTGTGAGATGGAAGTTCAGAAAAACTTGCCAATGATGAGATCGCGTTCTCGTAATGTTGCTAGCAAGCCTTAGGGAATCGGTTTGGGGATTCCAATCAGGACATGGGTTCAGTTTTGGCTGTTAGGTCGCATGTATGCTCGACGTCGAATGTGTTCGGATTAGTAATCATCAAATGAGATAGTGTCAGAGTGTTGTAAGTCTACAGGTGTAGCTGTAGCATTCACTAGCAGCCAGATATCGCCAAAGTGTTTTAAGTTTGCGGGTGTAGCCGTAGCATTCAGTAGCAGCCAAATAGTGTCAGAGTGTTGTAAGTTTGCGGGTGTAGCCGTAGCATTCACTAGCAGCCAGATAGTGTGAGAAAGTGTTATAAGCATGAGGGTGTAGCCGTAGCGTTCACTAGCAGTCAGATAGTGCTAGAGTGTTGTGAGACTGCGGGTGTAGCTGTAGCATTCACTTGGTTGGTTGATAGCATGAGCGTGTTGTTAGGACTTGGAAGGAACAATAGTACCCACCTGTTCGGGCGTAGCAGTGAGGATATGGAAATCCACGGATTGAATTTCAGAATTTCTTAGACGGATTAGACCAGGTTAAGCCAGTAATAAGACAGTAGAAGCGCCACTACATAGATGAGAGCAAGGAAGCAGTGGACTGCTTAAGGTCATTTATGACATAAGGATACTAATGGTCAAGAAGCAATCACTATTAGCCTTGGGTTTGGTGACGTTAGGATTCGACGCAGGGAACCAATCAGTTAGATTAGAAGGCCGTTAGGGACACAATGACAAGATAACTAGTAGCAACTAGTTCCAGAGAAGGAATTCGTTCAGAAGTCGGGTGAGGCGACCAAGTAGGGAGTTCTTTGGCTTCGCAGCTGGGCTGGAACCCGACATTTCAGATGACTGATGAACAATTTGAGATCGGGGAGGTCTTGGTAGATTTCTGAAGGCAGCCAGGGTGCATCATACCGTTTCATACAGTTCAACGTCTCAAGCGGTAATGGTATTTCGGGATTTCATTTATGGTTAGAGTCACAAATAGTTTGGGATATGTTAAGTCACTTATAGCAAGATTATCTGAGTTTTGGACAAGTATAAGTGAATTACAGGGATAAGTGGATCCATGATTCTGTTTTTCTAGTGGGAGCCTTGATATTCCAGGAGAGGATGATTTGGTAAGAGTGGTCTGTCAGGGATTTAGACCATCTCGAGACAACAAAATTCAGATGAAGTAGATGTGATCTTGTTGCGATGAATTAGTTCGTCTGCAAATGCTAGGGCTTTGTGATGATCGGTCCCAGCTACCCTGAGAAGGCTAGGGTGTGCCCAGGATGGTGACCATGTTACTAGAGTGGTTTGGCATATAAGAAATGGTAAGGAATGATTTCGAGGACGAAATCTAATGTAAGTGGGAGAGAGTTGTAACGCCCCATTTATTTAAATAGATTAATAAATGTATTTCCCGGATTAATTGGTGAAGAATTTTAATAATGGAGGGTTGTTTAGTAAGTTACAAAGTTGTTTTGAGAAGAATTATAGAAACAAGGGTATGTTTGGTAATTATTAGGCTAAAATTTAGAAGATTTTATGAGCCAAGGGATAAAGTGTAAGTTTTGGGCTTGATTTGAAAGGAATTTAAGAGGACAGGGTCTAATTGGTAAGTTATGGACTCATTTTGAGAGAAGGAAGGGAAGGAGGGGCCGATTATGTCATTATGGAAATGAGTTTAGAAGGGCAATGCGTATATAACCCGTACGGGTACCCTAACCCTAGGGATGCATTCAGCCGCTACTATTGCCCTCCCAACCTCCGGCGCCGCAATGCCTATGTCGAGGTCACCGACCACCACCACGAGCCTGCTACCGTCACCATCTCCGCCCCTTTGCCGCCACAGTTTACCGCTAGGGGAGCTAATAAGAACCGAAGAGCGACGTCGGGGGCTTGTGTTGTTGTTGTCCCAACCATCGATGTTGCTGCTGGAGGGTGCCGTCAGCCTCCCTGGCGTCGTTGCTACTTCAGACGTCGACGAAGGACGCGAGATGGCGCCTCTTTCTCCCGCTGTGGCTGCTGCCGTCGTGGTTTGCCATCGCCATCGCCACCCTCTTCGCCTTTTCTTTTCTTTTTCGCTGTTAACCGCGACCTACCGCCGCCATCACCGTCCAGTGACGCTGCTACGGTTTCCGTTCAAGATGAAGTGTTACCAGTTCGGGAAGTTGTATGCTCGGGTGTTGTGTTGCTGCGTGTTGGAAGCCAAAGGAACCACCGCCACCACCGTGAGGTGGTGGCTGCCATCGTGAACCAGCCGCTGCCGCCACCGTGACTCTCAAGGTGGGTGGCTGGACCTTTTGAGCATATTGGAAGTAGTATATGTGTAAATGTAGATGAGTTGTTTGCCCGGAAAACCTAGAACCACCACCACCACCATGAGGTGGTGGTTGCCGCCATTCGCCACCGTCGGCCACCATAAGGTGGTTGTGTGTGTATGTTTAGCTTAGTTTAGTGTGTGTGTGTGTGTGTTTATTTGAGATTTAGCTTTGTAAAATGTAATTTGAATTTGGAAGAATGAAAATGAACTAAACCGCCACCGTGAGGTGATGGCCGCCGTCGTGAGCCGCCATTGACCACCACTACCCGAGGTGGTAGTGGGTGGTGCCCCACTAGCAAACCCTAATGGGCTTAAGGATTAGTTTTGGGCCTATTGGGCCATGTTTTGGTGAAAAAGCCTAATTAGGGTTTAGAAAACCCTAATTGTGAGTAATTGGGCCTTAGACTTATTGGACCCACTATTGGGCCATTGAGATTGGATTGTGTATTAAGCCCAATTTCTCCATATCATTGATCTAGTAGAGTAAAAGACTTAATGGATTAAGTAAGAAACACTTAGCCCTAATCTCCATTTTATGTGAAACCCTAGTTTCACTTGGGCCTCGAGTTGGGCCTTTCGATTGGGCTTTGGTAATTGGTTTATTAATGGACCATCCTAGAATAATCAAATGGACTAGAGTAATTAGTTGGGCTTTAGGGTAAGGCCCATATGAAGGATTGGTCCTAATTTGGAAAATTGGGCCTAGATGGTTGTATGATATGGGCCCTTAGAATGAGACATGTTGGACTGGACTGAACAATTGGGCGTTAAGGGAAGTGCATGTAGAGGTTTCGGCCCAATTTGGAAAATTAGGCCATAGGTTGGCCTTGGTCCATTATTAGACTTTTGGGCCTTGGGCTTGATTCAAGCTAAGTTATGGGGTAAAGTAGTCTTTTATCCCAAGCATGGATTTATGAATATGTGTTAGAACCCAATTATTAATTGGGTGTTATTTTGATATTGACAGATCGGGAATCTATCATTGAGCAGCTATGGTTTTGTCAGCGGGACTTCAGCAGTGTGAGGTGAGTTTACTTCCAGTAGGAACGGGTCTACGGCCACAATGCCGACCGTTTTAGATAGTAGTAGTTCCGTACTGCAATCCGATGTCGGGGTAGTCCCGAGAAGTAGTTCAGTATGCTTGATGTCTTTGTGATTCAGGCATGTCTATGTGTTATGTGTTCTGGACTGCGGTCTGATGCAGTATGCAGTATATGTGTTATTGTTATATGTTATGATTATGTTATGCTATGTTCAGTCAGTTCCGAACTTCGGTCCGATGCAGTGGGCAAGGCCCTTGTTAGTTCCAGACTTCGGTCTGAGGCAGTGGGCAAGGCCCTAGTCAGTTCCGGACTTCGGTCTGATGCAGAGGGCAAGGCCCTAGTCAGTTCCGGACTTCGGTCTGATGCAGTGGGCAAGGCCCTAGTCAGTTCCAGACTTCGGTCCGATGCGGTGGGCAAGGCCCTAGTCAGTTCCAGACTTCGGTCCGATGCAGAGGGCAAGACCCTAGTCAGTTCTAGATTTCGGTCCGATGCAGAGGGCAAGGCGATAGTGAGTTCCGGACTTCGGTCCGATGCAGTGGGCAAGGCCCTAGTCAGTTCCGAACTTCGGTCCGATGCAGTGGGCAAGGTCCAATATGTGCTTTATATGTTATTGTATGGTATGTGGTAGTTTGGGGGAGCTCACTAAGCTTTGTGCTTACAATTTTCAGTTTTGGTTTCAGGTACTCAGTTTTCAAAAGAGGAGCTCATGAAGATTGCAGTGCACACACCATTTGTTCAGCTTGGGATGTTTATACTCTGATGTACTTGACAGTTGTTATAATATTTTGAGATAAATTGCATATGATTTTTTTATGAGGTTTATCGGCTATGGTTTTTATAATTAAATTAAATGAAATTTTCAGACTGTGTTTTTGGGATGTTTCACTCTGATGATTTTTGTGTTGTGTTTCAGAGACATCATGGTGGGTACACGCCATTACCCCGAGAACTGTGGGACTAGTGATGATGAGATTCGTAGGATGATTCACAAGGAGGTGGCCGCAGCCATTCGAGAGGCGATTCCTGAGATGTTTGGGTCTATTAAGACCAAACTGATTCATACATTTGATGAGCGATACGCGGCCGTTACTAAGGTGGTTGCTGCTGCTGTAGCCACTGCAGCTGTCGCCCCTGCCAGGTCACAGGGAGGTGACTCGTTGTTGTTTTGGGAGTTCAGCAACACGAAGCAAACAGAGTTTGATGGGACACATGATCCGATTGCTGCTATGAGATGGATCTTTGATATCGAGGGGTGTTTGTCTAAGTGCTCATGTCCTGATCATTTGAGGGTTCGGTTTGTGATGAACCAGCTTCGCGCGGGGGCGAAGGACTGGTGGAAGTTTTTGACTACCAGTTTTACTCCTGCAGACCATGCTGCAGTGACGTGGGAGAGGTTCACCCAATTGTTCCGAGATGAGTATGTTCCCTCGGTAGAAAGGTAATGTTTGGCCAAGGAGTTTCTGTCTCTCAAGCAGAAGACATAGACAGTGACGTAGATTACGAGGATGTTTCACGAGAGGGTGTTGTTTTTCCCTGAACACGTGTCCACTGAGCAGGCACATGTGAGACGGTATCTGAGCATATTGAGGAGAGATATACGAGAGTTCTTGGCAAACTCATCATACATGACATTGGCTGATCTTCAGACCAATGCCAGACGGAGGGAGATCGAGCTAGAGTTACAGACCAGGGAGGAGGAGGAGTCTCAGGGTAGGGACCGGAGACCAATGCAGTCGCAACCGACGACGAAGCAAGCTAAGCCTGCTGATACGAGGACTGGGGGCCAGAAGGGCCGCACTTGTGGTAAGTGCGACAAGAGTCACAAGGGACTATGCCGAGCAGGGATTTGTACAAAAATAGCAAAGAGGGGCATATGGTGAAGGATTGCCCCAAGGGGTTTGCAGTTTGCTTCCACTGCAACCAGACCAGCTATCGGAAGGCCGAGTGCCCCCAGCTTCTTCAGGGATCAACATAGGGATCTGCACCTGCTGCATTACGTGCTACTGAGAGTCAACCATCGAAGGTCGAGACATAGAGGGTTCATAGGAGAGCCTTTCAGCTGACAGCGGAGGAGGTCCACGCAGCACCTGACGTCGCGGCCGGTACGTATTTCCTTATTTATGTTATTTCGAGATATGTTGTGCTTATATTGTGTTGTGTATAGGTACTTTTCTTGTGAGTTCTGTACCTGCTTTGGTGTTATTTGACTCGGGTGCGAGTCGATCCTTCGTGTTTTTAGCTTTTAGTCGTCACATCAGTATCCGACGTGAGGCGTTGAGTCGACCTCTGAGGGTTTCTATAGCCGACAAGCATGCAGTTTTTTCTATTGATGGTGATCCGGGGTGTGTACTAGAGATTTTTGGTGTTGAGTTTGATGGGTTTGGTCCTAAGAACATCCTATGTGCTCATACAAACCCTAATGCTTGGATCTAGGTTTCTCTATTATACATGCAAGTTATCCAAGACTATAAACCCTAATTCTAGCATTCAAGTAATCATATTAACATGAGAATAGGTTTAAGATGTTACCTTGATTGTTATGTAGCAATAACAATCCCAAATCTCCTTGTATTGACTTTAGAAAGCTTAGAGTCACAAATGTCACTCCTCTAATGGTTCACAAACACCATAAGCAAGAGGATGAAGAGGAGAGAGGATGGAGGCTGCCCAAAAACGTGTGAAACCCTAGAACAAAGCTTAGCCACGTTTTTGGGTTATAAGGGATCCATATATATAGGAGGCAATTAGGGTTATCTAACAAGGAAACCCTAATTTGGATGCTTAAGCCCTAAGCAACCCATAGACTCCTTTAATTAAGGCCCTTTGACGATTTCCTATGGGCTTCCCCATAGAATTCGTCCACTCCTTAATATAAGGAAATCCATGGCCCAAATTGCAATTATCTTATAATTACAATTCCGGTCCCTTAAGTTTAATTAATCTCTTTTAGTCACAAAACTAATTACCAATTAATTATTGACTAATATTAATTAAACAATATGATTTCTCCTTTAATATATTATTCCCATAATATATTAATGAATCATATTTAATCCTTTCTCTCCATTATTCATCCTATCAAGTTGCTTTAGTGAAGGCAACCCAAAAGGACCATGCACCATCGGGTCAAGTACATACCAAAATAGTTATGGACTTAGACACTAATCCAACAGTCTCCCACTTGGATAAGTCTAATAACTATTCTGCGTATGACTTCAGATCCTGATCTGCAATCGTAGCTTTCCAAAGCCGCTGTCAACTCTAATCCTATCAGATACGCGTGTCCTTAGATAAGGGATCATATATTCCTCCATTCTAGATATCGTATGAGATATGATTTCAAATCATTCTCTTTGTACTATATCTCGATTTCCAATTTATGACGACTAAGTAACTGAACAAATCAAATTAGCCCTAGCTCGGCCGAGCATTTACGTTTGTCATCACTAAATCATCGAGGGGCCCAAAGATATCGCTTTTATCCTTCTTTGGATAAAAGGAACGGATAAACTTTGATACAATGCTTGCTTGCACTCACTCACCGAATTAAACACAACAATATGTTTTATGACACCAAGTTACTATTGCGTTTACATATTATCAATGTGCAACCGATTTGCAAGATACAACTCACACATCTCGGTTTCAAGAATATAAGATGTTATCGTCTTACCAATCACTCGTGACACAATCCATGGAGTGATCCAAGTGAGCGTGGGTTTAAACCAATGCTCAAATCATATTCATAAGCACTCATGAACATTGCGGCAAACATTTGCTTATGTTTAATACTCTTTTAGACAATCCATACACCAATTCACGATAGTCTTTATTCATACCTACTTCCAACATATGAAAGACTATGGCCCGTTCGAATAATTCGATTATTCTTAATAAACTCAGTTATTCTGGAAGTCAAAACATGCAAAGTGAAACACAAGAATAATACTAATCCCATATGGCCTCAAACCTTTGAGCATAAATAAAACACCTTTTATTTATCACCATATTGATTACTCATTATTTTTCGTTTCAGTTAATCAACTTCTTACTTGAATTACAACACTTGTCCCATGCTCCTAGCATGCACACAATGTTTACCTATGGTTCTTACTTTGTGAAATAGATCACATTGAACACATTTCCCATCATTCTCATTTCATAACTCCAAATCCTTTTTCCATTAGTGAAAGAATATCAAATTCTTGCTACTTATAGAATATGCTAGATTCTAACATTTTATGCAATGATCCTTTCGTAATATCACTGCACCAAAGTCACAAAGACTATTGTCAATGATATTACAAAGTTCTCTATCGGAAATTGTTACAATACAATTCCTTAGATATGATGTCTCTCACTCAAAGAACATTCCTTTGAACATCCTTTTGCATTAAAGTTTCTAATCTAGACATAGATTTTTTTTAATATTCAATTCCCAATATGGATACATTTCCATATTTTCCATATGACAACTTATTCTTAATAGAATCTTATCTATTCGTAATAATGTCAATATGGTTCATCCAATATGGATACATTTCCATATTTTCCATATGACAACTCATTCTTAATAGAATCTTTTCTATTTATAATAATGTCGATATGGTCCATCCAATACCATGCTTCCAACTACTCACAAGCGACCAATCCTCGTCGAACTTTGGATTGTCCTTTGATAGTTGTTTAATTATTTTAGTCAAAACCGATTCTAGTCCTTTTTCCCTCTAAATGCGCTAGACATTTGGAAAATTTTAGAATGGTCAAACATTAAAGCATTTGCAATCGATTCTATACCTGAAGCGTATGGGACACGACACATAATGTTTTATTTGCTATGTTCTCAAAATTCGAATTGTGAAGAGGAATGCTGTAATCATAATCGAAATTTTAAGAACACTGTTGGGATTAAAACCCTAATTGTGATTTGATGAACAAGATGCGGAAAATAAGAACAAACACAAATAATGAAGATTATGTTGAATGATCACTCGATTTATTGAAATATGAGGAATAAATTACACTTAAAGCATAGACTAAAGAATCTAACACTACATAAGAAACCTCACGTGGCGGCTACATTTTGCCTCACACTCTTAACCCTAATTGTGAATAATACAAGAGTATTTATAGGGAAAAGACAAGTCTTGGGCTTTTAACCTAGAATTCATCAAAGGGGCCCATTGCCATCATCCATGGAGTGCTTTGAAACCCTACAATTTTTTTTTTTGAATCAATCGTGTCGAATGATTAAAACAAAATCCTCAGAAGAGCTCGATTAAGAACATCAACTGTAGAGGATTGGTAGGTTACAAGAACGATTAAAGAGATCTGGAAATACTATCGTTATGCTCTAGATGAATCGCTATAATCATTATCCTAATGTGCATGCAAGCATATACTTATATAATAAATATAATGGGCTCTCGGTTGGACAGGCCCAAACCGGAATACAAACTAAATAAACAAACAGCCGAGCCCAAATGACACAATCTTCAAACTAATCTTCAGCCCAACAATCTCCCCCTTTGCGTTAATTGGAGCGAAATCTTCACTCGTTACTTGGGCCAGCAGCGGAGGCAGGTACCTTCTTCTTCACGGTTTTAAACAGACATTTGGTGAGAGCGAGTATTGTCTGTCTAAACCTGATGTACCATTGGATCATGTCGTTGAAGTACTTTACATCATCCGCTGAATTCTCTTTACACCTTTTGATGATCGATAACACATGCTCCAGACAAGCATTGGTGTAAAGATGTTTGTCAGCTAAAGCAAAGAGACATTTCTGTCCTTCTGCTCTAGTGAACATAACCGAGTTGCGCCTCGGGTCGATCTTGCCCATTTGAATTTGGTTGAGATCACTGGCTGATCCCACAGGAGCTATCTTCGGTTTCTTCTTGAAGACTGTGGCAACCTCCTGATCCATAAGGGCAACCTCCATGATGTAACAAACTAACATCCTTTTGATATGGTCTATAATGGGACCATATTCGGCTTCATTAGTCAAAAGGATATTATGCAAGACAATCCAATCATGAGGATTTAAGTTCGGTAGATCTGCCAGGGAGATATGATGTGCAGTTCTTGCAGATCCTCGAATCACCTTGAACCGAACGTTTATGAACCTTCCTTCGGTGTAAGGCTTCAGTACCCGAACGTTCACTATCTTCTTGTCGCTCCAAGTCAGATACTGAGGACGAGCAGCCTTCAGATAGAAGTCGATGAGCTCCCTTTCAAGTTCAACATTTGGATGAGGGACTTCAAAGATATTTGAGAAGGCGTGGAAGATAAACGCCTTTCGAGTCAGCGGCATGTCGAACTGCGAGTCGACAGAGTTGTAGTAGTCGAACGAGATCACCGGCTCGAGCCATAAGATGCTGGGAGTATCTATGGCCTCTTTAATTAAGCGCTCCCGAGTCCAGGTAGGGAAGAGAGTCTTCCTGCTCTCGAGGAGATCGTGGGCTTCCTTCTGCTTGCGTTCGGCTTCTTCAGCCTCTCGCGCCACACGATTAACATCATCATCCACATTGCGACTGTTCTTTCGTTTCAACATGTCAGCAATGGTTTCATCATCTTCATCTTCATCTTCTTCCTTAGCTATGTTTTTCCCTTTGTCCTTCACACCCGAACCCGAAGCTTGACCAGTTGGAGGTGGTTCGATTGTGTGAGTAGCTTTGGAGGAAGGAGGTGGTTTCGATCCGGACTTCTTCTCTTCTCCCCCTTGTTTCGGAATGGAAACGAAACTCGGTAAGCCTTCTATTTTGCTGAGAAGGTCCATGGCAGGAGAAAGCTTTTCAGCAAGGGTTCGCCTCACTGAATGGTTGAGAATGGGATCGTGTGCTTCGAGGATGTTTGATAAGGCAGCGTGTACATCCGAAACACATGACTTGATGACCTCCTTTTCGGATCGAAGAGCTTCAAGTTGTTGTTGTGAGTTTGAAAGCTACGTGCTCTTGACCTTGAGGGCGGTTGTTTTGCTCGCCAGAACGTCCATCAATGAATTTTCAGCTGCGAGATCCTCCTGAAGCTTAGCGAGGCGCTCATCGATGGAGGCACGAAGGGCCGAGTTGTCATCGCTTAGGGATTGGCGAAGTGTAGCGAACGAGGTCAACTCCGTAGAAACAAACTTTGCCAATTGCTGAACAATCGGTTCCAAAGTTGTCTTTGTGGCGTCGACGCTTTCCTGTAAGGACTTCAACAGGATAGAAGCGTCGGAGAATAGTTTATCGACTTTTTCGGTCGCAGCCACACAGGCTTTGGTTGAGGCGTCTATGGCGGCAGTGGCTGAGGCTACCGAATCATGTTGAGCCCTGGAGAAGGCATCAACAATCTTCTGAAGTGCAGCTTCAGAGAGAGAGGACTGTTGATTGAAAGATGAGGCGAGAAGTAGGTCAACCTTCTCGTTGAGCTCCTTAAGATGCTTCTTTGTCACTGGAGCATCATCCTCTTCATCACTTTGAACCTGAAACGGACTATAGTAGACCGAATCGAAGTTCATGTTATCACCGCCAAGAAACGGGTTATCTCCATCAGAGGCATTATCTGGAGATTGTGGAGGTGGTGAAGCTGGGGGTGTGGTTGTTTTGGTCGGTTCAGGTTGAGTTGGTGTGGGGTTAGTTTCGGGTGGTGGTTGAGTACGGGTAGTTTCGGTTGTATGCTGGGTTTCGGTTTGAGGTGGTTCGGTTACGGGTGGGGTTTCGGTTACAGGTGGTGTTTCGGTTGCAGTTGTGAAAATGGGTGGTGGTATAGGGAAAGAGGTTGGTGGAATAGTGGTATTGGGGATTATGGTCGGAATGGAAGTAGGAATGGTGGGAGGAGGTGAAGGAACTGGTGAATTATGAGGTTCCATCTCTGGGGTAGGTGATCGAGGTGGTGTGTTGCCTCGATGAGGGGTTTCGCCTCCTTGAGAGCCGTCCGAACCCGAACTCTCGTGCTCTGATTCACTCGAAGAAGAGGGAATAACAAGCTTTCGCTTCGGTTGAGTCTTCCTCCTCTTCGGTTGTGGGGACTGTGCAGCTTTAGGCTGTTTCCTCTTCTAGGGAGAAGGACCCGTAGGAGCTTTGGTCGCTTGCTTCCCTTTGTCCGCCTTTTTGCCCCTGGGAACCAGTTTGTCAGCATCATGGATGGACTTTAGCATTTCCGTTGTAAGTTCCCTAGGACCAGTTGCCCTGAATTCCTTGATCGTCCGGATTAGTCTGCTGTCAGAGGGAACAGCGCCATACATTGTCTCCGGAATAGAGCCAATGAATGAGAATTTAGATGCATCCGAGACGATGATTTTCTTGGTATGAAACGTACCGATTGAAGACATCGATGCACCTGCAGCAGTGGGAATGTCGAACTTGTCCATCGCCCACTTTGTGATTAAAATCCAGAACCGGCCCAACGACACCTCAGAGTGTCGTGATGATGACGAAAGGCTCTGGCAACCCAAAATCCAAGTTGACCTCGTTGTAGACTGCATACATGATCGACAAGAAAAGTCGACTAGCACCGTCGGATCCTGAGCTCCGTTCCGACAAGCCCTTGAAGAGGACTGTGAACATGCCGTTCCACTGTGGCGGCAAGCAAGATTTCTTGAATTTTGCGACGGAAGTGAGAACCTCCGTGTACCCCATATTGTAAAACATGTTATACAGATACCCAACCGGAATCGTCTCCGGATTTATTCTCGATGGGTCAACAGCCAACCCTAGCATTGTGCAGAAACGATGTCGAGAAACAGAGGTCTTGTGTTCAGCAATCTCGAAGAACACCCGCTCGACTGCTTTGTCGTAATAGACAGTCGCATAAACCTGCGAGAGGGCCACCATGGGCACAGACTCGATCCTGGAGAGAGCCGTAGCGATTTGGGAGTACTTCAGGCACTCGATGGTCGGCGACATGTAGGAGTCGTACGCCAGAGGGTTGAGATCGATCACTAGGCATTGTTGCGGATGAATAGGAAGGATTTGTGAGGTAGCATGGACTGAGGATGATTCCGCCATTGTTGAAGGTAGTAGAGGAAGAAGATGAACAGTGAAGCTTTTGGGAGTTTTTGCTCTCTAGAAAATCCGGAAGCAGTAAAAAGGTAAATAAGAGTGTAGACTGCCTTTTATAGTGAGGGATTGGAGAGAGAAAAAATCGTTTCAAATCTTCTATGCGATGATCATGTAGGAGAGAGAGTGTCAGATTCCTAGGATCACGCCACCCAACAAGCGCCGTTTCAGAAGAAAACCATTTCAAATCCTCACGCGCCTTTAAGTGCCAGAGAGATGTCACTTGAAATTCGCACACGCGTCCCTGATGTCAGTAAAAGTATGGGCGTTTCAAATTCACACGCGCCCCATTTCTACCGTCGTTTAAAATTCAATCATTTTAACTCCCGCCGAGTCAGCAACCTTTCGTCTTATCTTTTTGAATCGCATCTGTTGAATAAACTGCCCACGTGGAGGATTGTTGACCACGTCTTAATTATTAACCACCAATACAATAAATCAGCCTGAAATTAATTAGTAACGGAATTTTGGAAAATCAAGGATTTTCGTGCAAAGAGTGTAAAAAGAAAAGAAATAAAGCAACTCTTTTTAGGATTTGTTGTGATGTCAATAATGACACGAAACTGATGATCCCGGGCACGAATCTCTTCCTTCAAGGTCAAGAGAGACCTTAAAGTGTTAATGTGGATCCCCGTTGAATTACGATCAAACACTTTTTAAGAAATGTTGAAAGGTTTCTTTTAATTAGGCTTCTTTAGGGTGGCTTTCGCTTTGATGCAACAATTCTAATCTTGAAATAAGAAAGAAAAGGATCAAAGTACTTGTGAGACCAGTGTAGTCTGTTGAACAAGTAGGTAGGAATTTATTTTAAATTGGCTTGGAAAAATATAAAATCTCAGATAAAAAAATTAAAAACTGGATTCCAAGGGAGGAAATGTTATGGTGTTTAACAATTTCATAGGAATCACACAAAAGAAAATTTGAGATTTCATGAGGGTACATTCGTCAATTCTTTGGTGAAAATTTGAGCAAATTAATTGTTCACCGTCAATTCAGATGTGGTGTTGAATTTTGGGTTTCACTCAGCTCGTAGTGACACGAAACTAAGATCATAAACACAGATGTTGTGTAACCATAAACCTCAGTGGTAATTTCTGAGAGTCTTAAGGGTTACATTGATGAAACGAATGTAATGGAGAAATGAAATGGAGATGGTGTAAGAAGATAAAGTACCTCTGCTGCAAAAAAAAGGACCAAGCAGAAAAACTCTTAACTCATGTGAGAAGAGAGTGAGGTAGCTCACGATTAGAATAACTGTGTTAGCCTTATTGGGAAGACAAGGTTTGTGTATACCAGGTCATGAAGGCTATTATTCAAAATCTTATGAGGCTTGGGACACATACAGCAGCATGCTTCTAGGGACACTTAATTAATCCAACATTTATATCCCCATAAACGAACGAACACACAACAAGAAAAAAATAAAATAAAAAAAATATTTTTGGAGTTTTTGAGATTTATTAAAGAAAAAAAATAAATTAAAAAAAAAAGTAAAAAAAAATAAGTAAGAAAAAAAAACTTAAAAAAACTTGGAAAAAGAAAGAAAATTTTGAAAAACCGAACCCGAGCGTTCGGTTGGTTTCGGTTTCAGAAAATTTTGAAAAACCGAACCCGAGCGTTCCGTTGGTTTCGGTTTCAGAAAATTTTGAAAAACCGAACCCGAGCGTTCGGTTGGTTTCGGTTCAACAAAATTTTGAAAAACCGAACCCGAACCTTCGGTAGGTTTCGGTTTTGGAAAATTTTAAGAAACCAAGGAATTTAGACATGCAATTGGAAAATACTTTTAACACAAAAAAATTTGTACAAGAAATATACAACTAAGAAAAACTACCTTTGAAGTGATGAGAGAGACAAATGGTTTAACCGAACCCGAACGTTCGGTTGGTTTCGCTTCTTACGTTTGAGGTTGAGAGGTAGTGTGAGGTACTGACTCTGATTCCATCATACCTAGCCCTTGCAGTATTCTATTGAATGATGCTTCAGGAAGAGCTTTGGTAAAGACGTCGGCCAGTTGATCAGTGGTTCTTACGAAGTGAACTTCGACGTTTCCATCTTCCACGTGATCTTTGATGAAGTGATACCTAAGTGCTATGTGTTTGGTTTTAGAGTGTTTCACTGGGTTATGACAGATCCTAATTGCACTTTCAGAGTCACAATATAGTGGGATCTTCTTCATATTGAGTCCATAGTCTCGAAGTTGCTCTGATACCACTTGTTGGGATTAAAACCCTAATTGAGATTTGATGAACAAGATGCGGAAAATAAGAACAAACACAAATATGAAGATTATGTCGAATGATCACTCGATTTATTCAAACAAGAGGAATAAATTACACTTAAAGCATAGACTAAAGAATCTAACACTACATAAGAAACCTCACGTGGCGGCTACATTTTGCCTCACTCTTAACCCTAATAATGAATAATACATGACTATTTATAGGGAAAAGACAAGTCTTGGGCTTTTAACCTAGAATTCATCAAAGGGGCCCATTGCCATCATCCATGGAGTGCTTTGAAACCCTACAATCTCCCCCTCAAAGTATGGAATGGATGACAATGCTTTAACTTCCAAAACAAGCATCTAGCAAATAAAAAGATCTGCAACGAGGAATATATGAAGCAATCCACGAATCTTGATTCTTCAATAGTCTTCAAACACGGGCTCTAGGATATATAAATCAAGCACTGATGTAATGTCTTTAAACTTCATTTTCGAATGTAATCCCAAAGAATCTTCATGAAAACCAAACCCGCCATAAAACCCATTTCAGAACAAAGAAACTGAATCACTTCTTGTCTTTGAAGAGCTCCCCCTCCAAGTCACAATGATCTTCAAATAAGCTAATGATATAAGCCATCAAAAAATATCATGTAACAACCCAAACTTTAAGATTCGTAACGCCACTTGATAGAGAAAATACAAGAAGTCGGAGATATAACAAGTCCTTAGCAGAGCTTGATGAAAAACTTCCGCTGTAAAGGATACTTCTCTGTAAAAGCTTTAGTAGAGCTCGATGAAGAACTTCTGTTGTAAAAGCTACCTTCATAATTCTCCCACAAGCTTTATCAAAAATCTTCAACTTTGAAAAGTCACAAATCTAATTTCGAATGGCCATACCAAATTCTCCCCCGATTTATAATCAAAAACATGATTATAAAGCCTTCAAATGGTCATGAGAATGATCTTGAATGGATAAAAATTTACTATGCTCCCCCGCGACAAAAAGATATACACAATGAAGTATAAAATCCGAAAAAATTGTGAAAATTTGACGTTATCACAAAAAAAACGACTTTCCGAACCGCCAAGAGTTGATGGAATCTTTATTTTTCTGTTCACGAAAAAATATGAGCGTTGAAAAATCCAAAACTGTTCACCAGCCCTTAAAATTGCAAATTTTTCGAAAAATGGGCTGAAATTGTCACTTGCTGAAAAATAGGGACTGAAATTGTAATTCTGCATCAATACTCCCCTTTAATTCTAACAAAATCTGGAAATCGTCCATAATCGCCAAGATGTGAAAACAATAGGGACCAGAAGTGTCATTTCGTTGAAGTTTCAGGGACCATTAATGTAACTTGATATCTTCTTCCCCAATTTAGACGCCTGATAAAAGGAATGCGCGACTGGAACAAATGCGAGACCCCAAAATTAATACCCGCAAATCATACTTTCGTTTCAAGTACAAGCAACCGAACCTAAGTTCGTTTCAAGATCGCCATTTATTCACCTGAAGCGAACACAACCGAACGTTCGGTTCGTTTGTTATTTCCATATCAAGCTTCATCAGGCGAAACTCCTTTCGCTTTCGGTTCATCCTTCGTTCGCTCCAACCATTAACAACCGAACCCAATTTCGTTGTTCCATATTCGGTCCTAATTCATCAGCATTAACCCAAGGCGAATCCACTCACAGGTTCGCTTATTGTTCCACTCTACATTCACTTCAAGCCCTTTCGTTCCAAGAGCTACCAACCGAACTCATGTTCGTCCCAGGTACGTTCCAAGGCCATTGATACAAAAGCGAAATCAAGCATGACGATGCAAACAAAGAGCGAAACATTAGCCAAGCCGAACCACAAGTTCGCTTTCTGTCTTCCTTTCTTTCGTTGCAAGGCAACAGACAAACCCAATCATAGATTCGCTTCAATTTCATCGATTATACCCCAATGAGAAGCACAGTAAACGAGCGTTCATAGGTAAGGATTTCACAGCGATTTTGACTTTTCTATTGACCAATGTTCGTCCCAATTGAGATTGATTCGTTTTCAGTTCATGTAACACGAATATGACAGTCAATTTCGTTTGTTTGTAGGTAAGATTGCGAATTCAACATCATTCAATCGATGTTATTAAGCCTCTATTAAGAGACCTGCTTGGCAAAGCGAACAGGACGTCAAGCCAAATCATGATTCAAGATCTGACAAGGACCACAAATCTCCTTCGTTCCAATTTCTATTCCAAAAATCTGATTTTACAGTTCCGATCAAAAAGAATATATTCACACCTCCGATTTCGACTTTTCTTTCTAGGACCATCAAAAGTGATTGTTGATCAATACCAAAATCGTTTTTTTTTTCAGATCAATCAAGTCACTAATCAACATCTACATTCAATGAAAGAATCGATTTTGACAATATTATCATTTACAGATTACAATTCATGAATAGAAGAACAAAGATGAAGTGGAATAAGGCAGCATCAAAGAAACGATCGATGCTTGAATTGAACACAGAAGACACAATCGGAAAGCAGATATAATGTTAGGGCCAAAGAAAAACTAGATCTTTAACAAATATGTGGACCATGAACAGTGAGTCGGCCAAGAATATGGGCCAGATCAAAATTAGAATCGAATAGATCGAATTGGATCGAAACAAATGACTAACATCAATAGATTTTTGGATTAAGCTATCGACCAGATCCAATATGAACAGAAGAATGAATTGAAAAAATACCAGATGAACAGTGATGAACAGCATAAATTTCCATGAGCAGTAACTTGAACAAAAATTTGATTCCATACCGCCAAAACACCAATAATCTTCAATATATGTGTAGAAAATCACCAAATCAAGAACCGATACTTCAAAAATCAATAGATCTTCAAAGACCCGCTCTGATACCACTTGTTGGGATTAAAACCCTAATTGAGATTTGATGAACAAGATGCGGAAAATAAGAACAAACACAAATATGAAGATTATGTCGAATGATCACTCGATTTATTCAAACAAGAGGAATAAATTACACTTAAAGCATAGACTAAAGAATCTAACACTACATAAGAAACCTCACGTGGCGGCTACATTTTGCCTCACTCTTAACCCTAATAATGAATAATACATGACTATTTATAGGGAAAAGACAAGTCTTGGGCTTTTAACCTAGAATTCATCAAAGGGGCCCATTGCCATCATCCATGGAGTGCTTTGAAACCCTACAAACACACTATGTACCCTTGACTAAATTTATTAACATTTCTCAACCTAATCCTTTAGATTTGAAATGAAGCATAATATTCTCTCCCTTAATTATAGCAAAACAACTTTACAACCCTTACGACTTTGCAAGGTATAACTCTTGTTTTCTATAATTAATATTGCCAACTTGCAATACGTGCCTTAATAATCGTATAATCATAACATTTATGCTCCCACTATCATGATGATTATTATAAAACATAACACTTATGCTCCCACTAGCTTTGACATGTATTCATAAATGTCTTAACTTCCAGAAAAACAATACCTATTGAATTTCTTAAGTCCATGTTTCTAATACTTAATGCTTTGATAATATTTTATCAAGGCCTCTTAAACTTATACACCTTTGCCTTAGATAGCTCATATGTGTATCTAAACAATTAAGACTAATTGCCAAAACTCACAATTCAAATCATGGAAAGGGATACCGTAACCATAATCGAATTCGAGAATGCAATTTTACAATCACTATCTTCTTAAAATCTTTCTTAGTGAAAGCATTTCCTCACAATCATTTTCATGAAGGAGGAAATCTTATGACACTTAGATTTAAACGGCGTATGTTTTCCTATCCGTGTGAATTTGTCAAAACCAAAGTTTACGACAAATTCAAACTCATATGGACCGAACTTTCTTAATCTCGATTTCTTGCCTTATGGTAGCACAGCTGCCCACCATGTCTTCCAAGTAGTTAAGCAGCTCACCTTTTTCTTATCAATGTACTTTCCATTGATCAAGGTCCTTGCCTCTTATGCATTCAAATGAGAACTCATAGGACTCACATGCATTATTAACTCGATTGGATCGGCACAGAAACAAAATAATGTCAACACGATAGGTTGTAAACCTCAACTCGTGTGCTAGTGATGATCGATAAGGTCTATTTTGATTTGTTCTTGAAACCTTTCAAGACCATTAAGACTTCCACTGACTCCTTGACATATAAGATTCTCTTGTCAATAACCATTTCTTGACAAACAAATATTCAAGAGTTAGTGTAGCTTTTATCAAAACACTTCATAAATTGGTTCAAGTTGGTCTTTGTCTTATCCAAGACATCACAACTTTCCACATTTGATGAATGTTATAAACCTTCTTAATACTTATCACTCAATGTCACACTCTTAACATTAAGACTTGTCTTGGAACGAAGTATGATTGACTTATTGATTTAACCATTTCTTCAATCCTTGATTCCTCTTCTTAAACATACAATTGTACTAAGACTCACTTAGAGGATCAATTGAGATATGGTTCTTAATCATTAAGACCTATCATAAAGCATAAAAGGTACTCTCCCTTCTTCTTAGAATGGAGAAACTTTTATTTTTTCTGCCTACTTGATTCTTCTTATTCGTTCTGCTGTTGATTTAAACCCTTTTAATCAATTCATAATTACACTTAATCTTATAAGTATAATCATATTTACTAAACCTTTAGTAAATCATGACGAATATCTTGTTACTCTTATGATGGACTTGATCAACACACAACTTTGTGTACTCGATCTCCTAGTCCTTCACTTGACACTTTGTCAATGAATTAGTCTAATTTCCAAATATGAAATTTCTCATTCTTCGTACAACCAAGTTGCATGATTCCAAGTTTCTGTCCAATTGAAACTTAGGCGATGAGAAACTCTCCCTATTTGGTAAACTCTCGACTTTCCATAAATAACATAATAAGAACCAAATCCATTATTGCTAATAATAGAAACATTCAAACATCAATTTTTCATATACGCCATTGCAAGGATAATATAAAATCAAAATTTATTTTATTGCGGAAAAATTTTGTCCTTACAATGCAATTCATTGAAAAACTATGCTAATACATCTTTTTTAGCAATCTAATTCTAACTCTAAGTAGTAGCTCAAGAATCTAATCTTCGAGAAATGCGATCGAAATCCATTCCTTCACGGTTAGATTCTGTTCACTTCTTCCCTTAAGCTTCCTTTCTTTTCTTTGATCCTACAAAACATCAATTGTAATCTTATCACATTATGTATTAAGAATCTAGAATAGAAGCTTAAAAGAGTTAGCTAATGGATTTTACCTATATTAGAGCCATACGTTTCGACTCTCGCATCTCTTAGATCTCTTAGGTAAATGAGGCAGCTTCGTCTCCAATGCCCCTTCTCTTTGGCAATAAAAGCAAATTGACTCTTTTGGAACATGACATGGAACTACTTCAGACATTGCCTTTCTCTTATGATCAAACTTTTTGATCATAGCATGTCTTTCATTGCCATTGTCTATATCCATAGAGGTCTTAAAGGCAGATTCACCAATCAACTTTGCTTTTCCATTGTGCCAAAGCATTTCTGATTCAGCAGCAATAAGCATATAGGTGAGATCTATAAGGGTCACGTCGCGGTTCATCATATAGTACTCTCTTACGAACTCACTATATGAGTTAGGAAGTGACTGAAGAACCCAATCAACAGCCATTTCCTCACAGACAGCGGATCCCAACATTCTTAACATATCAATGTGTGATTTCATCCCTAGGACGTGTGCACACACACCGACTTTCCTTCTTTATGTTTACTTGCCAAAAGGGCTTGAGTGATCTTGAACTTTTCAAGCCTTTGAACTTGTGGGTTAGGGAGAATAATTGGAGGAGGTGGAGGAAGTGAAGCATGATTTCTTGTTCCTCGATCGAATCATGGAATATCATCTTCATGTGGAAAGCTTGTTCGACGGGATTTGGGAAGACCATAGTTGTCGAACTTTGACATCTACTGTTAGAAAAATGTTCTATTAGGATCGTATGATTCTAAGCAAAATATAAATAAGAACGCAATGAAGAACACAAGTATTGCAATGAATATGTCGAATGATTAATGCAAAGATACCCCAGAAGAGCTCGATAAAGAACTTCAATCTGTAGAGGTATTATAGGGTTACAAGAAACAACGTAATCGACTATTCTCTTATACGCATACATGCATGCATATATTTATAATAAAACCCTAACAACTTATCTAGATAAAAGGAAACTATTCTAGATAACTACGGATGGACAAGCCCAATCCGATTACAAAACCAAAAGGCCCAAGACGCAACACTAAAATACTTAACAATCTCCCCCTTTGCGTCCTTGGAGCAGAAACTTCATCCCCTTTTCACAACAGAGGACTTTTTCACGGTTTCAAATATCCTCTGTATAATGGCCAGAATATGATGTCTAAACGTTATGTACCATCGAAGCATATCTGTGAAGTTCTTTTTATCCGCTGCTGAGTTCTCTTTGCATCGATGAATGATATTGATTATATGCTCCAGACAGTCTGTTGAAAACAGATGCTTGTCAACCAAAGCAAACAGAAACTTGAGCCTCTCACCCTTCGTGAACATGACAGTCAAATTTGTTGAATCAATCTGCCCCAACTTCATCTGATTCACATCCCTAGGCTTTGACGTTGGCTTGACTGACGGTTTCTTGTTCATCACCTTTGCTATCTCCTGATCCATAGTGGCAAGTTCATGGACATATGAGGCCAACATTCTTTTTAGATGTCTCAGAATCGGCTCATACTCCCTTTGATTTGAGAGAAGAATGTTGTACAGCAGAATCCAATCATGTGACTTAAGGTTGGGAAGATCTTCCAGAGAAATAAAGTATTCCGTATTTGCTGTACCACGGTTGATCTTGAAGTTTACATTTACAAACCTCCCAGCAGGTGACGGTTTCAGTACCTTGACTTTTGTAATTTTCTGTGCACTCCAAGTCAAGTACTGTGGTTGACCATTCTTCAAATAAAAATCTACTAACTCTCTGTCAACCTTCGGATTCGGATGAGGAACCTCAGCAGTGACATCACAACAATGAAAGGTAAATGCTTTTCTTGTGATCGGCATGTCGAACTGCGAGTCCTTTGAATTATCACAATCAAACGAAGCAATCGGTTCCAACCAGTACATAGAAGGAAACTCAATCGCCTGATTGATGAGTGTATCTCTGTCCCATTCTGGAAACAGAGTCTTCTTGCATTGCAAGACATCCTCCTCTTCCTTATTCTTTGCATCTTGTGCCACCTTCATCGTTTCATCAAGCTCTTTGTCCCTCTTCTTTCTTTTAAGGGCTTCAACGATAGTCTCTTTAGTATCACTATCACTATCGACTTGAACTTGCTTTCCAGAAACCGAAGCTAAATTATCCTTCAGTTCTGTTTTGTCTTTTAGATCTGCACTCTCTTCTCCCCCTTGTTTTGGAAGAAAGACCTTCTCCGAGACACCCTTCATCTCACTGAGAATTATAAGTGCAGGAAGGAGTTTGGACTGGAGATGCTTCCGGATGGTTAAGGTCAAGAAGGGATCATGAGCTTCAAGAAGAGTAGTCAAGATATTCTTCACATCACCAGCACAACTTTGATAAACTGCCCTTTGAGTCTTTAACAGAGAGATCTCTTTTTCTGCCTGGTCCAGTTGAACTTTTTGGAGATCAATTGTAGCTTGGTGTTTTATCAGGTCCTCCTTCAACTTACTTTCTGCAGAAAGAGAAGCAAAATGAGAATCCAGAGATTGGAGAAAAGATGTGGATTCTGTTTTGAGATCAGTACGAAGGGCTTCAAATTTTGTGGTTTCATCCTGAAGAGTTTTAGAGAAGGAGTCCACCGAAGCTTGATATTTGGCCGCATTTGTGTCAGTATGAGCTTTCAGAGAATCAAGGAAAAGCTGAGTTGTGTGAACAACCTCAGTAACCTCCTTTGTGGCCTTTGAACAAGAAGTGGCTGACTTATCAACAGCTTCTGTGGATTTCTCAATAGCATCGGTGTATTGCTGAATGGCAGTCTCCAAGAAGGCTTTTAAAACAACACTGCCATAAGCTTTGCTATCAGCAAGCGGTCGATCCAACTTTTCATTGATGTCCTGTATATGTTGACCGGTGACAGGAGCATCAAGATCATTATCTGTTGGAATTCTGTAAGGACTGTAATACAGCGAGTCATAGTCCTCATCATCTCCACCAAGAGTAGCACCGGAGGTAGAGGATGGGGTTGGGGATGGTGGTATGTTGATAACAGGAGTATCAATCACAGTAGTAGCCCTTATATCAGATACATTGACTTCCACTGGGATTTTGGGAATGGTGGTAGTGATGGATTCGGTTATAAGAGGAGTTGAGATAGGTATAGTTGAGACAGAAACAGAGGTAATGATGGTTGAAGGGGGTAGTGAAGTTGGTTCGGTAAGAATGGGTGGTATATCGGTGGGAGCAGAAAGTGGAGCTTTTTGTTTTGGTGATGTAGGTGGTGTGGGAATTTTAGTAGTTTTGGGAGAGGCTGGTGGAGTTGGGATTTTGGTACTTTTAGGAGATGTAGGTGGGGTTGGAGTTCTTCGAGGTGTGGGCTCTCTGGTTGAAACCTGAGGATTCTCCGGTTCTGCTTCTTGATCTTCAATCGTATCAGATCCAGGAGAAAGGTTCCCCTTGGGTCTGTTAGCCATCTTTTTTATCTTCTTCGGTTTTGGTTGAGAAGAATTCCCTTCACCAGTCTTTCGCTTTGAAGATTTTGGCTTACACTCCTTAGTTTCTTCTTTCTCTTTCTTTATTACCCGTTTGCCTCTGTTAGCAGGTTGATCCAAGGCATCCAATGCGGCTTGTTGTTCTTCAGACAGAACCCTTGGACCAAGAGGAGAGCGTTTACGGTATTCGGCCATCACATTGCTTTGTGCCGAAACACACCAGTACATGGATTCTGGAATCAATCCATAGTGATGAAACTTACTTGGATAGGATATGATGATCTTCTTTGTATGGAACGAGGCAATAAAGGCAAGAAGAGCATCCTTCATGACAGGTATCTCCAAAGAATCCATGGCCTTCTTTGTAATCAGGGTCCAGAAACGACCACAAGAGATCTCTGAATGACGGGTCGTTGTGTTTAAACTCTGCACTACTTGGGACCAGATTATAGTGCCATAATCTAGGTTGATCCCGTTGTATAAACCATAAAGAATGGTAAGAAAACCTTTGCTTGTTGTGTCTGAACCACCACATCTTTCCGCCAAACCCTTGATTAGCAATGTCAGCAACCCATTCCATTGCGATGGTAAACACGATTTCTTGACCTTTGCAATCGTTGTAAGCACATCTGTGTATCCCATCTCATACATCATCGTGAATAGTTGTGTTGTAGTGACGAAATCAGGCGAGATGATCGAAGAATCAACTGCAAGCCCCAGAATGGAACAAAACTTCGCCTTAGAGATCGAGGATTTCTTGTCATGAATGGTGAAGTAGATGCGATCTTTATTCTTGTCATAAGTCGCCGATGAGTAGACTTGAGATAGCAGCAACATTGGAACCGCTTCAACCTGGGTTAGGGCCAACAACAGGGGGGAATACTTTAGACATTCCACAACATGCAGAATATATGAGTCATATAGGAATGGAGTCATTTCGATAATCATGTTTTGGTTGGGTTTGATTGCAAGCAAGGAGGATGTTGCAGTTTGATCATGTGCAGAAGATGAAGTTGCCATTGATAAACAAAGAAGAAGATGAACAGTATGAACGTGGAGGAGTGAGATAATTCGTGATTGGTAAATGACAAATGAAACGATCTCCCCTATTTATACCGTTGCCTGGAGAGAGAAAAACGTGATGATGAGGTTGGTAAAGCGTCGCCTGAAAAAGCGCGATTTGACAGTGTGGTTAGTCCCAAGAAAACGTCAGCACGCGTGGGTTTTGAAACGGAGCAAATGTACGCGCCGAAATCTTATCTTCATACCGTTTGAAATTCCATATATCCCCTTGTTTGGTCGCAACCGGTAACCAAAACTTATACCAAACGGCAATTAGAATGTTGGAAAATATTAATTTTCGTGCATAAGAGTGTGAAAGATAAAGAAATAAAGCAAGTGTGTATTTGACGTGAGTGATGTCTTTTTAGAAGACAGAAAGCAGAGGATTCCGGGCAAGAATCACTTCCTTCAAAGTCAAGAGAGACTTGAAGTGCTTGTGTGGTTTCCCGAAAAATACGATCAACGTTTGTTAATAAACATTGAAAGGCTTCTTTTGATCATAGGTATTGGGTGGATATCCTTCAACCGAACATCGAGTTTTAACATAAAACTGATTGTTGGTAGAGGTACCTGTGAGACCGATGTGATCTATTGAACAGGTAGGTGGGATTTATTATTATGTTAATGACTTATAGGAAGCAGAAATCTCAAAAAAAATTAACCGAACCTCTTTGGGAAGAAATGTCTTGGCTGTAGACAATTTCATAAAAGATCACGCAAAATAAAAAGAGATTTCCTTAGGTAACCAGTAAATGCTTGAGTATATCACTCACCGTCAATTCGTTTTTGGTGTCGGATTTTGGGTTTCACTTAGAACGTTGTAATCGTATCCAAGATCATAAACACAGATGTTGTGTAACCATCAACCTCAGTGGTAAAGACCGAGAGTCTCAAGGGTTACGTTAGTGAACCGAAGGTAGATGGATAATATGAGGAGGTGGTTTAGGAACCGAATGTACCTTCTGCTAGATAAGCGTGACAGACCAGCGAAACTCTTAACTCATATGAGAATAGTAAGGTAGCTCTAGACCGAGTGAGGTAAAATAGCCTGATTTGGAAGAAACGATGGGTATCGATCAAATCATTAAGGCTTACTCAAGATCATAGAGGCTTAAGACAACATACAGCAACATGCTTCTAGGGACCATTAACTAGGTTGTGTGAAAGTTGAAACATACCTGCTTTAGAGCTATCGACAATTATACTTGTGTTTACCTATTAATGACAGACACCAAACGAAACAAACAAGAAATTGAAACAAATAAATAATAATTTTTTTTTGGATTTTTGAAATTTTTCTGAAAAAGAATAAAAACAGAAAAATAAAATATTTTTGGATTTTTGAAATTTTTCTGAAAAAGAATAAAAACAGAAAGACTTACAAATTATACAACCGAAACCTTATCTTACTAATGAGAGAAGCAAAATAGATCTATCATGCAATTTTTCTCTGTTCCGGAGAATTACGGACCCGAAATAGACAGAGCGGTCTGTCCATGTTGGTTCCCCAAAAATCTAGAGCAGAGATAGACCGAGCCGTCTGTCTATTTCGGTTGTCTTAATTTTAAAGAGAGATTTGAGGATTCGGTACCGACTCTCCTTCCATCATACCCAAACCTTGTAAGATTTTATTGAAGGTTGTTTCTGGTAAGGCTTTAGTAAAGATGTCTGTCAGTTGATCAGCAGAACGAACAAAATATACTTTTACGTTCCCGTCTTCTACATGATCCTTGATGAAATGATACTTGAGTGCAATGTGCTTAGTTTTCGAATGTTGCACTGGATTATGACAAATCCGGATTGCACTTTCAGAGTCACAATAGAGAGGGATCTTTTTCATACTCAGCCCATAATCTCTTAACTGACTTTGAATCCAAACAACCTGAGAGGTACATGAAGCGGCAACAATGTATTCTGCTTCTGCTGTGGATAAAGAAACACAGGTTTGTTTCTTTGATTGCCAACTGACAAGTTTTCCGTCAAGGAATTGACATCCTCTGGTAGTGCTTTTCCTGTCCAGTCCACATCCTCCAAGATCAGCATCTGAAAAGGCTTGTATGAAGAATCCAGATCTTGCAGGATACCAGAGACCGAGAGATGAAGTCTTCTTCAGATATCAAAAAATATTCCTCACAGCAAGCATGTGGGGTTCTCTTGGATTAGCTTGAAACCTGGCACAATAACAAACAGAAAACATGATATCTGGTCTACTAGCTGTTAGATACATAAGGGATCCTATCATTTGTCGATAAAGAGTTATGTCCACAGCCGGTTTCTCCAGGGATGGAGTTAGCTTGGTGCCGAATGCCATAGGAACCTTTACTTTTGAATCACCCTTCATTCCAAATTTAGTCAACAGATTTTTGGTGTATGCTTCCTGGTTTATAAAGATACCTTCTGGTCCCTGTCTAATATTCAAACCGAGGAAAAAGTTAATTGGACCCATTGTGCTCATTTCAAATTTAGTCTCCATCAACGTTCTGAATTCAGTGGTTAAGCTAGGATTCGTGGAACCGAAGATGATATCATCGACATAAATCTGAACAATCATCAAATGTTCGCCTTCCTTCTTCCGAAAGAAGGTTGGGTCAACCGAACCTTGTTTAAACTTTGACATTTTTAGAAAGCGTGTAAGCGTTTCATACCAGGCTCTTGGTGCTTGCTTTAGCCCATAGACAACTTTATCCAGCACATAGCAATGATCCGGGTACTTTTCATTCACAAAACCAGGTGGTTGCTCAACATAGACAGTTTCTTTTAATTCTCCATTCAGGAATGCACATTTGACATCCATTTGGAAAACTTCGAAGTTCTTGTGAGCGGCATATGCTAGAAAAATTCGAACATACTCTAACCTTGCCACAGGAGCAAAAGTTTCTTCATAATCAATCCCTTCTTCTTGACAATAGCCTTTTACAACCAACCAAGCCTTGTTACGAATAACATTCCCTTCTTTGTCCAGCTTATTCCTAAACACCCATTTCAAGCCGACAACAGAGGCATCTTTCGGTGTAGGAATCAATCTCCAAACTCTGTTTCGTTCGAATTCATTGAGCTCATCCTGCATTGCTTGAACCCAATCAGAATGATCAAGTGCAACATTTATGGTTTTCGGCTCTATTTTGGAGATAAACGAATTAAACATACAAAATTCCACTTTAGAGAATAATGCTGTTTGTTTCGCCTTCAGCTGAGATCTAGTAATAACACTTTCGGAGGATTCACCAATAATTTGCTCTTTGGGATGGTCTTTTGTCCATTTTGTTAGCGGAGGATAGAGTGGATCATATTCTGGATTTAGTTCTGCTTCAACTTCAACTTCAACATCTGACTGATCCCTTTCACCTTCGTCAGTAGAACTGTCACTTGTTTTCTCCTTCTCCCCCTCGACTGGCGAAGTGAAGTCTTTGTTGTCAGCAGAATCGGCAATGGATATCTCTCCCTCAATTGGACTATCACCTGTTGATTTCGGTTCAGTTGTTTGAGTATCAGTTGAATGCGTAGGTATTGGGGCGGAATTGGAATTCTCCCCCTCAACATGAACTTTAGATGGTTTGAAAGTGGTAGAGTTCTCCCCCTGGAACGTTGAATCGGTGTTTGAGGTACTAGGTGATGGTTTAGGAATAGGTGTTTCGTTTTCCATTGATTTGGCAGCTTCGTCTATGACTTTTTTCAGATTATCTACTTTGTTATCTGCTGCTGTTGCCTCCGAAAGTATTGCCTTTTCTGGTTCATCAAATAACCGAATGTATTCATCAAACAGGTTGGATATTGGAACCGAGACCTGTCCAGATTCCGGAAAGATGTCTCCTGAAGTGTCTTCTTTTCTTTGAACTTTCTTCATGTAATTGTCATCAAAGGTGACATAATAAGTTTCTTCTATTCTTTTAGAACGCTTATTCAACACCCGGTATGCTTTTGATGACAGAGAGTAACCCAGAAAGATCCCCTCATCGGCTTTAACATCAAACTTATTTCGGTTTTCTTTAGAATTAAAGATAAAGCACCTGGAACCAAAAATGTGGAAAAAATTGACGTTTGGTTTCCGATTGTTTAAGATCTCATAAGGAGTTATCGAGAATCTCTTGTTGAGCAGGGACCGATTCTGAGTATAACAGGCAGCAACAATGGCATCAGCCCAAAAGTATAGAGGTAGACAGGCATAACTGAGCATGGTTCTTGCTGCTTCACACAATGATCAGTTTCGTCTTTCAACAATCCCGTTTTGCTGTGGTGTATAAGGGGCCAAAAAATTGTGTGTTATCCCCTTATCAACCAGAAAGTCTTCGAAATCCTTGTTTTTGAATTCCAGCCCATTGTCACTTCTGATGTTTCTCACTGTCTTCTTTAATTGAACTTCCACTTGCTTGATGAACATCTTCAGCTTGGAATTGCATCTGATTTCTGTTTAAGAAAGAAAACCCACGTTAAGCGTGAAAAATCATCTATAATAACCATAATATACTTACTTCCACCGATACTCTCTATAGCAGAAGGTCCACACAAGTCGATATGTAACAGTTCAAGTGCTTCCACTATCTTAGTATTAATGCGTGTAGGGTGGCTTTTTCTGCTCTGCTTACCCATCTCACATGCTGCACACAAATGCTCTTTTTCAAACTTGAGAAGAGGAAGACCTCGAACGTGATCACCAATCACTAATTTGTTGACATCTTTGAAGTTCAGGTGAGATAGACGTCGATGCCAAAGCCAACTTTCATTAGTGTTTGCCTTTGATAGCAGACAGATAGCTGGTGTCCCCCGAATAGGATTAAGATTTTGAGGATACATTTCTCCTTTTTGTGCAGATTTCAGTAGAACTTTCTTGGTTTTTTTCTATTATCTCAGCTCCTTCATCATCAAATGATACCTTCAAGCCTGTGACCACAACTAATTGCGATACACTGATGAGGTTGTGCTGCAATCCCTCTACATAAGCCACCTTTCTGATGGAGAAGTCTCCATTAGTTATCATCCCATATCCTTTGATTGTTCCATAGGAATTGGTTCCAAACTTCACCGATCCACCATCCTTTAGAGACCGAAATTCCCTTAATTCCTCCTTTCTCCCTGTCATGTGACGCGAGCAGCCACTGTGTATATACCATTCGTCGTCAAACTGCTCGTCACTGATTACCTGCAAATTTAAGCAGATTTAGGAACCCAAAGTTTCTTGGGTCCTGGTGAGTTTTTCACAGAGAAAGGAATAACAATAGAAGCATCAACTAAATAAGTTCATTTAACAAGAGTCGTTTGATCCTTTCTTTTGATGGTAAACACCTTGATTTTTGTTTTATCTTCTTTAAATCTTAATGTATCTTTTGGTGTTTCTTTAGATGGTTTAGTGTTTTTCGTTGAATTCCTAGGTTTAGTGGAGGATCTCTTATTTTCATTCTCAGAGTCTGATAACATCTTTCCTTTTCCTTTGATGTCCTTTAAGGAATTTGTTTCATCTTGGGATCTGGAGGATCCATGTCTAGAATTGGGACCGAAACTGGTTTTAGGACCGAATCTGGATCGAGAGCCGAATCTGGGTTGATGACCGAAACTGGGTTGAGAACCGAACTTGGGTTGAGAACCGAGATTTGACTTTCGGTTTTGGGATTTGGAATAATAGGAATTTGGACTGAAATTTTCCTTTGACTTTTCCTTTCCTTTATCCATAGATTCTTTCCTAGAAGGCTCATAGTTAGGATTTTGAGAATTCCAATGCCTTTTCCGTTCATTCAGATTCGAGGCATATCTTTGATTTCTGAGTCTTTTCTGTTCAGCTAGCTCCTTCTGAGATTTGTGAACATTGAAGCTGGCCTTTGGTTTCTCCTTCTGAGTTGCAGTTGTCTTATCTTCCATTTTGGTTTCGGTACTTTCCTTAGTTTGAACTTCCGGTGCTTCCTGTCTCTTGAGTGGACCTTTCGGTTCTTTCCTCTCGATTGGAACATCAGGTTCAACTAGCGGTTCTTCAGCAACATCTTTAGTTCCGCTTGTGCTGGGAATATCGAAACTGGAAGGTTTATTGATGGGTTCTGGTATGTATCACCCTTTGACTCTCCATGTGGTTTTCTTAGACAATCCCACGGTTTCATCTGCATTATCAATGGGAGCAGACTAGAAATAGTCTTCACATCCCTCAACGTTATCCTCGTCAACTATTATCCTTAATTCTGTTGTTTGTCTTTGAGTGACCCCAGTCACAGCATAAACCTGATTTGGCACAGTCTGTACCTTTTGATAGACCAAGGCTCTTTCTTTGAGTTTCGGTTTCTGTTCCTTTGACAAACGAGCAAACTCAACCGAATTTTCTGAAATAAGAGGTTTTTCGCTCTGGGTTTCATTTTTCACAAAATTAGAACAATCAATAACGTCCTCTACTGAGATTTCACTCATTTCACTCTCTGCATCAAATTCAGATGAATTATCTGAGTTTATTTTATTATCTTTAACAATTTTGGCATTTGACTCATCGAATTTTCGTATAGTTTCGGTTTTAATCTTTAACCTGTCATTTTCATCTAAGATATCTTTTAACATACTTTTATGTTCCTTAGAATCGATGAAAGTTTCTATCTTATCTAAACCTAGCCTATACGACATGGATGTTTCTTCAGAGGATACTTCTGATTCACACTCTGCTATAAACTCATCTTCCTTAAATTCAAGGAAGGGCAAAATCATTTTATGTATTTTCTTTCCAATTTCACAATTTAGATGTAATTGAGCAATATTAGTATAAAGACGCTTAACAATTAAACAGAAAACATTTCTTTGTTTTAACAATTTTAAATTGTCTCTTTGCAAACAAATACTCTCATCCTTAGCCCTAACTAACTCTGCTTCCTTCTGCTCAATCCAGATCCTCCTCTCCTCACTTTTTGAAGACACCCTACCGAGTTGGTCAGTTAGGTTAGAGTTTGCTAAGCGGGTTTGCATGAGGCTACTACTTAGGTTGGAAAATTTTGAGTTTAGTTCATTTAATTCTTCTAGAAATTCAGTTTTGGGAATTTTAAGAGATTCAAGGATAGAATGTACCTTTTTGATCAATCGATCGCAGTCGTTGATCTTCTCACTCACCGGCTTGGCTGCAAAACACTTGTTTTCTGTCAGGTTCGGTTCTGTGTCTGCACTTTCGGTTGATGAACCATTAGTGACGATAAAGCATTTTCCACCAGAACCTTCATTCTTTGCCACAAGCGCCTTTCCATGAGTGGGTCTTCTAACCTCTTCGTCTTCAGAGTCTGTTGACCAGACTTCTACACCACCGAACTCATCTTCCCCTGCATTTTCTTGTACAATTAGTGCATTCATCGAGCTATTGGAAGCCTTTTTCTTCTTGACTTCTTCTAGTTTACGCATGTAATACGCTTCATAATCTTGGTGGTTGTCGAGGCCAACACAAATAATAACCCTAAATATTACACACTAAAATAGTGTACAGTGGTAAAGGGATCGAATCCACGGAGATTGGTTCAATTTATAACTCTATGAAAAATCTCTTTGTAAAAATACTTGTAAAATGACAATAAAAATAAAATGGGGGGTTTTGGTGTTTTGAAATACTTGAAACAAACTAGAATTAACTATGATTTAAATAGACAAATGCAACAAAAATAAGAGTTTGATGTAAAATCAATAAGGGAGAGATGGTTGACTTAAAGTTTCCTCACTTTGACTTTTGATGATCATATCATTAGAATCCAATGGTGCAATACTTTGATTTAAATCCTTAATTTGGCTATAGTAATCCAAGCAGCTTGAGATTACCTAGACTTTTCTTAATTGTTGAAATGGCTAGAGAAGCTCATAACAATTTCCTTAGTCAAAGTCACTAATTCCAAATAGCATGTAATTAGTGAAAGTCAACTAGCATTAAGAACCAAAAAGTCACCAAATCCAAGAGGGGTCAAATGCTTTCACCACCATGTTGGAGGAAATGTTTTTATGATTGTGTGAAGCAAAAACAACACAAAAATCATTTGTTGCTTGCTAATTTGAGGATCCTTTACTTAATCAAGAAATTAGCCAACTAATCACCACAAACACATTTAAACTCATGAACTAAAACATACAAGTAGTGATAAGATGTTAAAACACAAAACATTCCCATAAAGATTTAAGAACATGTTCATGGATTCTTCAACATTCAACAAAAGTTCAAAGGATTAACCAAAAGTCAACCAAGATTAGTTTAGCCAAGCATGGCTAAACCCAAAGAAACAAAGTTAGAGAAAATTGTACCAAACATTAAGCAAGAATCAAGAGGTAAAAATATGATGTTCTTCAAGTGTTCTTAGCCTTCAAAAGTTTTCAAAACTCCAGAGAGAATCTCTAAAAATCGGATGTCCAAGAGTCCCCAAAAGATGGGCACCAACCTTCCTCAAGTAGCTCAAAAGAAGAATTTCCGAAACTGCCCCTGCAGGAGGTTGCGCGACCCGCATGCTGTTGCGCGGGTGGGTTGTGCGGGTGGTCCCTGAATGTAGCATCTTTGAGGTTTTGGGCCTCCATAGCTTAGCCCACTTGGCCCAGTGCGAGCCCAATCAGCTCCTAGCCCATTTTTCTTCAAGTTTTCTTCAATTTAAGCCCAATTTGGCTTCTCCAAATGATTCATAGCTCGTAAACTCGCCCGATTAATAATCTATGCATGCTTGAATATACTCCCGCATCTTGCAAATTTAAATGTTTATTTCTCTCCAAGCCTTCAAATAATCATCAAGCTCGCTCCATGCATCATCTCCACCACCCATCAAGCCTGAGATCCTTGTTTTCCACCAATTCCCATCGCTTTCCATACGTCCCAAACATTCCCGCTCCACTAGTCTCTATGAAATCTGCAATAAAGCTCACGAAACTAGAAAGTGCCCGAAATAGTCATAAAATAACAAAAAGGAAAATATGCATGAAAATTAACTAGATTATGGATGAAATATGCTAAAATAAACTATAAAAAGAAGTAAATAAAATGAAACTATCAAATCACTCCAAGCTTAAACCTTACTTGTCCTCAAGTAAGACAAGACTAAAATGAACTCGGGATGAACTATCCTAAGGAAAATAAAAAGAATGGATTGAACCGCAGAACTTGATCACCGTTAGTCAACATGGTCAGAACTGATCTTGCTATTATCTCATTACTTTTTCATCTGATGACAAAGGTACCATAAACCATAGCCAGGACAACTCCTTTAGGTGAGTAAGGAGGGATGAGCAGTCGCAGCCTCAATGGAACATGCATACAATGAAGAATATCTGTAGTAGGGAGAAAGCAGCTGGATGGGCTCGGGTGGAGCTCTTCTTTAAATGTACACTCTGATCTCACGTTTGCCGGTTTCTCTCATGTGTAACTAGGTTTAATCGCTCGGGCACCGTTGTAGGAATCGGATCACTTGGTGTTGGCCCAAACCTCCCATAGTATCTGACTCGACAGTCTCCCTAACATCACCAATTTGCGAAAAACAACTCGATCTATATACAATAAAACATACCTAAATAATTGAATATCAAACGTTGGGTGACCAAAATATTGGAAAATTTGTTCAATAATTGAACCGGTCGCCCATCTAAGATAATCGCCGCTTGGATTTTTATTTTATTTTTTTGTATTTTTTTTTCTATTATTTTTTTGTTTTTTTTTTGGAGGTATCAATATGATAACACATACTTGAAGGTAATATACTAACAATCAGAATTTTTAACAAGAAAACCCTTTGACTCAATATTTGGTTCCTAAAGTGTGTAAATGGAACCGAAAGAGTAGTAATATAATCCGAATGGTCTCAGCGAGAAAATGACCATATGTCGAGCATAAAGATGTAATGTAAGCTCCTCTTCAAATTTGTGATTTTTTTTTTCAAAAATAATGAAAATGTCCACATGCGGACTAAAAGACTTCTCCAAAATCCTAAGAAAATCGCAAAAAGATATGGTGATGTAAAGAGACCGGATATGGATTCTACTCGGGGACAAGCACTAGTGCTTCATCCTAACGGTTCAAACAGGATCAAGTGTGATCCTCTCGGCGGTAGTGACCGCAAGGCTAAGACATCCATTGCTATAGTATATCCTACAGTCATTAGTATTGTATGCATAATTCTTCATGCAAACTACCTGTCCATGATCACTTACCCCTTTAAGCTACCAACATCTGATCCCAAGTATGAGATCCCAAACTACAGCTAATGGTCCCGGTTCGATGGGTGAGATAACAACAAGATCCTGGACCAATAATGATACAATAACTGTGAACCTATTCCATGGCATCCAGGGGTGAGAATAAACAGACAACAAAAATGCATGAATGTTAATGCCTAAGCTAAATGTTATGCAAAAATATAAAAGGTGAAAAAGAAAAAATAAAATTTTTTTGGATTTTAAAAAAATGAATGAAAATTAGCTTAAATCTAAAATGTTATGCAAACTAATTAAAAATGCATGAAAAAAAAATATAAAAGGAAAATGAAATGCCCCACCCCAAGCTTAAGAACAAGCATTGTCCTCAATGCTTAAGGTAAGGGCAAAAATGACCTAAATCGGAGGATTGGATGACGGGAGATGTTTGTGGCGGTGGTTTCGTGAAATTACGACCAGTAGAACTCCGACAATCTTGAATTTTCCGGCGAGGTGGGTGCTGGAAGGTTATATGAGAGGAATGGAGTGGGAGGTCAAGATGATTAAATGAGGAAGAAGGGAAGCTGAGCATTTTAATCTATGGGTCAAAAAGGGTCAATTTCGGTCAATGTTGGTCAAGAAAAGTCAAAAGATCAACTCATTAAAACCTTTGGTCAACATTTGGTCAAATAATAGCCAAAAATAACCCAAATTGCCCAGCACAGTGCGCGGGTCGCGCAGAGTGGCACGCGGGTCGCGCAAACCTTGCAGTTAAGTCTTAGGCCAATGTCGCTTCATCACACCTGGTCGCGCAACCCACCCGCGCAACAGCACGCGGGTCGCGCAACCTCCTGATCCTGATCTTCATTTTTGCTTCATTTTTCTTCATTTTTCACCCGTTCTTGCTTTGGAAGGCCTCAAACACCTAGAAACTCTTGATTTCTTCAAAAACAACTCCTTGAGGATCCCAAAAACATCTTCAAACTTCTTTATTCGAACGTAGAAACATGAAAGCATAAAGCTTTCCAAAAATGCCCCTCTTTAACATCTTAGGCGAGACGTCCTTCTAGCTTGGTTCAACACACCGGGACATCCAAGTGGATGATTTCAATAACACTTGCATTAAAACCTTCATAGAATGGATTTAATCGGTGCCTAGTGACTTTGAAATTTTTCCTCGTGTCGACATTTTTTAATTTCCACACCTCCATTGGGACTCTTTTCTTGTATTTGACTTTCTTTTTACGGGAGAACCATACCGGACTCAGACCTTTGATAATAGCAATCATCCAACCATATTCTTTCTTGTACTTGTTCATTAAGGTGACCAACTCTTCCTTCTTTTCTAAACTCTTGGACATGGTTTTTGAGTAGGTGATCGGTTGGGCGTCTTCTTTCTTGTGATACATATCCTTTGAAGAGTTCGACAAATTTATCGCTTCTGGCTCTTGTGGTTGGTCTACCAATGGAGTTAGTTTCTCAATGGTAGTGGGTGGCTCAACCTCTCTTTCATTAACCCATATCACTTCCTCTATAGTTTCATTGTCAGGTTTTTCAATTTCTTCTTCTTCTTCTTTAACAACCTCTTCCACTTCTACTTCTTCTTCCTCTTCTTCATATAACACTCTTGGGCCATCAAAAATTTTCTCATCATTCAAAGGAATGGAACATGCGCTATGCGATGGGCTCTTTTCGGATGGTATTTTTTCTTGAGCTTCCATTATACTAATTGATTGAGCAATTTGTGTTATTTGTTGCTCTAAGCTTTTGAGGCTAGCTTGAGTTGTTTCCTGGAAAATTTAGGTAGAAGTGGCAATGCTTTTCACAATGTCCTCTAAGGACATGCTTGGCGTTTCAGTTTGTTGAGGAGGGTAAGGATAGGGTTCTTGGAACAGTGGAGTTGGTTGGTATTGGTTATTTCCCCATGTTTGGTATGGGTTTTGGTAATGGTTATTTTCCCAAACTTGGTTGTTGTCCTACCATTGATCATGTTGAGGCTGATCATAACTCCATTGGTTTGACCAGTAGTAGCTTCCTTTCTCTTGCACTTCTTCCCATTCTCCTTGTAAATATGGACACATGTCGGAATGATGTCCATTTTGGGCGCAAAAATCACAAAGAAGAGGTGTGGGATGCACACTTTGGTTACTTTCAATCATCATAACTAACTGAGCTAGCTCAGAAAGTTGGTATTCGGTGCAAGGAGTGTTCATTTCCGAACCATACCTCTTTTTTTTTTTAATTTCGGGATTTTAAATTTGAGTACCTGCACAATGAGATCTAGGCATAGAGAAACAAATTGATTAAAAATAAACCAATCCCCGACAACGGCGCCAAAAATTTGGTGGTTGTTGAGGCCAACACAAATAATAACCCTAAATATTACACACTAAAATAGTGTACAGTGGTAAAGGGATCGAATCCACGGAGATTGGTTCAATTTATAACTCTATGAAAAATCTCTTTGTAAAAATACTTGTAAAATGACAATAAAAATAAAATTGGGGGTTTTGGTGTTTTGAAATACTTGAAACAAACTAGAATTAACTATGATTTAAATAGACAAATGCAACAAAAATAAGAGTTTGATGTAAAATCAATAAGGGAGAGATGGTTGACTTAAAGTTTCCTCACTTTGACTTTTGATGAACATATCATTAGAATCCAATGGTGCAATACTTTGATTTAAATCCTTAATTTGGCTATAGTAATCCAAGGAGCTTGAGATTACCTAGACTTTTCTTAATTGTTGAAATGGCTAGAGAAGCTCATAACAATTTCCTTAGTCAAAGTCACTAATTCCAAATAGCATGTAATTAGTGAAAGTCAACTAGCATTAAGAACCAAAAAGTCACCAAATCCAAGAGGGGTCAAATGCTTTCACCACCATGTTGGAGGAAATGTTTTTATGATTGTGTGAAGCAAAAACAACACAAAAATCATTTGTTGCTTGCTAATTTGAGGATCCTTTACTTAATCAAGAAATTAGCCAACTAATCACCACAAACACATTTAAACTCATGAACTAAAACATACAAGTAGTGATAAGATGTTAAAACACAAAACATTCCCATAAAGATTTAAGAACATGTTCATGGATTCTTCAACATTCAACAAAAGTTCAAAGGATTAACCAAAAGTCAACCAAGATTAGTTTAGCCAAGCATGGCTAAACCCAAAGAAACAAAGTTAGAGAAAATTGTACCAAACATTAAGCAAGAATCAAGAGGTAAAAATATGATGTTCTTCAAGTGTTCTTAGCCTTCAAAAGTCTTCAAAACTCCAGAGAGAATCTCTAAAAATCGGATGTCCAAGAGTCCCCAAAAGATGGGCACCAACCTTCCTCAAATAGCTCAAAAGAAGAATTTCCGAAACTGCCCCTGCAGAAGGTTGCGCGACCCGCGTGCTATTGCGCGGGTGGGTTGCGCGGGTGGTCCCTGAATGTAGCATCTTTGAGGTTTTGGGCCTCCATAGCTTAGCCCACTTGGCCCAGTGCGAGCCCAATCAGCTCCTAGCCCATTTTTCTTCAAGTTTTCTTCAATTTAAGCCCAATTTGGCTTCTCCAAATGATTCATAGCTCGTAAACTCGCCCGATTAATAATCTATGCATGCTTGAATATACTCCCGCATCTTGCAAATTTAAATGTTTATTTCTCTCCAAGCCTTCAAATAATCATCAAGCTCGCTCCATGCATCATCTCCACCACCCATCAAGCCTGAGATCCTTGTTTTCCACCAATTCCCATCGCTTTCCATACGTCCCAAACATTCCCGCTCCACTAGTCTCTATGAAATCTGCAATAAAGCTCACGAAACTAGAAAGTGCCCGAAATAGTCATAAAATAACAAAAAGGAAAATATGCATGAAAATTAACTAGATTATGGATGAAATATGCTAAAATAAACTATAAAAAGAAGTAAATAAAATGAAACTATCACATCTTCACCCTCTCTCTTCTCAGCCATCTTTCTTAACATGCAATCTTTGGCAAAGTGATTCTTGCCGTGACAATAGTTGCAGTCGTATCCAGAGTCTCCTGCAAGCTTGTTTTCCTTTTTCTCTTCCACCTTTTGAGAAGAGACTTTCGGTTCATCTTTTGTTTTCTCAGAACTATAACTTCCCTGCCAATTTCGGTTCTTATTGGTGGGAAATTTTCTTCTTGCGAATTTCTTTGGATTTGTTATCATTAAAGCATACTCCTCATTTGTAAGATCACATTCTGACATGTCTGACTCTTCTTCTTCCTCAACAACACTTTTTCCTTTAGAGACAAGAGCCAGCGATCCCATGCCAGAGACCACTTTCATCTCCTTAGTTACAACACTTTCATGTGACTTTAGTATCCCAACTAGTTTCGCCAGTGAGTAGGATTTGAACTGTTCATGCGCCTTCACAGTGGAAACCACAACCATCCATTCTGGTCTGTGCCCGTTCATGAATGTAACTTTCTGCTCGATCAGCTTCCTCTCAATTCCATGCTTGATCATCTTACTTAAGAGATGATTGAACCGATCAAAGGTCTGAATGAGCTTCTCTTCAGGTTTCTGTTCAAAAACTCCAAATTCTGACAGCAACAGAGTTTGAATGGAGTGTTCCAGATCTTCATCAGTTGAGTAAAGTTCCTTCAACCTATCCCAAATCTCCTTAGCAGTTGTGCATGAGCCTACAAGCCGAAAAGTGTCAGATTGTAAGGCGAATCTTATCATTCGCATGGCTTTAACATTACACAGGATCTTGTCCTTCTCATCTTGTGGCATCTTCTGAACATCTGTCACCAACTTGTTGTAATCCTTCTGTGTCTTAACGATCGTGTTTGTTTCTGAATGCACAAACGGTCCAAGAATGATAGCTTCCCAGATGAGATAGCCATTATCTTCAGATCCAACCACGTAATCTTCAAAGTGATGAGCCCATACTTCGTAGTCTTGAGTGTAGAGTATGGGAACTCTAGTTGTAGATCCGATGCTATTTGAGATGTTAATTGGGTTTGTATGTGTATCGTCGTGAGACATGGTGAGCTGCTAGAATCTTACCTGTAAACTTGAGATTAGGGTTTTATCAAAAACTGAGTAGTCGTCGTTAAGAAGACGACGACTTCGATAAAAGCGGAAACCCTAAAGATTTGAGAATACAGAAGTAAAGTGTATTGATCACATAATCTCCTGCTCTGATACCAATTGTTTATCAGGATCGTATGATTCTAAGCAAAATATAAATAAGAACGTAATGAAGAACACAAGTATTACACTGAATATTTCGAATGATTAATGCAAAGATACCCCAGAAGAGCTCGATAAAGAACTTCAATCTGTAGAGGTATTATAGGGTTACAAGAAACAACGTAATCGACTATTCTCTTATACGCATACATGCATGCATATATTTATAATAAAACCCTAACAACTTATCTAGATAAAAGGAAACTATTCTAGATAACTATGGATGGACAAGCCCAATCCGATTACAAAACCAAAAGGCCCAAGACGCAACACTAAAATACTTAACATCTACAAAATGGGAGAAAACAAATTCAAGTTAGTTGAATGATTGAGTCCTTAGTAAATCACCCAAATGAGATACTAAGGCTAGGACCCGACACAATATTCTACAACTCGGGAGAGGGATGCCGTAACCCAAATTGCAGAACATTTGAAGGTAAGTGAATGACGATTCACTAATTTCCACCATGAAAAACGAAAAAGAAATTTAAGTTTTAAATCTATGAAAACTCCTAGAACCTTTGAGATTCATTGAACATTTCAATGGCATGTTTAAATCTCGATATGCCCCTCTTGTTTGTGACTGGGATGCCGAGGATCACAAAGCGGGTGTGAATAACCATGCAAACTTACATGGTGCCCTCACATGTTACAGTCACCTATTCGATGTGCTGGTAAACCACACACGCTCCACCGAACTATGACAAACATTGAGTCACCCTTTGCTACCTTTGCTTACAACCATTTAGTGTGCCGGTAAACCACACACGCTCCACTAACGTCTTCGCAAGGGCACAAAGTGTAATTTCATGGAATTGCATCAATTCACTTTTGCCTAAGTAACTAAGATTGGGAATTTGAAAACATTTAGTTACTTTTGTACTTCAATATACTTATAATGGAAGGTTTCGTCCTATCCTACCCGTTCGACTAACGACCCTCCACTAGTCAAGAGTGCGGTGCGTAAGAGTGGATACCCATTCAATCGCCATTTTATAGGCAATTTCCTTAAACACCCCTTATAGACCAGCTTTGTGAATGAGGCCTACTAATGGTAAGACTGACCTTTACTCATACATATATATATAATGTTAGACTTTTAATGTTATATATAGTATAGGGTGTATTTTACACTTTTAAAATATTAGGTGGTTAAATTTAACAATTATACTTTTAATTCAATTAAATTGTAAACCAAAAATTTTATGGATTTATTAAACCTCTTTTAATTATACACCTTAATTAATTAATAAAACCATAAGGGTGCAATTTGAACTTTTTCAAAACAATACTAGGGTTTTAGAATTTAACATTCCTAAATTAAACCTTTAATCAACTTTTAAATTCCAAAACTTGAGGGAAAGTTTTGAAACATTTCAAAACATTAGGGTTTAGAATTTAAATATACATCAAAATTAAACTATTAATCAACATTTAAATTCCAAAACTTGAGGGCAAGTTTTGAAACCTTTTTCAAAACATTAGGGTTTCAACTATTTAAATTTCAAAACAACAATACTTTTGAGGTCAAATTTAAACTATAAAACCTAAAGGGGAACATATGAAATATTTCATAACACAAGGATCAAATAACAAATAATCTAAATTAACAATTAATCACATAATTATCCATATTTGATTTATTTAATGATTTCTTGCAAAACAATTTACCAATTTAATCAAAATAATTAATCAATTATCACATAAGGAAATAAATATTTTATTAATTGATAAATATCTTCAATTAGATCAAGAATATACTCATATATATATCATAAAATCGGATTTATATTGATCTAATATGATAAAGGCAAATATCTCAAAGATAAACAGCAAGAAATCCCGAAAATAGCTCCATCTGACGCTCGAACTCGCCGAGTACCACACTGTACTCGCCGACTTCATCAGGCAGATGGCTCAAAATTCGATTTTGCAACTTGAATAAACACATAATGCATCAATACAATAGAAACCAATCAAGGCTCTGATACCACTGATGGGTTTTGGTCCTAAGAACATCCTATGTGCTCATACAAACCCTAATGCTTGGATCTAGGTTTCTCTATTATACATGCAAGTTATCCAAGACTATAAACCCTAATTCTAGCATTCAAGTAATCATATTAGCATGATAATAGGTTTAAGATGTTACCTTGATTGTTATGTAGCAATAACAATCCCAAATCTCCTTGTATTGACTTTAGAAAGCTTAGAGTCACAAATGTCACTCCTCTAATGGTTCACAAACACCATAAGCAAGAGGATGAAGAGGAGAGAGGATGGAGGCTGCCCAAAAACGTGTGAAACCCTAGAACAAAGCTTAGCCACGTTTTTGGGTTATAAGGGATCCATATATATAGGAGGCAATTAGGGTTATCTAACAAGGAAACCCTAATTTGGATGCTTAAGCCCTAAGCAACCCATAGACTCCTTTAATTAAGGCCCTTTGACGATTTCCTATGGGCTTCCCCATAGAATTCGTCCACTCCTTAATATAAGGAAATCCATGGCCCAAATTGCAATTATCTTATAATTACAATTCCGGTCCCTTAAGTTTAATTAATCTCTTTTAGTCACAAAACTAATTACCAATTAATTATTGACTAATATTAATTAAACAATATGATTTCTCCTTTAATATATTATTCCCATAATATATTAATGAATCATATTTAATCCTTTCTCTCCATTATTCATCCTATCAAGTTGCTTTAGTGAAGGCAACCCAAAAGGACCATGCACCATCGGGTCAAGTACATACCAAAATAGTTATGGACTTAGACACTAATCCAACAGAGTTCCCGATAGACCTGGTACCGATCGCGATGGGTGATGTATGTGTCATAGTGGTCATGGACTGGTTGAGTCGGTTTGGAGCTGTGATTGACTGCTAGTGTCATATGGTGACCATATGAGACCCTAGTGGGGGAGTGCTCACGGTGTATGGCAGGGGTACTGGATCTGGATCAGCTTTTTGCTCTACTGCCAGAGCGAGACAGAGTCTACAACAGGGTTGTACGAGCTTTTTGGCGTACATGATGGATACACGGGTTGCTACAAAGAAGCCGAGTTCTATTGCCGAGGTTACGATAGTGTGCGAGTTTCTGGATGTTTTCCCCGAGGAGTTTCCGGGTGTGCCTCCCGAGAAGTGTAACAACCCGAAATTGTCCATCGCCGAAAACCCGTTCTACCCGTAAAAATTCGCCGTTTATCAATTCGTTCCGATTTCGTTTTGGGCTAAATGATTTAAACTTATATGTTTATTATAATCTAATGAGTGTCCAAACCCCTTAGGAACTCATGAAATTAGCCCAAAATGTTTATTTCAGAAATTTTAGAAACATCCTTGTCGGGTTATGGAAACTTAATCGGGTGCGACCAAAAGCCCCGTTTAATGCCGGTATCGGGTAGAATTCCACCGTTTCTAAGTTTTGAGACCTATTTAAACGTGTTCAAACTTTCATTTGAAGCTTTTGCTTCCTCTCTCTACTCTCTCTCTAACCTCTCTCCTCTAACCAAGTTTAAGGGTTCAAAATCATCAAATTTAAGCTCCAAATCACCAAGGTAACTACCCTAATTCCTAGTATAACATCTTAGGCCTTCAAATTCGAGTTCAAATCATGGAATAGGACCATATTCATGAGTTTACGGCCCTAGAACAGTCCTAGGCCGTGAACTCACATAAATTGGGTTTTAGAGCCCAAAAACCCTTCCAATCGACCTTTGGAGCTTAGATATGGCTTAATGTCTTAATGGAATGGACTTAGAATGCCTTAAACATGGATTTTGAAGAGTAAACATGAGTTTACTGCACAAGAGCATGCTTGGGCCGTAAACTCATACAAATGGGGTTTTTATGCCCTTAAACCCTTCCAAAACTCCATTGAAGCTTATATATGAATTGTAGAATATTGGATTTGGCCTTGGAACACCTTGAACATTAATTTAGAGGAGTAAACATGAGTTTACTGCCCAAGAACATGCTTGGGCCGTAAACTCATTAACATGGGGAGTAAACTCCTTTTTAGTGTGTTAAAATGCCATTTACACACACCATAAGCCTTAGGATAAATTCTAGAAGTGACCACAAACAAGATTTGGACCTTAAAACATATTAAATCCCCCATCTAAGGAGTTCACGTCCATGAGGGGGTTCATGGGCCGTAAACTCCAAAAATCATGTCCAAAGTCCCCTAAAAATCCATACAAGGCTTGGGAAAAATCATTGGAATCACATGTGATTGTTTAAGGACCAATACATTGAGGATTCTATGTGTGGGGTATTTTACGGCTGTAAACTCCAAGTTTACTGCCGTAAACTCCAATAAATGGTCCATAATTATGTTTAATCCATTCCAAGGCTCTAGATTTGATCCTAGCAAATTTTCCCAAGTGATATAAGACCATTTTGCATCATAAAACACCCCACCATGAGTTTACGGCCGTAAAATCATGGGGAGGGGGTCATTAGGGCCGAAATTTCTTGTGTGAGTTTACTCTTGAAGAGTAAACTCCATATCCAAGCCTTATGTGACTTCAAACGCCACTTGTAAGGGAGTGTTTCCGCAACTAGAAGTGTTTGTCTCTACCAAATAAATAATCTAAGTCCTAATTAGATACAAATACGTATCTTTTCATAATTCATAGGAACCTCGTGCATTTGCAAACCCAGAAACGACGTTTAGGATCCGAGCATACACGTTCCTCGTCCGGTGAGTTCATACCCCTACCCTTTTTCAATGGTTTTTCAATGTTTTCAGGGGGGAATACAAGCAAATTACAAATGTTTTCAAAACATAACATTGATGTATTTCAATAAATATCTGGAAAATTTATAAATATCTTTACCCCTTATGTATTAGACTGAGCATAAGGGAAGATTTATCAACTACAACTATATGAAATTCAGTTAAGGAAATAACCAAACTAATCAAATTATTATGGGAATAATTTGGGGTTCTTTAATTCTTGTTTCATCATGTACTGATATGTATATAAAGTTATTAGATAAACTATGTCTGATTCAGTTTATCTCTGTTTCATTTGAATGTATTGCCAGATAGTTTCTTTGTATATATATATATATATATATATATATATATATATATATATATATATAGCTGTATTCACTGTATTATGTTTCATAATATTTTGTATGTTTGATATCGTATGAGAACCCTGTGAATAATTTAGTACTAGCTTGTGAGTTTTGTCATTACCCTTCGGGTAATCAGTAAATCCTCCCCGGAAGTGTAACCAGAGTCTCCTGGAGGGAGAGCGTGGAATTTGTGAATAGATCTATTCAGGATTGACAATCCCACACCTTAACTGCTAGCTACAGTTAGGCGGGCACGCCTGGGGTGACAAATTCTGGATATCGCCCGACGTTTGACAAGCGTCAAGGAGGTCTCGTTGTCGTATCAGCATGGTTACCCGACTCACAATAAGTATTAATATAAGTTTATTCACGGTTTCGCTTTGGGTTGGTCTTTGACTTTGTTTCGATTCCATATCTACTTCCTATCTATAGTTTCCATATCTAGTACGGGATGATAGTCCCATGGTTTTCAGTCTATTGATCTTGTATCTAGTACGAGATGTTATTCCTATGGTTTTCAGTATGTATATATCTTATATCTAGTACGGGATAATAGTCCCATGATTTCAACCTATATCTTGTACGGGATGGTAATCCCATGGTTTTGAAACTATATCTTGTACGGGATGATAATCCCATGGTTTTGAAATCTATGTCTAGTCCGGGATAGTACTCCCATGGTTTTCAATCTATATTTTCATGTATATCAAACTATCTTCTATCTAGTACGGGATGTGAGTCCCATGGTTTTCAAACTACTTTCCATCTGTAGTTCACGTATATCAAACTAATTTATATCTAGTTCGGGATAGTAATCCCATGATTCTTAATATATAGTTTTATGTATTAAACTATACTCTGTGATATTCAACCGGTCTTACATTTAGGAAAATATGGGATTTTCCTGGGGGTAAAATACAACACATAATCGAATTGGTAACAAGTGATAACTAAACTAACTTTACATAAGAAAATATGGGATTTTCTTGGATAACAACCCTTTTCGGAAAACTAAAGGAAACTGGTACATTTTCAGAAAACAAACATCTTATGAACTCACCAGCTTTATGCTGATTTTCAAACTGCTTGTATTTTCAGGTCTGCATTAGACAGGTACCCGGAGATCTCTTTTGGTGAAGACGGAGTGTGTAAAAGACTCGTCTTATTTTTTTCATATATATATATATATATATATATATATATATATATATATATATATATATAATGTATCACACTTGTACAACTTACTTTTGAAACAAATGTAAACTTTCAAATATATGTAATGTAATGGTTGTTGACTTTGATTACTATGTGCATTGGATTTGATACTCAACGTGGAGTCAACCTCGGAAATGTTTCTGCCTTTGGTTTTCGGGGTGTGACAAGAGGCACGTGGAGTTCCAGATTGATTTGGTTCCAGGAGAAGTGCCTATTGCCAAGGCACCTTATCGCCTTGCGCCACCAGAGTTGCAAGAGTTATCCTCACAGCTCCAGGAGCTGCTGGGGAAAGGTTTTATCAGACCGAGTAGCTCACCATGGGGAGCGCCGATCCTTTTTGTCAAGAAAAAGGATGGGTCACACCGTATTTATATTGATTACCGGGAGTTGAACAAACTGACGGTCAAGAACCGTTATCCACTACCGATGATCGACGATCTATTTGATCAGTTGTAGGGAGCGTCTTGGTTTTCCAAGATTGATTTGAGATCTGGATATCATCAGATGAGAGTCTGCGAGGAGGATATCCAGAAGATGGCCTTTAGGACTCGTTATGGGCACTACGAGTTTGTGGTGATGCCTTTCAGGCTCACCAACACACCGATAACGTTCATGGACCTCATGAACCGGGTGTATAGGACTATGTTGGATCGATCGATAATCGTGTTCATCAACGATATCCTGGTGTATTCAAGATCCAGAGAGTAGCATGAGGAGCATCTTAGAGAGATTCTTGGAGTTTTGAGGACGGAGAGGCTTTATGCCAAATTCTCCAAGTGAGTTGGCTAAACTAATGTTAACTATACAAAAGCTCCAAAGACCAAATGCTTTCTGATTCTGAAAATGGTCCCGAGTCCCGACCCCAACACAGGAGCCATATATTGCAATTTAGTTTTAGACTTTTAGTTTATATAAAAGAGAAAAAGTGATTAATTTATCTTTGTATTATGGAAGTGTGACTGTGGTGGAAATCGGAAGGTGTCACTGTGATGAGACGCTGGTGGTGGAGCACAAATCGGGGAAATTTCTTAGCCCTTTGTGTTGCCGGTGGTGGAGCACAAATCGGAGGTCTTCTTCAATCTTCAGTCGATTCACCTGATTGTGTTAGTCGACATTATTAGGTTTAGATTTTGGCTGCAAACGGGTTCTCTTCAGTCGATCGATTGAGAAATTGAGATAGGCAGATTGCGTTTTCGTGTTTTAACTTTGCCATTTTCAGATGATTTTTGAGCAAACAAAAAATTAAAAAAACCGGTTCTCAAGGCCCAGATAGGTTGGACCGTGGGTCAAAAAAAAACCAGCGGTTTTTTCCAGTTTAAAGGACGAACGGTTTTCGGGGCAGAAAGAACCGGAACCACCACCGGTTCCCGGTTGAACCGACCGGTCCGGTCCGGTTTTCAAAACAGTGACCACCACTGCCTGCCAGACGACAGCCATCTATCGGACCACCTTAGTCTTTCGAATCACCCTATTCACCGGAGATGCCCCTTTTCGTTGGACCATCCAAACCACCACCAACGACATAGATCTGACCACCAACCTACATCAGAACTCCGCCAGAAAAGTATAAACAACCACTACCACCTACCGATTCGTCAATCTGAAAACCATCAAAGAACCACCGCCGACGCCACCCTTCTTTTGTTTGTCGGACCACCAGCAGAAACTCTAACCACTTACAGCGCCGTCAGAGTTCTTGACGTAGATTTGAACTCGAATGACGAAGGTGGTGGAGACGACGTTGTGCTGTGGTGGTGGCAATGGTTTCCGACGTAGATTTGAACTTACAACGATGGCTTCTGACATAGACTTGAACACCAACAACATAGATCTAGACTTTAGACGAAGACGAAGTAGATCTGCACCTTTTCGACATAAAGGGATTCAGACCGAAGGCGATAGAGATAACTCGACGGTGGTTGTGGTGATTTCTACCATTCCGATGTAGAGGGCTTTCAGATCGAAGTAAGAGAGATAAATCGGCGGTGAGGGTTTCAAATTGACGGTGAGATAGATAATCGGAGAAGGACGATGGTGGTAATGGTCTTTCAGATCTTCAGGGCTAGGTGGTGGATTCCGACAATGACGATTGTTTTATGGCAGTTACGGTGATTTCTGGTAGCGGAGATGGTGGATTCCGAAAATGACAGTGATTTCCAGTAGTGAAGGTGGTGGATTCCGATAGTGGCTGTGAGTTCCGAAAGTGGAGGTGGTGGTTTATGGTGGACTCTAAAGATAATGAGAGAGTGATAGATTCTATGGTGACTAACGAGGGAAATGGTAAGGTGGGTGGGGTTTTTAGGCATAATGTTTTTTTTTTGTTTTTTGTTTTTTAATCAAAGTAATAAAATCAGAAAAACAAATAAGAAAAAAAAAGAGAAAATCATGTTAATAGGGACACATCCGTTATTGTGAGAAAAATCAGAATAGATTGGACAAAAAACACAAAATGAAAGTTTTGGACAGCTACCAAAAATCATAATTTTCGACATTGCACGTGTTTCTCCCGCGAATTTAAATACTGGGCACACTCCCCCCACAGTCCACCTCAACCCTTCCTGCTGCATTATTTCCCCTGTCCATACTCCATACTGACCCATAGCCTTATCACCATTCACCAGTTCTGCGACTGTATACTTCTGTTCCTCTTCAACACCGACTACAACTTCCCACTCTCCTCACCACAAGTTCTGCTTTTTTTTTTTTTTTTTTTTTTTTGTCAGTCATCAATTGTTTTCGATCATTCATCATCAATCGTGATTTAACTCAACTGCTAAGTCCATTTTCTTAAATTTCTTCAAATTGTCACGAACCCAAATATCCCGTTCTGAATGCAACTAACTTGAATTAAACCCCTTACAAGATCAGGGTTTTAATCAATTTCCCACCTGGGTATTGTGTAGATCTTGAGTCTTTTTTATTTTAAACTCGAAATTACTAGTTTTTCCATCTGGGTTTTTGTTAAATTCGTCAAATTTGTGAATATGAACTCAAATTTACAAGTTTTTGCTTCCAGGGCCTCGTTCAAATCTTGAAATTGGTGGTTTGAGCATAAAATCACAAGTTTTCCTTATCTGTTTTTTTGTTTGTTGAGCAATAATGGCTTCTTCAATGCTGCATGGAGCTGAGAATATCGCAAATATAAGAGGAAGAGTATACCCAAACGGATTAGAGTTTAACAGGTCAGATTTGCATGGCAGAAAGTCTTTCCTGAAAATTAATCTGGCTAGTGGGAATTCGAATTTGAGAGGTATAAGTAAGAGGCTAGTTGTACCCAAGTGCAGTGTGTCTGTACCAAGGCCAGCTTCACAGCCTCGGTTCATCCAACACAAAAAAGAGGCGTTTTGGTTTTATAGGTTTCTTTCAATTGCATATGATAATGTGTTCAACCCTGGTCATTATACCGAAGACATGAGAGACGAAGCCTTGGAACCTGCTGATCTCAATAGCCGTGATATGATAGTGGTGGATGTCGGTGGTGGGACCGGCTTCACAACTTTGGGTATTGTGAAACATGTTGATGCTAAAAATGTTACCATTTTGGATCAATCGCCACATCAGCTTGCAAAAGCAAAACAAAAGGAGCCATTGAAGGAATGCAAGATCATTGAGGGAGATGCTGAGGATCTTCCTTTCGAAACAGATTATGCAGATAGATATATATCCGCTGGAAGGTGTATTTTCTCAGAATTTATCTTCTTTTGGGGGGTTTTTGGATGCTATAAGTTGTTATATAAAGTTCCCGTACTCATTTTTTTAACCTACTTCTGCATAAATTATTGGGAAAATGATTTAAATGGCAACGAATAACATAAAATTTTTCCCATTAGATCACCTAAGTTTTAATTGCACCCAATTGACTGACACACTTATTTTTTGTTCTATTATACCATTTATACGGATGATAGCCCGTTACCAACTACATGGAGTCCATGTCATGTAATCGATCGATGGTATAATAGAACCAACAAAAAAGTTTGTTGGTCAATTGGATATAACTTAAAAAGAAAATAAAATGTTATTGGTTGCTTTATAATATTTTCATAGAAAACATTAAAAAACTTTTAAATACCATTTATATATCCAAAATCTTCGATTTTGCTTCAACTTACTTGTCTTAAAAATATTCAGACCAGCCATAAGACAATTAAAATCTTTTTCAATGAGAATTTTTGCTTTCTTCTAACTTTATTGGCAAACCTATATAACTATTTATAAGACTTAACAATTTAAGCATTATATATTCAAAGATATTAAAAATTATATTCTCTTTACCCAAACAATCCAATGTATATATATATATATATATATATATATATATATATATATATATATATATATTGTGTGCTAGAATACACCAATAGGAATTTAGTATTAATTATATGTATATTAAATGTTATCCATACTTATAACTCATTTTTATGGAAACTAATTAAATTCGTCATTAATGTCAACAATAATATTCTTTTAGAATTAATTCATATCTAGAAGAATGAGAATGTATTCCAGCAGAATGAGAGTGTACTTCATATTTAATGCAACTTTATTGTATTTTAAGTGAGTGAGTCCCGAAACAAAATACGAACTCATATATAAAAACCTAGATGCGAATTCATTCTGAAAGAATGTTATTGCTGACATTAATAACGAATTTAATTAGTTTTCATAAAAAGAGAATTATAATTATGGATATCATTTAATATACATATAATTATGGAAATCATTTAATATCTACATTTATTTAATTAAATGATTATTTAATTTACTAAATTTCTATTGGTGCATTCTAGCACACAATAAATGTAAAAAACAAAATAACCTAGCCCTATATATATATATATATATATATATATATATATATATATATATATAAGTCTTAGAAATGGTTATGTGGGTTTAAAAATGAAGTTAGAATAAAATGAAAAATTCTCGTTGAAAGGATCTTAATTGTCTTATAGATGGTCTGAATATTTTCAAGACAAGTAAGTTGCGGCAAAATCGAAGATTTTGGTTATATAAATGGTGTTTAAAAGTTTTTTAAATATTTTCTATGAAAATATCATAAAATGGCAACCAATAACATTTTATTTTCTTTTTAAATCACTAAACTTATATAATTGTATCGAACTAACCAACAAACTTTTCTTTTTAATTTTATGATACCATTGATTACGTGGACCCAATCGATGACATGGACTCCATGTGGGTTGGTAACCGGCTATCACCGATAACAATTATATAATAGAACCAAAAAAAAAAAGTTTGCAAGTCAATTGGGTACAATTAAAACTTCAATGACCTAATGATTAAATTTTGTGTTATTGGTTGCCATTTTGGATCATTTTGCCTAGATTATTTGGTTATTTATGGATCCAATAATCAATTTGATACTAGCAAAGGGTAAAGCGAAATTATTCTTATACTATTATTTTATCTCTTACTTCTTTAAATAATCATAATTTTACAAACACATAAAACAATGGAAAGTGATTGAAACTTAAAGGGAGTGTTTGGTTCTCGGATTTTGCCGGATTTCGAAAGAAATGGAATCTTGAATTCCATTCCATGACATGTAGCTTATTTGATTGCCAAACATATGGAACTGAATTTTGGGAGATTCCTTCAAAATCCATGTTTGAGGGATGTTATTATTCCTAAAGGTGGATGGTCAGTATTGAGTGCCAAATTTCATTTTTTTCAAGAGTGAAATATGATTTTAGCACTTGGGTGTAGATGGTTTTTGCAATTTTCATTCCAAAAAGTTTTCTCTTGCAATTTTGGTCCCCAAAAGTTTTCTTTGTCAATTTTGGTCCTTATTTAAGGTTCTTGTAATGTTGTTGGCCCCCTGAGTAAAATGTTTAGTTTTGGTCCCAAGTATAGTTGATTTTGTAAATTTAGTCCCAAAATTATAGTCATTTTACTTGGAAAATGGACCAAAATCGTTACAAAAACCTTAAATAAGGATCAAAATTACAAGAGAAAACTTCTAAAAACTAAAATTGCAAAAATCAACTAATACTCAAGGACCAAAAATGTAATTTACACTTTTTTATTAAAAGACCAAATTTTTCATCATTAAACACAAACAAATTCTTGGTTTTAACATAATTTACATTCCAATTTCTTTCATATATTCACAAATCAAACAGAAAACAACAAAGGAACGATATTATATTCCATTCCATTCAGTTCCATTCCTTCCAAATGACTTTGTTCTTATTTGATTGCAGCATTGAGTACTGGCCTGACCCACAACGAGGCATCAAAGAAGCATACAGGGTTCTAAAGATAGGAGGAAAGGCATGTATAATCGGGCCTGTATATCCAACCTACTGGTTGTCTCGTTTCTTTGCAGACATGTTTATGCTGTTTCCAAAGGAGGAAGAGTACATCGAGTGGTTTGAAAAGGCTGGATTCAAAGATGTTAAGATCACGAGGATTGGCCCAAAATGGTATCGTGGGGTCCGCCGCCACGGTCTTATCATCGGCTGCTCTGTTACCGGAGTCAAACCCGTATCAGGGAATTCACCGTTGCAGGTAATGCCAATTTATGCAAAAAGGTTTCATTTTTGGACCAAAAGATGCAATATTTTACTACTCCTATATTGGAAAGGAATTGTAATTATATCGGATAGATTGGTAAAATAAATTTGTAAACTTTGAAAAATCTACCATATAGCACTGAAAATAGTTCTGTAATCGGTTGCAGCTGGGCCCCAAAGTAGAGGAGTTGAGGAAGCCGGTGAACCCGCTTGTGTTCCTAGCCCGGTTTCTTGTGGGTGTTATGGCTGGTGGTTACTATGCCATGATCCCTATTTACATGTGGCTCAAGGACCAAATTGTCCCGAAAGGTCAACCAATATGAGTCTTGTGAGATGGTTCATGTCTGATTTGCGTTTTGGTTTGTATGATATGATATGATGCCTTGTTTTGAGTTTAAACTTCAAGACGCGTGTGGTTTGTTTCTGTTTAAAGTGTAACAAAAGTTTCATGTCGCATATTTAGGAATCTTTAATGTATTGACATGAAAGTGGATATCCCAGCTATCGATCGAATATCGATCCCTATGTTAAGGAGTTTTGTCGGCCGTTTGTTGATGCATCTTTAGCAACGTTTAATGTGATGGCATAATCATAAAACTAGAGATTCCACTAAGGATCCCTATGTCAACGGAAAACTCCACAATATACCGTTTTAACATATTTAAGAAACATTAGTATTTTATTTGTTTCCATCAAACAATATTTTATACAAAGGGCATCAAAGATTCATTGATTTCTTAGCCTACAATTGACAAATGAATACATCCACATCTTTGGGGCTTTGGCGTCTCCGTTCTCATCAAATGCAAACAACCGAACAACTCACACCCAAATCATCATATCTCCTATCGCTTTTCTTGCTCTTCCAATTTCCATTTTCACCCCTACTCTTTTACCCATATCAACATCCAAAACACACACCACACAGAGGCATTATAGTAAATTCACTTTTTTTCAGTACTATATATTCTCTAGAATCCGAAACACATAACTCTGATTCTCAAATCTAAAATTCAAAGAATATGTCGTTCAAGCTTCCACCAAATCTCATTCCGCATGATTCGAGCCCGGAATGGATGAGCAAAGGCGACAACGCATGGCAAATGACCGCCGCCACGATGGTCGGCCTCCAAAGCGTACCAGGGTTAGTCATATTATACGGCAGCATCGTGAAAAAGAAATGGGCTGTAAACTCATGTTTCATGGCCCTTTTCGCCTTCGCCGCCGTCTTAGTATGTTGGGTCGGGTGGGGGTACCAGATGTCTTTTGGTTCAGAAAAGTTTCTACCTTTTTTAGGAAGACCAAGCGTCGCGTCACTGCGTGCTAGCTACTTAGTCGAAAGAGCATTTTCCGGGAAGTTGCCAAATGCGACGATGATCTTTTTTCAGTTTGTTTTTGCGGCGATCACGTTGATTTTGATCGCCGGAGCTTTGTTGGGGCGGATGAATTTTTATGCGTGGATGTTGTTTGTTCCGGTTTGGCTGACGTGTTCCTATACTGTTGGTGCGTATAGTATATGGTGTCCTGATGGATGGTTGGCCAAGAAAGGTATTATTGATTATTCCGGTGGTTATGTCATTCATCTTTCTTCTGGAGTTGCTGGTTTCACTGCCGCGTATTGGGTATATATGTATATAACTTCATATTCAATCAACTACAAATTTGATTGCTTTGTTGTAGCGAATGTTCTGAGATTTTACGATGTGGTATTATAGGTGGGACCAAGGGAAAGTAAGGATCGGGAGAGGTTTCCACCCAACAACATATTGTTAATGCTTCTAGGGGCGGGCCTACTATGGATGGGGTGGACTGGGTTCAACGGAGGCGATCCTTACATGGCAAGTAGAGATGCATCTCTAGCGGTGCTTAACACGCACGTGTGTGCTGCCACAAGCTTGCTGACGTGGCTCATGCTCGATATCGTCTTCTTTGAAAAACCATCGGTTATTGGCGCCACACAAGGCATGATCACCGGTCTAGTATGCATCACCCCAGCCGCAGGTAGTTGCCTATGATATGATACAGAAGAGATATGTTACTTGATAGTTGATATTGGTACTGATACCGATTTATTGAACAGGAGTGGTGCAAGGTTGGGCAGCAATAATAATGGGAATATTATCGGGTAGCGTGCCATGGTTCACAATGATGGTGTTACACAAGAAAGTGTCACTATTAAAACAAATCGATGACACCATGGCGGTTTTCCACACTCATGCGGTTGCGGGGTCGCTAGGTGGCATTCTGACGGGTATTTTTGCAGAGCCAAGGCTAAATCGTCTTTTCTTCGACATAACAGACGGGTGGCAACATTATGTTGGGCTTGTTTATGGGTTGAAAATGGGTCGGGTACGGGCTGGGTTCAATCAGATGTGGATTCAATTATTAGGAATATTATTTGTGGTGGGGTGGAATGTTGTTGTAACTAGCTTGATTTGTGTTGGGATTAGGGCTTTTATGCCTCTTAGATTAAGTGATGAAGAGTTGGAGATTGGGGATGAAGAGGTGCATGGAGAAGGTGCGTATGCGTTGTGGGGTGATGGCGAGAAATTTGAGATTTCTAAGCGTAATTCGTCTCAGTCTCATGGTTTTAATGAGGTTTCGGCAAAGGAAGGAAGTAATTTCCGATAAATCTTTTTTGAAATTTTTAAATCTAAAACAATATTGTTGTAATAAAAATATACATAATGCAATTAAACTTGTATGATATTTCTTATATAAAACAAATATCACCGCTAACAATGAAGTATTTATGTGGTTCATGAAAAATTAACGTCTTATATAATAGTTGGAGCTAACTTTCAGTCCGACTAGCACTTGTGAATTGCTATTTCTTTGCAAATAACACTGTATTTTTTTTTTGTCAAAGTGTTCTACAAAACCGAATCATGCATAAATATATATACACTCAACAATTAAATTCAGTTGTATGATAGAAAAAGTGGTGTTGGTGGGAAAAAGCACAATAATTAGGATTTAGCAGGATCGCTGCCGAGGATACTATTCAACAAGGGCGGAACACAAACAATAGAAGAAGGGGGCCGAATCCATTATTGTGCCACCGTTAGGAATCAATAATATGAATATAGTAATATATATAAGTAGGATAGTAATGGATTTACTATTATATATACATTATACGTATGTATCTTTTTTATATAATTTTGAACCTTAATAGGAATCAATAATATAAATATAGTAATATAAATTATACAATTGAGTAAAATATTACACTTATAATAAAAGTTTCTACTGAAAACTAACTAAATAATAAAACACAAATGAATACATTGACTAAAATTAACATCTAGAGAGAAGGTATAACAAAAAAAAAACAAATAAATTCAATTTGGATGCACTTTGGAAGACCTTAATAATTATAAACAAATATAATAAACATACGATACTAAGACCCTGTTTGATAGTTTCTGATTCAGAAAGTGCTAACTGAGAAATGTCAGTCTGAGCAATCAATTCTGATTGAGTAAGAAACCATGTGTAACACCCGGTTTCGAATCGCTTCATTATTTCAGGGTTGCGGCCCGATCATCAGTTATCATAAGGTTTGGGAGCTTGGGGAAAAAAATGTTTTGGCCATTTTTTGATGAGGGTGTTAAAGTCTAAGTGATTCGAATGGTCGATGGTGTTTCAGAGCCTAGTTACATAATTGTAATTTGTTATCTTGGTCCTTTATGAATTTTGGGCATGGTTCGGGGAACTTTAAGGTTTTGATGGGTTACTAGAAGTGTAGGGCTTCTTGCCACCTTTCTGTGGATATAAAGTTCGTCGGAAACGGACTTAGAACGAAGAAGTTATGGCCATTGGAAGAATTTAGGGTTTTTGGGAAAAACCCTGGTACGAGGGCGTACATGGGTGGTACGCAGAGCGTACTCATGCGAGGGCATTTAAGTGTTGCGTACTTTGGCGTAGGCTTAGCTTAGTCAGCAGTCTTGGTCGTGAAGGTTCAGCCTCGTACGTTGGGCATACGAGGAGTACGTTGGGCGTACAAGGAGTACATTGGGCATACGAGGGGTGTCTAAACCCTAATTTTTGATCATGTGTACCCTATTTAAACATCCTTATTTCTTAGGGTTGGCCTCCTTATTAGCCTCTAAATCCCCAGAAACCCTAAAATCGAGTTTTAGCCTCCATTGTTGGGTGTTTGAGCCTTGGGTGAGGATTTGGTGTTCACTTGGTGGATCTAGAAGATGAAGGAGGAGCTTGAAGACTTATTGTTTAAAGGAAAGCTTTGAGATCCAACAATTTCACCTCCTTTTGGTAGATTGGGAGGTATAAAGTCCCAACCTTTCCTTTTAATTTCATAGATCTTCTTCTTGGTTCATTTTTGGTCATTTTGACCCCTCTTGGTTGATGATTGGGAGTTTAAGTCGTTTGTGAAGCTTGTAATTGTAGATCTGGTTGTTTTATGGGTTCCTTGGGCATAAAGGTGCAAAATTTATGATGGTTATGGGTCCATGCATGTAATAAGTCAAGTATTAAGCTCTTTTGAGCTCTAGAGCCCCATTTAGTCATGCATACACATAAAGTTGGCAATTTTATGTGATTAACCACCTTGGGGAAGTCAGATCTGAGTTTGGATCCAAGTCTTATCGGATTAAGTGCGTTGGCTTTGGGCTAGTGAGTACGTTGGGCGTATAAGCATGTACGTTGAGCGTACAAGCCTCCCAAGCAGTACATTGAGCGTATAGGTTGAGTACGCCCCGCGTACTCAGCAGAATTGGGCCTTTTTGTGGTTTGGGCTTCGGTTTAGGCTGGGCAGTGTTGGGCTGTAACGCCCGTAGATCCGGACTAGTCAATTTAGAGATAATAGGGGTCGAAAATGATTTTTTGGCAAAAGATTATTTATAATAAATAGTCTTAACCAAGTTTTAGAATATGTCTCAAGGTTTCCGTACATATAAAGAACGCCGAAATCCGAGTTATAACGAAGAAGTTATGGCCCGTCGAAGTTTTACGGCAAAACCGGCACGACACCGGGAAGCGTAAATAGTAAATTTATGATGGAGCGACTTTTAGCCTTATCAATCTAAACCAAAGTTTTATTATACATTAAACCGAGAACATCCATAAAAAGAAAGCCCAAATTTGATTTCGTATGAGGAAGTTATGATTTTTCTAAGATTTGGCTTAGCAGCGCACGACCCGAAACTCGAATTTTAGTTTGAGCAGTTTTTGGCTTACGCGACCTAAATGAGAGTTGAATATCTCATTAATAGGAACTCAACGGTAAAAATATAGACAAAAACGGAGTCCGTATGAAGGAGTTACGAATTCTTAGCGGTCATTTAACAGTCTAAACGCCTCCTGCTGTTAAATTTGAGATCGGTCGAGAATTAGCCGACGAAGTCTAAATGAAAGTTGTAGATCTTGATTTTACCTACGCGTTGAACAAAAAAACGTCGAAAACGGAGCTCGTATGAGAGAGTTATGACTTTTCTAAGTTTGAAGGCTGATACGTGATAGGGGGTGACGTGGCACCACCATAATTGGACACGTGGCACCACCAGAAGGCTGCCACATGCCCCAACTCGGCGAGTCCATCAGGAATTCAGCCTATAAATAGAGGCCGGGTCTTGCCATTTCTTCACACCTCTCAAACCTTCTTTCTCTCTCTACTCTCTCTCTCTCTCTAAGCTCCCCAACCCCCCCTAAAAGCCTAGGTAAACCCCCTAGCACCCGAAGGAAGCCCCGAGGCTCCCGTAGTCCCGAGAAAAGAGCCTTTCGGCTTGGGAACACTGCTCCAGCGAAGCCCGGTTTTTGCGAAAAACCCGCTGTAAGTGAGCTACGCCTACGCTATTTTTAATATAGCTTCTAATTAATTATAGTAACATTATTAGGACCTTAAAATAATTATTTGGGCTAGTATTATGAGTTATATTGAGTGTTATTTAATGCTTATATAATAGTAATAATAGCTAGACTATTAATTAGTCGTGGTTAACGTTAGACTAAACTCTAGTGGTAATGATACTAGGTTTCGTCAAGGGATAATTATTTTAAGAGTAACGAAATGTTGTCCGAGTGCTGACTCACCACCTTACCAGGTGAGTGCATAGTCCCTTTCATGAACATGATTTTTAATACAAGTATTGATTGAAGTATTCATTATATGTTTATGTGCGAGTTAATTGATGTTGCCTGAAATACGTGTTAAAGAACATACCTGATTATATATGATGATTTAGGATAAAGAGTAAACCTAAATTAATTATGAGGAATATTGGGTAGTATTTTCTTACGAGTACAAGTTAGTTATAAACAGAGAATAGAACTTTAGTATATGTCATTTATCCGAGAGCATGGATTAGACATAGTCATTGTCCCTAGTCCGAGAGTATGGATTGGACATAGTCAACTATCATTAATCCGGGGGCATGGATTAAGACATAGTCAGTTGTCCTTAGTCCGGGAGTATGGATTAATACATAGTCATTCCTCCCTAGTCCGAGAGTATGGATTAGGCATAATCATTCGTCATTAATCCGAGAGTATGGATTAGTCATTCGTCCCTAGTCCGAGAGTATGGATTAGGCATAATCATTCGTCATTAATCCGAGAGTATGGATTAGTCATTCGTCCCTAGTCCGAGAGTATGAATTAGGCATAACCATTCGTCATTAATCTGAGAGTATGGATTAGGTAAAATGGTTAATCTTAGGTTTGAGAGTATGGATAGTCTCGTTGTGAGGATCGACGGGGTGGGATAAGAGTTGCTTACACATATATGGTGAAATTGTATGTTTTGTGAGTTCTAAATTATATATATATATATATATATATATATATATATATATATATATATATATATATGATATAACATTGTGGGATTAAAATCCCTATGTACTCACCAGGTTTCCCAACCTGACCCACGCAGTTTATTTATATCACAGGTGTCGATATGAAGTGACATTACACTGAGAGATTAAGGAGATATAGATCACTAGTGTAAATGAATGTAAGTTCTGTTTATGCTTATGTTTATGTATTGATGATGACATCCCAAACGTTTTAAAATGAATAAAATATGTTTCTTCGAAAATGTTTTGATAACGTATTTATCGTGTTTTTCGGGAACAAATTCCGCAACATTTTTATGCAAAGAGGTACTCTGATTTTTAACAAAACATAAAAAAATTGGTCTTTTCTGGCCGTGGAAAATGGGGATGTCACATGGGCCATCTAGATTTCATTGTAGGGCTGTTGTATCTTGTTAGGCCTTCTTTGGTAAAGGCCCATGAAAGGAATTAGGCCCAATTTGGAAAATTAGGCCATATTTGAGCCTTAGATGTTTATTTTGGATTTTGGGCCTTTTTGTCATCTAGTTTGGGCCTTGGCTTTGGGCCAAGCTTGAGGAATGGTAAAAAGGTCTTTTACCCTAAATTGGAGTCATAGTGTGAGTCAGTGGCTAGATGTTGATGGGTTGTCATTTTGATATCTGACAGGCGTGAGTTATAGCGAATATGGAGTCAGAGATTATTCATGGGATCAACGGTTGATTGAGTGTTGTCTTGATATTGACGGTTCGGGGATCTGGCAGCCAGCAGTTAGGGATCATCTTTATGGTTTGACAGTGCAATGTGAGTTTTCCTCACTGTGTTTTTTGGGTCGAAGGCATCAAGGTCGTCCATTTTGGATTGTGATCATGATTATTGCATGATTGAGTATTGCAGTGATTTGTTAGATCTGTATCCTGATATATAGGATGATGTTATGCTTAGTGATCTATTAGATCTGCCTGTTATTTGTTCTGGTTATATGTTTAGCTGTGTATATGGTGTCGTAGTGTGGGTGGGTTGAGACTGCACTGCTTTGTGTTGTCAATCCACAAACCCAGAAATGTTTATATTGATATATTGTTATGATTTACTGGGCTTATATGTGTTTGGATATGTACATATTAACATGTTGTGTGGGGTTGGGTTGAGGCGGTCCTACTTTGTGTTGAAGTCCAAGAGACCCAGGGCGTCCCGGATAGATTGAAGGTAAGTAGGGCGTATCAGTCAGACCGAAGGCCCAGAGAACGTTCCAGAAAGGCTAAAGGCCCAGTGAGGCGTACCAGTCATGCTGAAGGTTCTGTGAGTGTACCAGATAGATTGTTGGCTGGTTGGGCGGCTTTTTGGGCATACCAGAGGGGCTGTAGGCCGGTGGGGCATTCCAATCATGCTGAAGGACCTGAATGCACGTTGTTTGTTATATATGTTATCTGTTGTGTGTTGGTATTTTGTGGGAACTCACTAAGCTTAGTGCTTACAGTTTTGTTTTGGTTTCAGGTTCTTCAGACGATTCATGGCAAGGTGAAGGCGTGACCGTACACATCATTGGTTTTACAACAGATTGGATCTTGGGAGACTCTGATTTTAAATCATGTTTTGAGAATCAATGTTTTTGTAAAAAATTTTGTAAATGAATGGTTTGTTTTGAAAAGTTTAATTTTGTTGAAATTTTTGGGATGTTACAAGTTGGTATCAGAGCCTTGGTTTGAGTGAATTGGAGGAACACTCATGTGAATCCAGTCTCAAACTACGGAAAAAGGGATTTTAAAAATAATTTTCAAAGTAAAGGTTTTAAAAATAACTTTTAGAGTTGCTTTCAAAATAAATAAAGAGGATGTGATGTGTACGATCTGCCGGAGCCAGTTAGTTGACCCCAAATTACCACATTGTTCTTTAAAAGTGTGATATGTTAGGCTAGGGATCTTTAGGAATTTCATGTTAGAATTTCTTGATTATATGATGCCTGATAGCCTAGGGTCTTTCCTTATATGAAATTGACTTCATTACTGTAGTTGCTTAGTGTATGCATCATAGTTGTATATAACTAAGATTCTATAGCCTGAGAATATTTGGTTTGGCCTTATTTCCTGTTCCTTTTCTGGTTGTGGGCTTAGGGTAGGATCGAGTATTTGACTGTCTATAGGATCTAGTGCTATGTATGACTAGCATACACGAGTGCTGCAGCGTTGGTAAAAGTTTCATGAGTGGGTGTTGTGTATAGCAGGTCAGCGCAAGGAATGATTAGCCACTCTGGGTAGAGTGAGAGCAGGGCGAAGGTGTACCCATGGTGCGGGGAGTTTGAGATTGAGGATTTTGTATTGGGAGCTGTCGAATTTTATTGCGTTTTAGTGCCAGTTGGCTTCTCTACTCGAATGTTTCTTGCTTTGTGCTTTATTGCGTTTTAGTGCCAGTCGGCTTCGCGGCTCTTGTTTGAGTCCAACCGTGGTAGGGCTGAGCCCTTCAGTTGAAGAATTATTTAAGCTTGGTCTCATGTGATTTGTACAAAGATGTAACAAGAAATGAAGTTGGAGCCATTTTTAAATACAAAAAGGCAATTTTCGAGTTCATACATGTGTTGGACAGAAAGATGACACTTTCTGAAAAGTGTCATGAATGCTACACATGTGCTGAAAATGTCCTGAACAAAAAGATGACACTTTCTAAAAAAGTGTCATGAAAGCTGCAGTTTTTCCTTTATAGAAGCCTTTCAAATCTTTTGCAAGCATTGGGTGTTACTCAAGTGGGAGCATCTACAAAAACATTAAAAGAAGACTTTTGGTCCCCTTAAATGTCCCTTTAGGAATGGACTTGACATCTTTTGTGTTGGCTCACAAAAAATGTCATTAGTTGGTTATGTTTATGTACATATCTTTTTATGCATGTTTGTGTAGTTTATTTTATGCAATTATTATGTGTGGTTGATAAATTAGTTTTTCACATGCTAAATAATTTTGGACAAAATAAACATCACATGAAGTTTGAGTTTTCAAAATTGGACATAAGATGTAACAAGTTATTATTTTAAAAATAAAATCCGGTTTTATAAAATCGTTAATAATGACAAATTTTGAAATACCCCATTATAAGTTTTAAAGTGGTGATTTTTGTAACTTATACAAACTCCAAATATATACGTAATAAAATGAAGTTTTATTAAAGATATAAAAGGTTCAAATGCACTCAAAATTAATACCGGTTATTAAAATCGAATTGCATCAAATTATATAAAAACTAGCTTTTTATATAGAACCTTTAAAAGTGATTTTCTTTTGAAAATTGATACCATGGTATTTTATATGCATGTAATAACCATGATATCATATGTTTTTATACTAGATTTATAAAACATATAAAGACCAATTTTACAAACCTCAAACCTATACAATCCTTTTGAAGAACAGTCGCACATCTCTTGTATGCACTAGTGGGATAAATGATACCTAACCGCTTAGTGTAATCTTTTGATGTTCGAGGTGTCTTAGCAATTTATATAACCAAGCTATAGGCCGATTACACAAGTTTTTCAAGTTGGACGATTTGATCAGAAATCTTTTGTGATAAATGATACCTAAGCAAGAGAGTTTGAGGCATAGATGGGATCAAACATGTCTAATTAAATTTGTTATTAGAGATCCCATAAATCTAGGAATTATATAGCAAGATATAATTGATAATCGAAATCTACTGGGTTGAATTCAAATGGATGGGATAAAGGATACCTAACCATTTATTTGTTTTGCAGCTTGGATCCTAGACTTTGATAATTAATGTTTTTGGAAACTAAAATGGTATTAATTACTAAAGTTTAAATATTGAAAATACTAAATGAATTTTGTTAAAAAATTTGTAGTTAAATAATCCATTCTCATTATCATGAATTGTCTTTTTCTTTATTGACTTAATGAAACAATAACATTCACTAGATACAACTTTAATGAATGAGTTCATGTATTAAGAGACAATATCGTAAGAGATATGAAATTGTATACACTTAAAGGTTCTAGTCTTAAACTATTTGCTTTGAGCAATAAATCTGAAAATGATACCTAGCAAAGGCATCACTGTGATGCTAAAGATGCTTCTAACATCAAGCTAGCAATAGTTATTCATGACTTCTAGGAAGTCTTGGATAATTTAAACATATATCTGATGATATAACAAGTCAATAAATATTCTAATAACTATAGTGATATTTTATTTAATGCTAGTTTAAACATTGGAATAATGCAAGGCTAAAAGAATCACCTTGTGTGATCCAGGAGGCTCATGTTTTATGTACTGAACACCTTTAAGCCTAATAAATCTACTAAGGCCCACACATATGGATATTGTTTCTTTTGTGAAGAAATTGGACACTAGAAGAGGATTTACTCCTCTTATTTGGAAAGAAAGTCTGAAAGAGACTAGTACTTTTAGTATCTACTATGTAGAACTCATAATTTTCATATAACACTTAAGTACTCGGTACTTAATGTTTATATAATATTTGTAAATGTCTTGCAAATATTTACTGAAGAGTACCAGCTGAGCACAATCAAGTTGGAACTACACTCTCGGAGTTTAGTTTATTATTTATGCTTAGAACATAGAGTACTTTTAATGTAAAACAATACTTGTTTTGGAACAATGTATGTTTTAATTTAGCATGTCTAAATCTATGTCTCAGTTATTTTATTAAAATGTTTGATAATTTACTCAATCGTTTTTCATAATGATAATATTCATATTTTGAAATGATTAACTTCTATTTATGAGACTAGATCTCTTAATAGAAATGTGAAGTAAATATCAACATTTCGTGAATAAAAATTAAGTTCTATATGCAAACACTTTTGACTTCAACTTGTTTTAAATCAAACTCATATTTGACATCGTTATCTTTATTATATAAATGACATTCACATATTCCAACTTCAAGAAAGGGATATTTGAAGGAAAATAATGTAGTTAATTTGACATATGTGAACCTTATTCATATGTAAAGGGTTCCTAATGATATTTTCACTGAAGTGTAGAGAAATAATTAAGGAACTATACACTTTGATGTATGACTTCCTTTATAATGTATGTTTGAGATTTAGCATTAGATACCAAATCGACTTTATTAACAACTATAGTAGTTTTAATTATATTTTACGTGGTAAAGCATAATTGTGAAATCTTTGTTGATGGTTTCAAAAGTTGAGATACAAACCCCTAAGAACCATCTAAGGCCTTAATGATAATAAATGATGAATTAAATCTTACTTGGTATGATTTACTTTCTAATCAGTAGAAATATCCTCCTTTAATCCTTTTGGGATAATACTTCAATCACTATTAATTGTATCTTGAATACAAATACCAACTAATAAGTAGATTAAACACTTTAAGACTTATATGGAAAGGCTCCATTCTTATCTTACTTAATGTTTTATGTATTTGAAGCCGATGTTGGACTAAAGCTTTTAAACCCAAAATCTAGTAAATACATATTTGTATAATACTCTAAATGTGGCATAGATTGTTATATGAAAACCCACCAAGAATAAGTTCTTTTATTCTTGTGAAAGCTAAGTTAGTAGAAAGCAAGCTTCTAATGACAAAACAAGTGGGGGGTACATGGAACTTGAAGCAACTTAAGAGCCATAACCTTATATATTAACTAGTTGACACTAGTTTTAACAAGAATTATTAAAATTGTATAATATCTATTCACAAACACAAATTGTTCGCATTAATGTTAGAAATCATCTATGACTTGAGAAATGTGGAATCACTCATTGATGAGCATTTTATTGATGGTTCCTGTAAAATCCATCAAATACCAAGATGCTATGTCAGATCTCGAATCTGATAAATGACTTACAGTTATGAACATGAGATGTAATCCATGTATGAGAATCAAGTATGGGCTTGATTAAAATTTATCCCATATAGCAAGGCTAGAAGGAGTAAATAATTCTTTTAGAAAAAATAAATTACATGGATAACCATACACATTTAAAGCAAGACTTGTAGTAAAAGTATTTTCTCATACTCATGTCATTGACTATGGTCCTCATCATACTCATGACATTGACTGTGATCAAACCTTTTTCACAAGTAGTTATAATTAGATCAACAAGGGTATTATTTTCTGTAAATTCATATTCTTACTATGAGATGTAGTAAATAGATTTCAAGAAAGACTGATTTCTTAATAGACATATACTGGAAGATATCTATATAGATTAGCCTGAAGGTTTTCTTAATCCAAATTATCATAACAGAATGTGTAGAGCTTGAGATCTACTGGTGGATATAAAGCAAACATCTAAATGTTATAATCATCATTTTATGTAAAACCACAAGGTGTATTTTATATCAAAATGAATAAAACATGTGTGTTTACTAAGAACTAGTAGGAGCATAGTGAAATTATTAATCTTGTATGAATAAAACATACTTAATCATTTGAAATCACATGCTGACTAAGCAAGGTCGTCTTCACCTTGACACAGAAAGTGTTTCTAAAATGAAAGACTTAGGAAGGAGAAAATACATTCTTGGAACGTAAAATCTATAAGGGATAGATAAAATGAATGTTAAAAGTTTCATGTCCTTATACATATATTGGCAATATCTTGAAAGGGATCAAGACACAAGATTCTTTTGGAGAATTTTTGGCATTGTCATATGGCACCATTTTGATCTAGCCTCAAAAGTACATAGCTCATAGGCTTGAACTAGATGAAATGATTTATATTCTATTTGCTTGGCAAATGAATTCATCATTTACATCATATTATACATAGGACATGGTATTTGATCATGTTGTAAGCATGTCATAAGATACTAATTGAATACATGGTTAAGTCGCTGGATGACTAAAAGAGCATTCTAAGAGTACTTTAGAAGAACTAAGAGAATGTATATGAGACAATTAGTTTAGAAAGGATCTTTATGGAAAGATACACACAAGATATTAATTTGTAAACAAATATAAATAATTATGATTTATAATTGGATTTTGACTTCATTATGGAATGAAGCATAAGTCTTGTTGGAATGAGGTCCAAGAAAAAACATAATGACATAATCTACTAAAAATTAAGAATATACTACTTTAGAAGTTGAATTCAAATATGATTGGATGAATGGGATCGTTGAAAAACTTTATTGATTTCTGCCATTCAAGTCAGATATAATTATGGGAGCAATTATGAAGTAAGACTAATATGAATTGGATTGGTTGACTCTCACTAGATGAAAGTAGGCAAGTGGTTGTAACCAAGTTTCATAGGTACTTGTTAGAGAACTAGTATTGAACTGACCCACATCAAGATCATCTCATGGATCGCTATCATTAATGATACTTGATTAAAAGGTACTATCTTTGTATCCTTAACACCTGAGATACATAGTGGGACTTAAGTGTAGGGAGTACTATGCTTTGATATGGTCAAATGTTGTTCCTTAATCGGGCAGTTATAAAAGCCATTTTCAGGTATGTTGTGAACTATGTAAGAGGCTTAAATAGTAAAGATGGGATTTGTTCCTCTTATGTGTTTAGAGTTAGACATTTAAGGGGCCTTACCAAAAGTTGAACAACTAATGAGATTAATCGTGATCCGTATCTCATGATCAACATAATGTCTGTAGCAAAGGGATAACTGATAAACTTACCTTATACACCAATTGTAGCTTTGAGCTTTTTGGAAATTGGGCGTTGATAGAATGGCACAAAGTCGTATGTTGTTGGGGGCAGTGAAATGTTGCTATACATTCAGAACTGTCGATATCAGTCTAATATGAGTCTTCCGCAAGTGGGAGATTGAAAGGTCTAGTATGCTCAAGAGTCACATTAAAGTGATATTGCTAATTAACATATGATACTAATGGGTCACACTAACAATAACTTGATATAATTGATTATTTATTAGAAATTGATTTTAATAAATATTCAATAAAACTCTTATAATTAAATTGGAAATTATTTATTTCATGGAAATACTAATTTTCATTTGCAAGTAATATAACATATTATTTCATAATGTATGAATTAATAAGTCGTGTACAACATTTTGGACTAGGTAAGCTTTTTGTCTTGTAGCAAAAGACAAAGTTTATATCTTATAAACTTTGAGTTTATAAAATATAAACTTCTTCTTCTCTTTTTCTTCATGACGGTCGAAAATGAGTTACTCAAAAGGTGTGATGGATTTCCAATTTTTTTTATTCAAAAGAAATGATGCATGATGCATGCATGGGAGACATGTAATATTTAGGGACATGCTTATCCAAAGTGGAAGGACCAAATGGTTAAAGACTTCACTTTAAGACAATATAAAATTGAGGCTTGCATTCTTGAAATGGTTGATCCATTCTTCCTTCTTAAAACCATAACATCCTTAGAGGAGGTTTCTCTCTCTCTCTCTCTCTCTCTCTCTCTCTCTCTCTCTCTCTCTCTCTCTCTCTTTTTTCTTCATCTATTCTTGAAGATTACTTTCATTTTCATGCCCTCTTTAAGTTCATATTGGTTATGAACTTAAAGCTTAAGGGTTTAAGAGTTTTGGACTAGCATCTACATCAAGTTGAGTCATTGTTGGTGTCTCAAAGGTTTCATATTCTTCATCAACTTTCAAGCCTCCCAAGAGGACCCAAAGAACAACAAAGGATGTTATTTCTTCATCCTTTCTATGGTTGGTGTTTATATCTTTCTATACTTGCAAGAAGATCCTTGGTGGGTATAAAACGTTATGTTATGTTCAAAAATTTAAGTCTTCCATTGCCATATTTTTCTAATTTATGAAACTGTTTTTGAACTAAAACCCAACACTTAATTGGAAAATTGGCTATGGGCTAGTGTGACATCCCCTAATTTCTCGGCCAGAAAAGACCGATTTAATTTATGCTTTTTAAAATAAAATCAGAGAAATCTTTTTAAAAGATGTTGCGGAATTGGTCCCCAAACAAAATATGATAAAAGTTTATCAAAACCCTTCATTAAGAAGGTATATGTTTTCCATATATATATATCAAAACCTCGGGATGTCATGTTCCGATACAGATCCAAAAGCATAAACAAGACATTATAAGCCTTTCAACAGTTATTTACAACTACTGGCCTATAATCCAAAAATCTCTCGTTGTCCTCCGACTATGCTCGGGGTCCACTACCTGTAACATAAAAAGCTGAGTGGGTCAGGCTTGGGAGCTTGGTGAGCATATAGGGTTTTCAACCCACAATAATAATAAACTTACTAAGTTCATCAATCAACAATAACCCTGATTACCCGTTCCCGTTATCCTCACTTTATGTCCCTAAACACTTGTCACAAGGGACCTAGCCTAAAGAATATCATCGGGATGGACACTACTGCTAAGGGGTTTCCTCAGCCATACATGTCCTAAAGGCAACCATGAGGGGGATGGAGTACAGAGAATGAACACTCTTAGTTCATTAACACCTACAGGTTGCGGACCTGCTAATGTTTCCCACTAGACTGTCTAGAAAGTCCGTGGTCGTCATCCAAACTCCGCTAGATGACTGGATCTCAAAACACATCGAGGCCTCTCATCAATTTTATTTTATCACACATCACAATCTACCCATGTTCTACCCAACATATTTGTAGATAAAAATACTTATACAGTTTAAAACTTGTATAAAATATCAACACAACAATCACCTCAAATAAATAATTAATATATTTACACATAGCACGTATTATAAGGTAAATACTTCATATCTATGTGTAAAATGAAAGTGACTATACACTCACTTGATTTGATGATAATCGGGCAGCAATTCGTTTCCTAAAACGATCGTTTCTAATAAAACCGGGAGTTTTATTGAGAAACCGGGCTTTGTAAAAGTCGGGCTTCGAAACCGAAAAGATAAATTTTCCGGGCTTCTCAGGCACTTCGTGGGGTATTCCGGGCTTTACAATTTGATACCGGGGCTTTGCGGGATGTTAAGATGAAGAAAATATGGAGAGAGGGGCTAAAAATGGCTAAATTCCAAAAGTAACCGGAAACCCTCGCAGGTACCCTTCTATTTATAGGGTCCGAAGTTTGATCCAACGGCTGAGAAGTCTCCTGATCCGACGGCTAAGAGGCTTCGCAGGGGGGGGTCTCGCACATGGCTCGCACATGCGAGGGCTCGCTGTCGGCTTCTAAGTGGACCGCGGCTTGCTGGCGCACCTGCGAGGCTCGGAGCTAGGCTATGCGAGGCTCGGACACACGCGGCAGCTGGGCGAAGCTTCGGCTGGGGAGCTGGTTGCTAGGATTGGGCCTCCTCCTCGGTCGAATCAGAAGAGGACACGTGGCTCGCATGACTCAGCAGCCTCGGTGACTCAGCAACCTAATGACTCAGTAGCCAGGTGACTCAGCAGGACACGTGTCACTTTCTAAGCGAGGGTGACGTGGCAATTGTGACTATGCGAAATTTCTCGGTTTTCGCGCTAAAACTTCTAAAATCCATAACTTTTGCATACGAGCTCCGTTTTTGACGTTCTTTATATGCACGCGTAGCTAAAATTAAGATCTACAACTTCCGTTTAGACTTCGTCGGCTAATTTTGACTTTAAATTTTATATTATTATTTTTAACAGACCGGGACAGGAAATCCGTTAAAAATTCATAACTTCTTCATCCGACGTCCGTTTTCGTCAGAATTTTTACCGTTGTGCTCCTAATGACGAGACCTTCAATTCTCGTTTAGGTTGTGTCGGCTAAAAATCGCTCGATCTAAAATTCGAGTTTTTAGCTGTCTACTGCTACGCTGAAACTTCGAAAAATCATAACTTCCTCATACGAAGTCAGATTTGGGCGTTCTTTTTATCGAACTTCTCGGTTTAACGAATACTACAACTTTCGTTTAGATTACTAAGACTAAAAAGTAGTTTATCAAAAACTCACTTTTTACGACATTCAGCACCGTGCCGGTTTTGTCGCGAAACTTCGACAGGTCATAACTTCTTCGTTATAACTCAGATTTTGGTATTCTTTATATCCCCGAAATCCTTGTTTCGACCACTACAACTTTATGTAAAGATATCGGGCTTATCTCACACTTTAATTTTGACGCTTATTTTTATTCTTAATTAATTAAGCCCTAATAATTAAGCATAAAACACATAATTCACATAATATTCACATAACTCCTTTTCATTTCTTCAAAATGAGTTACAAAGGTTAACCTAGACTATCAACTCAATATAAATGCCTAGGATAGAAACACGAGTGTTACAGCTAGTGAGTAAGTTGGGCGTACAAGCATGTACGCTGTGCGTACAAGCCTCCCAAGTAGTATGCTGAGTGTACAGGCTGAGTACGCCCGCGTACTCAGCAGACTTGGGCCTTTTTGCGTTTTGGGCTTTGGTTTAGACTAGGCTGTGTTGGGCCATGTTGGGCCATCTAGATTTCATTGTTGGGTTGTATCTTGTTGGGCCTTCTTGGGCAAAGGCCCATGAAAGAACTTAGGCCCAATTTGCAAAATTGGGCCATATTTGGGCCTTAGATATTTATTTTGGATTTTGGGCCTTTTTGTCATCTAGTTTTGGCCTTGGCTTTGAGCCAAGCTTGAGGAAGGGTAAAAAGGTCTTTTACCATAAATTGGATTCATAGTATGAGTCGGTGGCTAGATTCGGGGGATATTATGATCTTATATAGGGAACTCTTTAGTCAATGGTTTGTCTGCTCATGTCATGTTCGATTCGGGGGATACCCGATCCTTCTTGTCTCGTGTGCTCAGCAAGAAGTTCCGAGACGCTCCGAGAACTTTAAGTTCTCCTCTATAGGTGGACATCACGGATGACCGTATCATGAGTGCTTCAAGAGTCTTCTGAGGGTGTGTACTGAACATGTTAGGTAAGAGGTTTCCTGTTGACTTGGTACCGATTCCCTTGAGGGGCTTGAAGGTGATCATCAGGATGGATTGGTTGGGCCCAAATAGGGCCATGATTGATTGTGAGGGGAAGTTGGTGAGAGTTCAAACCCAAGTGGGGGAGAACTTGTCATTGTTGGCGAGAAAATTTTTCAAGGACTAGCTATATGTTCAGCTGCGAGGGCCATGAGTTTTTGCAGCAGGAATGTTCTGGGTTTCTGGCTAATGTTTTAGATACGTAGGTTGAGGCCACGTCAGAGTTGAGCAGGGTACCCATTGTGCGGGATTTTTCTGATGTTTTTCCCGAGGAGTTTCCGGGAGTTCCTCCCGAGAGGCATGTTGAGTTTCAGATTGATTTCATGCATGATTTGACTTCGATAGTCAAGGCGCTGTATCGCCTAGCACCGCTTGAGATGCAGGAGTTGTCCACGCAACTGCATGAGCTGATAGACAAGGGTTTTATCCGTCCGAGAAGTTCTCTGTGGGGAGCACCAATCCTGTTTGTGAAAAAGAAGGGCGGGTCACACAAGATTTGTATCGATTATCGGGAATTGAACAAGCTAACGATGAAGAACCGTTATCCACTCTCGAGGATTGACGATCTATTTAACCAGCTTCAGGGTGCACCTTGGTTTTCCAAGATTGATCTTCGGTCAAGATACCACCGAATGAGAGTCATGGATCAGGATGTATAGAAGGCAACCTTTAGAACTCGTTATGGTCATTACGAGTTTGTAGTGATGCCTTTCGGGCTCAACAATGGCCCAACGACGTTCATGGATCTCATGAACTGGGTCTGCAGATCGATGTTGGATCGCTTGGTGATTGTTTTTATTGATGATATTTTGGTCTATTCTAATACCAAGGAATAGCACGAGCAGCATTTGCGAGAGGTGTTGGGGACCTTGAGGAGGGAGAGGATTTATGCCAAATTCTCCAAATGCGAGTTTTGGTTGCGTGAGGTGTAGTTTATGGGGCACATCTTAAACCAGGAGGGAATCTTGGGGGACCCGACCAAGATTGAGGTTGTGATGCGTTTGGAGGTCTCGAGAAATGCATCATAAATTCAAAGTTTCTTGGTTCTTGTGAGGTATTATTGGATATTTATTCAATATTTCTTCAAGATTGTGGTGCCTTTGACCTACTTGACCAAGAAGAATGTGACCTTTTGGTGGGGACCGGATCAGTAGTTGGCCTCCGAGACACTGAGGCAGAGGTTGTGCAAGGCCCCGATTCTCGTGCTACCTGAGGTTTTTGATGATTTTGTGGTTTACTGCGACACTTCTATTTTAGGTTTGGGAGTTGTTCTTATGCAAAGAGGTCATGTAATTGTTTACGCCTTGAGGCAGCTGAAGCCTCATGAGGCAAATTACCCCACACACGATTTGGAATTGGGGACTGTGGTGTTTGCCCTCAAGATCTAGAGGAACTAACTGTATGGGGTCCGGAATACTATTTACACCTATCACAAGAGTTTGAAGTATTTAATGGATCAACCATATTTGAATATGCGGAAACGGAGGTGGATGGATGTGGTGAAAGATGATGATTGTGAGATCCTATACCACCCCAGGAAGGCCAATCTGGTGGCCGATGCTTTGAACCGTAAGGCGGTATGCTCATCTATCCGAGACATTTGTTTGAGGATGACTGTCATTTCTACCATGATGGATTTGATCAAGGAGGCTCAGGTGGAGGGATTGAAAAAGGAAAATTGGAAGATCGAGCGGATTAGAGGGCATATTCTTTTGTTTGTTAGAGAAAGTCGAGAGTTGTTGACGTAGTGTGGTAGAGTCTGGGTTCCGATGTCAGGTGGGATGAGACAGACGATTTTAGAGGAGGCGCATAAATCTAAGTTTGATATCCAGCCAGGGGCTACGAAGATGTACCAAGATTTGAGATTGAGTTATGGGTGGCTCTATATGAAGAGGGAATTTTTTTGGTTTGTTGAGCAGTGCTTGACTTGTAGAAAGGTCAAGGTCGAGCATCAGAGACCTCACAACAAGGTGCATCCGTTATCCATCCCTATGTGGAAGTGGGAGGAGATCACTATGGACTCCATCACAAAATTTCCCAGAACGGCGCGGGGTGTTGATTTTGTATGGGTTGTCATGGATAGGTTGACCAAGAGTATGCGTTTTATCCTGATTGTCGAGAGCATATCCGCAGAGAAGCTAGCTGATATTTATGTTCGGGAGGTGGTAGCTAGGCACAGAGTGCCCGTATCAGTGGTTTCTGATCAAGATGTTCGTTTCACATCCATGTTTTGGAGGAAGTTTCATGAGGAGTTGGTAACTCAGTTGCATTTCAATACAACATACCACCCGCAATTCAATAGCCAGAGTGAGAGGACGATTCAGACACTTGAGGATATGCTTCGGGTGTGTTTGTTGGATTTCGGAGGGAGTTGGGATACTTACCTTCCTTTGGCCGAGTTCTCCTACAACAACAGTTACCATGCAAGTATTGACCATCCACCTTTTAAGTTGTTGTATGGAAGGAGGTGTTGGGTTTTGAGCATTCTAACACTCCTAAGTGTACATGCAACCCTAAATACCTTGGATCTATGTTTTCTCTATTATACATACAAATAATAACTTCCAAGGTATTATCCTAATCTAGCATACAAAACAATGACTATAGCAAGATAGAATACATACCTCTTTGGTGTAGAAAGTCTTCATGAAGCTTGAGTGCCTAGTGCCCCAAGTGTGACACCTCAAATGGAATCACAATCATCAAAACACTTGGAATGACTTGAGAGAATTCTACACTCATCAAAATCGGCTAGCCCTTTCACTTCACACACTAGTGTGATTCTAGTTGCCAATTTTGTCAAGAATAAGATCTTTATATAGTGTTACAATTAGGGTAAACCCTAATTGTCATGACTTTCCATTTCCTTGGATCCATGGGTACAAATACACCATGGAGCATCCATGGACCATCCTATGGGTTTTAGCCCAACTTGATTATCCATGGAGCATTAGCCCACTATACAAGTATGGATGATTTACACAATCAACCCATATATTTAATTAGTCTTCTTTTGATCACTTAATTAATCCTAGATTAATTCTTGATCAATACTAATTAAATAATCTTATTATTCTTATTATTAATATACTAGAACTTATAATATATTAATAACCATAAGTGTCTTATTTCTCTCATCCAAGTGCATGATGGTATGCAACCCAAATGGACCATGCCGGGTCGGGTCAAGTCTTACCAAATATAGTTATGGACTTAGACATTAATCCAACAGTCTCCCACTTGGATAAGTCTAAAACTATTATTGCGTATGACTTCAGGAACCAACTGGCAATCGTAGCTCTCAAAAGCTTCTGTCGAACTCTGACCTTGTAGATGAACTCTGACCTTTGTCAGTGACTTGTCCATTAGATAAGGGATCATATATTCCTCCATTCTAGATATCATATGGACTGAGACATGGATTATAATCATTCTCTCTGTCCATTTGTTGTTTCCCGATTTCCGATTTATGACGACTGACTAATTGAACAAATCAAATCAGTCCTGGCCCGGCCGAGCACTTCCATTTGTCATCATCAAATCATCGAGGGGCCCACAGATATCACTTTTATCCCGAAGGAAAAAGGAATGGATAAACTTCGACTCATATGGCTTGTTCTACTACTTGTTGAATCATACACAAAAGCACGTTTTATAGCACCGAGTTACCAAATGCATTTTCATGCAATCAATGTACTATCAACTCATAGTAACAACTCATATCTCTAGGTTTGAAGAATATAAGATATTATTGTCTCATGATCACTCGTGATAAAATCCATGAAGTGATTCCAATGAGTGCGGGTTGAATCCAATACTCAGAACTTATGAGCACTCATGATTGTTGTAGCCTTGTCCAACACCTTAGACCTCTACAACCCATCATGACAGTCTTAATTCATATCTACTTCCAACATATGACCGACTGTGGATAGTTTGAATAACTTAGTCATTCCGGAAGAATAACCCAGTTTATTCGGGAAGTCAAAACATGCAAAATGAAACACAATAATAATTGAATCCAATATGGTATCAACACTTTGAACATAAATAAAACACCTTTTATTTATCACCATATGATTACACATTATTCATTGTATACTGTTTCAGCTATCAACTTTATTCTTGAATTTAAAACAATAGTTGTCCCATGCTCCAAAAATGTACACTATGTTTTCTAAACACTAGTCATGCCACACACCAAGTATGCATACTATGTTTGTCTATGATCTTTACTTTGTGAACTAGATCAATTGAACATTACTTCAATGATTCTCTTTTCACACTCCCAAATCCTTACTGCAAATGCAAGAATTCCAAATTCATGCCATTTACTGAAATCTGTTAGATTCTAAACTTATATGCATTGATCCTCTCGTAATGATTATGCACAAAGTCAGAAATACTTGACAACAATCATTACAGAGTATTCCAAAGGAGATCAGCTCCTTGGAAACATCCTTCTTGCATTAAGTTTCCTTAATCTTACACAGATTGAAAATTCTAACTTTGAAACATTTCCAGATTCCATTTTGACTATCACTTCTGAACAAGAGTTGCCTCCTTACAGATTATGTCAATATGGTCCTTCCAGAATTATCACTATACTTCCAACTGTCCTTGAGCAAGCAATCTTTGGTAAACCTTAGATTGTCCTCGACAATTGTTTAATCATTTTAGTCATATCCAGTTCTAAACCTTTTCCCTTCTTAATGCCCCAGACATTTGGAAAATTTTAGAACGGATGATTATAGCACATGTAATCGATCCTATATCCGAAGCATATGGGACACGATTCATGATGTCTCACATAAAGACTAAACTAGTCTTTTGCTATAATATGTCCATTTCAATTTGCCAAGTTCTCATAATTCAGATTATGAAAAGGGATGCCGTAATCATAATCGAATTTTAGAACGCAAATAATGGACCCATATACAGAATTTCCTTATGTTGAGCCATTCCAACATGAAATTCATATATATTTCCTTGACTAAATGATTAAAACCTCACGATCTAAGCTTATAGATTTGAGATGAAGTATAATTTCCTCTCCCTTAATTATAGCAAAACAACTTTTTCCCAATTGAAACTTTTGTTTTCTATAATTAACATTGCTAGCTTGCAATACTTATCATAATTATCATGCTCCCACTAACATGATGATTATTAGCATAACACTTATGCTCCCACTAGCTTTGACATGTACCCAGAAATCAGCTGGACTTCTAGAAATCAATACTTCATTGACTTTCTTACCAAAGTTCAGATTTCTGATGCTAGATTGTTTTGATAAAGCTGTATCAAAATCATACACCTTCTCTTAGATAGCACACTTGTGTATCTAAACAATTATGAAGAGGGATGCCGTAATCATAATGTTTAGACCTTTTTGCCACTTCTCACAAGTCCAGGTTAGTGTGCCGGTTAACCACACGCGCTCCACTAACGACTTTGAGAATGCAAATATCACAATTGCTATCTAGATAAAATCTACTTAGTGAAAGTGTTTCCTCACCATCATTTTCATGAATCGGAGAGAAACCTTATGACACTTAGATTTAATGGTGTATGTGTTCTTATCCATGTGAATTGTCAAAACCATAGCCACAAGACAAGGATAATGACAAATCCAAAACCATATGGACTGAACTCAATCTTAATTTCTTGCCACTTGGCAGCTCAAGGGCCTGCCATTGCTTCCAAGTTGTTTGTGCAACACTTTGAGAACTCTGAGAACTCATATGTAAAGCCAACTTTAACTGGAATGGGCACAGAATATGTCAACACGATAGGTTATAAACCTCAAGTCGTGTGCTAGTGAAGAACTTCAGGTTCTATTCTTGATTAGTTCTTGAGACTTTCGAGACCTTTAAGACTCCCACTGTCCTCTTGACCTATAAGACTCCCTTGTCAAATATCCAAGAGATAGTGTGGATTCTAATCAAGACAAACACTTCACACAATTGGCCTAAGTTGGTCTTTGTTTTATCCAAAACATCACAACTTACCAATTTCAAATGTAAAAGAGTAGAAAACTTTTACTCTGACATTTGACAAGTGTTTTAAACCTTCTTTAAGACATGTCACTCAAGTTACAATCTTGGAGTATGACTCTAAGACTTGTATTGGAACGAAGTATGACTCATCTTCTTGATTTAACCATTTCAACAATTCAAGATCCCTCTTCTTAGTCATAAGAATGCACTAAGATTTCCTTAGAGAACTAATTGTGCTATGGTTTCTTAATCATTAAGATGATCACAAAAGTTGATACTAAAGTACTCTCCCATCTTTTCAGATTTGAGAAACTTTTATCCTTCTGCCTAAATTGATTCTTCTTATTCGCTCTGCCATACATTGGAACCTTTTTTCCAATGTCTCAGAATTACACTTAAGCTTGTAAGTATAATCATATTTACTGTGCTTTAGTAAATCATGACGAATAGTCTTATCAATCTTTTGTGGTGGACTTGACCAGTGCACAAGACTATGTACTCGATCCCTTAGTCCATTACTTGACTCACACATCCATGTGAATAAGTAATTAGTCTTAATTTTCCAAAACTTGAAAGTTCTCATTCATCATGCTATACAACTTGCATGATTCCAAGTTCCGGTCCAATTGAAACTTGGGTGATGAGAATCTTTCCTTATTTGGTAAATCTAGACATTACCACAAATGAGAGAATCAATTTCATATTTCCACTCTTGCTCTTAATGGAATCATATAAGCAACAATTTTTCCTCAAATGCCATTGTAAGGATATTTTAAAATAAATAAAATCAAAAAATTTTTCTTTTATTTTAAAACTTTGCGGAAAAACTTATCCTTACAATCCATAAGCACATGAAAACTTGTTGTTATCTATTCCTAAGCAATATATCATAACTCCTAAGAAGTTGCTCAAGAATCCGATCTTCAAACTATGCGATAGAAATCCATCTACGCCATCAGATTCAGCATATTCTTTCTTTAAGTTTCTTCACTTTTCTTTCATTCTTAAAACATCACCATGTCACCCAGTCACATCATGTATCAAGAATCTCATAATAGAAACTTAACAGAGTTAGATAGTGGAATTTACCTGAAGTAGAGTCAAACTTATTGACTTTAACATCCTTAGGTAAATTTGGCAGCTTTGCAACCAATGCCCCTTTCTTTGGCAATACAAACATATGGACCCTTTGATAATGGTACACGAGACTATCACAGACTTAGCTTTGTCTCTTTACCATTTGGTCAACCGAGTTGACTATGGCCGATCCCTTTCCATTGGGAAGAGAAAGCTTTACTAGATATCCAATGTCATCATTGTCAATGTCCATAAAGTTTTAAGAAAGTTGATCTTAGATAAGATCATTAAGGGTCTTGTCATAGTCTATTTCATAGGTGTCCCAAAGGAACTCACTATGTGACTTAGAAAGTGATTGAACCACCAACTTTCTCAAGACTTTGACACCCAACTCTCCCGGCTTGTCAATATGTGACTACATCTCCAAGATGTGATCACACCTAGACCTTGCCTTGCCAATAGGGCTTGAGTGACCTTAAACTTTTCAAGAACTTGTGGGTTAGGGAGAATAATTGGAAGAGGTGAAGAAGTATGATATCCATGGGACATCATCTTCATTAGGAAAGCTTGTTTCAAGAGATTTGGGAAGATCATAAATGTCTAAACCAGACATCTTTTGGGAGATATTCAAGATAGTTGATCTTAAGTCCTTAATATGACACCCAATATGAAATATTAAGGCTAGGACCCAACAAACTATTTTATAATTTGGAAGAGGTATGCCGTAATCCAAGCTATAAAATATTTGAAGGTAGGTGAATGACGATTCACCAATTTCCACCAAGATAAACGAAATGTATTATTAGGTTTTAATTGGTTTTGAAACTCCTAGATCTTTGAGATTCATTGAACTGTTCAATGGCATGTTTCAATCTCGAGTGTGCCCTTCAGGTTTTGTGACTGGGATGCCGAGGATCACAAAACAAGGTGTGAAGTAACCATGCAAATCACTTGGTACCCTTAATAAATTACCCCTCAATCGATGTGCCGGTTAACCACACACGCTCCATCGATACTATGATAAATATTAAGTCACCCTTTACCTACCTTGTTAAGTCCAAGTTAGTGTGCCGGTTAACCACACACGCTCCACTAACGACTTAGACAAAGTGTAAAGTGTAATTTCATGGATTAGCACCTTATTCACATTTTTTCCTAAGTAACTAAGATTGGGTATTATTAAGAGTTTAGTTACTTAGTATTATCATCAATACTTTTAATGAAGGAGAATTATAGTCTTGTCAAACCCGTTCGGCTAACGACCCTCCACCAGTCAAGCAAGCGGTGGGTGAGAGTGGACACCCATTAAGTTGCCATTTTATAGGCAACAACCTTATACCCACCTTATAGACCGGCTTCGTGAATGAGGCGTACTAGCGGTAAGACTGACTTTACTCTTATACATATATATATTATTAACTTATAATATTATAAAGTATAAGGGTTGAATTTTAACTTTTAAAATTCTAAGGGCTAACTTGGAATTAAAGTATTCATACTTGAAAACTTTTCAAATTCCAAAACTTGAGGGCAAGTTTTGAAACTATTCAAAACTAATTAATTCCATAACTTATGTGTTTAAAGTAGTTTTAATCCAAAAACTCTTCAAGTTCCATAACTTGAGGACAAGTTATGGAAGACTTTAAACTAATAAAAGAACTAACTTTTTCTTTATTTTATAACTTATGGATTTAATTATGGTTACATATTTTTCTTTAATGAAGTGACTCTTGAACTTCCATAACTTGAGGACAAGTTATGGAGTCATAAAAAGTTATTCAATGACACAAGACTCTTCATTTTGTAACCATTGCCAACTATTATGAGTTTTATGAGTCTTTAATGTGACTCTTCATGTAACTTGAGGACAAGTTACACAAACACATTTTATACTCAACTCTTAGATTAAAATGGATTGAAAACAACTATTTCACTCAACATTTCTATTAATCTAAGCAACTCATAAGAACAAGATAATTCAAATCAAACTTTTTCATGTAATTAGTCTAAACCTTAAACTAATACAAAACATGAATCTATTGACAATTATCTTTGAAAATGGATTAGCATGAACATTACCACATCAAAAACAAGTTTATAAGTTCAAAAACAACTTAGGGTAATGTTCCTAGTCCATTTCTAGCCAAAAAACTCGAAAATATGCTGTCTGGGGGTCCAACTCGTCGAGTGCATGAACAAACTCGGCGAGTTGGATCGAATTCATCACTTTTTAGTCATGGACTCGTCGAGTCTCCTGATGGACTCGCCGAGTCTGATGGCCAGACAGCACCAGATTCGTTTTTTCAGCTTCTATTGCAGGTATAACAAGAAAACAAGCCTAGGCTCTGATACCACTGTTGGGTTTTGAGCATTCTAACACTCCTAAGTGTACATGCAACCCTAAATACCTTGGATATATGTTTTCTCTATTATACATACAAATAATAACTTCCAAGGTATTATCCTAATCTAGCATACAAAACAATGACTATAGCAAGATAGAATACATACCTCTTTGGTGTAGAAAGTCTTCATGAAGCTTGAGTGCCTAGTGCCCCAAGTGTGACACCTCAAATGGAATCACAATCATCAAAACACTTGGAATGACTTGAGAGAATTCTACACTCATCAAAATCGGCTAGCCCTTTCACTTCACACACTAGTGTGATTCTAGTTGCCAATTTTGTCAAGAGTAAGATCTTTATATAGTGTTACAATTAGGGTAAACCCTAATTGTCATGACTTTCCATTTCCTTGGATCCATGGGTACAAATACACCATGGAGCATCCATGGACCATCCTATGGGTTTTAGCCCAACTTGATTATCCATGGAGCATTAGCCCACTATACAAGTATGGATGATTTACACAATCAACCCATATATTTAATTAGTCTTCTTTTGATCACTTAATTAATCCTAGATTAATTCTTGATCAATACTAATTAAATAATCTTATTATTCTTATTATTAATATACTAGAACTTATAATATATTAATAACCATAAGTGTCTTATTTCTCTCATCCAAGTGCATGATGGTATGCAACCTAAATGGACCATGCCGGGTCGGGTCAAGTCTTACCAAATATAGTTATGGACTTAGACATTAATCCAACAGGAGGTGTAGCACCCTGATTTGTTGGGGGTGAGGTTGGTCATCGGGTCATGGGAAACACCGATGTGGTGCTTAAGACCATAGAGACGATTCAGTAGGTGCACGTCAGGTTGGGAGTTATGTAGAATCCTCAGAAGAGTTATGCTGACCGACACCGTTCGGACCTTGAATTTTAGGTGGGAGACTTTGTATTGTTGAAGGTGTCACCTTGGAAAGGTGTCATCCGGTTTCGAAAGCGGGGCAAGTTGGGTCCCCAATTTATTGGCCCGTTCAGGATTATTGCATGTGTTGCAGGGTTGCATACCGGCAGGATCTTCATGATGAGCTGAGTCAAATCCATAACACTTTACACATATCTCAGTTGCAGAAATGTATAGCCGATGAGTCAGTAGTGATTTCGTTTGATGATATTCTGGTGGATGAGTGCCTGAATTATGTGGAGAAGCCTATTTTGATTCTCTATAGGAAGACTAAGTCTCTGCATAATAAGGAGGTGAATCTGGTTAAGGTGCAATGGCAACAGCGAAAAAGCTCTGAATGGACGTGGGAGCCAGAAGGCGAGATGAGAGAGCACTACCCTAAATTGTTTGAGGCAGTCGACTTCGAGGACGAAGTCTAGTTCAAGTGGGGAAAGTTGTAACATCTAAAATTATCATGTTTGTTTTTAAACCTTTGAGTTTTGATTTTATTGCAAATTAGGTCCCCGAAGTCAAAATCTTGAAATTTTGTCCTGTTCATGTACATGAGGCATACATCCTTGTACGCTTAGCGTAATGGGTTCCGTGTGAGTACGCTACGTGTACTCCAGTACGCAAGGCATACATGATTCAGATGAAAACCTTAAGAATTAGGGTTTTTGCACTATTTAAACCTAATTATGGCCTAAGACCCTCCCATACCTTAGCCTCCATTCTTTTTCTCGACCCTCTTAGCAAACCCTAGTGTATTTTGATCTTTTTGGAGCTCTTTGAGTGGAAGTGTTTGCTTTTGGTTGTGAAGAAGGTTGTTCAAGAACAAAGTTTTCCCCTATTCATTTTGCACCACTAGAAGGTATAAAGCTCAAAACTTGGGTTGTGTTCCGTTAAGTTCTAGTTTGAGGCTAGTTTCTTCCTCTTTGTCCCTAAAGTCTAGATCTTGGTGAGTATGAGCTAATCCAAAGCCTCCAAGTTGTACTTTCAGATTTTTCTAGTCATCTTAGTTCATAAAGGTAAACTTGGTCCTTGTTTAGTCCCCATTCATGTGTTAGAATGTAGGTGTCGGATTAGGTGTCTAAGCCCATAACTTTAATTGGTATGTACTTGACCCGAGAGTAGCATGGTCCATTTCGGGTTGTATATCACCAAGACTATTTGATAGGATGGATACTTGAGTAAGAGGTTACTTATGATTTATTAATATATTATAAGTTCTAATTTATTAATATGAAATCATATTATTTAATTAGAATTGATTAAGAATTAATTTGGAATTAATTATGTGATCAAAATAGACTAATTAAATACATGGGGATTGATTTGGTAAATCAATGATTCTTATAGTGTGGGCCAATTGTTATTTAGGATAGCTTAACCAATATGGTAGTCCATGGATAGTCCATGGAGGTTTAACCCATGGAGCCTAAGTAGTATGAAAGGTCATGGGCATTAGGGTTTGCATGGATGTAACCCTAGACTTTGCGACACTGTAAAAGGACTCCCTTAGCACCCAAAATCGGACAATAGAGTTCTTGGAGTTCATTAGAGCCGATTTTGGAGCTAGTAACATCTCTCTCAAGTTCTCCTTTGTCCTAGGTGTGTTGTGAACCGTTTGAGGCATCACACTTGGGGTGCTAAGTTCTTAAAGGCCAAATACAACATGTTCTACAAGCTACATAAAGAGGTAAACTCCTAACTAGTATTTTATGTTGTTTGTGTCAATTTTCTACTAGTTGTAGGCTTAATGCTTTGGAAACAATATTGCATGTATAAGTAGATAAAACATAGATCCAAAGCATTTAGGGTTGTATGTGCACCATAGGATGTTGTAGTATACAAAACCCAATAGTGGTATCAAAGCCATGTGTTGTTTTCTATTATATTGATGCAAATGTTTGATTTTCAAAGTTGAAAAAAAAGAAAAAAAAAACGTGAAGTTTTTCAAATTTTAAGATAATTACTTGATTTTATGAAAAACTAATTATTTGTAAAATTAGGTCAATTTATTAAAAGATAGAATGATATTATTATTTTATTTATTTTTAAAAGTTTGATCTAAATGTTTTTAAGGAGTTACAAATTTTGTCATAAAATTTTGGAATTCAAAAGTCTTTTTTAAAAGTTTGATCTTAAGAGTTTTGAAACTTTCATAAGTTCTGGATGTGGAAAGTCTCATTCATTAACTCTTTAAGTTATGAATTCCAAGATTCTTCGAAGGTTACAAAATTTGTTATAAATGTCTTTGAAGAGTTTCATAACTTTCCCTCAAGTTATGGAACTTGGAAAGTCTCTTTTATGGAATTCTAAAAGTTTTCAAGAGTTACAAAACTTGCCCTCAAGTTTCGGAATTTGAAAAGTTTTTTTATGAGACATTGAATTCTAAAACTAAAGTTATTTGAGAAGTTTTTAAAAGTGTAACTCATGGGTTCATAACTTAATAATAAATTAAATAGTTTTAATTTTGTTTTAGCATCTTGATATTTTGAATAATTCATATTACATATTTATGGACTTTATTAATAGTTAATCAAAGTGTTTAATTAAAAGAGAAATAATAATTCCATAATGACATGGCTTAAGTTTAATTAAATTATGAGTATAGTTTAATTAATAGATTAAACCACTTAGTATTTTAAAAGTTAATACACACTTATACTATCATAATATTAAAAGTTTAATATATTATATGTATAAGTAAAAAACCGGTCTTACCGTTAGTAGGCCTCATTCACGAAGCTGGTCTATAAGAGTGTAACGCCAATAGATCAGGGCTAGTCAATTTAGAGACGATAGGCGTCAAAAATGAATTTTTGATGAAAGATTATTTAGAATGAATAATCTTAACTAAGTTATAGAATATGTTACAAGGTTTTCGTGCATATAAAGAACGCCGAAATCCAAGTTATAACGAAGAAGTTATGACCTGTCGAAGTTTCGCGACAGAACCAACACGACACAGCGCGACGTAAAAAGTGAATTTATGTTAGAGCGATATTTAGCCTTAGTGATCCAAACGAAAGTTGTAGAGTTCGTTAAACCGTGAGCGTGCATAAAAAGAACGTCCAAATCTGACTTCGTATGAGGAAGTTATGATTTTTCTAAGTTTCAGCTTAGCAGTATGCAGCCCGAATACTCGATTTGAGATCGAGCAGCTTTTAGCCAAAAGAATCTAAACGAGAATCGAAGATCTCGTCAACTGTAGTGAAATGATAAAAAGATAGGCGAAAACGGACGTCGGATGAAGAAGCTATGAATTTATAACGGAGTTTTCTAGTCCCGGCCTACTAAAAATAATATAATAAAAATAAAGTCAAAATTAGCCAACGGAGTCTAAACGAAAGTTGTAGAGCGTAGTCTCACCTTCGTGTGGATATAAAGAACGTTGAAAACGGAGCTCGTATGCGAAAGTTACGCAATTTAGAAGTTCGACGAGTCAATTACGCCCAGCGTAATTTGAGTACGCCCAACGTACTTAGTCGGATGCAACTTGTCTGACCAATACTCAAGTGCCACCAATCGACACACGCAATGACGTCAAAGTACGCCCTGCGTAACTCGAGTACGCCCTGCGTAATTTGAGATTACGCCCCGCGTAATCCCAGACCCAACAACCTATAAATAGAACTCGAGATCAGCCATTTCCTTGCGATTTTTCTTACTTTATCTCTAAGTTTTTGCCTCGATTTGCGTGCCAATCATATCCCGAAGCCCCGGTATTATTCCCAAGCCCCGAAGCAAGATCCGAAGCCCCGAGGATCCCGAAGAGCGTTATTCCCGAGCCGAAGTGCTGCCCGCGAGGAGCCGGTTTTTGTGAAGATCTTCCAGATCTACGGAGAAACACTACTTCTGCAAGTCGTAGTGCTGCCCAATCATCTTCTGATCAAGTGAGTGTATAGTCACTTTCATCTTACACATAAATATGAAGTATTTTATAAAATACGTGCTATGTGTTATATATTAATTATCTATTTGAGATGGATTTGGAATTGATGTTTTTATACGGGTGTTAAATGATTTAAATTGTGTTTGTATTTATATCTACAAAAATGTTGGGTAGAACATGGGTAGATGGAATAGTTGGTGACGATGCGACTTCGTACCTATTGAGTAAGCCTTGGTGACGATGCGACTTCGTGCCTATTTGATAAACATTGGTGACGATGTAACTTCTTGCCTTTTGGTGTAAACCCAGGTGACTATGAGACGTAGTGCCTATTGTGTAAACCCTGGTGACTATGAGACGTAGTGCCAATTGTATGAACCCTAGTGACTATGCGACGTAGTGCCTGTTGTATAAACCGTGGTAGCAAATGGACTGTGTGCCAGTTCCTTAGGTAAACCCTTAGGAATGAATGAAGAAAGTATAATCGATTCTTAGGGTAAAACCTTAATAAATAAAGAAGATAATGGGGATGGATATTTGGGTTGATTGTTGATAATTGAATATAATAAATGTATTATTGTGGGTTGAAAACCCTATATGCTCACCAGGCTCCCAAGCCTGACCCACTCAGTTTTCCTTGTATCACAGGTATCAATACGAAGACATATTTCACTGAGAGAATAAAGGAGATGTAAATCATTAGTGTAAATAAATGTAAGTTCTGTTTATGCTTATGTGTCTGTATCGGAACATGACATCCCGAGATTTTGTTATATAATGAAAATACTTTTCTTTAAGAAATACTTTGATAAATTCTTATCATATTTATTTTATTTTGGGGACAAATTCCGCAACAATTTTCTTTAAACGATTACTCTGATTTTAAAAACAAAGCATAAACAAATCGATCTTTTCTGGCCATGAAATTGGGGATGTCACAAAGAGGGAGGGGGTATAAGGTTACTGCCTATAAAATAGCGGTTTAATGGGTGTCCACTCTCACCCACCACTTTCTTGACTGGTGGAGGGTCGTTAGCCGAACGGATAGGATAAGACATTAATTCTCATTAAAAGTATAATGAAAATACCAAGTAACTAAACAATTATAAATTCCAAATCTTAGTTACTTAGGAAAAATGTGAATTTGGTGCTAACCCATGAAATTGCATTTTGCACCTTGTTACATCGTTAGTGGAGCATGTGTGGTTAACCGACATACTAATCTGGGACTGACAGTGTGTGGCAAAGGGTAGCTTGATGTTAATCATAGATTAATGGAGCGTGTGTGGTTAACCGGCAGATTGATTAGGTGATTTGTAACATTGGGTGTACCAAGCTAATTTGCATGGTTATTCAAACCTTGTTTGTGATCCTCGGCATCCAGTCACAAACTTGAAGGGCACAATCGAGATTTAAACATGTCATTGAAAAGTTCAATGAATCTCAAATAATCTAGGAATTTCAAACCAATTAAAACTTAATAATCAATTTCGTTGTTCATGGTGGAAATTGGTAAATCGTCATTTACCTACCTTCAAATATTTTACAATTGAATTATGGCATCCATCTTCCGAACTGTAAAATATTATGTTGGGTCCTAGCCTTAATATATTCATTTTGGGTGTTATATTAAGGACTTAAATCAATTAAACTTGAATTTCTCCCTCATAAATGTCTAGTTCTGACAACTATGGTCTTCCTTATCCTTTTGGAAAAAGCCTTCTTAATGAATATGATATCCCACATGGCGATCGAGGTGAAAGATTAATCCCTTTTTCGTGCATTAATGGGATTGGAAATCATACTTCACTTCATCTACCTCCTCCAATTATCCTCCTAACCCACAAGTTCAAAGACTTGAAAAGTTCAAGGTCACTCAAATCCATATTGGCAGGCAAACACAAAGAAGGAAAGTCTGTATGTTCTCACGTCTTGGAGATGAAGTTACATATTGAAAGGCTAGGAGAGTTGGGTGTCAAAGTCTCGAGGAAGTTGGCTGTTGACTGGGTTCTTTAATCACTTCCTGAGTCATATAGTGGGTTCATTAAGGACTACTACATGATAGACCACGACATGACCCTTATTGATCTAACCTATTTGCTTGTTACTGCTAAATCAACAATGATTTTGCGAACTGGTAAAGTGAATTTGATTGGAAGATCTACTTCCCAAGTTTCCATGGAAAACTGTGACAATCTAGAAATGATTTCTTCTCCTAGGAGAGAGAAATTGGCTAAAGTCAAAAAGTTTGAACTTAAGAGAAAGGTTGGTTCTTGAATTGTGTCATGTGCCGATGTGAAAGAAGCTATGTGTTTCTATTGCCAAGAAAATGGACATTGGAAGCAAAGCTGCCCTGATTACCTTAGATCTCTAAGAGATGATAAAGTCACAATGTTTGACTCTACTTCAGGTAAGTCCACTATCTAACTCTATTAAGTTCCTATTTGGAGATTCTTAATACATGATGTAATGTAATTACAATTTGATGTTTTGTAGAATCAAAGGAAGCTTAAAGGAAGACTATGTTGAGTCTGATCGTGAAGATGGATTTCGATCGCATGGTTCGATGACCAGATTTATGAGCCGCTGCTTAAGAGATATGATAGATTGCTTAGGAATATATAACAACATAATTTTCACTTGTATTTTCATTGTAAGGACAAGTTTTCCACACTTTTATAAATTGAAGGGTTTTAAGATTCTAACAATCCTATGGTGCACATGCAACCCTATAAACGTTGGATCTATGTTTTCTCTATTATACATGCAAATATTTGATATTCCAAGGTTTCATCCTAACTAGCATAATAAGAAGTATATACAATACAAGAATCTAGTAGAATGACATACCTTTTGATGGAACTTGAAGTGTTGAACCTTTAAGAGCCTAGTGCCTCAAGTGTTGCACCTCAAATGGATCACACAACATCAAGAACTCTTGGAATAACTTGAGAATAAGAATACTTGCACCAAATTGGTTTTGCCCTCTTGTGTACAATACACTAGTGCCTAGCCCACATTTCATGAACCATAGACCTCTTTATATAGTGTGGAGGATTAGGGTTACATTCATGTAAACCCTAATACCCATGACCTTTCATTTCCACAGGATCCATGGGTTAAACACTCCATGGACTATCCATGAAAGCTTAGCCCAACCTAAATGAACTTGGCCCATCCTATATATATATATATATATATATATATATATATATATATAAGAGTCCATATTTAATTAGTTTCTTTTGATCACAAAATTAATTCTTGATCGATACTAGTTAAAGAATATGATTCCATATTAATATATTAGAACTTATAATATATTAATATAAATTATAAGTATCCTTTTTTCTCATTTTGTCTATCCAATTGTTCTGATGCCATGCAACGCAAATGGACCATGTCAAATCGGGTCAAGTACATACCAATTATAGTTATGGACTTAGATGCTAATCCAACAATCTCCCACTTGGATAAGTCTAAAACTATTATTGCGTATGACTCCAAAACCTGACTAGCAATCGTAGCTCTTAAAGCCGCTGTTGAACTCTGACATAGTCAATGACTTGTCCATTAGATTAGGGATCATATATTCCTCCATTCTAGATATCATATGGACCGAGACATGGATTATAATCATTCTCTCTGTCCATTTGTTGTTACCGATTTTCGATTTATGACGACTAACTAATTGAACAAATCAAATCAATCCAGACTTGGCCAAGCACTTAGGGGTGTCATCACTAAATCATCGAGGGGCCCACATATATCGCTTTTATCCCTCCAAGAGTAAAAGGAATGGATAAACTTAGACTCATATGCTTTTTCTACTACTTGTTGAATTATACACAAAGACACGTTTTATAACATCGAGTTACCAATGCGTTTTGGTGCAATCAATGTATAACCAACTCATAGTCAACAACTCATATCTCTAGGTTTGAAGAATATAAGATATTATCGTCTCATGATCACTCATGATAAAATCCATGAAGTGATTCAAATGAGCATGGGTTTAATCCAATACTTAGAACTTATGAGCACTCATGAATGATGTAGCAACTCTTGATATGTCCAACACCTTAGACATCTACAAGCCAACTTCAAGACAATCTTTCCTTAATACCTACTTCCAATGTATTATTGACTATGGATGGTTTGAATAACTTAGTCATTCAGGAAGAATGAGTTAGTTATTCTGGAAGTCAAAACATGCAAAGTGAAACACAAGAATAATCGAATCCAATATGGTCTCAGAACTTATGAATATAAATAGAACACCTTTTATTTATAACCATATTGATTACATATTATTCATTGCATAATGTTTCAAATCATCAAAATTTTACTTGAGTCAAAAAAATAGTCATGCCATGCTCTAAGCATGCACACTATGTTTATCCAAACTATAGTTATGCCATACACCAAGTATGCATACTATGTTTTTCTATGATCCTTACTTTGTGGAATAGATCAGTTGAACATAATTCCAATGATTCTCATTTCACAATCCCAAATCCTTACCGTAAATGTAAAAATTCCAAATTCCTACCATTTACCAAAATGTGTTAGATTTTAAACTTATATGCACTGGTCCCCTTGTAATGATTATGCACAAAGTCACAAAGACTTGTCAACAATCATTACAGAGTATTCCAATGGAGATCATTCCATGGAAACAAAGTCTCAAATTCAAAGTACATTGCTTTGAACATCCTTCTTGCATTAAGTTTCCTATTCTTACACATATTTAATGAATAACTTCCACCTATGGGAACATTTCCATATTCCCATTTTGACTATCACTTCTGAACAAGAGTTGCCTCTTTTTAGAATATGTCAATATGGTCTTTTACAAAAATTTACACCATACTTCCAACTGTCCATGAGCAACCAATCTTCGGTAAACCTTATATTGTCCTCGATAATTGATTAATCATTTTAGTCATATCCACTTCTAGATTTTCCCCTCTTAATACCCTAGGCATTTGGAAAATTTAGAAAGGATAAATATTATAGCACATGTAATCGGTGCTATATCCGAAGCATATGAGATACGATTCATGATGTCTCACATAAAGACATGATCCTATCCATGTGAATTTGTCAAAACCATAATCACAAGACAAGGTTAGTGACAAATCCAAACTCATATGAACGGAACTTGTGCAGTCTTAACTTCTTGCCACCTGGCAGCACAAGGGCCTGCCATTGCTTACAAGTTGTTATGCAACCAATTGAGAACTCTCAGAACTTATATGCAACGCCAACTTTAACTGGAATGGGCACAGAAATAGGAATATGTCAACACGATAGGTTATGAACCTCAAGTCGTGTGCTAGTGATAAACTACAGGTTTTACCCTTGATTAGTTCTTGAACCTCTTTCAGGATCTTTAATACTCCCACTGCTCTCTTGACATATAAGACTCTCTTGCTAAGACCCATTCCTTGACAAACACATATTCAAGAGATAGTGCAGATTCTTATCAAGACAAACACTCCATACAATTGGTCTTAGTTGGTCTTTTTTTTTATCCAAATCATTACAACTTACCAATTTCAAAGGTACAAGAGTAGAACACATTTTACTCTTACATTTTATAAGTGTTATTAAACCTTCTTTAAGATGTGTCACTCAAGTTACAATCTTGGAGTATGACTCTAAGACTTGTCTTGGAACGAAGTATGACTCATCTTCTTGATTTAACCACTACAACAACTCATGACTCCTCTTCTTAGCCATTAGAATGCACTAAGATGTTCTTATAGGATTAATTGTGATATGGTTTCATAATCATTAAGATGATCATAAAACATGATACTAAAGTACTCTCCAATCTTTTCAAATTTAAGAAACTTTTATCATTTTGCCTAATTTGATTCTTCTCATTCGTTCTTCCATACATCGAAACTTTTCCAATGTTTCAGAATTGTACTTAAACTTGTAAGTATAACCATATTTACTAAACTTTAGTAAATCATGACGAATAGTCTTATTGATCTTTTGTGGTGGACCTGACCAGCGCACAACCAAGTGTACCCGATCCCTTTGTCCTTCACTTGACTCACATATACATGTGAACAAAGAATTAGTCTTAATTTTCAAAAGATGAAAATTCTCATTCATCATACAACTTGCATGATTCCAAGTTTCGGTCCAATTGAAAACTTGGGTGATGAGAATTTTTCCTTATTTGGTAAATTTAGAGACTACCACAAATGAAAGAATCAAATTAATATTTCCATTATTGCTAGAAATATACAAACATCAATTTTCCATAAATGTCATTGCAAGGAGATATAAAATAAAGTAAAACAAAATTTTATTTATTTATAAAATGCGGAAAAAAAGTTTTTCCTTACAATGCAACTTTAAATGAAAACTATGCTATTACATATTTCCTAGCAATCTATCATAACTCCTATGTAGTAGCTCAAGAATCCGATCTTCGAACCATGCGATTGAAATCCATCTTCGTGATCAGATTCAACATACTCTTCTTTTTAAGTTTCCTTCCCTTTGCTTGATCCTGCCAAACATCAAAATGCAACCTAGTCACATCTTGTGTTAAGAATCATCAATTAGGACTTAACAGAGTTAGATAGTGGATTTACCTAAAGCAGAGTCAAACTTTTTGACTTTACCATCCTCATGATATTTTAGGTAAATAGGGCAGTTTCACAACCAATGCCCCTTTCTTTAGCAATAGAATCATATGGACTCTTTGGTAATGGTACATGGGACTATCTCAGACTTGGCCTTTCTCTTTACCATTTGGTCAACCGAGTAGACTATGGCCGATCCCTTTCCATTGGGAAGAGAAATTTTATCTGGATATCCAATGTTACCATTGTCAATGTCCATGGAAGTTTGGGAAGTTGATCTTCTAATCAAATTTTCTTTACCAGTGCTCCAGATCATTGTTGATTCAGTAGCATCAAGCAAATAGGTAAGATCATTAAGGTTCATGTCATAGCCTGTTACATAGTAGGCCTTAAAGAACTCACTATGCCACATAGAAAGTGATTGAAGAACCTAGTCAACAACCAACTTCCTCAAGACTTTGACACCCAACTCTCCCGGCTTGTCAATATGTGACTTCATCTCCACACACGCTCCACTACCGACTTAAGCAAAGTGCAAAGTATAATTCCATGGGTTAGCACAAAATTCACATTTTCCTAAAGTAACTAAGATTGGGAATCTATAAAAGGTTTAGTTACTTTATATTTATCATTATACTTATAATGAAGGGAGAATTAGAGTCTTGTCCTACCCGTTCCGCTAACGACCCTCCACTAGTCAAGGAAGCGGTGGGTGAGAGTGGACACCCATTAAACTGCCATTTTATAGGCAGTAACCTTATACCCCCCGTATAGGTCGGCTTCGTGAATGAGGCCTACAAACAGTAAGACTGACTTTGTTCTTATATATATATATATATATATATATATATATATATATATATATATATATATATATATATATTAACTTATAATACTATAAAGTATAAGGGTTGAATTTTAACTTTTAAAATTCTATGGGGTTTAACTTGGAATTAAAGTATTCATGAGGGTAAACTTTACAAATTCCAAAACTTGAGGGCATGTTTTGAACTATTCAAAAAAATTTGTATTTTCATAACTTATGAGTTTAATTAAGGTTTTAAAAACTTTAATGAAGAGGCACTTGAACATCCATAACTTGAGGACAAGTTATGGAGTTCATAAGACAAAGACTCTTTAATTGTGTAACCTATGAATTTTAATGGATCTTTAAAAAACATTTAGATCAAGAATTAACTAATAACCAATTTGCAAATAATTCCTATGATTTACCAAAACTCATAAGTGTATGAACAATCATATCAAAAATCTCAAGAATTACATAAACACACATAAACTTGAAATTTTGATAATAACCTTTGAAATTGGTTTATCATAATCATTACCACATCAAAAACAGGTTTTATAAGTCCAAAACAATTTAAGGTAATGATTCTAGACCAATTCCAGCCTTAAAACTCGAAGATATGCTGTCAAGGGGTCCAACTCGTCGAGTGCATGAACCAACTCGTCGAGTCCCTTAATGGACTCGGCGAGTCAGCTGTCCAGACAACATAAAAACTTTGATTTTCAGCAATTTGCATCAAGTATAAATGAAAACAAGCCTAGGCTCTGATACCACTGAATGGTTTTGAGCGTTCTAACACTCCTATGGTGTACATGCAACCCTATAAACCTTGGATCTATGTTTTCTCTATTATACATGCAAATATTTGATATTCCAAGGTTTCATCCTAACTAGCATAATAAGTAGTATATACAATACAAGAATCTAGTAGAATGACATACCTTTTGATGGAGCTTGATGTCTTGAACCTTTAAGAGCCTAGTGCCTCAAGTGGTGCACCTCAAATGGTTCACACAACATCAAGAACTCTTAGAATAACTTGAGAATAAGGATACTTGCACCAAATCGATTTTGCCCTCTTGTGTACTATACACTAGTGCTTAGCCCACATTTCATGAACCATAGACCTCTTTATATAGTGTGGAGGATTAGGGTTACATTCATGTAAACCCTAATACTCATGACCTTTCATTTCCATAGGATCCATCGGTTAAACACTCCGTAGACTATCCATAAAAGATTAGCCCAACCTAAATGAACTTGGCCCATCCTATATATATAATAGTCCATATTTAATTAGTTCCTTTTGATCACTAAATTAATTCTAAATTAATTCTTGATCAATACTAATTAAATAATATGATTCCATATTAATATATTAGAACTTATAATATATTAATATAAATCATAAGTAACCTTTTTTCTCATTTTATCTATCCAACTGTTCCAATGCTATGCAACCCAAACGGACCATACCAAATCGGGTCAAGTACATACCAATTATAGTTATGGACTTAGACACTAATCCAACATAAATAAGGAAATTTTTTAGATTTTTATCTTGTTTTAAATTTCCTTACAATGGCATTTGTGAAAATTGTTGCTTATACGTTTCCATTGATAGCAATATTGGAAAATGGATTTGATTCTTTCGTTTGTGGTAGTGTCATAATTTACCAAATAAGGAAAGATTCTCATCACCAAAGTTTAGTTGGATAGAAACTTGGAATCATGCAACTTGTATTGTGTGATGAATGAGAACTTCGTCTTTGGGAAATTAAGACTAATTCCTTGTTCACATGTATATGTGAGTCAAGTGAAGGACTAAGGGATCAGGTACATTTGGTTGTGCACTGGTCAGGTCCGCCAAAATGAATGATAAGACTATTCGTTATGATTTAATAAAAGCTTAGTAAACATGGTTATGCTTACAAGTTTAAGTGTAATTCTGAGTCATTGGAAAAGTTTCAATATATGACAGAACGAATAAGAAGAATCAAATTAGGCAGAAAGATAAAAGTTTATCCAATCTAAAAGGATGGGAGAGTACTTTAGTATCGTGTTTTATGATCATCTTAATGATTATGTAAACCACATCACAATTGATCCTCTAAGGTCATCTTAGTGCATTTCTATGGCTAAGAAGAGGAATCGTGAATTGTTGGAATGGTTAAATAAAAAAAAGGTGAATCATACTTCGTTCCAAGTTGAGTCTTAAAGTAACACTCCAAGATCGAGCCTTGAGTGACATAATCTTAAGAAAGGTTTATAACGCTTATCAAATGTAGAGTAAAATGTTTTCTACTCTTGTACATTTGAAATTGGTAAGTTGTGATGTTTTGAACAAAACAAAGACCTACTAAGACCAATTGTGTGAAGTGTTTTTCTTGATAATAAACCACACTAACTCTTAAATTTTAGTTTATCTTATATGTCAAGAGGTCAATGGGGTCTTAAAGATCTTTAAAAGTTTCAAGAACTAATCAAGAGTAAACCTGTTGTCAATCACTAGCACACGACTCGAGGTTTGTAACCTATCGTGTTGACATATTCTTATTTTTGTGCCCATTCCAGTTAAAGATGACTATGAATGTGAGTTCTATGAGTGCTCAATTGTTTTCATAACAACTTGGAAGAAATGGTAGGCCCTTGAGCTGCCGGGTGGCAAGAAATTAAGATTGAAAAAGTTCAGTCCATATGAGTTTGGATTTGTCACTAACCTTGTCTTGTGATTATGGTTATGAAAAATTCACATGGATAGGAACACATACACCATAAAATCTAAGTGTCATAAGGTTTCTCTCCAATTCATGAAAATTATTGTGAGGAAACTCTTTCACTAAGTAGATTCTAAGGAGATAGCATTTGTGATATTTGCATTCTCAAATTCGATTATGATTACGACATCCTTCTTCATAGTTCGAATTGTGAGAAATAGCAAAGGTCTAAACATTTGTGACTTATTGTTGTAAGTTTTAAAATTGTTTAGACATACATGTGAGATATCTAAGGAAAGGTGTATAAGTTTGAGAAGCCTATATTAAGTCTTATCAAAGCATCTCGTATCAGAAATCTAAACTTTGGTAAGGAAGTCAACAAGTATTGATTTCTAGAAGTCCAGCTGATTTATGGGTACATTTCAAAGGTAGTGGGAGCATAAGTGTTATGCTAGTAAGATAATAATTATAATGCTAGTGGGAGCATAATTATTATGGCAAATGTTGCAAGTTAGCAATGTTAGCTATAGAAAACAAAAGTTTCAAATCGCAAAGTTGCAGGGTTTGAAAAGTTGTTTTTCTATAATTAAGGGAGATGATTTCATACTTCATTTAAAATCTAAAAGCTTAGATTGAGATTTTAATCAAATTTAGTCAAGAACATATATGAATGTTATGTTGAAATGATTCAACATAAGGAAATTCTATATATGGAAATATTATAGCAAGAGACTGATATAGTATCACATCTTTATGTAATACATTATGTATCGTATCCCATATGCTTCAGGTATAGAATCGATTACATATGCTATAATATAAATCTGTTCTAATTTTCCAAATGCCTAGGGCATTAAGAGGGAAAAGGGACTAGAACGAGATATGACTAAAATGGTTAAGCAGTTGTCGAGGGCAATATGAGGTTTACCAAAAATTGGTTGCTTATGGACAGTTGGAAGTATATTCTGAATTTTGGAAGGACCATATTGACATACTTTGAGAAGAGGTAATTCTTGTTCATAAGTGATAGTCAAAATGGGAATATTGAGATGTTTCCATAAGTGGAAGTTATTCTTTAAATCAGTGTAAGATTAGGAAACTTAATGCAAGAAGGGTGTTCAAACAATGTACTTTGAATGTGAGACTTTGTTTCCATGGAATTGCTCTCCATTGGAATACTTTGTAATGTCTGTTGCCAAGTCTCTGTGAATTTTGTGCATAGTCATTACAAGAGGATCATTGCATATAAGTTTAAAATCTAACAGAATATAGCGAATGTCAAGAATTTGGTATTGTTACATTTACGATAAGGATTTGGAATTGTGAAATGAGTGTCATTGAAATGCTTTCAGCTGATCTATTTCACAAAGAAAGGACCATAGGCAAATGTAGTGTGCATGCTTGGAGCATGGCATAATTATTGTTTTAATTCAAGTATTAAGTTGATTAATCGAAACATTATACAATGAATAATGTGTAATCTATAGGGTGATTAAATAAAATGTGTTTTATTTATATTCATAAGTTCTGAGACCATATTGGATTCAATTATTTTTGTGTTTCACTTTGCATGTTTTGACTTCCTGAATAACTAGGTTATTCAAACTATCCACAACCGATCATACTTTGGAAGTAGGTATTGAGGCAAGACTGTCATGAATTTGACTGTAGATTGTCTAGGTGTTTTAGACATAGCTAGCACAAGTTTGCTGTAGTGCTCATGAGTACTCCTGGAATAAGATTCGAGTATTGGATTAAACCCATGCTCATCTGAATCACTTCATGGATTTTATCATGAGTGATTGTGACATGATAATATCTTATATTCTTGAAACCAAGACATGTGAGTTGTAGTTTGCAAGTCGGTTGCACATTGACATATGTAAACGCACCAGTAACTTGGTGTTATAAAACATATTGTTATGTGTGATTTGATGAGTAAATATAGCAAGCATATGATTCGAAGTTTATCCATTCCCTTTACCTGTAGAGGGATAAAAGCAATATTTGTGGGCCCCTCGATGATTTAGTGATGACAACCCTAAGTGCTTGGTCAAGCTTGGACTGATTTGATTTGTTCAATTAGTAAGTCTTCATAAATCGGAAATCGGGAAACAACAGATGGACAGAGAGAATGATTATAATCCATTTCCCATTTCCATACAATTTCTAGAATGGAGGAATATATGATCCCTTATCTAATGGACGCGTCATTGACTAGGTCAGAGTTCGACAACGACTTTTAAGAGCTATGTTTGCTAGTTGGGATTTTAGAGTCATACTTGAAATAATAGTTATTAGACTTATCCAAGTGGGAGACTGTTGGATTAGGTGTCTAAGCCCATAACTATAATTGGTATGCACTTGACCCGAGAATAACATGGTCCATTTCGGGTTGCATATCACCATGACAATTTGATACGATGGATACTTGAGTAAGAGGTTACTTATGATTTATTAATATATTATAAGTTCTAATATATTAATATGAAATCATATTATTTAATTAGTATTGGTCAAGAATTAATTTGGAATTAATTATGTGTTCAAAAGAGACTAATTAAATATATGAGGATTGATTTGGTAAATCAATGATTCTTATAGTGTGGGCCAAATGTTATTTAGGATGGGCTAAACCAATATGGTAGTCCATGGATGTTTAACCCATGGAGCCTAAGTAATATGAAAGGTCATGGGCATTAGGGTTTGCATGTATGTAACCCTAGACTTTGCCACACTGTAAAAGGACTCCCTTAGCACCCAAAATCGGACACTAAAGTTATTGGAGTTCATTAGAGCTGATTTTAAAGCTAGCAACATCTCTATCAAGTTCTGCTTTGTCCTAGGTGTGTTGTGAACCGTTTGAGGCATCACACTTGGGGTGCTAAGTTTTTAAAGGCCAAATACAACAAGTTTTACAAGCTACATAGAGAGGTAAACTCCTAACTAGTGTTTTATGTTGTTTATGTCTATTGTATGCTAGTTGTAGACTTAATGCTTTGGAAACAATATTGCATGTATAATTAGAGAAAACATAGATCCAAAGCATTTAGGGTTGTATGTGCACAATAGGATGTTGTAGTATACAAAACCCAACAGTAGGTTGGGGTGAAATAAGCTAGGTTTTAGAGTTTGAGCTCCTTGTATCCACCCAAAGGCACAAAGTTTGCAACTTTATGTCCTTAATGGTCTTAATGGGTCTAGATCTGAGTTTTGGTCGCTTGGTCTTAATGCTTTAAGACGTTTTGCATGGTTTGCGTGGAAGATGCGTATGCCGTGCGTACTTCTTGTATGTCGCGCATACTGCCTCCCTAATCGCGATTTTCCCACCTCAGCTTGGTACGTTGCACATACCATTGTGTATGTCGAGCGTATGACACATTTTTGCTTGATGGGTGTTTTGGGCCAAAAATCGATGGGTTTGATTGTTGGGGTTGGGCCTTGGACGTTTTTCCGATGGGCCACTCCAGCTGATGAACCCCTTTTCGGCCTTGGTTGATCCTTGGTTTAGACCTAGAATTTTATTTGGCTTGAGATTTAGTTTGACCCATCTCACTTTGGACATTATTCTTGTGTTGTAAGCCTTAATTCGGATTTTGACCCAGTTGTTTTGGGACCTTATTATTTAGTTAGCACGGGAATTTATCCATCCTAGCAGCCCAAGCATTTGTTTGGGATTTCATCAGTCGAGGTGTGTTTTCTCACCAGGTTTATGGGTCGAAGGCACCAATGCCGACCCATTTCTTATTAAATAGAAGTTTGTTGACTCTTGTGATAATTGTATCGAATACCATGGGGGTAGCCTATGACACTCATATGTAAGACTAGTATTTGGCCCTCAGCATTGCATGGAAAAGACCAAGGGGGGAGTCCATGACACTTATATGTTTTAAGTATGTGATATGATTGGGAAACTCACTAAGCCTTTGATTACAGTTTATATTTGTGGTTTCAGGTACTTCTAGTACTAAAGGGAAGGGCCCGATTTGATGGCTCAACATTTACTCCTCACTATTTTTTCGTATTTTGACATTATACTCTGATGATTTGACATTATTATTATTGGATGGTTTTGGAACAATGTAACGATTGTAACTCTTGTGTTTATTTAAAATGAAAAATTTTATCCTGGTTTTTGGGTTGTTACATAAGTTTTACTAAAAAGTGCAGAAGTTATTATAAATGCTTATACAGAAAGGTTCACAAATGTTTGACCACAAAACAAGTGCAAAAAATAGATAAAGACCCAACAATATTTGAGATTACATACAGAGGTATACACACCTGCAATGCTGTTCCACTGTTGGCACTACCACCACCACCTTCGCTGGAAAAACATGAAATAAAGCCAACCCACCATCACCACCAACTAACAACACCTAATGTTGATTTGGCTGAAGATTGAGATTAGATATTCACGTGATCTGTTGTATTGGAATTTAGAACAAGGGCAAAATTGTCCATTTAAAATGTTTTTTAGTTTTAATGATTTTAAAATGATAAAAAAAGATTATAAATAAATAATAATTATAAAAAAAATAGATTTTGGTATATATAATATTAAAAAATATTAAGAAGGAAAAATATGATATTTAAAGTTTAGGTCGGGCCAATATGATATTTAAATGTTTAGCAATGGTATATACCAAATTCTGTCTAAATTTAAAAAGTGTTTGGTAAACACTAATAACTTCTTAGGAAAAAACTGACTTTTTTAAAAACCCATGAATTTTTGGCTTTTTCAAAAAGTCAATAATGAGATGCAAAAGCTCTCACAAACTAGCCTTAAGTAGCTTGATAACACTAAAACCACCAACATTTTTTTTAGTTCAATCCTTAATTAAATTAAAAAAAAAACTAACGTAAAACCAAACTTACGCATAAATAAAAAAAAATATATCTAAAAGACTGGATTTTCATATTAGTATAATATATATTTCAAATACTCAAGAATCTAGTTTAGTAAGGATTAATCTTCTTGAAATGGACAAACTGAACATCCATATATCTTCGTAGTCCTTTTAATTCAAGCACACGTGCATTCACTTTTTTCAAAGTACCATTAAGAAATATTTTCAATCCAACTTTCATATTACAAGTCTAAGCAAATACTTTCGGATATGTAAACATATATGCTTCAATCTTCAAAAGTAAGATATCCACACTATATCTCAGGAGTAGTCAAAGGAAATACGGCGGGTCCGAATAGGAAAAATGAACGAGTTCAACTACTAACATAATATTAAAAGGGAATTCGGTATCTCACTCTTAAAATATCAAATGGGCCTTAAATCCATCATAATAGCTAAGTTGCTTATCGAGTCCCTAGCTAACTCTTTCGTCAAGTGATCAACCAAGTTTTGTTGGGATTGAACATTTAACAAACTCAACGGGAATGATCTCATGAGTAACCAGGGCATGTACCATAATATGTCTAACTCCCAAATCTCATGAATTTCCATTATACACTTTGAGTATATCCCTTGTAAAAAGTTGTTGCACTCACAAAGTATAGAGTTAGAGTGAAACTGGTGTTGGTCATAATGTAATGCCATAAATCAAATTCATTAGTTACTCAATGATTTGATCTCATTTTTTGGTTTATGGTATCAATGATTTTTATTCAAAATTTTGTAGTTCTTTAACATTCCAAAAGCAATGATTTTTGTTGTAAGTTTGATTTTAAATTTAAATCAAATTTGTTAGTTACTCAATTATTTGATCTCATTTTTTGGTTTATGGTATCAATGATTTTTATTTGAAGTTTTTGTAGTTCTTAAACATTCCAAAAGCAATGATTTTTGTTGTAAGTTTGATTTTGAATCATGTTCATTGAAGTAGGTGAAGAAGCAAAGTACCATGTCTATCAAAGTTGGTAATTTGATAATTTTTAATTTACAATAGATTTTTATGTCGGTGATGGTGAGCGATGATGGGTGTGTTAGTGGTGAAGAGCACTGACGGATTTACATAGTTGGTAGGGGTAGCACGTGCTACCCCTCAATTAATCTGTAGAAATGTTAATTTGTCTTATATATAAATGCAATTACAATGGCCGGTGATGATTATATTTGTAATATGAGTTTTAGATTCAATTCAATGAGCCCATTTAATTGGTGACTAAGCTCATTAAAAGAAAAGAAATGCTTGGTTTCGTGTATTAATATCATCTACTACACGAGGAAAATAAATTGACGTTTTTTTCCCTCTAATTCGTTTGATTGTTAGTGCCTACCCCTCATGACAACTTATGACATTATGACAACTTTTTGTTGGTAATTTGGCTTCTTCACCACTTGGTCACTTGTTTACCTACCGGCACATCATAAAATAGGTATTATTTATTTTTTTTATCTTTAATGCTTTATGTTTTAGTTTATTTACTTATTCAAATTGAAAAGTTAAGTAGCCAATTAGTTAGTTGTTAACTTGTTATGTTGTTGTGATATTATGTTTAAATCTTTAATTGTGAATTTTTAATTTTTATTTGTGTTTGTAGAATTTAAATGGATTTTTTTTTAATGAATATGAGATGTTGGTAGTAGTGATGCAAGTGGTGGAGGAAAAAGATCTCAACCACAACCACAACTACAATCACAACTTATTCCACCAATTTTTGATCTTAACAATAAAATTACATTTTATCATCCAAATCAAAAGGATAAAATAAGGAGCACATATTGGATTAAATGACCTTTTAAATGAAAATGTCATCATTTTTCATCCATAAAAATTTATGATTAGAGATCAACTTTGAAATGTAAGACTTTTGCAGTAGTTAGTTATTTCTAATGAAATTCTAATTTTTTAAAATAATTTATCTTTTTATCATTTATCGAGAATTTTTTTGTGCTATCATTTACAAAAGTTTCTGATTCAACTATTGGTGGTAGAAAGTGGTGGACGGTAGTGATGATAAATGAGGTTTAAAGTGGGTGAAAGTGTTTTTGAATAATTTAATTACTTTGTTACTTATCTATGACATTAACACCGATAATTTTTTTAACAAAAATATCGATAACTTGATAACCATTTTTTTTTTCAATTGAGAAGGTTTCTTAAACAATTAAAATAGTTTGTCGTTAACCTTTAAGTTAAAATATGACAACTAATACCAAAAGATCCAAACAACAATATAATTTTGTTGCTAATAAAAACACATGCGCATCGATATATATTTTTATAATCAGGTATCTTATATTTATCGAATCAAATCAAAATCAAAATAACATTATGCAACAATTTTGATTAAAACCGAATTAAAATGACGTGCTTTTTGAGTTTTTAATCTCTATATTGATCTATGTATTCCAAGGGCTTGACTACACAGCTTGTATCATGTTTATGTTTCACATTACCTACATGAAATGCATACAAAAAGGGAGAATTACATAAAATTTAATAAAAAAAAAGTAAAAAAATTGCATTTCCATAAGAAGAGAGAGAGATAATTATCAGCAATAACAAAAGTTATTAGTTTCAACCAACATTACTAACAAGTAAAAGAGGTCGCATTTTAAAAACCACGTAAATTTGAAACGTTGAGTATTTCGACCAAAATATCCATTGCCTTTTTTTTTGACAGCTCGATGGCTTATATAAAATTAAATTGCCGTCTAGTTTAAAAAATCCCATATTTTAGAGTCGAGACATCTTAATGAATTATAAATAAATTTTGAAAAATGAATCCATGTCAATATCAGAGGCTGTTCGAGCTTTTGAATTTTTTTTAAAACTTTGAACTTTTAGCTTTTATTTAAAAATATGAATTAAAGAAAAAACTTTATACGATAATACAAACTTTTAGTTTTTATTTTAAATAAAACGACTTATAATCCAAAAGCTATTTTGGTGCTTTTATCTTTTTGAAACATTAGTTTTGTGTTTTATATAAACTTTAAAAAACTAACAACTACTTTGACCGATATTTATATACAAATTAAGCTACCAATTAGTTTTGTCAAATATATCTAAATCGACAAATCACCAATTTAAATTTTGCTTCGGGCTTAATGTTGCATGTTGAGATTTCGGCTTATTACTTAAAAACAAAGTAAATTTGAGTCATATATTGTCTTGAAAATTCATAAGGTTATTTTGGATAACCAGTTAAATTGAGTCCTGTATTGTCATCCAAAATATATTTAAATGTTTATAATTTTGTAAATTGTTTTATAACATAATATAATTTTTGTTGCTATAAAATTCATTAAAGAAAAATAAAAAAGTGTTGCCGGCCTTCCCAACTCACCCCGACGCGTTCGACTATGTTTGACAAGTCATATTTAACTTATAAGCTAGTTTATTAAAAAAAATTATATTAAGTTATAAACTACTTTTTTAAATCAACTAAAGTACAAAACTTTTATATATTTTAAATTTTATTAAAAATTATTATTTTAAGTCATTACCCGGTTCACCCGACCTATCGATTTTAGCAAGTGAAGTTGTGATTTAAAAGGATGTCGGAGGTATTTACATAATTTGTAGCATGGTTGCTTAAATGCTGGATCATCTTGTAGCGTAGGAGGATTCTGCCCAAATATCATATCGCAACTCATATCCTCATAATCTGCAATCGTATTACTTAATTAACTAATTACTTCAATATTTCACTTAATTAAATTGGCTATAACAAATTAAACAATTATATGAATGTATATATATGTGTGACTCATGTACTTACTCGGAACCATGTTGAATGGGACGCCGAAGGAACTCTTAATGAACTCTTGTGATGGTATCTTGCAGAGATTGGTGCACATTCCTGCGCAATTAGTCGATTCAAGAAACCTGAATTAAAAACAATGCTTAATTAATCAATCACTGGCTTATTCATAAACAAACTTACATGTACATTTATTATTTCTAATATTATTAATAAAAAAGTTACCATTTTATGCATATGTAATTGGTACTAAAAAATATATAACATGGCTGTACTACGAAATTAATTAAGTAGTACCTGCATTTCTTTACATGGACGACATTTCTCTCGATTCTCCCTTCAAACTCAGATTCTATTACCTTACGTTAGAAAACACAAATTAGTAAAATTAATTCAGATTAAATATGAAAATGTGTATAAAGTAGATTATTAAGAAGCAAAGAAGAATGTCGAGACTTGAGACTGACCTCACATGGACCAACAAGCCAAGGGAAGAAGATGGTTGTGAAGGTGGCGAAATACTCCCTTGAGAACTTTGAAGGCGGCAACATTGTTTTGATCTGCTCAATTCAATAACAAGAGTAATTATATACATACATGTATATACATATACGTAAATAATATTGGTTACATTTTTTTTATTTAAAAACTTATGCCATACTCTTGTAATTTCTGTTTATAATTCATTAATATTCAAAATTATTTTTAGATGTTTAAATTAAGGTTCACTTTTTCGCACGTTATGATCAACATGTAGCATTTAAACTTTAGTTATAATTGTTTCTATAGTATATACATGACAAAATAATTACTATTTGGATGTAGTGTTTATAGTGTTACAAAGAAATTTGGTTAATAATAAGGCATTCCAACTAAATATACATGCCAAATCACATGTTGCGTATTTATTTTAAAGCATATACAAACAATGGATTATTATAGTATGAAACAGACAAATATTTAAAAAAAAAAAAAAAAACTAAGATAAATTAACTATTGGAATGGAACATTGCATAAAGACAACAACTTGCCAGGAAGGAGATAGGCCGAGGAATAGCACTCTGAAGAGCCTTCACAACAAGCTGTCGCTGTTGGATCGGGTCAAAGTTCTTGAAAACCGCTCCGGCAGCTATCACCAAGCTCTCATACCCACTCTTTTCGTTTTTCATCCCTTCGTTTTTGACAAATGACAAAAAAAACTTTTAACAACACCCATCAAAACCTAACCCGTCATCTCTCGTTTTATAACACAAAAGGTGATGGGTTACCTATAGATATTTATCTCTAGATAAAACGGAAGAGCAATGAAACGAACCGGTGGTGTCTTGCACTGCTTTGGAGAGATAATCAATGGCTACCTGATCGAACCAGGTGTCTTTATAGACTGTCTTGCTTGTGATGGTATCTTTGTTTATATTATAACTGCTTGTAGCCTCGGTCTTGAGGTTGTCAGTAGAAGTGGACGGTGTCAGTACAGATACAACCGCAAAACGTTTATGTTTGGGTTGAAAACATCGAGTTGTTGGTCGGTTGGCCAACAGGAATCCGATCCTTGGCGAAGTTGGAAAAATGATGGTTTCCATAGTTTATAATGAGAAAGAGAATAATTAAGCTTAGAGTAGTAGATATATATGTGTGTGTATAATGCGTCCAATAAAGACAACAAGAGAATTTTCACAACTCACTTTGTTTAGATGCCTCGTTGCCGCCTATCCCCCTCCCCCAACTTGTTTATTCATCTCTTGTTTTCCTCATATTTTTTATTCAGGTAGAATACATATGGGTTTATATTAAAATCACGAAAACTTTTGTTTAAGTGATCCATATGGGTTATATCAGAGATTCCTTTTTATTAAAAAACTTATAAAAGGCGATTTAATTTGAATATTAATAGATCATCAACTTCCATTTATTTGTAGTTTTCTGATTCCGAATATGGACATAAAATGGCATTCTTTGATAATAAAATACGTACTTTATTAAGGAATTATATTTTAAGCTATTTCACAAATAAGTTCGATTTAGCCATTAGGTTATGTTTAGTGCGACACAACTAGCTTATAAGTTATCTTATTTTTCGAGTTTTTTCAAATTATCATGATAAACTAAAAAATAGCTTATAATCCAAATTTTCAAAAAGCTACTATGAATAGTTTTTCAACTAGCCTATAAAGTTTTTTTAAAATTCTCCCATATACATCATTTATTAATTATAATAAACACGTTTTTCTATATTTTTTATATGTCATTTTATACTTTCCAGTTAGTTTATCAACTAGTTTTTATCAAAAAATATTTTTATCGGCTATCAGCTAACTTTTCAGGTTATTATTCTATACATAGCCTTATCGACAATTACTAAATTGGTGTTTCTATAATGATCGGTTTAAGTTTGAAATCATTGGATGTTTTTTATAAACCTATTGTGCTATAATGCGAAGGTGTCATTTTACAAAATGAGAAGCAACAACCGTAAGAAGTTAAAAACATTGATAAAGATGTTAAATTGATGTTAGTTGATAGAATTGATTTCTAATTTCAAACAAGTAAGTTAAACTTTAAAGGCAATGTTCCTACTTCGTTATTGCTTAATTGTTATTTAATCTTCATTGTCTTTTTCTTTATTCAAAAATTGTATTTTCTTTTGATTCCCTGTTTCATCAGCGTGACACAATGACCTTTTAAATACAACATTAATTTTGTTGGATGGTGTTTATTTAATTAGTATTTACCTTAGTTTGGTGTTTATCCCGTATATTTAGTTTATCTGCTACAAAACTTGTGTAACTACTTATTTGCCTTTGGTTTTCAATGAACGTATGAAAAACTTTGATCTATACCATCGAATTTAAGATGGTATCAAAGGAGCCCTTACAACCCTAATTGAACCTTGCTTCCAAAGAAACCTAAAGAATGACAGGAGGTGACCCAAAGGACATCTAGTGGGATCAACCATGACTCACCATACTATCTACATTCGTCTAGTGTTCCCAAGCAGCTCCACGTCAACGATGTTCTTATCGATCCCATCTATGCCGATTGGTCTCAAGAGATGGAAAACTTCCTTCTTGCCAAAAACAAATTCGAGTTCGTTGATGGAACGATTGTGAAACCAGAAAAGGGCTCCTCAGAATATATGTCTTTTCTCCTCAGAATATATGTCATGGATGAGGTGCGACGCAATAGTAAAAGGGTGTCTTACTACATCAATAGAGAAAATGATACGTAACAGTGTGAAGTACACAAACACGGCGGCACAAATGTGGTCAGATTTGCATGAAACGCTTGGAAAAGAGAGCTCCCCAAGAGCTTATGAATTGAAACATAATATATTGTTACTCGACATGATGGGAAATGTAATGTCCGTTATCAGGGCTAAGCAGTAGTAGATGATGTAATAGTCTAGATCAACTATTGTAACTCTTTTTGAAGTAATAAAGATAAATTATTTGAGTATTATGTGAATTATGTGCATTTATGTGCTTATTACTTATTTATAAATGTATAATAAATAAATGATAAAAATAAGCGTCAAAATTAAAGTGTTAGATAAACCTGATATCTTTATATAAAGTTGTAGTGGTCGAAAAAAGGATTCCGGATATATAAAGAATGCCGAAATCCGAGTTATAACGAAGAAGTTATGACCCGTCGAAGTTTCGCGGCAAAACCGGTACGGCACCGGGGAGCGTAAAAAGTGAATTTACGATAGAGAAATTTTTAGCCTTAGCAAATCTGAACGAAAGTTGTAGAATATGTTAAACCGAGAGCGTCCATAAAAAGAATGCCCAAATTTGACTTCGTATGCGGAAGTTATGATTTTTCTAAGATTTAGCATAACAGTGCACAACCCGGAAATTCGAATTTTAGATCGGTCAATTTTCAGCCAAAATAATCTAAATGAGAAATGAAGATATCGTTAATAGGAGTTAAACGATAAAAGACAGTCGAAAACGGAGCTCGTATGCGAAAGATATGGATGAAGCTTAGTCCCTACTCTTCGAGCGCGGGGAATTCGATACAGTTTTGTAAATCCGAGATAGGAAGAGAATTAGCCAAAGAGATCTAAATGAAAGTTGTAATAATCGTAAATACCAACGCGTGAATATAAATAACGTCGAAAACGGAGCTCGTATGCGAAAGATATGGACGAAGCTTAGTCTCTACTCTTCGAGCGCGATAAATACGATACAGTTTTTGTAAATCTGAGATAGAATGGGAATTAGCCGACGAGGTCTAAATGAAAGTTGTAGTACTCGTAAATACCAACGCGTGGATATAAATAACAAAGAAAACGGAGCTCGTACACGGAAGATACGGACGAAGCTTAGGGGCTACTCTACAATAAAATCCCTGTAAATAAAGGATGAATCCTTTCTAATTTCTTCACACCATAACCTTTCTTTCTCTCTCTAACTTCTATCTAGCCTCCTTAAACCCCTCCCAAGTCTAGGAAACCTCATAGCACAAGAAGGAAGCCCCGGAGCGCCCGACGACTCCGAGAAGAAAAGCTTTCGGCTCGGAAACGCTATTCCCGCGAAGCCCGTTTTTTTTAATAAAAACCCGCTGTAAGTGAGATACGCCTATGCTATTTTTAATATAGCTTATAATTAATTATAGTAACATTATTGGGACCTTAAAATAATTATTTAGGCTATTATTATGAGTTATATAAGAGTGTTGTTTAACGCTTATATAATAGTAATAATACCTAGACTATTAATTAGTCGCGGTTAACGTTAGACTAAACGCTAGTGATATTGATATTAGGTTTTGTCAAAGGAAATTGTTTTAAGAGTAATGAAGCGTTGTCTGAGTTCGGAATCACCACCTTACCAAGTGAGTGCATAGTCACTTTCATCTTACACATAGACATGAAGTATTTAATATAAACTACGTGCTATATGTGCATATTATCTGAATACTTGTTGTCTATGTTGATGAAAGATTTTTTTATACATGTTTTAAATGATTTAAACTATATATGTATTTTATATCTGCAAAAATGTTGGGGTAAAACATGGGTAGATATAATAGACGATGTGTGATAAAATGATGAGATGCCTCAATGTTGTTGTTGATTCTATCATCTAGCGGAGCCTGGATGACGACCACAGACTCTTCTAGACAGTCCAGTGGAACGCTAGCAGGCTCGCAACCTGTAGGTGTTTGTGAACGATGTGTTCACCGGTGTACTCCATCCCCCTCATGGTTGCCTTAAGGACATTTATTGCTGAGGAATCCCCTTAGCAGTAGTGTCTATCCCGATGATAATCCTTAGGCTAGGTCCCTTATGATAGGTGTTTAGGGACGTAAGTGAGGATAACGGGAACAGGTAATCGGGTTATTATTGGTTGATGAAATTAAATAACTTATTTATTGTGGGTTGATAACCATATGTGCTCACCAGGCTCCCAAGCCTGACCCACTCAGTTTCATGTATTACGGGTAGTGGCTTTCGAGCATAGATGTGATGTTTTGCATGAGGGATTACGGATATAGGTCTGTAGATATGAAATAATGTAGTAAGGCTTATATTGTACTGTTTATGCTTTTGATCTGTATCGAACATGACATCCCGAGTCTTTTTAAAGAAATACATTTCTACGGAAATGCTTTGATAAATCTTTATCATATTTTTATTTTGGGAACAAATTCTGCAACACTTTTATGTAAAATGCTACTCTGATTTTCAAACAAGCATAAACAAAATCGGTATTTTTTTGGCCGTGAAAATGGGGATGTCACAGGAACTCCGTGTCCACATACTAAACTAACCTTCAAACACTGTGGGACGAAACCTTTGTGAAAGCAAAAAGATCTGCACATACAAGGTTTGAAAATTCAAACGTTGAATTAACTTAAGATCAATATCTGATGCTAAAAATTAGATACAGTAAAGTCTGGTAAACCAGTCTTGTCTCGAAATTAAGATATTATGAATGATTAATAAGTATGAACAATGTAAAGTGATTTAAGAACAATAAGAATGTAAAGAGAATGATTGACTGAATGATTCTTCGTATTGATGTAAAAGAGAATGTTGCACTCATACATGCTTAACACTATGGTTACGATTCCTTAAATAGATAAGGAATGACAAAAAGATAAATACGCTAAAGTGCATGAACTAAAAGACAAATTAAGATCAACAAAGCCTCTTCTGTTGATCATGTCCCATGTACTATACAATAAAACAACAACTAAGGGACAAAGTAGTACTAGGAACATTTAATGCACATTATAGACTTATATAGCAAGTAACAAAAGATGCATTTCAGATAGATCTTCACTTTGGAATTGGCTTTGTGACAACCCGAAATTATTTCCGTCACGATATTCCGTTTCTGTTAATAAAACCGTTAGTATTTCCGATTTTTCCGTTGACTTTTGGATTAGGTCATTAATTTAAGACTTTTATTATGACCTCGTAAGTATCCAAACCCGTTAGAAAAACATGAGAACGCCCCAAATTATTATTTGAAAAATTTTTAGTTTCGACCACGTCGGGTTACAATAATTAAATCGGGTACGACTAAAAGCCCCGTCTAACGTTAGTATCGGGTAGATTTCCACCGAGCCTCAAACTCAAACCATATATAAAGTAGAGTGAGCCTTATTTGAAGCTTGTTCACTCTCTCCCTACTCTCTCTCCTCAAATCCAAGTTCTTGATCCAAAAACCATCCAATTCAAGCTCCAAATCGGTAAGATAACTATCCTAGCTCATAGATTAACATCTTTAGCCTTCAAATTCGTGTTTAGATTATGAAATAGGACCATAAACATGTGTTTACAGCCCTGGAACAGCCTTAGGCCGCAAACACATATAAATGGGGTTTTTGAGCCTCAAAACCCTTCCAAACCACCTTTGGAGCTTAGATATGACTTAGGGGCTTACAAGACTGGACTTAGAACACCAAAAACTCATCATTTAAGGGGTAAACATGAGTTTACGGCCCAAGCACATGCTTGGACCGTAAACACCCTTTCATAGGCCGTAAACACCTTTTAAGGTGTTAATATGCCCCTTAAACACCTCCTAAGCCTTGGAATAAAGTCTAGAAGCAACCAAAAATGTGTTAGGGACCTTAAACTTGATAAAAACCACTCCCTTAGGAGTTCACGGCCATCAACCCCCCAAGGAAAGGTTCATGGGCCGTAAACTCCTATAACATGGTCAAATGGTGCCCTAACTTCATCCTATAGCTTATACTTTGGACTAGAAACTCTTGTAATTGACCTAGGACCACCAAAACACAATAAGAATGGATACATGAGAGTTTACGGCTGTAAACTCCTAGTTTACTGTCGTAAAATCCTCAAATGGTCCTTATGTTGTTCAAATTCCATTCCAATGCCTTAAAACCAAGCCTAGCATTACCTCACAAGAGTTGTAAGACCATTTAGCACCCAAGAACACCCCCACCATGAGTTTACGGCCGTAAACTCATGGGGAGTTGGTCATTAGGCCGAAAACTCCATTAGGATTTTACTCTTGAAGAGCAAACTCCCTATTCAAGCCATACACACCCTTAGATGCTACCCGGGTCACTCCAAACACTTGTAATGAAGTGTTTTCGCGTCTCGAAGTGTTTATTCATATTTGATTAGTGGTTCAGGGTCTAATTAGATACAAATGTGTATCTCTTCATATTACATAGGAACCTCGTGCGTTTTCAAGCCCCAAACTGAAGTTTAACATCCAAACTGACACATTCCTTGATTGGTGAGTTCATACCCCTACACCTTTTTTCGTGTTTTTCAATGTTTTCAGGGGGGAATACAAGCAAAAGTACAAAGAAATCTTGTACTCAAACTTATTATTTTAAATTGAAATGTTTCATATTTCGTATGCTTTTAACACTGAAATCCGTATTAACCAAGCGTTTTAACTTGCAGAGTTAGTTTTCAAACCGTTTGTGAATTCCGTTATAAAATGTTATATTTGACATTTCATTAATGACTTCCACATTATTACTGTTAAAAGTATGAACCTTAGACCTTTAAAAATGACATTGGTAACACTCCCCCTAGATACGAGAGTGAAGGACTAATAACATTAAAAATTAGAATATTAGAACCGTCCTTGATAACACTCCCCCTAGATACGAGAGTGAAGGACATGATAGTACTCCCCCTAGATACGAGAGTAAAGGATTAATAAAACGGAAATTTTCATATTAGTAATGTCAGTTTTAAATTCATTAATCTTAAGATTAGATACACGTCCTTTGTAACACTTCCCCTAGATTCGAGAGTGGAGGACTATCCCTGTAACCAGAATCTCCTAGAAGAAGGAGAGCGTGACTTGAGTGTATAGATCTATACGGTATTGACTACCCCGCACCTGGCTGCTAGCTACAGCCGAACCGAAAGGTTCAAGAGTGACAAAAGTCATAAAAAGATAGTGGCCCCGTTCCGAGCCTTATCTAGTATGTAGTATGGTTATGGAACTCGCAATCAAGATTATGAAAACTTTTCTACTTACTTATTAGTTTTATATATGTGTTAAGACTAATGTACTTTTCAAGGATATCAGACTTTCAGGAAATTTCACACAAACACATTAAATATGGTAGATACTTTTACATTACATTCAGGACCGATAACCAACCATAAACTTTTAAGGAAAATAAGGGTTTTTCCTGGGATAACAGAACTCGTTTATAACTAGATCGTGTAGTAACCAGATAACAAACTGTTCTTAACCAAACTGTGTAACAAATGGATAAACAAACTTTACTTATAAGAAAATATGGGATTTTCTTGGATAACGACTTTTACAGAAAACCAAAGGAAACTTGTTCATTTTCAGAAACAAACCGCTTATGAACTCACCAGCTTTATGCTGATTTTCAAACTGCTTGTATTCTCAGGTCCACATTAGACAGGTACCCTGCGACCTTTTGGGGAAGACGGAGCGTATAGAAGACTCGTCTTAACTTTTGTTCGTATGATATATATGTATAACACTTGTAACACTTTGATTTCAAACAAATGTAATACTTCTATGTAATGTAATGGTTGTGTTTACTATGCTTACTATGTACATTGGTTGCGATACTTCATGACGTCCTCCGCCCCGGAACGTTTCCGCCATCGGTTTCGGGGTGTGATAGATTGGTATTAGAGCCCTTGTTTATAGTGAACTAGTATACCAAACCTTACATGGTATAAGACTATAAACACTAAGGGGCCGAAGTGCTCTGAACTAAAAGTATACTTTAAAATATAAATATTTTTCAAAAGTATACAAGTATACCTAACCGTCGGAATCCGTAACTTCGAGTAGAACAAGACATAAGTAAATGGGTGTTGTATGCTGCAGTTAAACCTGGGCAGTTATGTAGTCGTGTCTAGGGTCAATATAGCCTGATCAACTATATTCATTCGAGACACGTCCAACATGTGCTTGGGAGTGATTGTGGTGTTCAGCATGCCTAAAACTTACCCAATACCCAAACAACGACCTGTCGTCGCAACGAAACGTGAAATACTATGGGAGTATTTCTAGAGCCAACTTCGTTATAGAAATCCTCATTCCAGTGTTGCTTCTCAATCATTCCTTTAGCGATAGTTTATCTGCTTTGATAACTCTTTCCTGCTTCATCGCTTAATAGAATTCGATATCTGTCATAATGAGATATCCCTTGTATCATATCTCTTGATTCAATTCAGAGGACTTACCATCCTCTCTTTCCTGATCTTTTTAGATCAAGATGCCTCCAAGAAAGAGACCTAGCTCAAAGAACAACAACCCTCCGCCACCATCTCCTCCCCAATTTGATCCCATAATATTCCAGGCAGCTGTTACTGCCGCAGTGGCAGCCGCCATGTCTCAAATGAACCCTGGTGGCCCCGGTGGTCCAGGAGGTGGTACCCAATCTCAAAACCAGGACGGTGGCCAGGGACACCGGAAGGAGTGTTCCTATAAGGACTTTATGAATGCGAAACCCACATCTTTCGATAGCACTGGAGGTGTCATTGCCCTAACCCGATGGTTCGAGAAAATTGAATCTATTTTCGAAATATGTGCCTGCTCTGAATCGGATAAGGTGAAGTTCGCCGCCTGCACGTTCACCGATAAAGCCCTGACTTGGTGGAATGGCCGAGTCAAATCCTTAACCCTACCTATAGCCAATGATATGGGTTGGGATGTCATGAAGGAACTTCTGCTTGCGGAGTACTACCCTCAGGGCGAAATGCTGGAGCATGAACTCTGGAACCTGAAGATGAAAGGTTCTGATATCGCCGCTTACACTTCCAGATTCGATGACTTGGCGCTACTCTGTCCGGGAATGGTTACCCCGGAAAGTAAAAAGATTGATAGATTTATCTGGGGGTTGACCCAGCCAACCAAGGGTAATGTCTTGGCTGCAAAGCCAGACACCTACGACAGCGTCAAATGCCTAGCGCAAACCCTGATCGAGCATACCGATGACCTAGAGGAAGCAGCCACCACTCCTGAGCTGACAGAGAGGAGTGGTGTGAAAAGAAAATTTTGGAAGAAGAAGAAAAGTCAGCCTTCTCAGGAGACCTCGAAGATGCAGCAAACGGTGGCAGTCCGCGCTGCTACTGCCCCTGCTGCTGTCTCTGCCATCGGATCCACAACTCAAACTCCTACCAGTAGGTATGTTGGTACCCTTCCTATGTGCAACAAGTGCAACTACCATCACCTCACTTCCACTCCATGTCGAGAGGTGTTTTGTAACAACTGTGGCAAAAAGGGTCACACTGCGAAAAATTGCAAGACACCAACCCAATCAACCAATCAAGCTTCCGAAACGGGTATCAGTCAGGCCTGCTACGGTTGCGGCGAAGTCGGGCATTTCAAGCGAAACTGCCCCAAGACAGCAACAACTGGCAACACTGGAAGAGTCCTAGCTATAGAACAAGATGAGACAGCCGCCGATCCCACCGTTGCCACATGTATATTCCTCCTCGACAGCCCTTATATTTGCAATCCTTTTTTATTATATTGTTGAAAGAGAATCTGTTATCTATTCATTCAAACATCATCTTAATCTTAGTCCTCCATTAGTAACCGAAATGTCTACCGTCGAGATGACTAACAACGAGAAAGAGGATGCTAGCGATATATTCGTAGGTTGTATCCGTACCCTCGGTGATCATTCTTTCCCATCGATCTTATACCGTTTTTTCAATAAAGAACTTTGATGTTATCATTGGCATGGATTGGTTAAGTCCCAATCATGTAGATATCCTAGTTACAAGAAATCTATCCATCTCAACCTTTCCCCTGGTCAAACCCTCATAATCTACGACGATAAACTTAATTCCAACCTTTGCCTCATTTCGTGCCTCAAAGCCCAAAAGCTTCTGCGAAAGGAGTACCATGCATTCCTAGCCCATGTGGTAAACGAGAAACAGGAAGTTAAAGACCTCGATAGCATCCCCGAAGTCTGCAATTTTCCCAATGCCTTTCGACCTAATCCCTAGAGCTACCCCCCCCCCCCCCGGTAGCCAAGTCCCCATATCACTTAGCTCAGATAGAAATGCAGGAGTTATCCAGTCAGCTTAATGAGCTACTCCGCAAAGGGTTCATCAGACCGAGTTCCTCACCTTGAGGAGCCCCGGTATTGTTTGTTCCTTTCGAATGTGTATCGACTACCATGTGTTGAACAAATTGACCATCAAGAACTGATATCCTCTTCCTCGAATAGACGACCTTTTCGATCAACTTCAGGGAGCCAAATACTTCACGAAGATAGACCTCAGGTCAGAGTACCATTAGATACGAGCTCACGAGAATGATGTTTCCAAGACGACATTTAGGACTCGATATGATCACTATGAGATCGTAGTGATGCCCTTCGGTCTAACCATTTTCCCTGTTCATGTGTTAAGCGAGGAAGGCATACACGTGGACCCATCCAAGATCCAAGCGATAGAGAATTAGTCGGCACCGAAGACACCCACAAAAATCTGTCAATTCTTGGGTCTCGTCGACTACTATCGTAGATTCACTCAAAACTTTTCCAAGATCGCCAAAGCCCTAACCACTCCGACACAGAAAGGTGTACTCTTTTGTTGGAGATCGTGTCCTGTTGAAAGTTTTACCCCGAAAAGACATGATACGCTTTGGATAGCACGTAGAACTTGACCCCAGGAATGTAGGACCTTTTGAAATCCTCGTTAGGATCGATCCCATAGCTTACAAACTCCGACTACTTTCAGAACTTAGCAGCATCCATCCGGTATTCCCTGTCTCCATTCTTAAGTAGTGCATATCCGATGAAAGCCTAGTAATCCCTTTGATGGGACCGAAACCAACGAAAGTCTGAACCTCATGGAGGAACCAATCGAAATCATAGATCGAGAGATTAAACGTACGAAACAAAGCCGTATCCCAATAGCGAAGGTTTGCTGGAATGCCATGCGAGGACCCGAATCCACTTGAGAGCGTGAAAATCCGATGAAATAGAAGTATCCGTATTACTTTCCGAATCCATGAGTTGTATCTTAATTTTGAATTTCGGGACGAAATTCCATCTAACGGGGGGATAATGTGACAACCCGAAATTATTTTCGTCACAATATTCCGTTTCTGTTAATAAAACCGTTAGTATTTTCGATTTTTCCGTTGACTTTTGGATTAGGTCATTAATTTAAGACTTTTATTATGACCTCGTAAGTATCCAAACCCGTTAGAAAAACATGAGAACGCCCCAAATTATTATTTGAAAAAATTTTAGTTTCGACCACGTCTGGTTACAACAATTAAATCGGGTACGACCAAAAGCCCCGTCTAACGTCAGTATCGGATAGATTTCCACCGAGCCTCAAACTCAAACCATATATAAAGTAGAGTGAGCCTTATTTGAAGCTTGTTCACTCTCTCCCTACTCTCTCTCCTCAAATCCAAGTTCTTGATCCAAAAACCATCGAATTCAAGTTCCAAATCGGTAAGATAACTATCCTAGCTCATAGATTAACATCTTTAGCCTTCAAATTCGTGTTTAGATTATGAAATAGGACCATAAACATGTGTTTACAGCCCTGGAACAGCCTTAGGCTGCAAACACATATAAATGGGGTTTGTGAGCCTCAAAACCCTTCCAAACCACCTTTGGAGCTTAGATATGACTTAGGGGCTTACAAGACTGGACTTAGAACACCAAAAACTCATCATTTAAGGGGTAAACATGATTTTACGGCCCAATCACATGCTTGGACCGTAAACACCCTTTCATAGGCCGTAAACACCTTTTAAGGTGTTAAGATGCCCCTTAAACACCTCCTAAGCCTTGGAATAAAGTCTAGAAGCAACCAAAAATGTGTTAGGGACCTTAAACTTGATAAAAACCACTCCCTTAGGAGTTCACGGCCGTAAACCCCCCAAGGAAAGGTTCATGGGCCGTAACCTCCTATAACATGGTCAAATGGTGCCCTAACTTCATCTTATAGCTTATACTTTGGACTAGAAACTCTTGTAATTGACCTAGGACCACCAAAACACAATAAGAATGGATACATGAGAGTTTACGGCTGTAAAAGCCTAGTTTATTGCCGTAAAATCCTCAAATGGTCCTTATGTTGTTCAAATTCCATTCCAATGCCTTAAAACCAAGCCTAGCATTACCTCACAAGAGTTGTAAGACCATTTAGCACCCAAGAACACCCCCACCATGAGTTTACGGCCGTAAACTCATGGGGAGTTGGTCATTAGGCCGAAAACTCCATTAGGAGTTTACTCTTGAAGAGCAAACTCCCTATTCAAGCCATACACACCCTTAGATGCTACCCGGGTCACTCCAAACACTTGTAATGAAGTGTTTTCGCGTCTCGAAGTGTTTATTCATATTTGATTAGTGGTTTAGGGTCTAATTAGATACAAATGTGTATCTTTTCATATTACATAGGAACCTCGTGCGTTTTCAAGCCCCAAACTGAAGTTTAACATCCAAACCGACACATTCCTCGATTGGTGAGTTCATACCCCTACACCTTTTTCCGTGTTTTTCAATGTTTTCAGGGGGGAATACAAGCAAAAGTACAAAGAAATCTTGTACTCAAACTTATTATTTTAAATTGAAATGTTTCATATTTCGTATGCTTTTAACACTGAAATCCGTATTAACCAAGCGTTTTAACTTGCAGAGTTAGTTTTCAAACCGTTTGTGAATTCCGTTATAAAATGTTATATTTTACATTTCATCAATGACTTCCACATTATTACTGTTAAAAGTATGAACCTTAGACCTTTAAAAACGACATTGGTAACACTCCCCCTAGATACGAGAGTGAAGGACTAATAACATTAAAAATTAGAATATTAGAACCGTCCTTGATAACACTCCCCCTAGATACGAGAGTGGAGGACATGATAGTACTCCCCCTAGATACGAGAGTAAAGGATTAATAAAACAGAAATTTTCATATTAGTAATGTCAGTTTTAAATTCATTAATCTTAAGATTAGATACACGTCCTTTGTAACACTTCCCCTAGATTCGAGAGTGGAGGACTATCCCTGTAACCAGAATCTCCTGGAGGGAGAGCGTGCCATGAGTGTATAGATCTATACGAGATTGACTACCCCGCACCTGGCTGCTAGCTACAGCCGAATCGAAAGGTTCAAGGGTGACAAAAGTCATAAAAAGATAGTGGCCCCGTTCCGAGCCTTATCTAGTATGTAGTATGGTTATGGAACTCGCAATCAAGATTATGAAAACTTTTCTACTTACTTATTAGTTTTATATACGTGTTAAGACTAATGTACTTTTCAAGGATATCAGACTTTCAGGAAATTTCACACAAACACATTAAATATGGTAGATACTTTTACATTACATTCAGGACCGATAACCAACCATAAACTTTTAAGGAAAATAAGGGTTTTTCCTGGGATAACAGAACTCGTTTATAACTAGATCGTGTAGTAACCAGATAACAAACTGTTCTTAACCAAACTGTGTAACAAATGGATAAACAAACTTTACTTATAAGAAAATATGGGATTTTCTTGGATAACGACTTTTACAGAAAACCAAAGGAAACTTGTTCATTTTCAGAAACAAACCGCTTATGAACTCACCAGCTTTATGCTGATTTTCAAACTGCTTGTATTCTCAGGTCCACATTAGACAGGTACCCTGCGACCTTTTGGGGAAGACGGAGCGTATAGAAGACTCGTCTTAACTTTTGTTCATATGATATATATGTATAACACTTGTAACACTTTGATTTCAAACAAATGTAATACTTCTATGTAATGTAATGGTTGTGTTTACTATGCTTACTATGTACATTGGTTGCGATACTTCATGACGTCCTCCGCCCCGGAACGTTTCCGCCTTCGGTTTCGGGGTGTGATAGATTGGTATTAGAGCCCTTGTTTATAGTGAACTAGTATACCAAACCTTACATGGTATAAGACTATAAACACTAAGGGGCCGAAGTGCTCTGAACTAAAAGTATACTTTAAAATATAAATATTTTTCAAAAGTATACAAGTATACCTAACCGTCAGAATCCGTAACTTCGAGTAGAACAAGACATAAGTAAATGGGTGTTGTATGCTGCAGTTAAACCTGGGCAGTTATGTAGTCGTGTCTAGGGTCAATATAGCCTGATCAACTATATTCATTCGAGACACGTCCAACATGTGCTTGGGAGTGATTGTGGTGTTCAGCATGCCTAAAACTTACCCAATACCCAAACAACGAGCTGTCGTCGCAACGAAACGTGAAATACTATGGGAGTATTTCTAGAGCCAACTTCGTTATAGAAATCCTCATTCCAGTGTTGCTTCTCAATCATTCCTTTAGCGATAGTTTATCTGCTTTGATAACTCTTTCCTGCTTCATCGCTTAATAGAATTCGATATCTGTCATAATGAGATATCCCTTGTATCATATCTCTTGATTCAATTCAGAGGACTTACCATCCTCTCTTTCCTGATCTTTTTAGATCAAGATGCCTCCAAGAAAGAGACCTAGCTCAAAGAACAACAACCCTCCGCCACCATCTCCTCCCCAATTTGATCCCATAATATTCCAGGCAGCTGTTACTGCCGCAGTGGCAGCCGCCATGTCTCAAATGAACCCTGGTGGCCCCGGTAGTCCAGGAGGTGGTACCCAATCTCAAAACCAGGACGGTGGCCAGGGACACCGGAAGGAGTGTTCCTATAAGGACTTTATGAATGCGAAACCCACATCTTTCGATAGCACTGGAGGTGTCATTGCCCTAACCCGATGGTTCGAGAAAATTGAATCTATTTTCGAAATATGTGCCTGCTCTGAATCGGATAAGGTGAAGTTCGCCGCCTGCACGTTCACCGATAAAGCCCTGACTTGGTGGAATGGCCGAGTCAAATCCTTAACCCTACCTATAGCCAATGATATGGGTTGGGATGTCATGAAGGAACTTCTGCTTGCGGAGTACTACCCTCAAGGCGAAATGCAGAAGCTGGAGCATGAACTCTGGAACCTGAAGATGAAAGGTTCTGATATCGCCGCTTACACTTCCAGATTCGATGACTTGGCGCTACTCTGTCCGGGAATGGTTACCCCGGAGAGTAAAAAGATTGAGAGATTTATCTGGGGGTTGACCCAGCCAACCAAGGGTAATGTCTTGGCTGCAAAGCCAGACACCTACGACAGCGCCAAATGCCTAGCGCAAACCCTGATCGACCATACCGATGACCTAGAGGAAGCAGCCACCACTCCTGAGCTGACAGAGAGGAGTGGTGTGAAAAGAAAATTTTGGAAGAAGAAGAAAAGTCCGCCTTCTCAGGAGACCTCGAAGAAGCAGCAAACGGTGGCAGTCCGCGCTGCTACTGCCCCTGCTGCTGTCTCTGCCATCGGATCCACAACTCAAACTCCTACCAGTAGGTATGTTGGTACCCTTCCTATGTGCAACAAGTGAAACTATCATCACCTCACTTCCACTCCATGTCGAGAGGTGTTTTGTAACAACTGTGGCAAAAAGGGTCACACTGCGAAAAATTGCAAGACACCAACCCAATCAACCAATCAAGCTTCCGAAACGGGTATCAGTCAGGCCTGCTACGGTTGCGGCGAAGTCGGGCATTTCAAGCGAAACTGCCCCAAGACAGCAACAACTGGCAACACTGGAAGAGTCCTAGATATAGAACAAGATGAGACAGCCGCCGATCCCACCGTTGCCACATGTATATTCCTCCTCGACAGCCCTTATATTTGCAATCCTTTTTTATTATATTGTTGAAAGAGAATCTGTTATCTATTCATTCAAACATCATCTTAATCTTAGTCCTCCATTAGTAACCGAAATGTCTACCGTCGAGATGACTAACAACGAGAAAGAGGACGCTAGCGATATATTCGTAGGTTGTATCCGTACTCTCGGTGATCATTCTTTCCCATCGATCTTATACCGGTTTTTCAATAAAGAACTTTGATGTTATCATTGGCATGGATTGGTTAAGTCCCAATCATGTAGATATCCTAGTTACAAGAAATCTATCCATCTCAACCTTTCCCCTGGTCAAACCCTCATAATCTACGACGATAAACTTAATTCCAACCTTTGCCTCATTTCGTGCCTCAAAGCCCAAAAGCTTCTGCGAAAGGAGTACCATGCATTCCTAGCCCATGTGGTAAACGAGAAACAGGAAGTTAAAGACCTCGATAGCATCCCCGAAGTCTGCAATTTTCCCAATGCCTTTCGACCTAATCCCTAGAGCTACCCCCCCCCCCCGGTAGCCAAGTCCCCATATCACTTAGCTCAGACAGAAATGCAGGAGTTATCCAGTCAGCTTAATGAGCTACTCCGCAAAGGGTTCATCAGACCGAGTTCCTCACCTTGAGGAGCCCCGGTATTGTTTGTTCCTTTCGAATGTGTATCGACTACCATGTGTTGAACAAATTGACCATCAAGAACTGATATCCTCTTCCTCGAATAGACGACCTTTTCGATCAACTTCAGGGAGCCAAATATTTCACGAAGATAGACCTCAGGTCAGAGTACCATTAGATACGAGCTCACGAGAATGATGTTTCCAAGACGACATTTAGGACTCGATATGATCACTATGAGATCGTAGTGATGCCCTTCGGTCTAACCATTTTCCCTGTTCATGTGTTAAGCGAGGAAGGCATACACGTGGACCCATCCAAGATCCAAGCGATAGAGAATTAGTCAGCACCGAAGACACCCACAAAAATCTGTCAATTCTTGGGTCTCGTCAACTACTATCGTAGATTCACTCAAAACTTTTCCAAGATCGCCAAAGCCCTAACCACTCCGACACAGAAAGGTGTACTCTTTTGTTGGAGATCGTGTCCTGTTGAAAGTTTTACCCCGAAAAGACATGATACGCTTTGGATAGCACGTAGAACTTGACCCGAGGAATGTAGGACCTTTTGAAATCCTCTTTAGGATCGATCCCATAGCTTACAAACTCCGACTACTTTCAGAACTTAGCAGCATCCATCCGGTATTCCTTGTCTCCATTCTTAAGTAGTGCATATCCGATGAAAGCCTAGTAATCCCTTTGATGGGACCGAAACCAACGAAAGTCTGAACCTCATGGAGGAACCAATCGAAATCATAGATCGAGAGATTAAACGTACGAAACAAAGCCGTATCCCAATAGCGAAGGTTTGCTGGAATGCCATGCGAGGACCCGAATTCACTTGAGAGCGTGAAAATCCGATGAAATAGAAGTATCCGTATTTCTTTCCGAATCCATGAGTTGTATCTTAATTTTGAATTTCGGGACGAAATTCCATCTAACGGGGGGATAATGTGACAACCCGAAATTATTTTCGTCACAATATTCCGTTTCTGTTAATGAAACCGTTAGTATTTTCGATTTTTCCGTTGACTTTTGGATTAGGTCATTAATTTAAGACTTTTATTATGACCTCGTAAGTATCCAAACCCGTTAGAAAAACATGAGAACGCCCCAAATTATTATTTGAAAAAATTTTAGTTTCGACCACGTCTGGTTACAACAATTAAATCGGGTACGACCAAAAGCCCCGTCTAACGTCAGTATCGGGTAGATTTCCACCGAGCCTCAAACTCAAACCATATATAAAGTAGAGTGAGCCTTATTTGAAGCTTGTTCACTCTCTCCCTACTCTCTCTCCTCAAATCCAAGTTCTTGATCAGAAAATCATCCAATTCAAGTTCCAAATCGGTAAGATAACTATCCTAGCTCATAGATTAACATCTTTAGCCTTCAAATTCGTGTTTAGATTATGAAATAGGACCATAAACATGTGTTTACAGCCCTGGAACAGCCTTAGGCCGCAAACACATATAAATGGGGTTTTTGAGCCTCAAAACCCTTCCAAACCACCTTTGGAGCTTAGATATGACTTAGGGGCTTACAAGACTGGACTTAGAACACCAAAAACTCATCATTTAAGGGGTAAACATGATTTTACGGCCCAAGCACATGCTTGGACCGTAAACACCCTTTCATAGGCCGTAAACACCTTTCAAGGTGTTAATATGCCCCTTAAACACCTCCTAAGCCTTGGAATAAAGTCTAGAAGCAACCAAAAATGTGTTAGGGACCTTAAACTTGATAAAAACCACTCCCTTAGGAGTTCACGGCCGTAAACCCCCCAAGGAAAGGTTCATGGGCCGTAAACTCCTATAACATGGTCAAATGGTGCCCTAACTTCATCCTATAGCTTATACTTTGGACTAGAAACTCTTGTAATTGACCTAGGACCACCAAAACACAATAAGAATGGATACATGAGAGTTCACGGCTGTAAAATCCTAGTTTACTGCCGTAAAATCCTCAAATGGTCCTTATGTTGTTCAAATTCCATTCCAATGCCTTAAAACCAAGCCTAGCATTACCTCACAAGAGTTGTAAGACCATTTAGCACCCAAGAACACCCCCACCATGAGTTTACGGCCGTAAACTCATGGGGAGTTGGTCATTAGGCCGAAAACTCCATTAGGAGTTTACTCTTGAAGATCAAACTCCCTATTCAAGCCATACACACCCTTAGATGCTACCCGGGTCACTCCAAACACTTGTAATGAAGTGTTTTCGCGTCTCGAAGTGTTTATTCATATTTGATTAGTGGTTAAGGGTCTTATTAGATACAAATGTGTATCTCTTCATATTACATAGGAACCTCGTGCGTTTTCAAGCCCCAAACTGAAGTTTAACATCCAAACCGACACATTCCTCGATTGGTGAGTTCATACCCCTACACCTTTTTCCGTGTTTTTCAATGTTTTCAGGGGGGAATACAAGCAAAAGTACAAAGAAATCTTGTACTCAAACTTATTATTTTAAATTGAAATGTTTCATATTTCGTATGCTTTTAACACTGAAATCCGTATTAACCAACCGTTTTAACTTGCAGAGTTAGTTTTCAAACCGTTTGTGAATTCCGTTATAAAATGTTATATTTTACATTTCATCAATGACTTCCACATTATTACTGTTAAAAGTATGAACCTTAGACCTTTAAAAACGACATTGGTAACACTCCCCCTAGATACGAGAGTGAAGGACTAATAACATTAAAAATTAGAATATTAGAACCGTCCTTGATAACACTCCCCCTAGATACGAGAGTGAAGGACATGATAGTACTCCCCCTAGATACGAGAGTAAAGGATTAATAAAACAGAAATTTGCATATTATTAATGTCAGTTTTAAATTCATTAATCTTAAGATTAGATACACGTCCTTTGTAACACTTCCCCTAGATTCGAGAGTGGAGGACTATCCCTGTAACCAGAATCTCCTGGAGGGAGAGCGTGCCATGAGTGTATAGATCTATACGAGATTGACTACCCCGCACCTGGCTGCTAGCTACAGCCGAATCGAAAGGTTCAAGGGTGACAAAAGTCATAAAAAGATAGTGGCCCCGTTCCGAGCCTTATCTAGTATGTAGTATGGTTATGGAACTCGCAATCAAGATTATGAAAACTTTTCTACTTACTTATTAGTTTTATATACGTGTTAAGACTAATGTACTTTTCAAGGATATCAGACTTTCAGGAAATTTCACACAAACACATTAAATATGGTAGATACTTTTACATTACATTCAGGACCGATAACCAACCACAAACTTTTAAGGAAAATAAGGGTTTTTCCTGGGATAACAGAACTCGTTTATAACTAGATCGTGTAGTAACCAGATAACAAACTGTTCTTAACCAAACTGTGTAACAAATGGATAAACAAACTTTACTTATAAGAAAATATGGGATTTTCTTGGATAACGACTTTTACAGAAAACCAAAGGAAACTTGTTCATTTTCAGAAACAAACCGCTTATGAACTCACCAGCTTTATGCTGATTTTCAAACTGCTTGTATTCTCAGGTCCACATTAGACAGGTACCCTGCGACCTTTTGGGGAAGACGGAGCGTATAGAAGACTCGTCTTAACTTTTGTTCATATGATATATATGTATAACACTTGTAACACTTTGATTTCAAACAAATGTAATACTTCTATGTAATGTAATGGTTGTGTTTACTATGCTTACTATGTACATTGGTTGCGATACTTCATGACGTCCTCCGCCCCGGAACGTTTCCCCCATCGGTTTCGGGGTGTGATAAACTGGTATCAGAGCCCTTGTTTATAGTGAACTAGTATACCAAACCTTACATGGTATAAGACTATAAACACTAAGGGGCCGAAGTGCTCTGAAATAAAAGTATACTTTAAAATATAAATATTTTTCAAAAGTATACAAGTATACCTAACCGTCGGAATCTGTAACTTCGAGTAGAACAAAACATAAGTAAATGGGTGTTGTATGCTGCAGTTAAACCTAGGCAGTTATGTAGTCCTGTCTAGGGTCAATATAGCCTGATCAACTATATTCATTCGAGACACGTCCAACATGTGCTTGGGAGTGATTGTGGTGTTCAGCATGCCTAAAACTTACCCAATACCCAAACAACGAGCTGTCGTCGCAACGAAACGTGAAATACTATGGGAGTATTTCTAGAGCCAACTTCGTTATAGAAATCCTCATTCCAGTGTTGCTTCTCAATCATCCCTTTAGCGATAGTTTATCTGCTTTGATAACTCTTTCCTGCTTCATCGCTTAATAGAATTCGATATCTGTCATAATGAGATATCCCTTGTATCATATCTCTTGATTCAATTCAGAGGACTTACCATCCTCTCTTTCCTGATCTTTTTAGATCAAGATGCCTCCAAGAAAGAGACCTAGCTCAAAGAACAACAACCCTCCGCCACCATCTCCTCCCCAATTTGATCCCATAATATTCCAGGCAGCTGTTACTGCCGCAGTGGCAGCCGCCATGTCTCAAATGAACCCTGGTGGCCCCGGTGGTCCAAGAGGTGGTACCCAATCTCAAAACCAGGACGGTGGCCAGGGACACCGGAAGGAGTGTTCCTATAAGGACTTTATGAATGCGAAACCCACATCTTTCGATAGCATTGGAGGTGTCATTGCCCTAACCCGATGGTTCGAGAGAATTGAATCTATTTTCGAAATATGTGCCTGCTCTGAATCGGATAAGGTGAAGTTCGCCGCCTGCACGTTCACCGATAAAGCCCTGACTTGGTGGAATGGCCGAGTCAAATCCTTAACCCTACCTATAGCCAATGATATGGGTTGGGATGTCATGAAGGAACTTCTGCTTGCGGAGTACTACCCTCAGGGCGAAATGCAGAAGCTGGAGCATGAACTCTGGAACCTGAAGATGAAAGGTTCTGATATCGCCGCTTACACTTCCAGATTCGATGACTTGGCGCTACTCTGTCCGGGAATGGTTACCCCGGAGAGTAAAAAGATTGAGAGATTTATCTGGGGGTTGACCCAGCCAACCAAGGGTAATGTCTTGGCTGCAAAGCCAGACACCTACGACAGCGCCAAATGCCTAGCGCAAACCCTGATCGACCATACCGATGACCTAGAGGAAGCAGCCACCACTCCTGAGCTGACAGAGAGGAGTGGTGTGAAAAGAAAATTTTGGAAGAAGAAGAAAAGTCAGCCTTCTCAGGAGACCTCGAAGATGCAGCAAACGGTGGCAGTCCGCGCTGCTACTGCCCCTGCTGCTGTCTCTGCCATCGGATCCACAACTCAAACTCCTACCAGTAGGTATGTTGGTACCCTTCCTATGTGCAACAAGTGAAACTACCATCACCTCACTTCCACTCCATGTCGAGAGGTGTTTTGTAACAACTGTGGCAAAAAGGGTCACACTGCGAAAAATTGCAAGACACCAACCCAATCAACCAATCAAGCTTCCGAAACGGGTATCAGTCAGGCCTGCTACGGTTGCGGCGAAGTCGGGCATTTCAAGCGAAACTGCCCCAAGACAGCAACAACTGGCAACACTGGAAGAGTCCTAGCTATAGAACAAGATGAGACAGCCGCCGATCCCACCGTTGCCACATGTATATTCCTCCTCGACAGCCCTTATATTTGCAATCCTTTTTTATTATATTGTTGAAAGAGAATCTGTTATCTATTCATTCAAACATCATCTTAATCTTAGTCCTCCATTAGTAACCGAAATGTCTACCGTCGAGATGACTAACAACGAGAAAGAGGACGCTAGCGATATATTCGTAGGTTGTATCCGTACCCTCGGTGATCATTCTTTCCCATCGATCTTATACCGTTTTTTCAATAAAGAACTTTGATGTTATCATTGGCATGGATTGGTTAAGTCCCAATCATGTAGATATCCTAGTTACAAGAAATCTATCCATCTCAACCTTTCCCCTGGTCAAACCCTCATAATCTACGACGATAAACTTAATTCCAACCTTTGCCTCATTTCGTGCCTCAAAGCCCAAAAGCTTCTGCGAAAGGAGTACCATGCATTCCTAGCCCATGTGGTAAACGAGAAACAGGAAGTTAAAGACCTCGATAGCATCCCCGAAGTCTGCAATTTTCCCAATGCCTTTCGACCTAATCCCTAGAGCTACCCCCCCCCCCCGGTAGCCAAGTCCCCATATCACTTAGCTCAGACAGAAATGCAGGAGTTATCCAGTCAGCTTAATGAGCTACTCCGCAAAGGGTTCATCAGACCGAGTTCCTCACCTTGAGGAGCCCCGGTATTGTTTGTTCCTTTCGAATGTGTATCGACTACCATGTGTTGAACAAATTGACCATCAAGAACTGATATCCTCTTCCTCGAATAGACGACCTTTTCGATCAACTTCAGGGAGCCAAATACTTCACGAAGATAGACCTCAGGTCAGAGTACCATTAGATACGAGCTCACGAGAATGATGTTTCCAAGACGACATTTAGGACTCGATATGATCACTATGAGATCGTAGTGATGCCCTTCGGTCTAACCATTTTCCCTGTTCATGTGTTAAGCGAGGAAGGCATACACGTGGACCCATCCAAGATCCAAGCGATAGAGAATTAGTCGGCACCGAAGACACCCACAAAAATCTGTCAATTCTTGGGTCTCGTCGACTACTATCGTAGATTCACTCAAAACTTTTCCAAGATCGCCAAAGCCCTAACCACTCCGACACAGAAAGGTGTACTCTTTTGTTGGAGATCGTGTCCTGTTGAAAGTTTTACCCCGAAAAGACATGATACGCTTTGGATAGCACGTAGAACTTGACCCGAGGAATGTAGGACCTTTTGAAATCCTCGTTAGGATCGATCCCATAGCTTACAAACTCCGACTACTTTCAGAACTTAGCAGCATCCATCCGGTATTCCCTGTCTCCATTCTTAAGTAGTGCATATCCGATGAAAGCCTAGTAATCCCTTTGATGGGACCGAAACCAACGAAAGTCTGAACCTCATGGAGGAACCAATCGAAATCATAGATCGAGAGATTAAACGTACGAAACAAAGCCGTATCCCAATAGCGAAGGTTTGCTGGAATGCCATGCGAGGACCCGAATCCACTTGAGAGCGTGAAAATCCGATGAAATAGAAGTATCCGTATTACTTTCCGAATCCATGAGTTGTATCTTAATTTTGAATTTCGGGACGAAATTCCATCTAACGGGGGGATAATGTGACAACCCGAAATTATTTTCGTCACAATATTCCGTTTCTGTTAATAAAACCGTTAGTATTTTCGATTTTTCCGTTGACTTTTGGATTAGGTCATTAATTTAAGACTTTTATTATGACCTCGTAAGTATCCAAACCCGTTAGAAAAACATGAGAACGCCCCAAATTATTATTTGAAAAAATTTTAGTTTCGACCACGTCTGGTTACAACAATTAAATCGGGTACGACCAAAAGCCCCGTCTAACGTCAGTATCGGATAGATTTCCACCGAGCCTCAAACTCAAACCATATATAAAGTAGAGTGAGCCTTATTTGAAGCTTGTTCACTCTCTCCCTACTCTCTCTCCTCAAATCCAAGTTCTTGATCCAAAAACCATCGAATTCAAGTTCCAAATCGGTAAGATAACTATCCTAGCTCATAGATTAACATCTTTAGCCTTCAAATTCGTGTTTAGATTATGAAATAGGACCATAAACATGTGTTTACAGCCCTGGAACAGCCTTAGGCTGCAAACACATATAAATGGGGTTTTTGAGCCTCAAAACCCTTCCAAACCACCTTTGGAGCTTAGATATGACTTAGGGGCTTACAAGACTGGACTTAGAACACCAAAAACTCATCATTTAAGGGGTAAACATGATTTTACGGCCCAATCACATGCTTGGACCGTAAACACCCTTTCATAGGCCGTAAACACCTTTTAAGGTGTTAAGATGCCCCTTAAACACCTCCTAAGCCTTGGAATAAAGTCTAGAAGCAACCAAAAATGTGTTAGGGACCTTAAACTTGATAAAAACCACTCCCTTAGGAGTTCACGGCCGTAAACCCCCCAAGGAAAGGTTCATGGGCCGTAACCTCCTATAACATGGTCAAATGGTGCCCTAACTTCATCTTATAGCTTATACTTTGGACTAGAAACTCTTGTAATTGACCTAGGACCACCAAAACACAATAAGAATGGATACATGAGAGTTTACGGCTGTAAAAGCCTAGTTTATTGCCGTAAAATCCTCAAATGGTCCTTATGTTGTTCAAATTCCATTCCAATGCCTTAAAACCAAGCCTAGCATTACCTCACAAGAGTTGTAAGACCATTTAGCACCCAAGAACACCCCCACCATGAGTTTACGGCCGTAAACTCATGGGGAGTTGGTCATTAGGCAGAAAACTCCATTAGGAGTTTACTCTTGAAGAGCAAACTCCCTATTCAAGCCATACACACCCTTAGATGCTACCCGGGTCACTCCAAACACTTGTAATGAAGTGTTTTCGCGTCTCGAAGTGTTTATTCATATTTGATTAGTGGTTTAGGGTCTAATTAGATACAAATGTGTATCTTTTCATATTACATAGGAACCTCGTGCGTTTTCAAGCCCCAAACTGAAGTTTAACATCCAAACCGACACATTCCTCGATTGGTGAGTTCATACCCCTACACCTTTTTCCGTGTTTTTCAATGTTTTCAGGGGGGAATACAAGCAAAAGTACAAAGAAATCTTGTACTCAAACTTATTATTTTAAATTGAAATGTTTCATATTTCGTATGCTTTTAACACTGAAATCCGTATTAACCAACCGTTTTAACTTGCAGAGTTAGTTTTCAAACCGTTTGTGAATTCCGTTATAAAATGTTATATTTTACATTTCATCAATGACTTCCACATTATTACTGTTAAAAGTATGAACCTTAGACCTTTAAAAACGACATTGGTAACACTCCCCCTAGATACGAGAGTGAAGGACTAATAACATTAAAAATTAGAATATTAGAACCGTCCTTGATAACACTCCCCCTAGATACGAGAGTGGAGGACATGATAGTACTCCCCCTAGATACGAGAGTAAAGGATTAATAAAACAGAAATTTTCATATTAGTAATGTCAGTTTTAAATTCATTAATCTTAAGATTAGATACACGTCCTTTGTAACACTTCCCCTAGATTCGAGAGTGGAGGACTATCCGTGTAACCAGAATCTCCTAGAAGAAGGAGAGCGTGACTTGAGTGTATAGATCTATACGGGATTGACTACCCCGCACCTGGCTGCTAGCTAAAGCCGAACCGGAAGGTTCAAGAGTGACAAAAGTCATAAAAAGATAGTGGCCCCGTTCCGAGCCTTATCTAGTATGTAGTATGGTTATGGAACTCGCAATCAAGATTATGAAAACTTTTCTACTTACTTATTAGTTTTATATACGTGTTAAGACTAATGTACTTTTCAAGGATATCAGACTTTCAGGAAATTTCACACAAACACATTAAATATGGTAGATACTTTTACATTACATTCAGGACCGATAACCAACCATAAACTTTTAAGGAAAATAAGGGTTTTTCCTGGGATAACAGAACTCGTTTATAACTAGATTGTGTAGTAACCAGATAACAAACTGTTCTTAACCAAACTGTGTAACAAATGGATAAACAAACTTTACTTATAAGAAAATATGGGATTTTCTTGGATAACGACTTTTACAGAAAACCAAAGGAAACTTGTTCATTTTCAGAAACAAACCGCTTATGAACTCACCAGCTTTATGCTGATTTTCAAACTGCTTGTATTCTCAGGTCCACATTAGACAGGTACCCTGCGACCTTTTGGGGAAGACGGAGCGTATAGAAGACTCGTCTTAACTTTTGTTCATATGATATATATGTATAACACTTGTAACACTTTGATTTCAAACAAATGTAATACTTCTATGTAATGTAATGGTTGTGTTTACTATGCTTACTATGTACATTGGTTGCGATACTTCATGACGTCCTCCGCCCCGGAACGTTTCCGCCTTCGGTTTCGGGGTGTGATAGATTGGTATTAGAGCCCTTGTTTATAGTGAACTAGTATACCAAACCTTACATGGTATAAGACTATAAACACTAAGGGGCCGAAGTGCTCTGAACTAAAAGTATACTTTAAAATATAAATATTTTTCAAAAGTATACAAGTATACCTAACCGTCAGAATCCGTAACTTCGAGTAGAACAAGACATAAGTAAATGGGTGTTGTATGCTGCAGTTAAACCTGGGCAGTTATGTAGTCGTGTCTAGGGTCAATATAGCCTGATCAACTATATTCATTCGAGACACGTCCAACATGTGCTTGGGAGTGATTGTGGTGTTCAGCATGCCTAAAACTTACCCAATACCCAAACAACGAGCTGTCGTCGCAACGAAACGTGAAATACTATGGGAGTATTTCTAGAGCCAACTTCGTTATAGAAATCCTCATTCCAGTGTTGCTTCTCAATCATTCCTTTAGCGATAGTTTATCTGCTTTGATAACTCTTTCCTGCTTCATCGCTTAATAGAATTCGATATCTGTCATAATGAGATATCCCTTGTATCATATCTCTTGATTCAATTCAGAGGACTTACCATCCTCTCTTTCCTGATCTTTTTAGATCAAGATGCCTCCAAGAAAGAGACCTAGCTCAAAGAACAACAACCCTCCGCCACCATCTCCTCCCCAATTTGATCCCATAATATTCCAGGCAGCTGTTACTGCCGCAGTGGCAGCCGCCATGTCTCAAATGAACCCTGGTGGCCCCGGTAGTCCAGGAGGTGGTACCCAATCTCAAAACCAGGACGGTGGCCAGGGACACCGGAAGGAGTGTTCCTATAAGGACTTTATGAATGCGAAACCCACATCTTTCGATAGCACTGGAGGTGTCATTGCCCTAACCCGATGGTTCGAGAAAATTGAATCTATTTTCGAAATATGTGCCTGCTCTGAATCGGATAAGGTGAAGTTCGCCGCCTGCACGTTCACCGATAAAGCCCTGACTTGGTGGAATGGCCGAGTCAAATCCTTAACCCTACCTATAGCCAATGATATGGGTTGGGATGTCATGAAGGAACTTCTGCTTGCGGAGTACTACCCTCAAGGCGAAATGCAGAAGCTGGAGCATGAACTCTGGAACCTGAAGATGAAAGGTTCTGATATCGCCGCTTACACTTCCAGATTCGATGACTTGGCGCTACTCTGTCCGGGAATGGTTACCCCGGAGAGTAAAAAGATTGAGAGATTTATCTGGGGGTTGACCCAGCCAACCAAGGGTAATGTCTTGGCTGCAAAGCCAGACACCTACGACAGCGCCAAATGCCTAGCGCAAACCCTGATCGACCATACCGATGACCTAGAGGAAGCAGCCACCACTCCTGAGCTGACAGAGAGGAGTGGTGTGAAAAGAAAATTTTGGAAGAAGAAGAAAAGTCCGCCTTCTCAGGAGACCTCGAAGAAGCAGCAAACGGTGGCAGTCCGCGCTGCTACTGCCCCTGCTGCTGTCTCTGCCATCGGATCCACAACTCAAACTCCTACCAGTAGGTATGTTGGTACCCTTCCTATGTGCAACAAGTGAAACTATCATCACCTCACTTCCACTCCATGTCGAGAGGTGTTTTGTAACAACTGTGGCAAAAAGGGTCACACTGCGAAAAATTGCAAGACACCAACCCAATCAACCAATCAAGCTTCCGAAACGGGTATCAGTCAGGCCTGCTACGGTTGCGGCGAAGTCGGGCATTTCAAGCGAAACTGCCCCAAGACAGCAACAACTGGCAACACTGGAAGAGTCCTAGATATAGAACAAGATGAGACAGCCGCCGATCCCACCGTTGCCACATGTATATTCCTCCTCGACAGCCCTTATATTTGCAATCCTTTTTTATTATATTGTTGAAAGAGAATCTGTTATCTATTCATTCAAACATCATCTTAATCTTAGTCCTCCATTAGTAACCGAAATGTCTACCGTCGAGATGACTAACAACGAGAAAGAGGACGCTAGCGATATATTCGTAGGTTGTATCCGTACCCTCGGTGATCATTCTTTCCCATCGATCTTATACCGGTTTTTCAATAAAGAACTTTGATGTTATCATTGGCATGGATTGGTTAAGTCCCAATCATGTAGATATCCTAGTTACAAGAAATCTATCCATCTCAACCTTTCCCCTGGTCAAACCCTCATAATCTACGACGATAAACTTAATTCCAACCTTTGCCTCATTTCGTGCCTCAAAGCCCAAAAGCTTCTGCGAAAGGAGTACCATGCATTCCTAGCCCATGTGGTAAACGAGAAACAGGAAGTTAAAGACCTCGATAGCATCCCCGAAGTCTGCAATTTTCCCAATGCCTTTCGACCTAATCCCTAGAGCTACCCCCCCCCCCTGGTAGCCAAGTCCCCATATCACTTAGCTCAGACAGAAATGCAGGAGTTATCCAGTCAGCTTAATGAGCTACTCCGCAAAGGGTTCATCAGACCGAGTTCCTCACCTTGAGGAGCCCCGGTATTGTTTGTTCCTTTCGAATGTGTATCGACTACCATGTGTTGAACAAATTGACCATCAAGAACTGATATCCTCTTCCTCGAATAGACGACCTTTTCGATCAACTTCAGGGAGCCAAATACTTCACGAAGATAGACCTCAGGTCAGAGTACCATTAGATACGAGCTCACGAGAATGATGTTTCCAAGACGACATTTAGGACTCGATATGATCACTATGAGATCGTAGTGATGCCCTTCGGTCTAACCATTTTCCCTGTTCATGTGTTAAGCGAGGAAGGCATACACGTGGACCCATCCAAGATCCAAGCGATAGAGAATTAGTCAGCACCGAAGACACCCACAAAAATCTGTCAATTCTTGGGTCTCGTCAACTACTATCGTAGATTCACTCAAAACTTTTCCAAGATCGCCAAAGCCCTAACCACTCCGACACAGAAAGGTGTACTCTTTTGTTGGAGATCGTGTCCTGTTGAAAGTTTTACCCCGAAAAGACATGATACGCTTTGGATAGCACGTAGAACTTGACCCGAGGAATGTAGGACCTTTTGAAATCCTCTTTAGGACCGATCCCATAGCTTACAAACTCCGACTACTTTCAGAACTTAGCAGCATCCATCCGGTATTCCTTGTCTCCATTCTTAAGTAGTGCATATCCGATGAAAGCCTAGTAATCCCTTTGATGGGACCGAAACCAACGAAATTCTGAACCTCATGGAGGAACCAATCGAAATCATAGATCGAGAGATTAAACGTACGAAACAAAGCCGTATCCCAATAGCGAAGGTTTGCTGGAATGCCATGCGAGGACCCGAATTCACTTGAGAGCGTGAAAATCCGATGAAATAGAAGTATCCGTATTTCTTTCCGAATCCATGAGTTGTATCTTAATTTTGAATTTCGGGACGAAATTCCATCTAACGGGGGGATAATGTGACAACCCGAAATTATTTTCGTCACAATATTCCGTTTCTGTTAATGAAACCGTTAGTATTTTCGATTTTTCCGTTGACTTTTGGATTAGGTCATTAATTTAAGACTTTTATTATGACCTCGTAAGTATCCAAACCCGTTAGAAAAACATGAGAACGCCCCAAATTATTATTTGAAAAAATTTTAGTTTCGACCACGTCTGGTTACAACAATTAAATCGGGTACGACCAAAAGCCCCGTCTAACGTCAGTATCGGGTAGATTTCCACCGAGCCTCAAACTCAAACCATATATAAAGTAGAGTGAGCCTTATTTGAAGCTTGTTCACTCTCTCCCTACTCTCTCTCCTCAAATCCAAGTTCTTGATCAGAAAATCATCCAATTCAAGTTCCAAATCGGTAAGATAACTATCCTAGCTCATAGATTAACATCTTTAGCCTTCAAATTCGTGTTTAGATTATGAAATAGGACCATAAACATGTGTTTACAGCCCTGGAACAGCCTTAGGCCGCAAACACATATAAATGGGGTTTTTGAGCCTCAAAACCCTTCCAAACCACCTTTGGAGCTTAGATATGACTTAGGGGCTTACAAGACTGGACTTAGAACACCAAAAACTCATCATTTAAGGGGTAAACATGATTTTACGGCCCAAGCACATGCTTGGACCGTAAACACCCTTTCATAGGCCGTAAACACCTTTCAAGGTGTTAATATGCCCCTTAAACACCTCCTAAGCCTTGGAATAAAGTCTAGAAGCAACCAAAAATGTGTTAGGGACCTTAAACTTGATAAAAACCACTCCCTTAGGAGTTCACGGCCGTAAACCCCCCAAGGAAAGGTTCATGGGCCGTAAACTCCTATAACATGGTCAAATGGTGCCCTAACTTCATCCTATAGCTTATACTTTGGACTAGAAACTCTTGTAATTGACCTAGGACCACCAAAACACAATAAGAATGGATACATGAGAGTTCACGGCTGTAAAATCCTAGTTTACTGCCGTAAAATCCTCAAATGGTCCTTATGTTGTTCAAATTCCATTCCAATGCCTTAAAACCAAGCCTAGCATTACCTCACAAGAGTTGTAAGACCATTTAGCACCCAAGAACACCCCCACCATGAGTTTACGGCCGTAAACTCATGGGGAGTTGGTCATTAGGCCGAAAACTCCATTAGGAGTTTACTCTTGAAGATCAAACTCCCTATTCAAGCCATACACACCCTTAGATGCTACCCGGGTCACTCCAAACACTTGTAATGAAGTGTTTTCGCGTCTCGAAGTGTTTATTCATATTTGATTAGTGGTTAAGGGTCTTATTAGATACAAATGTGTATCTCTTCATATTACATAGGAACCTCGTGCGTTTTCAAGCCCCAAACTGAAGTTTAACATCCAAACCGACACATTCCTCGATTGGTGAGTTCATACCCCTACACCTTTTTCCGTGTTTTTCAATGTTTTCAGGGGGGAATACAAGCAAAAGTACAAAGAAATCTTGTACTCAAACTTATTATTTTAAATTGAAATGTTTCATATTTCGTATGCTTTTAACACTGAAATCCGTATTAACCAACCGTTTTAACTTGCAGAGTTAGTTTTCAAACCGTTTGTGAATTCCGTTATAAAATGTTATATTTTACATTTCATCAATGACTTCCACATTATTACTGTTAAAAGTATGAACCTTAGACCTTTAAAAACGACATTGGTAACACTCCCCCTAGATACGAGAGTGAAGGACTAATAACATTAAAAATTAGAATATTAGAACCGTCCTTGATAACACTCCCCCTAGATACGAGAGTGAAGGACATGATAGTACTCCCCCTAGATACGAGAGTAAAGGATTAATAAAACAGAAATTTGCATATTATTAATGTCAGTTTTAAATTCATTAATCTTAAGATTAGATACACGTCCTTTGTAACACTTCCCCTAGATTCGAGAGTGGAGGACTATCCCTGTAACCAGAATCTCCTGGAGGGAGAGCGTGCCATGAGTGTATAGATCTATACGAGATTGACTACCCCGCACCTGGCTGCTAGCTACAGCCGAATCGAAAGGTTCAAGGGTGACAAAAGTCATAAAAAGATAGTGGCCCCGTTCCGAGCCTTATCTAGTATGTAGTATGGTTATGGAACTCGCAATCAAGATTATGAAAACTTTTCTACTTACTTATTAGTTTTATATACGTGTTAAGACTAATGTACTTTTCAAGGATATCAGACTTTCAGGAAATTTCACACAAACACATTAAATATGGTAGATACTTTTACATTACATTCAGGACCGATAACCAACCACAAACTTTTAAGGAAAATAAGGGTTTTTCCTGGGATAACAGAACTCGTTTATAACTAGATCGTGTAGTAACCAGATAACAAACTGTTCTTAACCAAACTGTGTAACAAATGGATAAACAAACTTTACTTATAAGAAAATATGGGATTTTCTTGGATAACGACTTTTACAGAAAACCAAAGGAAACTTGTTCATTTTCAGAAACAAACCGCTTATGAACTCACCAGCTTTATGCTGATTTTCAAACTGCTTGTATTCTCAGGTCCACATTAGACAGGTACCATGCGACCTTTTGGGGAAGACGGAGCGTATAGAAGACTCGTCTTAACTTTTGTTCATATGATATATATGTATAACACTTGTAACACTTTGATTTCAAACAAATGTAATACTTCTATGTAATGTAATGGTTGTGTTTACTATGCTTACTATGTACATTGGTTGCGATACTTCATGACGTCCTCCGCCCCGGAACGTTTCCCCCATCGGTTTCGGGGTGTGATAGACTGGTATCAGAGCCCTTGTTTATAGTGAACTAGTATACCAAACCTTACATGGTATAAGACTATAAACACTAAGGGGCCGAAGTGCTCTGAAATAAAAGTATACTTTAAAATATAAATATTTTTCAAAAGTATACAAGTATACCTAACCGTCGGAATCTGTAACTTCGAGTAGAACAAAACATAAGTAAATGGGTGTTGTATGCTGCAGTTAAACCTAGGCAGTTATGTAGTCCTGTCTAGGGTCAATATAGCCTGATCAACTATATTCATTCGAGACACGTCCAACATGTGCTTGGGAGTGATTGTGGTGTTCAGCATGCCTAAAACTTACCCAATACCCAAACAACGAGCTGTCGTCGCAACGAAACGTGAAATACTATGGGAGTATTTCTAGAGCCAACTTCGTTATAGAAATCCTCATTCCAGTGTTGCTTCTCAATCATCCCTTTAGCGATAGTTTATCTGCTTTGATAACTCTTTCCTGCTTCATCGCTTAATAGAATTCGATATCTGTCATAATGAGATATCCCTTGTATCATATCTCTTGATTCAATTCAGAGGACTTACCATCCTCTCTTTCCTGATCTTTTTAGATCAAGATGCCTCCAAGAAAGAGACCTAGCTCAAAGAACAACAACCCTCCGCCACCATCTCCTCCCCAATTTGATCCCATAATATTCCAGGCAGCTGTTACTGCCGCAGTGGCAGCCGCCATGTCTCAAATGAACCCTGGTGGCCCCGGTGGTCCAAGAGGTGGTACCCAATCTCAAAACCAGGACGGTGGCCAGGGACACCGGAAGGAGTGTTCCTATAAGGACTTTATGAATGCGAAACCCACATCTTTCGATAGCACTGGAGGTGTCATTGCCCTAACCCGATGGTTCGAGAGAATTGAATCTATTTTCGAAATATGTGCCTGCTCTGAATCGGATAAGGTGAAGTTCGCCGCCTGCACGTTCACCGATAAAGCCCTGACTTGGTGGAATGGCCGAGTCAAATCCTTAACCCTACCTATAGCCAATGATATGGGTTGGGATGTCATGAAGGAACTTCTGCTTGCGGAGTACTACCCTCAGGGCGAAATGCAGAAGCTGGAGCATGAACTCTGGAACCTGAAGATGAAAGGTTCTGATATCGCCGCTTACACTTCCAGATTCGATGACTTGGCGCTACTCTGTCCGGGAATGGTTACCCCGGAGAGTAAAAAGATTGAGAGATTTATCTGGGGGTTGACCCAGCCAACCAAGGGTAATGTCTTGGCTGCAAAGCCAGACACCTACGACAGCGCCAAATGCCTAGCGCAAACCCTGATCGACCATACCGATGACCTAGAGGAAGCAGCCACCACTCCTGAGCTGACAGAGAGGAGTGGTGTGAAAAGAAAATTTTGGAAGAAGAAGAAAAGTCAGCCTTCTCAGGAGACCTCGAAGAAGCAGCAAACGGTGGCAGTCCGCGCTGCTACTGCCCCTGCTGCTGTCTCTGCCATCGGATCCACAACTCAAACTCCTACCAGTAGGTATGTTGGTACCCTTCCTATGTGCAACAAGTGAAACTATCATCACCTCACTTCCACTCCATGTCGAGAGGTGTTTTGTAACAACTGTGGCAAAAAGGGTCACACTGCGAAAAATTGCAAGACACCAACCCAATCAACCAATCAAGCTTCCGAAACGGGTATCAGTCAGGCCTGCTACGGTTGCGGCGAAGTCGGGCATTTCAAGCGAAACTGCCCCAAGACAGCAACAACTGGCAACACTGGAAGAGTCCTAGCTATAGAACAAGATGAGACAGCCGCCGATCCCACCGTTGCCACATGTATATTCCTCCTCGACAGCCCTTATATTTGCAATCCTTTTTTATTATATTGTTGAAAGAGAATCTGTTATCTATTCATTCAAACATCATCTTAATCTTAGTCCTCCATTAGTAACCGAAATGTCTACCGTCGAGATGACTAACAACGAGAAAGAGGACGCTAGCGATATATTCGTAGGTTGTATCCGTACCCTCGGTGATCATTCTTTCCCATCGATCTTATACCGTTTTTTCAATAAAGAACTTTGATGTTATCATTGGCATGGATTGGTTAAGTCCCAATCATGTAGATATCCTAGTTACAAGAAATCTATCCATCTCAACCTTTCCCCTGGTCAAACCCTCATAATCTACGACGATAAACTTAATTCCAACCTTTGCCTCATTTCGTGCCTCAAAGCCCAAAAGCTTCTGCGAAAGGAGTACCATGCATTCCTAGCCCATGTGGTAAACGAGAAACAGGAAGTTAAAGACCTCGATAGCATCCCCGAAGTCTGCAATTTTCCCAATGCCTTTCGACCTAATCCCTAGAGCTACCCCCCCCCCCCCCGGTAGCCAAGTCCCCATATCACTTAGCTCAGACAGAAATGCAGGAGTTATCCAGTCAGCTTAATGAGCTACTCCGCAAAGGGTTCATCAGACCGAGTTCCTCACCTTGAGGAGCCCCGGTATTGTTTGTTCCTTTCGAATGTGTATCGACTACCATGTGTTGAACAAATTGACCATCAAGAACTGATATCCTCTTCCTCGAATAGACGACCTTTTCGATCAACTTCAGGGAGCCAAATACTTCACGAAGATAGACCTCAGGTCAGAGTACCATTAGATACGAGCTCACGAGAATGATGTTTCCAAGACGGCATTTAGGACTCGATATGATCACTACGAGATCGTAGTGATGCACTTCGGTCTAACCATTTTCCCTGTTCATGTGTTAAGCGAGGAAGGCATACACGTGGACCCATCCAAGATCCAAGCGATAGAGAATTAGTCGGCACCGAAGACACCCACAAAAATCTGTCAATTCTTGGGTCTCGTCAACTACTATCGTAGATTCACTCAAAACTTTTCCAAGATCGCCAAAGCCCTAACCACTCCGACACAGAAAGGTGTACTCTTTTGTTGGAGATCGTGTCCTGTTGAAAGTTTTACCCCGAAAAGACATGATACGCTTTGGATAGCACGTAGAACTTGACCCGAGGAATGTAGGACCTTTTGAAATCCTCGTTAGGATCGATCCCATAGCTTACAAACTCCGACTACTTTCAGAACTTAGCAGCATCCATCCGGTATTCCCTGTCTCCATTCTTAAGTAGTGCATATCCGATGAAAGCCTAGTAATCCCTTTGATGGGACCGAAACCAACGAAAGTCTGAACCTCATGGAGGAACCAATCGAAATCATAGATCGAGAGATTAAACGTACGAAACAAAGCCGTATCCCAATAGCGAAGGTTTGTTGTAATGCCATGCGAGGACCCGAATTCACTTGAGAGCGTGAAAATCCGATGAAATAGAAGTATCCGTATTTCTTTCCGAATCCATGAGTTGTATCTTAATTTTGAATTTCGGGACGAAATTCCATCTAACGGGGGGACAATGTGACAACCCGAAATTATTTTCGTCACAATATTCCGTTTCTGTTAATAAAACCGTTAGTATTTTCGATTTTTCCGTTGACTTTTGGATTAGGTCATTAATTTAAGACTTTTATTATGACCTCGTAAGTATCCAAACCCGTTAGAAAAACATGAGAATGCCCCAAATTATTATTTGAAAAAATTTTAGTTTCGACCACGTCTGGTTACAACAATTAAATCGGGTACGACCAAAAGCCCCGTCTAACGTCAGTATCGGATAGATTTCCACCGAGCCTCAAACTCAAACCATATATAAAGTAGAGTGAGCCTTATTTGAAGCTTGTTCACTCTCTCCCTACTCTCTCTCCTCAAATCCAAGTTCTTGATCAGAAAATCATCCAATTCAAGTTCCAAATCGGTAAGATAACTATCCTAGCTCATAGATTAACATCTTTAGCCTTCAAATTCGTGTTTAGATTATGAAATAGGACCATAAACATGTGTTTACAGCCCTGGAACAGCCTTAGGCCGCAAACACATATAAATGGGGTTTTTGAGCCTCAAAACCCTTCCAAACCACCTTTGGAGCTTAGATATGACTTAGGGGCTTACAAGACTGGACTTAGAACACCAAAAACTCATCATTTAAGGGGTAAACATGATTTTACGGCCCAAGCACATGCTTGGACCGTAAACACCCTTTCATAGGCCGTAAACACCTTTTAAGGTGTTAAGATGCCCCTTAAACACCTCCTAAGCCTTGGAATAAAGTCTAGAAGCAACCAAAAATGTGTTAGGGACCTTAAACTTGATAAAAACTACTCCCTTAGGAGTTCACGGCCATAAACCCCCCAAGGAAAGGTTCATGGGCCGTAAACTCCTATAACATGGTCAAATGGTGCCCTAACTTCATCCTATAGCTTATACTTTGGACTAGAAACTTTTGTAATTGACCTAGGACCACCAAAACACAATAAGAATGGATACATGAGAGTTTACGGCTGTAAAAGCCTAGTTTATTGCCGTAAAATCCTCAAATGGTCCTTATGTTGTTCAAATTCCATTCCAATGCCTTAAAACCAAGCCTAGCATTACCTCACAAGAGTTGTAAGACCATTTAGCACCCAAGAACACCCCCACCATGAGTTTACGGCCGTAAACTCATGGGGAGTTGGTCATTAGGCCGAAAACTCCATTAGGAGTTTACTCTTGAAGAGCAAACTCCCTATTCAAGCCATACACACCCTTAGATGCTACCCGGGTCACTCCAAACACTTGTAATGAAGTGTTTTCGCGTCTCGAAGTGTTTATTCATATTTGATTAGTGGTTTAGGGTCTAATTAGATACAAATGTGTATCTTTTCATATTACATAGGAACCTCGTGCGTTTTCAAGCCCCAAACTGAAGTTTAACATCCAAACCGACACATTCCTCGATTGGTGAGTTCATACCCCTACACCTTTTTCCGTGTTTTTCAATGTTTTCAGGGGGGAATACAAGCAAAAGTACAAAGAAATCTTGTACTCAAACTTATTATTTTAAATTGAAATGTTTCATATTTCGTATGCTTTTAACACTGAAATCCGTATTAACCAACCGTTTTAACTTGCAGAGTTAGTTTTCAAACCGTTTGTGAATTCCGTTATAAAATGTTATATTTTACATTTCATCAATGACTTCCACATTATTACTGTTAAAAGTATGAACCTTAGACCTTTAAAAACGACATTGGTAACACTCCCCCTAGATACGAGAGTGAAGGACTAATAACATTAAAAATTAGAATATTAGAACCGTCCTTGATAACACTCCCCCTAGATACGAGAGTGAAGGACATGATAGTACTCCCCCTAGATACGAGAGTAAAGGATTAATAAAACAGAAATTTGCATATTATTAATGTCAGTTTTAAATTCATTAATCTTAAGATTAGATACACGTCCTTTGTAACACTTCCCCTAGATTCGAGAGTGGAGGATTATCCCTGTAACCAGAATCTCCTGGAGGGAGAGCGTGCCATGAGTGTATAGATCTATACGAGATTGACTACCCCGCACCTGGCTTCTGGCTACAGTCGAACCGAAAGGTTCAAGGGTGACAAAAGTCATAAAAAGATAGTGGCCCCATTCCGAGCCTTATCTAGTATGTAGTATGGTTATGGAACTCGCAATCAAGATTATGAAAACTTTTCTACTTACTTATTAGTTTTATATACGTGTTAAGACTAATATACTTTTCAAGGATATCAGACTTTTAGGAAATTTCACACAAACACATTAAATATGGTAGATACTTTTACATTACATTCAGGACCGATAACCAACCACAAACTTTTAAGGAAAATAAGGGTTTTTCCTGGGATAACAGAACTCGTTTATGACTAGATCGTGTAGTAACCAGATAACAAACTGTTCTTAACCAAACTGTGTAACAAATGGATAAACAAACTTTACTTATAAGAAAATATGGGATTTTCTTGGATAACGACTTTTACAGAAAACCAAAGGAAACTTGTTCATTTTCAGAAACAATCCGCTTATGAACTCACCAGCTTTATGCTGATTTTCAAACTGCTTGTATTCTCAGGTCCACGTTAGACAAGTACCCTGCGACCTTTTGGGGAAGACGGAGCGTATAGAAGACTCGTCTTAACTTTTGTTCATATGATATATATGTATAACACTTGTAACACTTTGATTTCAAACAAATGTAATACTTCTATGTAATGTAATGGTTGTGTTTACTATGCTTACTATGTACATTGGTTGCGATACTTCATGACGTCCTCCGCCCCGGAACGTTTCCGCCATCGGTTTCGGGGTGTGATAGATTGGTATTAGAGCCCTTGTTTATAGTGAACTAGTATACCAAACCTTACATGGTATAAGACTATAAACACTAAGGGGCCGAAGTGCTCTGAACTAAAAGTATACTTTAAAATATAAATATTTTTCAAAAGTATACAAGTATACCTAACCGTCAGAATCCGTAACTTCGAGTAGAACAAAACATAAGTAAATGGGTGTTGTATGCTGCAGTTAAACCTGGGCAGTTATGTAGTCGTGTCTAGGGTCAATATAGCCTGATCAACTATATTCATTCGAGACACGTCCAACATGTGCTTGGGAGTGATTGTGGTGTTCAGCATGCCTAAAACTTACCCAATACCCAAACAACGAGCTGTCGTCGCAACGAAACGTGAAATACTATGGGAGTATTTCTAGAGCCAACTTTGTTATAGAAATCCTCATTCCAGTGTTGCTTCTCAATCATTCCTTTAGCGATAGTTTATCTGCTTTGATAACTCTTTCCTGCTTCATCGCTTAATAGAATTCGATATCTGTCATAATGAGATATCCCTTGTATCATATCTCTTGATTCAATTCAGAGGACTTACCATCCTCTCTTTCTTGATCTTTTTAGATCAAGATGCCTCCAAGAAAGAGACCTAGCTCAAAGAACAACAACCCTCCGCCACCATCTCCTCCCCAATTTGATCCCATAATATTCCAGGCAGCTGTTACTGCCGCAGTGGCAGCCGCCATGTCTCAAATGAACCCTGGTGGCCCCGATGGTCCAGGAGGTGGTACCCAATCTCAAAACCAGGACGGTGGCCAGGGACACCGGAAGGAGTGTTCCTATAAGGACTTTATGAATGCGAAACCCACATCTTTCGATAGCACTGGAGGTGTCATTGCCCTAACCCGATGGTTCGAGAAAATTGAATCTATTTTCGAAATATGTGCCTGCTCTGAATCGGATAAGGTGAAGTTCGCCGCCTGCACGTTCACCGATAAAGCCCTGACTTGGTGGAATGGCCGAGTCAAATCCTTAACCCTACCTATAGCCAATGATATGGGTTGGGATGTCATGAAGGAACTTCTGCTTGCGGAGTACTACCCTCAGGGCGAAATGCAGAAGCTGGAGCATGAACTCTAGAACCTGAAGATGAAAGGTTCTGATATCGCCGCTTACACTTCCAGATTCGATGACTTGGCGCTACTCTGTCCGGGAATGGTTACCCCGGAGAGTAAAAAGATTGAGAGATTTATCTGGGGGTTGACCCAGCCAACCAAGGGTAATGTGTTGGCTGCAAAGCCAGACACCTACGACAGCGCCAAATGCCTAGCGCAAACCCTGATCGACCATACCGATGACCTAGAGGAAGCAGCCACCACTCCTGAGCTGACAGAGAGGAGTGGTGTGAAAAGAAAATTTTGGAAGAAGAAGAAAATTCAGCCTTCTCAGGAGACCTCAAAGAAGTAGCAAACGGTGGCAGTCCGCGCTGCTACTGCCCCTGCTGCTGTCTCTGCCATCGGATCCACAACTCAAACTCCTACCAGTAGGTATGTTGGTACCCTTCCTATGTGCAACAAGTGAAACTATCATCACCTCACTTCCAATCCATGTCGAGAGGTGTTTTGTAACAACTGTGGCAAAAAGGGTCACACTGCGAAAAATTGCAAGACACCAACCCAATCAACCAATCAAGCTTCCGAAACGGGTATCAGTCAGGCCTGCTACGGTTGCGGCGAAGTCGGGCATTTCAAGCGAAACTGCCCCAAGACAGCAACAACTGGCAACACTGGAAGAGTCCTAGCTATAGAACAAGATGAGACAGCCGCCGATCCCACCGTTGCCACATGTATATTCCTCCTCGACAGCCCTTATATTTGCAATCCTTTTTTATTATATTGTTGAAAGAGAATCTGTTATCTATTCATTCAAACATCATCTTAATCTTAGTCCTCCATTAGTAACCGAAATGTCTACCGTCGAGATGACTAACAACGAGAAAGAGGACGCTAGCGATATATTCGTAGGTTGTATCCGTACCCTCGGTGATCATTCTTTCCCATCGATCTTATACCGGTTTTTCAATAAAGAACTTTGATGTTATCATTGGCATGGATTGGTTAAGTCCCAATCATGTAGATATCCTAGTTACAAGAAATCTATCCATCTCAACCTTTCCCCTGGTCAAACCCTCATAATCTACGATGATAAACTTAATTCCAACCTTTGCCTCATTTCGTACCTCAAAGCCCAAAAGCTTCTGCGAAAGGAGTACCATGCATTCCTAGCCCATGTGGTAAACGAGAAACAGGAAGTTAAAGACCTCGATAGCATCCCCGAAGTCTGCAATTTTCCCAATGCCTTTCGACCTAATCCCTAGAGCTACCCCCCCCCCCTGGTAGCCAAGTCCCCATATCACTTAGCTCAGACAGAAATGCAGGAGTTATCCAGTCAGCTTAATGAGCTACTCCGCAAAGGGTTCATCAGACCGAGTTCCTCACCTTGAGGAGCCCCGATATTGTTTGTTCCTTTCGAATGTGTATCGACTACCATGTGTTGAACAAATTGACCATCAAGAACTGATATCCTCTTCCTCGAATAGACGACCTTTTCGATCAACTTCAGGGAGCCAAATACTTCACGAAGATAGACCTCAGGTCAGAGTACCATTAGATACGAGCTCACGAGAATGATGTTTCCAAGACGACATTTAGGACTCGATATGATCACTATGAGATCGTAGTGATGCCCTTCGGTCTAACCATTTTCCCTGTTCATGTGTTAAGCGAGGAAGGCATACACGTGGACCCATCCAAGATCCAAGCGATAGAGAATTAGTCGGCACCGAAGACACCCACAAAAATCTGTCAATTCTTGGGTCTCGTCGACTACTATCGTAGATTCACTCAAAACTTTTCCAAGATCGCCAAAGCCCTAACCACTCCGACACAGAAAGGTGTACTCTTTTGTTGGAGATCGTGTCCTGTTGAAAGTTTTACCCCGAAAAGACATGATACGCTTTGGATAGCACGTAGAACTTGACCCGAGGAATGTAGGACCTTTTGAAATCCTCGTTAGGATTGATCCCATAGCTTACAAACTCCGACTACTTTCAGAACTTAGCAGCATCCATCCGGTATTCCCTGTCTCCATTCATAAGTAGTGCATATCCGATGAAAGCCTAGTAATCCCTTTGATGGGACCGAAACCAACGAAAGTCTGAACCTCATGGAGGAACCAATCGAAATCACAGATCGAGAGATTAAACGTACGAAACAAAGCCGTATCCCAATAGCGAAGGTTTGCTGGAATGCCATGCGAGGACCCGAATTCACTTGAGAGCGTGAAAATCCGATGAAATAGAAGTATCCGTATTTCTTTCCGAATCCATGAGTTGTATCTTAATTTTGAATTTCGGGACGAAATTCCATCTAACGAGGGGATAATGTGACAACCCGAAATTATTTTCGTCACAATATTCCGTTTCTGTTAATAAAACCGTTAGTATTTTCGATTTTTCCGTTGACTTTTGGATTAGGTCATTAATTTAAGACTTTTATTATGACCTCGTAAGTATCCAAACCCGTTAGAAAAACATGAGAACGCCCCAAATTATTATTTGAAAAAATTTTAGTTTCGACCACGTCTGGTTACAACAATTAAATCGGGTACGACCAAAAGCCCCGTCTAACGTCAGTATCGGATAGATTTCCACCGAGCCTCAAACTCAAACCATATATAAAGTAGAGTGAGCCTTATTTGAAGCTTGTTCACTCTCTCCCTACTCTCTCTCCTCAAATCCAAGTTCTTGATCAGAAAATCATCCAATTCAAGTTCCAAATCGGTAAGATAACTATCCTAGCTCATAGATTAACATCTTTAGCCTTCAAATTCGTGTTTAGATTATGAAATAGGACCATAAACATGTGTTTACAGCCCTGGAACAGCCTTAGGCCGCAAACACATATAATTGGGGTTTTTGAGCCTCAAAACCCTTCCAAACCACCTTTGGAGCTTAGATATGACTTAGGGGCTTACAAGACTGGACTTAGAACACCAAAAACTCATCATTTAAGGGGTAAACATGATTTTACGGCCCAAGCACATGCTTGGACCGTAAACACCCTTTCATAGGCCGTAAACACCTTTTAAGGTGTTAAGATGCCCCTTAAACACCTCCTAAGCCTTGGAATAAAGTCTAGAAGCAACCAAAAATGTGTTAGGGACCTTAAACTTGATAAAAACTACTCCCTTAGGGATTCACGGCCGTAAACCCCCCAAGGAAAGGTTCATGGGCCGTAAACTCCTATAACATGGTCAAATGGTGCCCTAACTTCATCCTATAGCTTATACTTTGGACTAGAAACTCTTGTAATTGACCTAGGACCACCAAAACACAATAAGAATGGATACATGAGAGTTCACGGCTGTAAAATCCTAGTTTACTGCCGTAAAATCCTCAAATGGTCCTTATGTTGTTCAAATTCCATTCCAATGCCTTAAAACCAAGCCTAGCATTACCTCACAAGAGTTGTAAGACCATTTAGCACCCAAGAACACCCCCACCATGAGTTTACGGCCGTAAACTCATGGGGAGTTGGTCATTAGGCCGAAAACTCCATTAGGAGTTTACTCTTGAAGATCAAACTCCCTATTCAAGCCATACACACCCTTAGATGCTACCCGGGTCACTCCAAACACTTGTAATGAAGTGTTTTCGCGTCTCGAAGTGTTTATTCAGATTTGATTAGTGGTTCAGGGTCTAATTAGATACAAATGTGTATCTCTTCATATTACATAGGAACCTCGTGCGTTTTCAAGCCCCAAACTGAAGTTTAACATCCAAACCGACACATTCCTCGATTGGTGAGTTCATACCCCTACACCTTTTTCCGTGTTTTTCAATGTTTTCAGGGGGGAATACAAGCAAAAGTACAAAGAAATCTTGTACTCAAACTTATTATTTTAAATTGAAATGTTTCATATTTCGTATGCTTTTAACACTGAAATCCGTATTAACCAAGCGTTTTAACTTGCAGAGTTAGTTTTCAAACCGTTTGTGAATTCCGTTATAAAATGTTATATTTTACATTTCATCAATGACTTCCACATTATTACTGTTAAAAGTATGAACCTTAGACCTTTAAAAACGACATTGGTAACACTCCCCCTAGATACGAGAGTGAAGGACTAATAACATTAAAAATTAGAATATTAGAACCGTCCTTGATAACACTCCCGCTAGATACGAGAGTGAAGGACATGATAGTACTCCCCCTAGATACGAGAGTAAAGGATTAATAAAACAGAAATTTGCATATTATTAATGTCAGTTTTAAATTCATTAATCTTAAGATTAGATACACGTCCTTTGTAACACTTCCCCTAGATTCGAGAGTGGAGGATTATCCCTGTAACCAGAATCTCCTGGAGGGAGAGCGTGCCATGAGTGTATAGATCTATACGAGATTGACTACCCCGCACCTGGCTGCTAGCTACAGCCGAATCGAAAGGTTCAAGGGTGACAAAAGTCATAAAAAGATAGTGGCCCCGTTCCGAGCCTTATCTAGTATGTAGTATGGTTATGGAACTCGCAATCAAGATTATGAAAACTTTTCTACTTACTTATTAGTTTTATATACGTGTTAAGACTAATATACTTTTCAAGGATATCAGACTTTCAGGAAATTTCACACAAACACATTAAATATGGTAGATACTTTTACATTACATTCAGGACCGATAACCAACCACAAACTTTTAAGGAAAATAAGGGTTTTTCCTGGGATAACAGAACTCGTTTATAACTAGATCATGTAGTAACCAGATAACAAACTGTTCTTAACCAAACTGTGTAACAAATGGATAAACAAACTTTACTTATAAGAAAATATGGGATTTTCTTGGATAACGACTTTTACAGAAAACCAAAGGAAACTTGTTCATTTTCAGAAACAATCCGCTTATGAACTCACCAGCTTTATGCTGATTTTCAAACTGCTTGTATTCTCAGGTCCACATTAGACAGGTACCCTGCGACCTTTTGGGGAAGACGGAGCGTATAGAAGACTCGTCTTAACTTTTGTTCATATGATATATATGTATAACACTTGTAACACTTTGATTTCAAACAAATGTAATACTTCTATGTAATGTAATGGTTGTGTTTACTATGCTTACTATGTACATTGGTTGCGATACTTCATGACGTCCTCCGCCCCGGAACGTTTCCGCCATCGGTTTCGGGGTGTAACAGGCTTCCTCTTGGAACACTTCTCACTTCAGAGTTAGCTTAACTTCGTATTACTAGAGGATCACTTTTCATGTATCAACAATCTTCCCCTAAGTGATTTTAGCAATCATTTGATTCATCACTTAGCTTCATCAAACACAAATAGATAAGCACTTTGGAGCCAGATTCGGACCTTAATGTACCATCTGAGATGCTCAATAAATTTATTTTTGACATGTTCGGAATAATCACTCTTGGCCGCATTTGAAATGAACTTTTGAAGAATCTTGGTTAGAACAAGATGTTTGTCAAGCAATCTGAATATTTCCTTTTGATTGGTCTTCTTTTTGAGATAGACATAACCAAGTTGTGGTTCTTCTATGGGTCCTTCAGCTAAGATATGAGCTTCAGGAAGTTCGGTAGTGATTTTGGCTAAGAGGTTTTCTGTTCCAAAATAATGAGCAAACTTTACATCTGATCGATAGAATTCAGCAATGTGGTCCTTCAAGAAGCATATAGCTGAGTTGTAGGCTCTAATGACTGAATCATGTGATTGACGATCTTAGAGGTGAGCATCAATGACAAGAATGTCATTTTGGATTTATCGAAGGAAAGTCAGCATCCGAGATTATGATGGTAGATTTTTTATTTCGAGAAATGAAGTATCGGTGCAAAAGATATTTCAAATCGAACTTACTTTGAACCTTATTACCATATCTAATGATCTTGGTAATCCTTTCCGAGACCACACTTCCTTTTAGGGTCATGCATTGGTGGAATAAAAAGTTCTTAATCTCTCACGCTCGGTTCAGATGATTGTTTGAGGATCATCGATTGGATGTAGAGGTGCAAACTTGATATAGTAGTGTCCATGAGAAGAGATTGGCAAGTCGAGTTGATAAACATCTTCGGTTGGAAGATCAAAATACATAAAGGGCACAAAATATATATCATGAATGATTCTGTCTCGAAAGAGAGGAAAAATGCCTAACATTAGATTTGGGTTATCTTTGAGAGTTTGAATCTGAATAATTTCTTCCAATGCTTTATCAATTTGTTCCTGGGACCAGCCCTCAGACTTTTTAAACGACTTCACTGGGCTGTCTGAACATGTAGCAATCTTTTTGCCTTTGTCTTGGGGATTTTCACTTTTGTCAGAAGTGGAGGAGATGATTTGATGACCAAATTCAATGATAAATAGTTCGGACGGAGGAGGAATTAGAGGCTATTCAGGTATCTCGTCAGGTTTCCTGGTGGGAGAACCTTCATTGATTTGAACAATCCTCAAATCTAGAATTGGAGGAAGCATCGACTGAGTAGCTTGAAAGGAGTCAATTGTTAGCTTGGTTTTTACTTTAGCCATGTCTCAGCTCCTTTGAAAAGTTTTATATACAGATGATGGCCAAGAAACTAAGGACTATTTCATCTTTTCTACTTCTGAAAGGACTTTTATGGGAGGTTCCTTGATGGCTTGAATTCCTAAAATCAAATTTTCAACCAAATATTTATTGTCATCATCTATTTCAAGATCTTCAAGAGTTTCTACTTCCGGGACTTCATCATCGGTTGATTTATCATGAAGCGTATAATCCGAGATAGGTTTCCATTACACATGCTTTTGTTCTTGTTATCCCCATCTTGCATAGGAAGGCCCAACTTCCAATGCAAGAATTTAATCTGAGATAGGAAGGCCCAACTTTCTGAAAGTTGATGTTGATTTTCTTTGAAAGCAAATCATATGCGTTGGTATTAGGACCTTGAGCTTTGAGATGATCGAAGGTTTCATCAAGGATGTGAAGCATTTCATCGAACTTGTAGTTTATAATATCCAGGTGATGTTGAGTTGCATGAATGACCTTGATGAGAACTTCCTGCATAACCATGTTCATTTCATCTTCGTGATGAATTTCTTTCTCCAACCTCTGAATTTGTTTTTCATGTCGGACATGAGTTTGCTTGATCGGAGTGTTGGTGGCAGAAAGAATATCATCATGAACTTTAAGCGATGTGGTGACAGTGGATATGTGATAATCCATGTTTTCCTTGTAGCGTGCTTCGACATCTTCAAGAGTACAACTGAGACAAAGCGAAATAAGCGAATCCAACTGATTGGCTCGGTCAAGTTCCAAGGGAGAGGTAGCTTGGATCTCGAAAAAAGACTTGAGGATGAGCTCGAGCTTGGAGTCATGACCTGCCACTTTATGATGAGTTTCATATCAAGGCCTACTACTTTCTAATCAAGTGCATCGACTTTAGTGTTGGCTGAGGCAATGTTATCTCGGAGTTCCTACAGGACAAAAGGATCTGCAACGTTATCATCGAAGGATCCTATGTCTGAGGTGGAACTTTTGGATTTCTTATCATCTTCATTTTCGTCATCATTTGGCTCTGTAGGCTTGGAATCATCAACTGGAGTATCTTGAGATCATCTCCATATGCCACATTAGAGAAAAATAAATTTCCATTGGTCAAGACGTCATAACCTCGAATTTGAGAATTCGAATTGTTGCCATAAGTAACATAACCAGCATTAGGAGCGAGTTTCAGATCATGTAAAAATCTTTCTGTTCAGTCATGTGCATGAAACAAGCACTATCAATATACCATATTTTATCTTGTTCTGAAGCACAAAAAGCCTACTAAATCAGTGATTTTTGGAGTTTTTAGGCTCCGAGTTAGATTTATGGACTTTGGAATGGGCTTTGGACTTGGTTTGTGATTTCTGAGCAGTTGGTATCTTGGACGGCTTTTTCCGAGAATCTTTTGGAAAGATGCAGAATGTCAAGGTCTTTTCATTTATCCAAAAGTCATACTCAACCATTGGTTGTTTGGGCACTGCTTTCCTCGAAGGGACAGTTTTCCAAGATGTTGCTGGAAGAATTGTTTTCATAGGTGTTTCAGTTGTGTTTTCAGACTTTTTCACTTTCCATTCAAACTTTTGTTACAAACCTCTAGAAATTTTCTTTTAATTTAAAATCTTAAATATTAAATACCTTGATTTAATAATTATCCAAAATTAAACAATTAATTTAAATTATTAAATCTCATAGGATTATCTAATTAAACAATTTAAAAGATAATACTACCCAAAACCCTAGATTTTCGAAATCTAACACTGGGGGAGGCATTTTTCGAAAATTATAGGGTTAGCAAACCCTAGAAATCGTAAAAATGGAGGCCAAAGGAACAAGTTCAAAAATCCTAATCAATTTTCGAAACTAGGTTTTAGAAACCCTAGTTTCGAAAAATCCAAGCCCTAGGGTTTAATTGCCATAAACCCTAATTTGTCAAGTTCAATCTATTGTATCAAATTTAATTAAAAACAAAACCAAAAGCTCTCATACCACTGGTGGGTTTTATATAAACAATCATATGTGTGCATTCAACCCTAGATTGGATCTATGTTTTCACTATTAGACATACAAGCATTAAACACAAAATAGAAAACCATAATATGCATCTAATATTTTGAAATCTACAAAGATTAGATCACATACCTTTGTTGCTATATAGTAATAACAACCAATTCTTGAAGATCCTTTGCCCTTGAGAACAAGTACCACAAGTGTAGTACCTCTAATGGCTCACAAACACACTAGGGAAAGAGGATGAATATAAGAGAGAGGAGGGAGTATTGGCTTGCTCAAAAATTCGGCTCTTCTAGGGTTTCTCAAGGGGTGGCCGAATTCAAGAGCCAAGGGGCTCTATGTATACTTGAGGCTAGCTAGGGTTTTGAGGCAGAAACTCTAATCTCTTAACTTAAGGCCTAAGCAAGTCCATGGACCCCTTCCTTAGGGCTTGGACGAAAATATCTAGATCCTTCTAGGGATTTTCGGCCCTCCCTAATAAGGGTGATCCAATGGCCTAAAACCTCAACTATCAAATACTTACAAAACAGGCCCTGCACTTTCAATCCGTTCCTTTAATCCAATTAATTCCATATTAATTTCTGATTAAATACTTACTAACAATATGATTTCTAATTAATATATTATTCTTATAATATATTAATAAATCATATTTATGCACCAATTTATTATTCTAAATAATAAAATCAAAATCAACCTCTCTCTCTCTCTCTCTCTCTCTTTCTCTCTTTCTCTCTCTCTCTCTCTCTCTCTCTCTCCAATAGTCATTATGTCTAGTTGTCAGTGTAAAGGCAACCCAAAATGATCATGATACTATCAAATCAAGTACATACCAATTATAGTTATGGGCTTAGACACCTAATCCAACATTAAATGTCTGATGTCTCTTGATGGAAGTGTATTTATATAGAGAGGAGTTGAATGCTCCATGGTGGGAAGTTGCAGGGGGTGATGGAGGCGATGATCGTGGGTGGTTCATCTGGGAGGTTGAAGTAGATTTGTGATATGCAACCGACTACAATAGGGAAGGAGAACATGGGAAAGAGGGGAAGAAGACAAAGATGGACGTGGAAGTTCAGAAGGAGAGTCTCCACTAAGTCATGTATATGGCGGATTCAGTTGATGTTTAAGCACCAAAAATACATTGATGTGAACCGGCAGAAGTTACCAAAAGCAGGAGATTAAAGAGAAGAGATCTAAGCAGTAGGGAAGTTATATAACCGTGGAAGAGGTTAAAGACAAAGTCGTGGGGTATTATGGAGTTTAGAGGAAACTGCAAGAAAACTGTAAATATGGAATTTATATTGAGCAGATGATTGTGACCTCGTCAATAGTATTAATAATATCGTGTCAATTCATGTTAAATTTTGAATATGAACAAGACTCGGCACAACATCTTGTTTGTTACACTTGACAAGAACACAAATTTAAAATTTAATTAGTTTCAATTTTGTTTCGTGTTGTACATTTTTATCGTGTTGTTTAGATTGTCGCCCCCTAGCTTTAGACACAAGTTTTAATTTAAAATTTTGGTAAAATTATTTTTGAAATAACTTTATGTCGGAAATTTAGATCCCGAAAATCTACTCTAATAAATAAAGATCTTTTTTTATCACATGTCACACTCTCATTCAATTTGCCAAATGTCATTTTGTGGTTATTTTGAATTTTTTTCCACATGTCATTTTATGGGTTTTCTTATATTATTAAATTTCATATAATATTTAACTATGTGTAAACCTGTGTATTACACTGGTTGACTAAAAAATATATTAAAATGAAAATAATAAGTTTTTTTAAAAAAAAATAAAATTTTGAAATAAGAAACATACTAATTGCAATTTAGTATAATATTTATTACATTTAATAATTTACATATATAACTATAAGTATTACGTGGCTTTTTAATTTTAAAAATTTTTAAAAACCATAAATTGACATGTGCATATTATTTATTTAAAAAATATCACAAAATGACAAGTGTCAAAACTCATTAGAAATAACATATGGCAAAATTATCTTCATTTATTATAGAAGATTGTAATAATTACAATAAATATACTAATAGATGAATATCAATTTCATTAATGGACTCACCTTTTAATTTCAAAATTCTCAAATTAAAGGTCATTAGTTTCTTTTGTTTATTTGTTTAAATTTAAAAGATAATAAAAGCATTTCAATTTTAATAATTCATTATTTTTCTTATTTTCTTATAAATTCAAAGTTTTCAAATACGTAGACTTTATATTAACTTTTTTTAATTAACACATGTAATACATGAGTCTCACAACTAGTTATAAATCTATTCTTATTTTCAAACATTTTTAAATTATAAAAGTCAAATAAGAAAATCAAATATTCCAAGCATACTTATATCAAAAATCAATGATTGTTAGAATATAAAAGTCAAATAAGAAAATCAAAATATTCAAATCATACTTATATCAAAAATCAACTAAGGGATATTTTCACTTAAAATTTTAATTCATCCATATAAATTATATGTTTTACCGAGTTATACAATAGCTATAAATATAATGTACTTTATGTAAATGGATCAACTTCTTAAGTGGAAATATCATTTCATTTTACATTTTTGGCAAAAACATGGTCATAATCGTGTGTATCCGTGCCAGACACGAATTTAATATGATACAAATACACAAAAATAAAATTTATCTTCTTTTTCAATATGTATTTTTGTAGTCTTCACATGTTAGACACAAATTTGATACAACCCGATTACACAGAAAAATAAACTTTATTTTCTCGTTCAAGATGTATTCGTTTTGTGTCGTTTCATACACGAATTCGTATATTTGTTTCACGAATTGTTAGGTCTAATTATATTATAGACACCGCCATATTTTTTTGGGTCATGACATTAATACCTTTAATAATATTATAATATTAGAAGCACACTATACTCTTCAAAAAATACTTTGTATTTTCTTTTTATATATTAATTTATTTATCATGAAAAACATCTACTTTTTCAAAGATACGACTTTGGCTATCATTTACCATATATTTTCATACCTAAAAAGTCTATAAAACCAATTCATATTTAACACATGTATTCAAAAAGATCTAAATATCCAAGACGTGATTGAATCTCATTAGAGAATACTAAGATTTCGTCAATAGGTTGCTTCTTTCTCAAACAAAAACAATGTTTCTATTGCTTCATTTATTTCATGTAATTCACCATTAAATTTTGTGTATTGATGCGGTTAATCAGGTTAAATTTTTTTGTATTTGTATACGTAATGTAACATTTTATAGAATTTACATTTACCTAATGTATCTATAGGTATATCAATAGGTACATCAAAATTTAACTCTATATTACTATCATCGAATGACAAGATAAGATATAACTTAGATGCTAGCACAAAGCCACCATGATAATTCAAGAGAAAGAATGTAACAGAATCCAAAGATGATATGCAAGGAAGCCAGATATACATGAATTCTACAAGATAAAAACTAAATAACATCAAAGTCAAACTACATAAATCCTTACCATAATCCAAGACCCTACAAACTAAAGCAGTCAATGGTAGTCAACTCAAGAGTGTTTTGTTGAAGAAGCCAACATGGAACATCAACATCAACATCAACATCTCATTCTTTTGTGGTTTTGTTGATGAGTGACTTGTGAATGTGAGGAATGACACCACCTCCAGCAATCGTACCTTTGATGAGTGTGTCGAGCTCCTCGTCACCACGGATCGCCAGCTGTAAGTGACGTGGCGTGATCCTCTTCACCTTCAAATCCTTGCTGGCGTTTCCTGCCAGCTCAAGCACTTCAGCAGTCAAGTACTCCAGAATGGCGGCTGAGTAGACCGCAGCGGTGGCTCCCACACGCCCGTTGGCGGAGGTTCTTGTTTTCAGATGCCGGTGAATTCTTCCCACCGGAAACTGCAAGTTGTATATATATAAATAAATATTATCATTAACAAAACAAACACCGTCCAATGAGGGTAAAACAGTCATTTACTTGTATTCACACAGTACTTTCAGACCAATAAAGAAAGAAACAGAGTTTGTGCATATATCACTTAACCCACGCAGCTGATAATGTTTACCTTTTTTTAACAAAGTGTTGATCTAAAGTTACTTTCTTGATCATTGGTAATAATTAGAAAAAATTGATTATTATTTATAGTAGAAAACTTCACTAGTCTCTTAAAGATCCAAGTGACAGCAGAATTAAAGAGCACAACAAGGATTATGCTTCCAAGAACTGCAAAATTTCAGATAAATGTCCAATAAACTCTCCTCAACAAGTTCACTTCTTCAATTTCATATAACTGTTTAACTATGGATGGTTCTTAGAATAGAATTATTTCAAAGTAATAGAACTACAGAAAGATCTATGTCAAGTTTGAATTTGAAAAATACTAGACTTTATTGAACAAGTCTTAAACAGAAAAAAAGCATGATGTATGCAAATTTAGTGTATAACTGTTCTTCTATATGTATACCTGGAGACCAGCTCGAGAAGACCTGGAAGTTGGCCTCTTCTTGTCTTTATCCTTGTTAGCTGCTGCAGCCGCTGCTGCAGTTGTTTTTCCAGCCAATAGACCCTTCCCACCCTTTCCCGCCATTTGTGCACCTGCAGAAGCAGTTCAAAGAGATGGAACCAAAAAATTATTACGGGGAATCTCTAAATGTACCATGAAATAAGTTATCTTCAGACAAATGAAGCCGTGTTATGTTCAAATCAGGGATCGAAACAGTCAACGGAACTGCTTATATGAGCAGATCTAACTAGGGTTACCGATATTTGAAAACAAATTAGCAGCTCTGAAAACCCTAAATCAAACATCGTAGTGAAATTATTTCTAATTAACTGAAACACACAAGGTAAAGTCACGTCTAAGACGCGAAGATACATAAATTGTACAGAAAATATGTATATAAAACCCTAAAAAACATAACACTCAACTTGAAGCCTCTTTTATAACAGGAATTCGCTAATTCAGACAAAATTAAAAAAAAAAAACAAAACCATTACAGATTATAGCTTCAAACGAATTGAAAAGGGAATAGCAAGAAAAAAGAAGAGAAATTTTTACCTGAAAGTATTCAAAGACTGGAAAAGGAAACAGCCGAGCGGAAAGAACCGAAGAAGATAAGTCCCTAGTACTTTTATTCGTACTGTATTTTTCCAAACCTAGAATTTTATATATCAAGGGAAATTGTACAATACCTAATGCCTACGTACAAGTTACCAAAACCACTAATGATGTGAGAAAATAAGTCAAGATATATATATATATATATATATATATATATATATATATATATATATATATATATATATATATATATATATATATATATATATATATATATATATATATATATATACTAGCCGTTTACCCACGTCATGCGACGAGTGCAAATAGTATTTTTATAAATTAGTTTTTAGAAACGATTACTTTTTTTTGTCACAAATGGTATGGTAGTTTACGTTGTTGATAGCAGACGACGATTAGTTTGTTTCGACAATTAATTCCATTTTAGAATATGTTCGATTTCAAGGAACACAAGGCAAATACATATTATCATAATTTGGTTTTGCAGCAACGAATAATATTTTAGTTTGCATAAGTTCATGCAATTATGATAAGGTTTAATAGTTTTTATTTAGGACTTAGGGTTAAGGTCTTTATAAAAAATAGAGGGTCTTACATGAGCGTTCACTAATGATCTAGAAGGACAACCTTCATTTTCTTAACCACCTAACAATACACTCCAACCATTTAATGGATCCCTTTAGGAGGCTGGTGTCACCCTTCAACGAAAGTCATGTTGATATTCGAACCCAGTTTACTCCCCTCAAATCTTTTGGTTCCGGTCTGATTCCAGACTCATTTATAGCCCTAGTTAATTTTGTAATTAGCTTAGCCAAAATGTGGTGTCTTATATAATAAAAATTTAGAATTTAATCTTTTCTTTTAAAATAATCTCTTTAAGATTCCTTATTATTGCTATATTTGCAAATAAAAACAATTTAGAGTTGATGATATATTTTCATACTTGCATTTTTTTCCAATTGTTATATTTATAAATATTTTTTTTAGAAATATATTGTTAACAGAAGTATCTAACAAACAAAAATATGGTTAGCTAATTTTTTTTATATATTATTAATTTAAAATGAACAGAATGATTTTTTTAATTATAATGGTTTGTTCTCCAAATTTTCTTGAAAATATTATATCCTTTTGAGAATCGTTTTTTCCTAACGGTTAAAATATCGTTAATTTTGTTTAATTCCATTTATAAAAATATCATCTTTGTATGAATAATCAAATAAATTAGAATATAAAAATCAATTCGTGAGAAACTTCAAATGGAATCATATAATCCAATAATAAAGTCCATATTACATATGCTCATTATTTTAAACTCTTGATAACCCAAACAACGATTTTACATTTATGGGATCACGACACGAAACTTGTATAACATAATTAAAATCATGTAATTAGACTTATAATTTAACCAAATCAACAAAACTGAAATTATACGATATATTAGTAAATTCTTTCAGAAGGTATTTTATTAATGGCAAAATCCAAATCTCCGACCATCATTGATCTAAGCATCTTTGGTTCAAAATCAACCTTGTATATCGCTCACATAGATACAAAAACACTACTTCATATTCGCAAATCTACAAAATAGGCGTATTTCTATACCTAAGGTTATTTACACGTGACAAAAAAATGCCATAACCTCTAAAATATCAATACAGTCATGAAACTTGTTTAACTTATGACATACAAGTACAAAATACAACCATTCCACTTTTAGTGTTCATATTATCAATATGCATCATTAAGAATTTGATCTTTATTAAAAACTATAGTCTCCCACTACAAAACTACCAACATGACAAAAACTCCAATTTCCTAATGAAGTAAGATAGCTTTGGGTTATAACTTGTCGATCTTTTGTGGTTAAGATCAGGAATCTTACAGGAATTGTATATCACCCATAAATTTTAACACGGTTATAGTTCATCCACCCTGAACTACTTGTTGACCTCCTAAAATTCTAGTTGATTTAGAGGCTGTATGTTCTTACAAAGAACGAAAACTCCATATCTACATCAAACTTACTATAAAACCTTTGTCATTTAGACAATTATATAATACATACTAACTTTTTTTTTTTTATCTGTAGAAATAACCAGCAAGATAAGACCATGCTTGGCTGCAACATGCAAAGCCATTATCAAAGAACATGTTTATTGTACTTTGAAAAAGTATACCCTTTAAAGCATTATAGTCCAAAACTATCTTATTAGGCCACTAAAGAAATATATTCCAAAACTTTCACAGTTTTCCAACTTTCCTTGGTTGTGCCATTTGTTAAAGACACCTTTGAAAATAATGCAATGTTACCAAAAAATAAACCATCACCTGAAGAATGGAATAGTTCCCTAATGAAACAAATAAATACATATATAATATAAATTATTACCTCAATTTTCATACATATGTATTACTATCTTTGAGAAACATTAAATGTAACAAAAGATATCAGGAAGACATGAACTCTCTTCTTGTGGCCTTCCTCACCTTCTTCACGGACAAAAAAAAAAAAAAAAAAAAAAAAAAAAAACTGAACATACATAAGACCAACTAAAATTGTAAAATACATAAATTTATGAATTTAGATAAAAAGAAAGCTTAAACACTGCACGTTTTATGATGGGATATAGTAACATATATACCTCTCAAATGTTGTTGAACCGCAAAACATGACCAACAGACACAGGAAAAGATCTCTTCGGAAATCAATTCCTAAACCACCAAAGTTGAGCACTCATATTGGAACCTAGTGTGTAAGTTAATATCCAAATAAGATAATTACGCACACATAACCAGATACACCCACAGAGCCATACATAGTCACACACACACACACTCCCTACATAACACACACATCGCATAAGGCCAAACGGTATACCTTCGACGAGGAATTTCGTGGTCGAGCTGGCCACGAACAACGGGCGTGCACACCACCCCGTTGTCTCGTGGTGGCTCGTTTTCGTGGTGGCTCGTTATCGGGGCAACGAAGTCGCACGGCCAATGAGATTCAAGATGCAAAAATTGACCGTTATCTAGCCGTTGAACGGCTAGTTTTGTAAAAAAAAAAATAATAAATAAATAAATAAACAATTTATTTACCTATAAATACCACATTTTTACTCCTTATTTTTTACATCATTCTTCTCTTTCTCTATACACAAACTACACTCTACATCTTCACAACCAAAAATCATAGATCCCAACCAAAATATCCCTCCAAACTACAGAAATCGCAACCCGATAACGCTTTTGCGTTAGATACAACACCTCGATAATTCCCGACTATGGAGTCACCTCAAGGCGGTTTTATCAATCTACTTCAAAGTGGTTCCCCTATCTAACAAATACCACTTTTCCAACAACAATATCAACCTATTCCGGCTTTCCAACAACAACAAATGCAACAACAATACCAACTATTTCAACAATTTCAACAACTACAACAACTCCAACAACAATCGTCACAACAACAACAACCACCAATTTCACAACCACCAAGCTCACAACCACCACTTTCGCCGGATTTTGTTCCGGAAACGCAACCTTCACCACCACCTCAACCAAAAAAGAAAAAAAGGAAAAAAAAACGGCCCGACCCACTACCACCCAAGAAAGGGTCCCATGGACAAAAGAAGAAGAAGAAAAGTTAGCGGAGGCATGGGTGGCGGCTTCCGAAGATCCAATTGTAGGAGATAGCCAGCCTTACGGAAGTTTTTGGGAAAAAGTCCGAGCCATTTTTTACGAGTTAATGGAAAGTGAAACTTGAAATGCTGATCAAATTACGTCGAAATGGCGAGATATTCGACTAAAATGCACCGAGTTTGGAGGAATCTGAGTTTGGAGGAATCTACAACAACCTCCTAAACATACGCAAAAGCGGCTCGAACGATTTTGATGTTTTCAAGGCAACCATGGACTAATTTGAAAAAACAACGCCAACACGCAAAGCTTTTCCGTATATGAAACCGTGGCTAAAATTGAAAGACGCCCCAAAATGGAACTTTTCCAAGCAATGAAAGAGTCGGTTCGAGCCCGACGTAGGCGTAAGGGGTAGTTTATTTTATTTATGGTTGGAATTTTTAGTTTTTTTTTTAATGTTTTTTTATTTTTTTTTTAAATTTAACTAATGTAATTTTTATTTTGATTGTTATTTTTATGTTATTTTTTAATTTAAAATTTTGAATTAAATTTAAATAAAAAAAATGAGGTGGAGTGGTGTGTTTAGTGGTAAGTATCCCATGTTAGTGATAGTGGAATGTGGTGCTGATGTGACACCCACCACATATGTGGTATGTGGTGGGTATAACGGATGGTCTAAGAAAACAAAAATCATGGAAACATACCTATTAGTTAAATCTTGGTCTTCAAAGTCAAGTGCAAAATCGATTGATTCTGTATGGATCTCCAACAAAATAAATGATTTTTTTTTATTTCAGAGAAATAACCAAGGAAGGAATATGGGTTGTAAATGGTACCTTAAGTACGTTCACCAGGAAGTAAAGAAATAAAAAGACATCTTTCTTTAACCACAAAGCATTCCTGAAAATGTATGATCTTTGGATCGATATAGCCTTTCATATTACAAACCCCTACAACTAATCAAGAACAAAAATAAAGATGCAGAAATCAGAGAGTGGTATATTAGGTGGAATTTATCAGGAGATCGCATACGGATACACCAGCGAGGCCTCAACCTCATAAAATTGATCGATTATAAGCCATATTTAAGAAATTTAAAGAAGCCTGAATGGTCACTTACATCCTCTTTCCTGATATACTCATCATTCACTCTCTTTAGTTCCTCTTTCAAGCTGCGATAGTTATCTATATGTTAAATCTAAAATTAATTTGAAATCATAGGGGTTATTTAACCCTAATAAACAAAAAAGAAACCCAAAACAGCAGCATAGGAAGTATTATGAAGTATTTACCTTCAACAATCATACGGATTAGGAGCAAAGGACGCCAAAGAAAGAGAAATCCGACAGACAGAAAGATCTAAAAACTACACTGGAGAAGGTATGTTTGTGTTTATATCTATGTCGTGGTAGAGGCCAGCGATCGAAGACAAACAGGCGGCGGTGGGGGAAGCATTGGGTTGGTAATTCGATGGAAGTGGTAGACATGGGAGGCGACAAATAGTAGTTGACCGCTTAGGGTTTCAGTGAGAGAGCAAGGCAGAGAAGGGGAACCGCTTTTGGAGAGAGTGTGATAGGGTTTCAAATACACGGAATTCAAATTTTGACATATGATTGAATGGTGGGTGGTGGGTAGTGGCCGTCGTTAGGTTAGATGTGGGCAGTTTTGGTCATAGCGATGATCAGCGGAGGTGAAGGGTCCTTCTAGCGGTGTTCTTCCGAATATGTAGCTTGAAACTGAAAGTTGTGGACGCTTTAATTGTGTTGGATGTTGTGGATGAAGGCGCAAAGATGTAGAGAGCATGGAGTATCAAATAAGAAGATTGAAATTGAGAGGTGGCGGTTAAATGATGGCGGTGACAATGACAATGGTGGTGTTGGGCGACTGTTTGGTGGTTGGTGCTTCTAGGTGATGCGATTTTCAGGCGTTGGTGGTTGACCAAATATAATGCATATGCATAAATTGATTCCAGGAAAAAGGAGATAGGGTCGTGATTAAAGGGAGTTTGGTATCAACTATCAATCTATTTAATCACAAGCCGGATAAGAACTCAACTCCTTTGACTTTTTCAAACATTGACCAAATATAATTCATATGCATAAATTGATTGTACATGTTGCATAAAGACTTGTACGACTTAAAATTCAGCGTTTGACCAAAGATGCTTATAAGGTTATATATATATATATATATATATATATATATATATATATATATATATATATTTGTAGACTACTCTTAAATGTTTTTGATATCTTAAATCAGATTTGAATTTATCACCTCTCGAATAAACAATATATTTAAGACAAAATTGCAAGAATGGTTCTTGTGGTATGTGTCCAGAAATGTTATTTTGGGCCAAACAGATTTGGAGTAGTACTAATAGTCTAAAAATTTTTATTTTGCTGTAGCTTTGGTCCAAACCAATTTAAAAAATCTAAAAATGAAGGAGTTGCCATTTTCCATTTGTTTTTTTCTTTTCTTTTTGTTATTTAATTATTTTCTAACTAAATAAAATATAAAAAATAAAATCTCTCTCTCTCTTCACAAATCCATTTCTTTTTCTCATTCATATCCTACCAGTCAAAGGATGTGGTTATCCCTCCTCCTTCTTCATTTTCGAGCAAGAGAATTCCACCAGAGGTGGAGCTGTTTTCCGGCCACCAAGAAACACCCACCATCACTGGTGCCACCTCCCTCTCCCATCCTCTGTTGTTTTTTTTTTTTTTTTTTTTCCTTCTGAGAACAACCCACTACTTCACCCTCACAACCACTGTAACCACCGGAAACCACCACTCCAACCACCCACTTCCTTTTGTTCTGTCAAACAAACACCAACCAAAAGTCGCCGCTACTGCTGTAGTCGGAGTTCTTCCTTAGCCACCGCAAGACACCACCATCTCTAATCTCTTATTTTTCTATTGAATTGGAACAAGCTCAAGCTCCAATCATCGCCTCCCCACCCTCCCTCTCGTCAAGCTCATCGGAACACCAAGGAACGAAGCAGTAGAAGCCGCTGAAGTAACCCCTGCCACCACCGACGTCGCTGTTGTGGAACCACTGTCGCTGATTGTTGTTATGGAACGAAGTAGCAGAAGCCACCAGAGCAACCCCATGTGTCCCCCTCTCGATTTGTTGTTTGAGTTTCGTCCACCATTAAGCCACATATAAAAACATTTAAGGATTGTTTTTAAAACCTTTTAGATGGTTCACAACATGGTATTTATGCAGAAAAACATCACACATGATGTCACTAGAACTGGAAGTGAAAGATACACGAATCATGACACCAAAAGAAGCATTTGACCTCACAATTCCAACCAATTTACTAGTGATTGCAACACAATCATATAAGAATGGAGGCTCAAGAATTAACCAAGGTTGGTTATTAATTTCAGCCACAATTGAACCCATAATAGTTCATAAGAATTGGAGATAGAGTGTAGAATGTTAAATAGGAAGCAATTGAAAAAATTTCAACAAATTCTCATCAATTAGTGAACAAAATACTTATAGGGTTTTATTATTGAATAATAAAAGAGTATCACTATCTATTGTGTACATGTATGGTTGATTGTGGACCAATCATTTTAGTTATTTTAAGAAAGTAATTAATGCATATTATATGTTGAAGATATAATGGGTATTAATTACATCTTCAGCATTTAATATGCATTAATTACTTTTTTAAAATAATTAAAATGATTGGTCCAGAATCAATCATACATGCACACAATAGATAGTGAAAACATTTGAACCTAACTCTCTCTCTCTCTCTCTCTCTCTCTATATATATATATATATATATATATATATATATATATATATATATATATATATATATATATATATATATATATATATATATATATATATATATATATATATATAGCTAAGAGTTAACATTGATCCAAACCAAGAAAATGCCCCATAAACTTATTAGGCTAACAATAACCATGTTTGCCGAAGTAAGCCCTCTCACAACTAGTTCCTCTATTTAGATGTTCAACTAAAATCCATTGTGCATTGCATATTAAAAACATGTTAAAACATGAATGCATCTTAGAAGTCTTTCCGAGTTTAACTGCTTATTATATCCTAGCACCAAAGTAAAAGAAAGACCGAAAGTCCAAAAACATTCAGGAATAATTCCCGTTACAAACAAAGGAGTTATTATCACGGTGTATAAGCTTTAATGTAAGGGTAGATAATAGGAATTACCTGAGTACTAAAAAAAAAAAAAAAAAAAAAAAAAATAGAACATTAGTTATTTTTTCTTGGTAGGTTCAAAAAAGACCGGCAGCGGTTCACATTTGTTCAAAGTCACTGGGAACCCAGCAATCTCGTCCGTCCATGGATTCTTGTCATCGTAATCAACAGTCTTCATTGCACCCCAAATCACACTACTGCACTTGAAACCCGACCCGAATGCCATCTGCCAAACCCGGTTACCTTTTCTGACCCGACCCTGTGCCTCAACGTACGCCAGCTCATACCATATCGAGCTGCTGGAGGTGTTTCCGTATCTGTACAGTGTCATTCTCGAAGCTTCCATAACGACGTCGGAAAACCGCAGGGTCTTCTGCAGTTCGTTGAGCACCGGCTTTCCACCGACGTGAGGGAGAAAGTGATCGACGGCCTTGCTGTAATTAGGTACATAAGGCTGGATTTTGTTTCCAGAAAGGAGGTTTCTGGCGATGTAGTTTATTACGTAGAGAAGTTTCTCTGTCATCGGAAGGATTAAGTAACCTAAAGCGGTTAGGTTTGATTCGATGGTGGAAACAGCGGCGGTGAGAAGGTCTTTATTGATGGTGACGCCGACTGTCCCGGCGGTGTCTTCTTCCTGAAATATGCAGTTATAGGAGCGATCTGATCTTGATGTGTTGTTGTGTACGGTGTGAAGAAGGTGGTATTTGGAGATATGGTGGTCGGAGGGGCGGTTGGAGAGGAGTATGGCGGCACCGCCGGTACGAAACAGGCAGTTGGCAATGAACTTGGAATGATCTTCTCCCAGGTAGCCATTTTCTGTAATGCTCTCTGTACTCACTATCAACGCGTAGGTGTTTTGGTGCACCTGTCAAATTAATTAGTAGTTCGTTAATTTTCTCTGTTAATTGTAATATTGCGTAGAGTTGTATTTGCTTGATATATATGTATACAGTTGATTCTTGCATACCATGAGAGTGTTACAACTTACAATGTATATTTCATGAATTAATATATAGAAGTACATGATGATTATCAGATGATAGAATCTATATATATAACATAACCTGGAGGAGCTGTTTAGCAAGTCCTATTGCGAGAAGACCTGCACTACATCCCATCCCAACAAGATTGTAGCTGGCGACATTTTCTCGAAGGTTATACTGATTAACTATTATGCTTGAAAGAGATGGGATTGTGTTATAAATACAACAATTCACAATTAGGATCCCAATATCCTCACTTCTTACACCTGTTTTAGCAAGAAGCATGTCTATTGATCCAAAAATGGCCATCTCGACTTCCCTTCTCGAATCTTTTATAGATGGTGTATACCTTTGATCATCAGAAAAGATCTCTGGCATATAAGTGGAGTCACCAAGCCCAGATCTTTCCAGAAGTTTTTTCATGAAATCCAGCGTCCCTTGAGAGAGAAGTCCACCGTCTTTTGCCTTTTTCATAAGAATTGCGTTTTTAATAAGAATCTCTTTCGTGCACTTCTGTGAAACCGGAGGCTTGTAACAGGCAAAATCTATTAAGTACACTTTGCATGAAGTTTTTTTGGTCATGAAAAGCCATAATAGAATAAAGCACATGATAAGTAGGGTTAACAACATAATTTCTTTCAAGTTGATCAGATTGATGATAAACATGATGCTGGTATGACTACTCTTCAAGCTACCAAATCTTGTGGTGGATGTGAGTTTTTATCGAGGAGTTCGACTAGAATCTACCCTATATATATAGAGTTTGTAGTGAGCTTGTATGGATATGAACTTTATTATAAGTTACAGTGGTCCTTGCTTATGCAAGATACGTGGAGTTCCCGTACTAGACAATAAGGGAAGAGGGTCATGTCTGTAGGCTTCCGAGCGTTAACTGAACGCCTTAAATATACATAAGCATATAATTTTCCTGAACAATCTAAAGGTAATCATGTATTTGTCACGACAAAGTACTTAAACTGTGCCGACCAAGAAAAGTTGTTATTTTGTGATCGATGTATATTTTAACATGTGCTTTCATAAAGACATGGGCGTGTAACAGTTTTTATTATTTTTTAACCGTAATGATGCTCTTAAACAGCAAATCTAGATACACTACAAGACTATATACTTATACCTACATCCCTATACCAATGAAATTTTCGTTGCTAAAAATAAACCAACGACATGTCATCGGTACAGATGAGCATCGATCCGTGGGTAGTATATACCGACGATTGTTTTCGGTATAAATTTTTTTTAACTTAATTATATGATTTATCTAATAAATTGAAACGACATCGTTTTTTAACGCTATACCGATGACATTTTGTCGATATAAGATTCTATCTTCAACAAAAGGCCATCGACGTCCTATTCATCACAATGCTGCACCCAAAATAAGTTCGATTCCCTCTCGATCGACGATTCACTCACGACGACCACTCCCTTTCATTGTCTACCTCATATGTAACTTCTAGATCACTCATTCTTTTCTGATTTCACTCGTTTTCCGGTTCAATTTTTAGTTATTTCTGTTTGCTTTTTCAATTATTTCCGGTTCGACTATTCACTCACGACGACCACTCCCTTTCACTGTCGACCTCATATGTAACTTCTAGATCACTCATTCTTTTCTCTCATTGTTCAACATTTTGTTTTGACATTTCATTCATGTAACAACGTAAATTTTCAAATCAAAATTTTCATTTTTAAAACACACAAAAACTCATAATATATCTCAAAAACATAATTGTCTCAAGTATCAACACAATCCACATAAAAAATGTCACTATCCCAGAATCATCCACATAATCTCGCATCGGTGTGTACAATCAAGCCGGTGTCTTCCCGTGACCCTGAGAGGTACCTGAAACACATAACACATAACACGGTAAACACGAAACTTAATGAGTTCCCCACAATACCACACATAAGACCCTATGGTCACACAAAGATTACCACTCTAGGTAAAGTATAGCGAGAAGACTCACCTCATAATAAATCGGATAACCTCGCACTCAAATTACCGGTCTAGCCTTCACTTAACACATACGATAATTATCTCTAACTAATAACGTCTCTCAAAGAAATTACCGGTCTAGCCTTCTGCAAACTCACAGAAGGGTAAAAGACCATTTTACCCTTCCATGGCCTTAATAGTCCACAAATTGACCTCTACGGTGGGCGTACTCTATCGCCATGCATGCATTGGGGATTCTCGACCCTATGCTGCACGTACTGAGATTACGCTCAGCGTACGCCCCGGTTTTGCTTCTTTTACTTGTTTGGTCTTAATCCGTTAAGACCTTAGCTCAAATCTCAGATCTGGACTCCCTAAAGGCTCATATTACTTAAAGTCTGTGACTTTAAGCCTTTGCATGGCTGATAAAATCACAAACACCAAAACTCTCACTCTTTATTCTCAAGAATGCTCATATCTCATGCATGTGTTGGTTTACACGTCCAATTCTCGATTTTTATGACTCTACATCACTAAAAACACTTAAAGGAGCTGACAATCAGCTCTGGAGCTCAATATCTCAAAAAGCAATGAACTTTCGGACCAAAACCCTAAAATGAACTAAAATGATGCACAAATCAAAAAGGTGAGAAAGTGTTGAGCTTTATACCTCTAACTGAAGCTCCAACCATAGATAAGCTCAGATCCAAAGTCTGGACTCCCACTCCTTCCTCTTCAAAGCTCCTTCTTCGCTCCAAAGAAACACAAGATCACTTAATAGCTCATAAATGGACACATAAGCTGAAGGGATGAGAAATCAGGGTTTTAGTGAGTTGATGTCTAGGAATGGTGGCCAGAAATGAGGCCATCATGTCCTTTAAATAGAGACACACCCTAAATTAGGGTTTTCACCTTGGGCCTAGTACGCACATCGTACCCTCTAGTACGTCCAGCGTACTAGGTGGGCTCCGCGTCAAAAACACGCACATGAGTATGCTGAGCGTACCATGCATACGCCTCGTGTACTCATTTACCACCTTTTTCTCATATAAGGGCCAAAATCGACAATCACCAAAAGAACAAGGGTTTATAAAGTATACCTGGTCTTGGGATGTTACAATCCCCCCCACTAGAATCAGACTTTGACCTCGAAGTCATACTCTAGAAATAACTCAAGATACTGCTCGCGCATCTCGGACTCCGGCTCCCAAGTCTACTCGGATCCTTTCCGATGTTGCCACTGGACCTGAACAAGGGGCGCACCTCTTTGTTCCTCAGAACCTTCACTTTCTGATCCAAGATCGCTATTGGCCTCTCAATATAATTCATGCTTACATCCACCTGAATGTCCTCTAATGGTACCACCTCCGTCTCATCGGCTACACACTTCCTCAACTGAGACACATGGAAGGTGTTTTGAATCTAACTCAGCTCTGCAGGTAGCTCCAGTCGGTAAGCCACCTTACTTACTCTAGCGATCAATCTGAAGGGACCAATGTAACAGGGCCCCAGCTTGCCTCGTTTCCTGAATCACATCACCCCTTTTCACGAGGATACCTTCAGGAGTACAAAATCTACAACCTAGAACTCTTGCTCGGATCATCGTCGATCTGCATAACTCTTCTGGCGACTATGGTCTGTTAATAACCTCTGTCTGACATGTTGGATCTTCTCGGTTGTCTTTAACACTATCTCAGTGCCACCCAACACTCGTTGCCCTACCTCTCCCCAACAGATGGGAGTCTGACACCTCCTCCCATATAAGAGCTCAAAGGGAGGCATGCCAATACTGGAATGGTGGCTATTGTTGTAAGAAAACTCAGCCAAGGGAAAATAGGTGTCCCAACTTCCTCCAAAGTCCATGACACACACACACACACACATAGCATATCCTCGAGCGTCTGAATCGTCCGCTCACTATGTCCGTCTGTCTGCGGGTGGTATGTGGTACTGAAATGCAACCGAGTACCTAACTCCTCATGAAACTTCTTCCAAAACCTGGAAGTAAAGCGCACATCTCGATCCGATACTATCGAGCTTGGAACTCCATGTCTTGCTACCACCTCTCTCACATAAATCTCGGGCAGTTTCTCTGCAGAAGAGCTCTCATTGATGGCGAGGAAGTGAGCACTCTTCGTCAACCAGTCTACAATCACCCATATCGCGTCAACCCCACACGCAGTCCTCAGTATCTTGGTGATAAAATCCATTGAAATCTATTCACACTTCCACTGGGGAATCTCAAGAGGCTGTAACGGGCCATGTGGACGTTGGTGCTTCGCCTTAACCCGAAGACAGGTAAAGCACCTCTCCACTACCCATGCCACGTCTCTCTTCATACAGGGCCACTGGTAATCTGTCTTCAGCTCCAAATACATCTTAGTGGCCCCTGGGTGGATCAAGAATCTCGATCTATGTGCCTCCTCCATCAGTATACGTCGTGCTCCGCCTGTATAGGGTACCCAAATCTACCCTCAAAAGTCATATGCCCACGATTGTCCATCCCAAACTCGGAAACCTGTCTAATCACCCGCTCCCTTTTGCAGTTCTCCTATCTCACGGCCTCCACCTGGGCCTCTCGAATGGTATCTAAGACTGGAGTTATCACTACCATCCTCATGCACACATCTCGGATCAGAGCACTCGCTGCTCAACGACTTAGGGCGTCGGCTACCACATTAGCCTTGCCCGGATGATATAAATGTTGGGTTTTGGTATAATACAACATCCTATGGTGCACATACAACCCTAAATACCTTGGATCTATGTTTTCACTAATTATACATGCAAATGGTTTCCAAGGCATTAAACCTATAACTAGCATGCATTTGACATAAACCATATAATATACTAGTTAGGGAAACATACCTTTTATGTGGCTTGAAGTCTTGATGTATTTGGCCTTAAGAGCTTAGCACCAATAGTATGAAATGCCTCAAATGGAATCACAACACACCTAGGACAAAGGTGGCTCTTGAAAGAGAATTCCATGCACCAAAACATCTCCATATTTCTCTAAGAAAAGAAGTGGTGATTTTGGCTATGGAGTAACCTATTTATATGTAGGATTCCAAGGGTCATGGGTATAACCCATAATCCATACCCATGGGTTTTATGATCCATGGTTCATGTGGCCCAACTCTTTATGTATCCATACATAAACTTGGTCCAACATGGATCATAAGCCCAACACATATAAATATAACTAATTATCATAATTAGTCCCCATAGATTTAATTAGTCTCTTTTGATCACTAAATTAATTCCAAATTAATTGTTGATCGATACTAATTAAAACATATGATTTCATATTAATATATTATAACTTATAATATATTAATAAACCATAAATAACCTTCTCTCAAAAGTCCATTCTAACGAATTGTTCTGATGATATGCAACCCAAATGGACCATGCTACTCTCGGGTCAAGTACATACCAATAATAGTTATAGGCTTAGACATCTAATCCAATGGTCTCCCACTTGGATAAGTCTAAAACTATTATTGCAAGTACGACTTCATAACCTAACTAGCAATCGTAGCTCTTAAAGCCGTTGTCGAACTCTGAACAAATCAATGATACGTCCATTAGATAAGGGATCATATATTCCTCCATTCTAGATATCATATGGACTGAGACATGGATTATAATCATTCTCTCTGTCCATTTGTTGTTTCTCGATTTCCGATTTATGACGACTGACTAATTGAACAAATCAAATCAGTCCAGGCCCGGCCGAGCACTTACGTTTGTCATCACCAAATCATCGAGGGGCCCACAGATATCACTTTTATCCCAAAGGTAAAAGGAATGGATAAACTTCGACTCATATGGCTTGTTCTACTAGTTGTTGAATCATACACAAAGGCACGTTTTATAACATCGAGTTACCAATGTGTTTTCGTGCAATCAATGTATAACCAACTCATAGTAACAACTCATATCTCTAGGTTTGAAGAATATAAGATATTATCGTCTCATGATCACTCGTGATAAAATCCTTGAATTGATTCCAATGAGCGCGGGTTAAATCCAATACTCAGAACTTATGAGCACTCATGAGTGTTGTAGCCCTTTGTCCAACATCTTAGACCTCTACAAGCCAACCCATGATAGTCTTAATTCATATCTACTTCCAACATATGACTGACTGTGGATGGTTTGAATAACTTAGTCATCCAAAACAATGACCTAGTTTATTCTGGAAGTCAAAACATGCAAAATGAAACACAAGAATAATTGAATCGAATATGGTATCAAAACCTATGAATATAAATAAAACACCTTTTATTTATCACCATATGATTACACATTATTCATTGTATACTGTTTCAGCTATCAACTTTATTCTTGAATTTAAAACAATAGTTGTCCCATGCTCCAAGCATGTACACTATGTTTTCTAAACACTAGTCATGCCATACACCAAGTATACATACTATGTTTGTCTATGCTATTTACTTTGTGAAATAGATCAATTGAACATAACTCCAATGATCCTCTTTTCATAGTCCTAAATCCTTACTGCAAATGCAAGAATTCTAAATTCATGCCATTTATTGAAATCTATTAGATTCTAAACTTATATGCATTGATCCTCTTGTAATGATTATGCACAAAGTCAGAAAGACTTGACAACAAATATTACAAAGCATTCCAAAGGAGATCAACTCCTTGGAAACATCCTTCTTGCATTAAGTTTCCTAATCTTACACAGATTGAATAATTTCTAACTTTGAAACATTTCCATATTCCATTTTGACTATCACTTCTGAACAAGAGTTCCCTCCTTACAGATTATGTCAATATGGTCCTTCCAGAATTATCACTATACTTCCAACTGTCCTTGAGCAACCAATCTTTGGTAAACCTTAGATTGTCCTCGACAATTGTTTAATTCTTTTAGTCATATCCAATTCTAGACCTTTTCCTTTCTTAATGCCCCAGGCATTTGGAAAATTTTAGAAAGGATGAATATAGCACATGCAATCGATCCTATATCTGAAGCATATGGGACACAATTCATGATGTCTCACATAAAGACTAAACCAGTCTTATGATATTATATTTCCATTTCAATTTTCCAAGTTCTCATAATTCAGATTATGAAAAGGGATGCCGTAATCATAATCGAATTTTAGAATGCAAATAATGGACCCATATATTAGAATTTTCTTATGTTGATCCATTCCAACATAACATTCATATATATACTTGACTAAATACGATTAAAACCTCAATCTAAGCTTTTAGATTTGAGATGAAGTATAATTTCCTCTCCCTTAATTATAGCAAAACAACTCTTTCCCAATTGAAACTTTTGTTTTCTATAATTAACATTGCCAACTTGCAGCTTGCAACTTTTATCATAATTATCATGCTCCCAGTAACATGATGATTATTAGCATAACACTTATGCTCCCACTAGCTTTGACATGTACTCAGAAATCAGCTGGACTTCTAGAAATCAATACTTTATTGACTTTCTTACCAAAGTTCAGATTTCTAATACTAGATTGCTTTGATAAAACTTTATCATAATCATACACCTTATCTTAGATAGCTCACAGGTGTGTCTAAACAATTTTAAGAACTATGAAAAGGGATGCCGTAATCATAGTTTTGATTGTTTAGACCGTTGCCACTTCTCACAAGTCCATGTTAGTGTGCCGGTAAACCACACATGCTCCACTAACGATTTTGAGAATGCAAATATCACAATTGCTATCTAGCTAAAATCTACTTAGTGAAAGTGTTTCCTCACCATCATTTTCATGAATCGGAGAGAAACCTTATGACACTTAGATTTAATGGTGTATGTGTTCTTATCCATGTGAATTGTCAAAACCATAGTCACAAGACAAGGATAATGACAAATCCAAACTCATATGGACTGAACTCATTCTTAATTTCTTGCCACCTGGCAGCTCAAAGGGCCTGCCATTGCTTCCAAGTTGTTATGCAACCAATTGAGAACTCTATGAACTCATATGCAAAGCCAACTTTAATTGGAATGGGCACATAATATGTCAACACGAGAGGTTATGAACCTCAAGTCGTGTGCTAGTGAAGAACTTCAGATTTTATTCTTGATTAGTTCTTGAGTCTTTCAAGACCTTTAACACTCCCACTTACCTCTTGACATATTTTGACATATAAGACTTTCTTGTCAAATGTTCAAGATATAGTGTAGATTCTAATCAAGACAAACACTTCATTAAGACATGTCACTCAAGTTACAATCTTGGAGTATGACTCTAAGACTTGTATTGGAACGAAATATGACTCATCTTCTTGATTTAACCATTTCAGCGATTCAAGTTCCTCTTCTTAGTCATAAGAATGCACTAAGATTTCCTTAGAGAACTAATTTTGATATGGTTTCTTAATCATTAAGATGATCACAAAAACTGATACTAAAGCACTCTCCCATCTTTTCAAATTTGAGAAACTTTTATCCTTATGCCTAAGTTGATTCTTCTTATTCGCTCTGCCTTGCATTGGAACCTTTCCTAATGTCTCAGAATTACACTTAAGCTTGTAAGTATAACCATATTTACTAAGCTTTAGTAAATTATGACGAATAATCTTATCGATCTTTTGTGGTGGACTTAGCCAGTGCACAAGAATGTGTACTTGATCCCTTAGTCCTTTACATCACTTACACATCCATGTGAACAAGTAATTAGTCTTAATTTTCCAATACTTGAAGGTTCTCATTCATCATGCTATTCAACTTGCATGATTCCAAGTTCTGGTCCAATTGAAACTTGGGTGATGAGAATCTTTCCTTATTTGGTAAATTTAGACATTACCACAATGAAAGAATCAATTTCATATTTCCACTCTTGCTATTAATGGAATCATATAAGCAACAAATTTTTTTTCCTCAAATGCCATTGTAAGGATATTTTAAAATAAATAAAATCTAAAATTTCCTTTTATTTTAAAAACTTTGCGGAAAAACTTATCCTTACAATCCATATGAAAACTTGTTGTTATCTATTCCTAAGCAAAATATCATAACTCCTAAGAAGTAGCCCAAGAATCCGATCTTCAAACTATGCGATATAAATCCATCTACGCGATCAAATTCAACATATTCTTTCTTTAAGTTTCTTCACTCTTCTTTGATTCTTAAAACATCACCATGTGACCCGGTCACATCATGTATCAAGAATCTCATAATAGAAACTTAGAGTTAGATAGTGGACTTTACCTGAACTAGAGTAAAACTTATTGACTTTAACATGCTTAGGTAAATTTGGCAGCTTCGCAACCAATGCCCCTGTCCTTGGCAATATAAACATATGGACCCTTTGGTAATGGGACTATCTCAGACTTAGCTTTTTCTCTTTACCATTTGGTCAACCGAGTTGACTATGGCCGATCCCTTTCCATTGGGAAGAGAATGCTTTTTCTGGATTTCCAGTGTCATCATTGTCAATGTCCATAAAGTTTTAGGATGATGATCTTAGCAAATAGATAAGATCATTAAGGGTCTTGTCATAGTCTGTTTCATAGGAGTCCCAAAGGAACTCACTATGAGACTTAATAAGTAGTTGAGCCACCAACTTTCTCAAGACTTTGACACCCAACTCTCCCGGCTTGTCAATATGTGACTACATCTCCAAGATGTGACCACACCTAGACCTTGCCTTGCCAATAGGGCTTGAGTGACCTTGAACTTGTGGGTTAGGGAGAATAATTAGAGGAGGTGAAAGAAGTATGATTTCCATGGGACATCATCTTCATTTAGGAAAGCTTGTTTCAAGAGATTTGGGAAGATCATAGTTGTCTGAACTAGACATCTTTTGGGAGATATTCAAGATAGTTGATCTAAAGTCCTTAATATGACACCCAATATGAAATATTAAGGCTAGGACCCAACAAACTATTTTATGACTTAGAAGAGGGATGCCGTAATCCAAGCTATAAAATATTTGAAGGTAGGTGAATGACGATTCACCAATTTCCACCAAGATAAACGAAATGTATTATTAGGTTTTAATTGGATTTGAAACTCCTAGATCTTTGATATTCATTGAACTGTTCAATGGCATGTTTCAATCTCGAGTTTGCCCTTCAGGTTTTGTGACTGGGATGCCGAGGATCACAAAACAAGGTGTGAAGTAACCATGCAAATTACTTGGTACCCTTAAGTGTTTACCCCTCAATCGATGTGCCGGTTAACCACACACGCTCCATCGATACTATGATAAACATTAAGTTACCCTTTGCCTACCTTGTTAAATACGAGTTAGTGTGGCGGTTAACCACACATGCTCCACTAACTGACTTAAACAAAGTGCAAAGTGTAATTTCATGGATTAGCACCTTATTCACTTTTTCCTTAGTAACTATGATTGGGTATTTATAAAAGGTTTAGTTACTTAGTATTTATCATTAATACTTTTAATGAAGGGAGAATTATAGTCCTTGTCCTACCCGTTCGACTAACGACCCTCCACCGGTCAAGGAAGCGGTGGGTGAGAGTGGACACTCATTAAACTGCCATTTTATAGGCAGTAACCTTATACCCCCTTATAGACCGGCTTCTTGAATGAGGCCTACTAACGGTAAGACTGGCTTTGTTCTTATACATATATATAAGTATTAACTATTAATATTATAATAGTATAAGGGTGTATTTTAAACATTTAAAATACTTGGTGGTTTAATCTATTAATTAAACTATACTCTTAATTTAATTAAACTTAAACCATATCTTTATGGAATTATTAACTCTTTTAATTAGACACTTTAATTAATTTAATGAAGTCCATAAAGTTTGAACTTTAACTTTTAAAATTCTTGGGTTTGGAATTAAAGTATATATGGGGTTTGACTTTACAAATTCCAAAACTTGAGGACAAGTTTCGAACAATTCAAAAAACTTATGGTTTTCATAACTTATGAATTTTAAAGTGGTTTAATGGAAAAAACCCTTCAAGTTCCATAACTTGTAGACAAGTTATGGAAGACTTTAAAAGCATTAAAAAATGTGACTCTTCATTTTTTCATAACTTATGAAAATTTTATGAGTTTTAAAATTCATAAATGTGACTTTTCATGTAACTTGAGGATAAGTTACAAAAACACATATTATGAACAACTTCAAGATTAATTTGGATTGAAAACAACTATCTCATAATTTTTCCTATTAATCTAAACAAACTCATAAACATGAACATTCATAATCAACATTTTTCAAGCATCATATACACATGTATAAAACTTGAAACTTTGATTATTATCCTTTATTTGGATGAGAATAAACATTACCATAGTATCAAAAAAACAAATTTTATGAACAAAAACACTTTGCGGTAATGATTCTAATCCAAAACAGGCCAAAAAAAACTCGAAGATAAGCTGTCAGGGGGTCCAACTCGTTGAGTGCATGAACCAACTCGACGAGTTGGATGAATTTGTTCATGGAATCATCGAGTCCATCACTGGACTTGTTGAGTCTACTGTCCCGACAGCAAAAAAATCGATTTTTTCAGTTTTTTTTTCATTAACTTGCATCAAGTATAATTGAAAACAACCGATGGCTCTTATACCGCTGTTGGGTTTTGGGATAATACAACATCCTATGGTGCACATACAACCCTAAATACCTTGGATCTATGTTTTCACTAATTATACATGCAAATGGTTTCCAAGGTATTAAACCTATAACTAGCATGCATTTGACATAAACCATATAATATACTAGTTAAGGAAACATACCTTTTATGTGGCTTGAAGTCTTGATGTATTTGGCCTTAAGAGCTTAGCACCAATAGTATGAAATGCCTCAAATGGAATCACAACACACCTAGGACAAAGGTGGCTCTTGAGAGAGAATTCCATGCACCAAAACATCTCCATATTTCTCTAAGAAAAGAAGTGGTGATTTTGGCTATGGAGTAACCCATTTATATGTTGGATTCCAAGAGTCATAGGTATAACCCATAATCCATACCCATGGGTTTTATGATCCATGGTTCATGTGGCCCAACTCTTTATGTATCCATACATAAACTTGGTCCAACATGGATCATAAGCCCAACACATATAAATATAACTAATTATCATAATTAGTCCCCAAAGATTTAATTAGTCTCTTTTGATCACTAAATTAATTCCAAATTAATTCTTGATCGATACTAATTAAAACATACGATTTCATATTAATATATTATAACTTATAATATATTAATAAACCATAAATAACCTTCTCTCAAAAGTCCATCCTAACAAATTGTCCTGATGATATGCAACCCAAATGGACCATGCTACTCTCGGGTCAAGTACATACCAATAATAGTTATAGGCTTAGACATCTAATCTAATAATAAGATCTTGCAGTCATAGTGCTTCACTACATCCAACCACGTCCTCTGCCTCATATTCAGGTTGGGATGATCAATGAGGTACTTTAGGTTCTTGTGGTCCGTATATATGGTACACCGGACACCATACAAGCAATGGCGCCAGATCTTGAGGGTGAACACCACCGCCCCCAACTCCAGGTCGTGGGTGGGATACCTCGTCTCATGAGGCTTCAGTTGCCTCGATGCATATGCTATCATGTGTCCCCTCTGCATCAACAACGTGCCCATCCCGGATATAGAAGCATCACAATACACCACAAATTCCTCCACTCCCTCGGGAAGGGATAACACCGGGGCTTCGTACAATCTCTGGCGAAGGGTCTGAAATGAGGCCTGCTATTTGGGACCCCAAGTGACAGTATCACCCTTCCAGGTCAACCTGGTGAGAGGAACGACAATATTGGAGAAATCTATGATAAATCTCTGATAGTAGCGGGCTAAACCCAGAAACCTCCTGATCTCGGTTGGGGATCTCGGCACCTCCCATCTCATAACTCCTCAATCTTGGCCGGGTCGACCAATATCCCATTCTAATTAACGAGATGTCCCAGGAACTGGACCTCTCATAACCAGAAATCACACTTGGAGAATTTGGCATAAAGCCTCTCCATCCTCAAAACTCCAAGAATCTCTCTAAGACGCTCCTCGTGTTGCTCTCTGGATCTCGAATACACCAGGATATCGTTGATGAACACGATCACTGATCGACCCAAAATAGGCATGCACACCCAGTTCACGAGGTCCATGAACGCTATCGGTGCATTGGTGAGCCCGAAAGGCATCACCACAAAATTGTAGTGCCCATAACGAGTCCTAAAGGCCGTCTTCTGGATATCCTCCTCATAAACTCTCATCTGATGATATCCAGACCTCAAATCATTTTTGGAAAACTAGGACGCCCCCTGCAACTGCTCGAACAGGTCGTCGATCCTCGGTAGTGGATAACGGTTCTTGACCGTCATCTTGTTCAATTCTCGGTAATCAATACACATCTAGTGTGAACAATCCTTTTTCTTGAAAAAAAGGATCGATGTTCCCCACGGTGAGCTACTCGGTTTGATAAAACCCTTCCTCGACAACTCTTGGAGTTGCGAGGATGACTCTTGTATCTCTGGTGGTGCAAGGCGATAAGGTGCCTTAGCGATAGGCGCCGCTCCCGAAACCAGATCGATCCGGAACTTCACTTGCCTCTCGGGAGGCACACCCGACAACTCCTCGGGAAAAACATCCAAAAACTCGCACACTATCGGAACCTCGATGATAGAACTCGACCCCTCTATGGAAACCCACGTATCCATCACATACGCCAAAACAACCATACAACCCTGCTATAGACTCTGTCTCGCTCTGGCAGCAGAGCAGAAAGCTGATCCAGATCTAGTACCCTCGCCATACACCATAAGCACTCCCCCACTAGGGTCTCTTATAGTCACTAACTGACGCTCATAGTCGATCACAACTCCAAACTGACTCAGCCAGTCCATGCCCACTATGACATAGACATCACCCATCGCGATTGGTACCAGGTCTATCGGGAACTCAATACCAAAGATCTCTAGTACACACCCCGAGATCACATCAGTAGAAAAAACCGCATGCTCGTTGAAGGAGGTGATATTGTTGAAAAACTTCATCGGAGACCTTGGAGTTGTACCATCCATAAAGTAGCCTATGGAGATTTTCTGAGATAACGAAGGAGCGGTCGCCTTAACCAAGGAACCGAGAGATCATAGAAAATCCAAGAATATCGATAGAAAATACCACTTCATATGAGACCGAGAAGAAGAAGGACTCCTCGTTGTAAAGAGGTTATCGTCAGAGGATAACCCAGCAGATCCCCTTACGAAGGGACTGAGTAGGGTTAAGAACTTGCAGCATGCTAAGAGTATCGGGCTGAAGGACGATATTAGTGTTAGTGATTAGATAAATATTTAACAACTTGTAATAGCTAAAATGTAATTGACATTTGGTGATTGAATAAAAGGAGTTTTATTTATAAGTAAAGTTACTATCTTGTGTCGATTGTTCACTATTGTTTCACTTTTTCATGTTTTGACTTCCGGAATAATAAGATTATTCAAACTATCCATAGTCGATCATACTTTAGGAGTAGGTTATGAGGCGATACTATCATGAATTGGCTTGTAGATTGTCTAAGGTGTTAGACATAGCAAAAGTATGCTACAACATTCATGAGTTCTCTTGAAATAAGATTTGAGTATTTGATTAAACCCACGCTCACATGAATCACTTCATGGAATTTATCATGAGTGATTGTGAGACGATAATATCATATAGTCTTCAAACCAAGATATATGAGTTGTTGGATACGAGTTGGTTGTGCATTGATGGTATGAAAACACATCAGTAACTTGATGTTATAAAACACATTATTATGTATGATTTAACGAATAGTTAGTACAAGCATATAAGTCAAAGTTTATCTGTTCCTTTTATCCTAAGAGGATTAAAATCGATATCTTAGGCCCCTCAATGATTTTGTTTTGGCTTATGTGCCGATCCTGGTCAGGACTCAATTGATGCGTTCAATTAAGTTCTATGTTAAACAAATCGGATTTCAGGAAACAAACTGCTAGACAATAAGTATGACTATGTTCCATTTATTTTTCCGCATGTTATCTTGAAGAACAGAGGATTATATGATCCCTTATCTAAAGGACGCGTCACTGACTAGGTCAGAGTTCGACAACGGCTTTTGAGAGCTACGATTGCTAAGCGGATCTGGAAGTTGCATTGGTAGTTATAGTTATTAGACTTATCCAAGTGGGAGACTATTGGATTAGGTGTCTAAGCCCATAACTATAATTTGTATGTACTTGACCCGATAGTAGCATGGTCCTTTTGGGTTGCCTTCACTGGAGTAATTTGATAGGATGGACTTTTGAGAGAGAGGTTATTTGTGATTTATTAATATATTATAAGTATAATATATTAATTGAGAAATCATATTATTTAATTAGTATTGATCAAGAATTAATTTGGAATTAATTTAGTGATCAAAAGAGACTAATTAAATCTACGGGGACTGATTAATTAAATTAGTAATACTTATAGTGTGGGCTAATGATCCATGGTTGATTAGGATGGGCTAAACCTAGATGATAGTCCATGAAGGTTTAACCCAATGGGCTTAAGAATATGAAGGGTCATGGTGAATCAGAGTTTGCATGGAAGAAACCCTAGTCTTTTCCCTACTATAAAAGCAACCCCTTAACCCCTAAAATTGGCCCTATGCATTTTAAAAAAGAACCATAATCGATTTTGGTGTTACCTAGCCTCTCTCTCATAAGCCTCCTCTTGCATATGGTGTTTGTGACACATTAGAGGCATCACATTTGAGGTGCTAAAGCTTTTAAAGGCCAAGAACTATAAGTAACATTAAGAGGTATTCATCTAACTTGGTTTTATGTTGTATATATATATCCAATTGCATGCTAGTTAGGGTGTATGCTTTGGAAAAATGAAATTGCATGTATAGTTAGAGAAAACTTAGATCCAAAGCATCTAGGGTTGTATGTGCACCATAAGAGTGTTATAGTACTCAAAACCCAACAGTTCCGTGAGAGGGCCCTGTTGGTTTCGCAGTATGTGGCGGACGAGGAGATGAAGAAGGCGAGATTCAAGGAGTGATATTCGACCGTTTGTAAGTCGATTCAGTTGCAAGAAACTGGAGGATATGATTGCGAGAGGCAGAGAGAGGGAGATTGATCCTGAGATGGAGAGGAAGAGGAAGCCATATCAAGCTCAGGTTTAAGGGATTTCGGGTAAGAGGCCCAAGGTATATGATTCGAGGTGGAGAGACCAGCAGGGCCGGAGCCGCTACACCGAGTGCGGCTGGACGAGTCATATTAGCAGGGATTGTACTATTAATACTACCACCACCACCCCAATATCTGATCTAATTTGTCACACCCCCAAACCAGACGGCGGAAACGTCCGGGGGTGGAGGACTTCATTTGTAGTATCACAACACATGCATCATAGTAATCAAAGCACAAACAACCATTGTATTTAAAAGTATAATATTTACATGTGTTCAATCATTGTATATTGAAACCAAAATAGTTATACAAAAGAAGAAGATAAGACTCTTAATGGCTCCATCTTCTCAAAAAGCTCAGGGAGTACCTGTTATTATTTCCCTGATAATACAAGTAATTTGAAAATAGAGTATCAACAATAAGTTGAGTGAGTACATAAGTCTTTATGTTTGAATGGGTGTCTTTGTATTTTGAATATGAAAACTGTTCTAGAAAATCCCATATTTTCTGTGGTATGTGAAAAGTAGTTTTATTCCCATAAAATCATCCTATTTGTAAACCAATGTATTTGTAAAACTTGTATCCGAGAGTGTGCCTGGCTTCACCAGCTGTTATTGAAAACTGTAGTATACCATTGTACTTTGTATTTTGTAAACTGGTACTTTGAAGATGTACTTACGTTTACTTGTTTATACACTAACATGTTGTTAATATCTTTTTAATGAGTTATTATAACCATACTTAGACATGAACGCCTGAAACAAACGCCTTGTGAGCGCCTAAACTGTTGATAACAATTGCCACTCATTGGCGTGCATGCCTGACTGTAGCTAGCAGCCTGAGTGCAGGGTTGTCAATCCCGATATAGATCTACACACAACTTGTTTCGATCCCTGAACTGGAGATTCTGGTTATAATGTCAGGGCTTTACCTTGGTTGTCTAAAATGAATTAAACAACTTGAATTGAATGTCTCATAAAAAGCATATAAACGTTACATGTATATTAGTTATAAAAACCCAATCATTCTGAAATAAATGATTGACAATATGTCCTTGAATTAGTATCCCGAACATGTATTTGATAAGTGTAAACTCTTGATTTGTTTTGAATTAAAACCCTTGTTTCATGTAAAACAGTGTATTCATGTATAATTAAATCATGAATTATTGCTCAATGTATCATAAATTATACCTATTATAATTTATATGTACTTTATGAATTGGTAAATAACTATTTTTGCATGTAATCCTTTGCTCAACATGTTACAAAGGGTAATTAAACTGATGAAATAACTTTTAATTTTATATACATATACAATTTTATATATAAGTAAAATTTAAACGACCTTCGGACAAATAACCGGTACTATAAGTGCACATCCAAACAAGGAAAAGGACCTAGAATGAGTTATTAGTCCTAAGCCTTTTAAATCTTATTTATATTAATATATATATATATATATATATATATATATATGTGTGTGTGTGTGTGTGTGTATATATATATATACTATCTTATAAAAGATATCTTACTATTTCTATAAATAGAATCAATATAATAATAATATTTTTTTAACACGTTCAAGTCTTTAAGCTTAAAGTACAACCAACTATTAATATAATAATATTATAATATATATCTTACAAATGATAATGCTAGGGATACAAGTATTAAAAACACATTTAAATTAGTATTTCCTTATTTTTAGGGATTGAATTAGTATTTTCATCAATTTTGACCCAACTTCTTCTCTGGTATCTGGTGCATTCGAAATCTGAAACACTTCTTTTTGACAAATCGTTTGAAATTTAAAAGCTCATTCAAATTGGAGTTCCCTAATTTTTTGCATAAAATATAGTTGACTGGAGACTAATTCAAATCTTCATCTTCTTTTCCTCCATTGAATCCACCACCACAATATTTTTTGGTTTTGGCATTGCACTTTTTATTTTTGTGAAACCGATCGATAATGGTGCAAGTGTTCTTAGAAATATAACATGTCTCCGAATGGAACTAATTGCTTGAAAGAAACTATTCGTCGCCGCCGCTTTGTGCGGATAAACAGCTAGTATATATATATATATATATATATATATATATATATATATATATATATATATATACAAATATGTATGTTGGGTCGTGTTTAGTATTGCGTCTTTTGGGCTCGTTAGCTAGTCCAAGTTTTGTCTCCGGTATGGGTCAGTCCATCCGTGAGTTTTGTAGGGTATAATATAAATAGATGCTTGCATGTATCCCAGAACGTAATGATAGTAACGACTAGAGAAAATCATCGTTCTTGTTTTGTAACCCTAGAATCCTCTACAGCGGAAGTTTTTATTCGAGCTCTACTAAGGATTGAGTAATCTAATCATTCGACTCATTCAGATCCATACTTGTGTTTTATTTCATTGTCTTTTACGTTTATTATTTACCTGTTTCGAAGATCTAATCGATCAAAGAGTTTTTATAACTCATCAATGTATATTTGGGAAAAATATAAGTTTATAAAAGAGTTCAATATTTGGAGTGTTTTTGATGCTTTAAAATCGTTTTATCGTGATTTGAAATCATTTATTTATAACACAAAGTTGTTGTGTTATACTTGTATTCCCCCCCTAAAACAGTAGAAATTGTGAAAATATGGGGGTATGAACTCACTTGATAGGTGGTAATACAGGCAGCGTTTCGTTTCCCGAAAATTAGTTATTTTGGCGAAAAACCGGCTTAAATCGGGTAGAGTTTTGATAGGAGAGAGGATGAATTCTTGAGAATTCCGGGGCTCCGAGGCTTGCTTCGGGCTTTAGACGTGATATCGGGGCCTTGGGGGTCGTGAGAAAGTCGAGGGGGTGAAAAGGTGAAAGATGGTGAAATTTGGGGTGAAAAACCTCTCAAATCCGAGAAGTCTCGCACCCTTTATATAGCGGTGCGAGGGTGCGGTCCGAAGGGAGACAGTTGGCGAGGGCGAGGAGTCAGCAGTCATGCATCATTCATGCAAAGGGTACACGTGCGAGGGTCGGACAGATGGGGGCTTCGGACTTGACCAACCTTCGGTCCAATGGGAGGATGCCACGATGCGAGGGGGTGTCCAAGGAGCATCCGCGGGGTGTCTCCTGCGAGCCTGTCCGCAGCTTAGTAGACCGCGGGGTTGGTCCAATCAGAAGACGACACATGAGGCTTCGGTCCAATCAACAGCCGACACGTGGAGGCTTCGCATGCGAGGGTGATGTGGCGTTATTGTTCATGCGAAAATTCCAAAATTTTGCTATTTTTCTTTATTTTTGTGCCAAAACTTGTAAAATTCATAACTTTTGCATACGAGCTCTGTTTTTGACGTTCTTTATATGCACGCGTAGGTAAAATTATACTCTACGACTTTCGTTTAGACTTCGTCGGCTAATTTTGAGTTTATTTTTCATATTATTATTTAAAACAGACCGGGACGGGAATCCGTTTTAAATTCGTAACTTCTTCATACGACGTCCGTTTTTGTCTGTCTTTTTACCGTTGTACTACTAATGACGAGACCTTCAATTCTCGTTTAGGTTGTGTCGGCTAAAAACCACTCGATCTTTATTTTGAGTTTTTAGCTGTACACTGCTATACTGAAACTTAGAAAAATCATAACTTCCTCATACGAAGTCAGATTTTGGCGTTCTTTTTATGAAAGTTCTCGGTTTAACATAAACTATAACTTTCATTTAGATTGTTAAGGCTATAAATCCTTTTATTAAAAATTCAGGTTTTACACTGAACAGTGTTTTGCCGGTTTTGTCGCGGATTTTCGATTGGTCATAACTTCTTCGTTATAACTCGGATTTTAGTGTTCTTTATATTTTTGGAAACCTTGTTACAATCTCTATCACTTGGTTCAACCCAATTAATATTATTTAATAATATATTTTTGAGGGTCAATTATGTAAATATACATAGTATGCTAAAATTTCTCTTTATTAATTTAAAACGAAGTACAAATTGACCTACACTATTACTTAGGTTTGAAATAACGGTTTGTTACATTATCCCCCCGTTAGAGAGAATTTCGTCCCGAAATTTACTTTACAGATAGACTACGGAAAAAGATGTGGGTATTTTTGTTGAATTTTATCCTCCCGCTCCCAAGTGAATTCAGGTCCCCGTCTTGAATTCCAGCGAACCTTCACTATCGGGATGCGGCTTTGTTTGGTTTTCTTAACTTCCCTGTCTAGTATCTCTACGGGTTCTTCCACAAAATTGAGGCTCTCTTTTAACTCGATTTCCTCGAGTGGTATCACAAGAGTCTCGTCGGAAAGACACTTTTTCAAGTTCGAAACGTGGAAGGTAGGATGAATGTTACTTAGTTCTTGGGGTAATCGAAGTTTGTAAGCTACATGGCCGATTCAGGCAAGAATCTCGAATGGTCCTATATACCTTGGGTTCAGCTTGTCACGCTTTCCAAAGCGTATCATGCCTTTCCAGGGTGAGACCTTTAACAAAATGCGGTCACCGACCTGGAATTCCAAGGGTTTTCTCCTCTTGTCAGCATAGCTTTTCTGTCTATCTCTAGAAGCTTTAAGTCGTTCCCGAATTTGTACGATCTTTTTGATAGTTTCTCGAATAATTTCTGGACCAGTGAGAGCACTGTCAGGAGTTTAACCTCTAGCTAGCTGTGTGTCACCTACTTCAGCCCAACACAGAGGGGATCTGCACTTGCGGCCATAGAGGGCCTCGAATGGAGCAACTGTTATGCTAGTGTGATAACTGTTGTTATAAGAGAACTCAACAAGGGGTAAATGAATATCGCATGCCTTTCCAAAGTCTATCACACAAGCTCATAACATATCTTCTAACGTTTGAATCGTCCTCTCACTTTGTCCATCGATTTGCGGATGGTAGGCTGTACTCATGTCTAGCTTAGTTCCCAGAGAGTTTTGTAAAGACTGCCAAAAACGAAATGTGAATCTACTATCTCGGTTTGAAATAATAGATATTGGCACACCATGTAATCTAACAATCTCCTTGAGGTATATTCTTGTTAGCTTTTCCATCTTGTCAGTCTCCTTGATTGGTAAGAAGTGTGCAGATTTGGTTAATCTATCCACGATTATCCAAATAGTATCATAACCACTTGATGTCTTGGGTAACTTGGTTATGAAATCCATTGTAATCCGCTCCCACTTCCATTCAGGGATTTCAGGTTATTGTAATAAGCCTGAAGGTTTCTGGTACTCTACCTTAATTTTGGCGCAAGTAAGGCACTTGCCCACAAAGGTAGCGATTTCCGCCTTCATGTTAGGCCACCAATATAGCTTCTTATGATCCAGATACATCTTGTCTGAACCTGGGTGGATGGAGTATCGGGTTTTGTGTGCTTCATTCATAACCACATCTCTGCAACCACCGAACTTTGGTGTCGAGATCCGGTTCATGAAATAATAGACTCCATCATCCCTGACTTCGAAGTTCTTATCCATTCCTCTCAGGGTTTCACCTGCTACGTTTTCGGGTTTCAAGGCTTCAAGTTGAGCTTTCTTGATCTGCGTGGACAGATGCGAATGGATTGTCATGGTCAACGACTTTACCCGGCGCCCCAAATATTCTTTTCTACTAAGGGCGTCAGCTACTACGTTTGCTTTACCAGGGTGATAAAGAATTTCACACTCGTAATCGTTCAGTAGCTCCACCCATCATCGTTGTCTCATATTTAGCTCTTTCTAATCGAAGATGTGTTGAAGACTTTTATGGTCCGTGAATATTGTGCATTTTGTGCCATATAAGTAATGTCTCTAGATCTTCAGAGCAAACACCACTGCTCCTAGTTCAAGGTCATGTGTTGTATAATTGACTTCATGTGTCTTTAGCTGTCTTGAGGCATAGGATATAACCTTTCCTCTTTGTATAAGAACACATCCAAGCCCTTGATTAGAAGCATCACAGTACACTACGAAATCCTTTGTCCCTTCAGGGAGAGACAGGATCGGTGCACTACACAAGGCTCGCTTCAGCATTTGAAACGCTGTTTCTTACTTTTCTCCCCAGCTAAAAGTTACACCCTTTTGGGTCAGAGTAGTAAGAGGCTTAGCTATTCGAGAGAAATTTTGAATGAATCTGCGATAATAGCCAGCAAGAACTAAGAATTGACGGATTTCTGTAGGTGTTTTGGGTGCTGACCAGTTTTCAATTGCCTTTATTTTGGAAGGGTCGACATGTATTCCTTCTGAACTGACCACATGACCTAGGAAGTCTACCTTCCTGATCCAAAATTCACACTTTGAAAACTTTGCATAGAGCTTCTCCGATCTAAGAGTTTGTAATATTTGACGAAGATGTTGGCCATGTTCCTCTTTGCTCTTTGAGTAGATAAGGATATCGTCAATGAAGACTATAACGAATTTGTCCAAGAATGGATGACACACTCTGTTCATTAGGTCCATGAACACTGCAGGTACATTCGTCAATCCGAATGGCATCACTATAAACTCATAATGACCATAACGAGTTCTGAACGCGGTTTTGGGAATGTCTTCCTCCAAAATTCGTAACTAGTGATACCCGGATCTTAAGTCTATCTTCGAGAAGTAGTTCGCCCCTTGAAGTTGGTCGAAAAGATCGTCAATGCGAGGCAGAGGGTATCGATTATTGATGGTAAGTTTATTCAGCTTGCGATAGCCTATATACATGAGGAATGATCCATCCTTCTTCTTTACGAGCAAAACCGGTGCTCCCCAAGGTAAGAAGCTTAGTCGTATGAAACCTTTTCTTAGGAGTTCGTTAAGCTGGCTGGATAATTCTTGCATTTTAGAAGGTGCAAGATGATAGGGGGATTTGGCTACGGGGTAGCTCCAGGGATTAAGTCGATTCGGAATTCGACTTGTCATTCGGGAGGCACCCCTAGAAGATCATCGGGAAATACATCGGGAAAGTTGCAGACCTCAGGAATGCTTGCGATGTCTTTCACTTCTTGCTTTTTGTCTACCACATGAGCTAGGAATGCACAATACTCCTTGCGAAGGTATTTCAGTGCCTTGATGCATGAAATGATCTGAAGGTTCGTTCTGGGTTTGTCGCCATAGATAATAAGAGTTTCGTTAGTTGGCAAGTTCAAACGAATAGCTCTTTCATAGCATAGGATGCACTACAAGAAAAAGACCATTTTACGACGCGCAAACAACGACACTCGGAGATTTATGTTACGCAAAAGAGAGTGACGTTAAAAAAGTGTCATCTCTTCAAAAAATTTAAGGATTTAGGTCACGCATTATTGTGTGCCCTTGAATTAGTGTCTAAAGAAAAAAATTTAAAACACAAAGGGTGCTTTATCTTAAACGTGCGTCGTCTGTGGCTGTCGCTTTATAATTTTAATGAAACGCATGTTTTAATAGCTAAGGGGGGAAATGGAATCCATAAAAATCAAAACCAGGGGGAAATTGAATCCATAAAAATCAAAACCCCCTCCTGTTCGATCCTTTCTCAGCCATCGACCCTAATCTTTGAATTAGCAAGAAAGAAGCCTTAGGGATCGACTTCATCTTTACCCACCTCCAACGCCTCCAACCCTAGTCCTTCATCCAACACAACTCGGGCTTTCTCTGCATGAAAACCTCCAACTACATCCTCTACATGAAAAAAACCCTAATTGGCAGCCACATTTTGGCATCAGGTATCCTTGGGATGAAAGCCTTCTGTTGACATCAGGGTCCCATTGGGATCTTCTTTTAGGGACGATTGCTCATATTTAGTTCATACATCTCCTCTAACCAAACCATTAGCATCGTAAAACAACCCTAATCTTTTGTTCGTTCGTCTTGACGGCTAGAGAGGGGATTGTTCAAGGTTTTTGTATGGGTCTGTCGGATTTATGAGTCACCGTCGAGGGAAGAGGGGGAAGAGGACTTCGAGACAAACTTTTCTCCAACCTAAGGTATTGATTCCTATTATTTTCTTCTCATTCTTTTCTGTTTTCCCCGCCAAGTACCATCTACCGCCATGGTCGGCAGCCTAGGCTTTCGGCGTGTTTCTATGTCGCCACCCTCCACAATTAGATAGTTGGAGGGTGAACGACTTTCTCCATCAGTTCGATTCTTTCATAGAAGTTGCAATCCAACAACAAAAAGAACAGCTGTCTGTTGAGGTTAGTTACATTTATAAAAAGATTTTGTTTTTTACATTAAAAAAGGATTAAAATCTTTTTCTTTCCTACTTCATCTCACTTTCTCAGAAATGCAGCTTAGCAAAATGATGCTTCTGAAGTATTGGGAGTGACATTTGACTGTTTACACCAATCGTTCAAATCATCTGGTTCTGGTTGTGGTATTATTTTTGATATTGAAGAAAAGGAAAACAGTGGAATGGGAATGGGGGAATGGGAGTGTGAAAACGGGTAATTTTTTGGGAATATTTATAAAAGATTTCAAATGGTTCACATACAAAATATATTTTTGATTCTGTTTTTTTCTTTTCTCAACAGCCTGATTCTGAAGGTCATGAACATTGATGGAGAACTTGTCCCCCTTAGTGAAGAAAAGGTAAGAGATTTCATCTTGATTGAAAAAAAATATAATGTGTGATTGTTTACATTACAGGTGGAATATTTAAAAAAAAACAGTTGAAGATATGGCTTCTGGAACTTGTCCCCCTAATTAGTATTTACAAATTGCCTCTTGTGTTACCAATGAGTTGTCATATATCTAATATCTGACAATCTCTCTGTTTTTATAGGAATTAGATGACCCTCTGATCGCACTATAAAGGTAATCTCAATTAGAACATGCTTAATTGTCTACCAGTAACTGATACAGTGATAACCAAAAGTTTAAAACTATCTTTTTAATTTTAGATTTGGAATCCTGGTTCACCTAATCCTAACTTGACACTGGATGCACATCTCAAGGGAGTGAACTGTGTGGATTACTTTACTGGTGGTGATAAACCTTATCTTATTACTGGATCAGATGATCACACTGCTAAGGTTTGTCCCCCCCTTTTTTTTTGGATATGTGTATAAATGTGTCTACAATTTGCATTTTATGTTATAAATAATTTGAAACAGGTATGGGATTATCAAACTAAAACCTGTGTCCAAACTCTAGAAGGTCACACACACAATGTTTTTGCTGTATGTTTCCATCCCGAGCTTCCAATAATAATGATAGGTTTAGAAGATGGTACTGTTCGTATATGACATTCAACCACTTACAAGTGAGCTCTTGTTTTTTACCTTTAAGGGTGTGTTTGTTTTGTAGATTATGAAGGAATCGGAATGCTAGATTCCATTCCATGGTATGTTTGGTTTCCAATAGGTTGGAATTCAATTTTTGTTGGATTCCTTCAAATTCCATGTTTGATGGATGGAAGGAATTCAATTTCTTTCTTCATTTCCTATCAAAAGACCAAAATACCCTCGTTATACATATGTTAAAAATGTAAACTTTTTGAATTTATGCCACTCTTTTTTTTTATTCAGACTTGAGAACACCTTGAACTATGGACTTGAAAGGGTTTGGGCTGTTCGATACATGAAAGGTTCACGTCGGTAAGTTTGTATAGCACTTTTTGTTTTTTGTTTTGTGGGTCTTGAATCTTGATGCTTCTTCATTCATCTGGATTTATTTTAATTACTGTTTTTACAGGATTGTTATTAGCTATGATGAAGGAACCATAATGGTGAATATTGGACGTGAAGAGCCTGTAGCCAGCATGGACAATAGTGGAAAACTTATATGGGCTAAACATAATGAAATTCAAACTGTTAACATCAAGAGTGTGGGAGCTGATCATGAGGTTTGGACTTTAAAGCCCATATACATGTTATGTTATGTCAACAATGAAATGGGAAAAATAAAAATCTATTTTTTATTCAGGTTTCGGATGGAGAGAGGCTGCCTTTAGCAGTTAAAGAACTAGGAACATGTGATCTTTATCCACAAGTGAGTTATGCTTGTTCCTACCTTCCTTTAAACTAAAAATAGTCAACCATATGGACTTTGACTTTTCTATTTTTCCACAGAGCTTGAAGCACAACCCAAATGGGAGGTTTCTTGTTGTCTGTGGTGATGGTGAATACATCATATATACAGCTGTGGCATGGAGAAATAGATCATTTGGGTCTGCATTAGAGATTGTTTGGTCATCTGATGGTGAATATGTTGTTAGGGAAAGTACATCTAAGATCAAGATCTTCAACAAATCTTTTCAGGTTCTCCCATAACATTCCAAAGGGTACATCCGTTATTTACTAATCTACTCAAAGATTTACGTTTCGGGTGTTGAATTTAACCAGGAAAAGAAAAGCATCCGGCCAACTTTTTCAGCTGAGAAAATATTCGGAGGATCTTTACTTGCAATGTGTTCAAATGATTTTATATGTTTCTATGATTGGACTGAGTGTAGACTGATTCAACGAATTGATGTCAATGTCAAAGTAAACACTAGTTACACAGTGAGGCATTAGCCACTCTCATTCTTAACAAACTCCTTGCTGGTATTAAGGTATCATTTTTTTATAATTGTTTATACAATCATTTCATCAAATGTTTGTTTATTTGTTTCTTATAATTCTTCCAATGCATATTGTTATGTAGGTCTGTGCCATTAAAGCCCCTGGTTTTGGAGAGAACCGAAAGTCAAACTTACAGGATCTTGCAACTCTGACTGGAGGAGAGGTGGGTCTCATTTTTTTTTTTTTTTTTTTTTTTTTTTTTTTTTTTTGCATATTTTCAACTTCTTTGTTGTGTATACATTTTGATTTGAAATTTGTTTATGTTTCCATAAATTTGTTGTAGGTCATAACTGATGAACTTGGCATGAATCTTGTTAAAATGGCACCAGAAATGCTAGGGACTTGCAAAAGGGTAGTATTGAAACCACATTACTATTTTTAATTTTTAATTTAAATTATTTTTTGGTTATCAAGGTTCATACTCTCTCTCTCTCTCTTTTTAAATTATGCAAATTGAAACCACATTGCTATTTTTAATGTTTAATTTAAATTATTTTTTCTCTTTCCAGAGTCTACCCAGACTTGGGGGTATTATTAAATTTCTGCTTAAATGGTCTCATATGGCCTGATCGGACTCCTCATCCCTACTCTAAATGGTGATTACTATAATTTTTTTGCATAGTATTTAGGTTTTTGTTTAGTTATTTCCAACAAAAATGTTTCCCTGATGAATCTTTTGGTAGAGACAATGTATAAGAATTACTTCATTGAGCTAATTATGATGTGATCCTTTGTTTATTTGTTTTCAGAGGTCAAGTATTGCTATCAACCAATTAAAATTTCGTTCACCAATGGCGTAATTAAGGTATCAATATCATCACTCTTACTTATTTGTCTATATCATTTTCATGAAAATGTTTATGTTGCGTATTATATATTCATATGTCCAGTTGTGCTTTCTATGTAGCAAATGTTAACCTTGGTCTTTGCGTTTTTTTTTCATATATTACAAACACTAATTTCTTTCAAACAACAGAAGATCTAGAGTTTAATTGAGTGATCGAAGGTGATGGATGTAAATTTGATTCTAGAACTCTAAGTCTACCAACATTAGAGTTTAATTGGGTGATTGAAGGTGATGTTGGTTCTTGAAACGAGACTCAAGATATCATATTTTGGCATGGCTAGAAGCTTTGGAGGAAACGAGACTCAAGCAAAAGTAAACACACAGAGAGTTGTTGGCACATAGTAAGCTAGATGATGCAATTGTATATAAATGAGTTCATTTTTTTATAACATTTACTCACTATTGGAATAATTATTTGTATTTAACATATTAATGAAATGAATTATCTTTGTTATTTATGGTATTTTATTTTGTATTATGAGATTTTTAATGCATTATTTAATTTGAAAATTAGTAAATCTATAAATAATATTTTTTTTAAACATTTAAAATTATGATACGCAAAAATCTGTGTCATCTTCATTTATGACATGGCCTTTCTTGACAGGGGCTTTCTAGATACGCATTGCGTGTCACTAACACGTGCGTCGTAAGGTTACGACACGCGAATGCTGTTGTCTTCCTTTATGACAGGGCCTTCCTTGATATGCATTGCATGTCGTAAACGCGCGTCGTAAATGAGCGTCATAAATGCGCGTCGTCTCTCTTTATGACATGGCCTTCGTTGACGCGCATTTGCGCGTCGTCTGAGCCTTTTACGACACACAATGAGTGTCGTAAAAGGCTGTTTTTCTAGTAGTGATGCCGGCATGGTTGGGGCACAACCAATCCATACCTATTATGATGTCAAAACTTTAAGTCATTTAAGGTAAGGGTACATCCTATGTATATATCATTGGTGGATTCAGATTTCCCGTTAGCCATTTCTACTGTGAAGGTTTCATTTAGTGGTTGGGAGTTTTGATTTAGTAGATGTTTAAAGTTATGGCTCACGAAGCTCCTCTCAGCACCACAATCAAAAAGAATGCATGCATAAGTATTGTTGAGAAGAAACGTACCCGTGACCACTGCAGGGTCTGCCACCGCTTCTTCATGACCTAGTGCTAGAATTCTCCCAACCCCACTGGCATTTCTAGCTTTTGGACAATCTCTCTTGAAATGCCCCACATCACCGCATTGGTAGCATGCTCGACTTACTCCAGCGGCAAGGACTTGGTTAAGGGGTTGAGGCGGTGTTCTACAGAATCGGGCAGTATGCCCTTTCTTGTTACAGTTACGACACTGCATTTTAGGGCAATTTACGATGTGGTGAAAATTGCACTTGTTGCATTTAGGGAGGCTACCTGCATAGGGTTTAGTTGGTGCTGGGTAGTTAGGGGAAACAACAGGTGCAGTAGTAGGTATGGTAGCAGGCACAGTAGTAGCATGGACTGCCACTATTTGTTGTTTCTTTGAAGGTTTCAGAGGAGATTTTCCTTTCCTTTTGTTCCAACCCTTGTTGTTGTTGTTGTTGTTCTCCCTAGGTTGTTCTGGGTCAGTAACCACAGAGTTTTGACGGTTTCCATGGTCAATAAGTGACTGTGCTAGTTCCTTGGCACTGTCAAAGGTGACAGGTTTAGATGCAATGAAACTTGCTTGTATCTGAGGCGACAGTCCCCAAATATACCTTTCAATATTTTTGCTCTCTGGAGCAACCATCTCCGGACACAGAATTGCTAAGTCACATAATCGATTTGTGTAAGTCGTTATGTCGGCACCGGTCATAGTAATACCCTAGAGTTCTTGTCCTAGTTTCTGAATTTCCACTCGCGGGTAGTATTCCCGCATCAACATGGTTTTTAGGTTCTCCCAGCTTATAGTATTAGCCACTATCAAAGTTAGTGACTTAACATGGCCATTCCACCATGTTAGGGCCCTATCTGAGAAAGTAGAGGCAGCAAATTTAACTTTGCTACCCTCTGGACAGGGGCAAATTTCAAAGACTGCTTATATCTTCTCAATCCACTTCCTTAAAACCATCACTCTTCCAATTCCATTAAAGGTCCTGGGTTTGGCATTCGAGAAGTCTTTATAAGTGCACTCTCTCGAGTGCTCAAGACCCTCGACAAGGTTAGAAGGACTTGGACCAGCTCCCGACCCACTAGCACCAAGAGTATTGATATGAGATAAGGCAGCCGCTACAGCTGCTGTGACCGCCGCTTGGAACATGGCAACATCGAATTGAGGGGGTGGTGGTGGAGGTGGCATCGGTGCTTCCATTTCATTGTTACGTCTTGGATTCCTACGAGGAGGCATCTTTTTCTATAAAAGTCAATAGATAAAAAGATAGTGAGATATCAAGAATGAATATGAATTTGATATCTCTGAACTTAAACACTTAATTCAACAAGAATCTTGTAAAGAATTGAAAATGGATGTCCATTGCAAGTACAACTTGCAACTGGATAGATTAAAATGAAGTGGTTATTTTTCAAAGAGTATGAAAATACATGTCGATTGTATTGGTATATTAAGTATTTGTAATTTGGATACTTAACCCTAAAGTAGGTCTTTAATAAACCACAATATTGCAAGAGTATCGACATCAAACCGGACTACCAAAAATAAAAAATTTCGTGGTCGCATTTGAAAAGTATGAAAAATAACATTGGAACATATCCATAATCCCAAAACTTTGGAATGGAATGTTTATGTAAATTGTAATATCTCTTGTTGAAGTAAAGTGCTTATTATTTTATTGATACTTGATTTATACATATCCTGAAAGTAGTCTATACATTAAGTATATTAAACTAGAAAGTAGTGTAACACTACTTGCGGCGGTTGCTACGACGGTTACTGGGTTCCGCTTCGTCTTGCGATTTCCAGCGCCTTTCTTGGGCAGCTTGATGCTCCCTTAGTCCTCTGATCTCTGATTCAGCAGCATTAAGTTGCCTTTGAAGGGCTTCAGTATGGTGTTGGGTATCATCTTGCATCTCGTCAAGACGAAGGATATCGACAGTGTTAGCCTGCGCAGCCGCATTCACTTCTAGGATACGACTGATTGACATCCTTGATTGATCGAATTGTTGGGAAATTCAGTTCACTATAACTAGAAGAGCTCTGTCGGTTGTTCCTCCTTCCGAGACGTTATAAAAACCCCGTGCCATTCCGTAGGGAGGGCGTTGGCCGTTTTGTCGACTCCAATGGTTTATGTATTGGCCCCACTCGGGTATGGGTATTGCTTCCTCTTGCCTCGGGGGACATAACCCCGGGTTGCAGACTTATGGCTCTGTATCTGTACCGCTTGATTCGCTGTCCTCAAATGGTTCTTCATATGAGTCTTCTTCTGGATCCTCCTCCGGATCCTCCACTATCCATCCTTGATTGCCATGATTTGGAAAATAAGGGTCCCCTGGTAGATGATGTCCTGCCATTGTGTCTGAAAGAGAATAAGGTTATGAGAAATGCCTGAAAAAAACTAAAGCATATCGATGTTTATAATATTCTTATAGTATTTTATGTTCAGTTCTTAGAGTTTCTTCTGTAGTTGGTAAGTTTTAGACATGTCACAACACTACTATACCTCCCAAACACATGTTGGTCATGTATGAAATCAATATAGTTGATCAGGCTATATTAATTCTAGATATGATTACATAACTGCTCGGGTTTAACTGTAATGTTCAACGTCCAAATACTTTTAAGTTCTTATGACCATGTACTTGTAGGTATGAGGGTTAGTATACTTCTTGTAAAAATACATAAAATTCTTAAAAGTATACTTGTAGTTAGAGATCTTAGCCCCAATGTATTTATAGTTTGTATATCTTTTATGGATTGATATACTGAGTTCACTATAAACAATGCTCTGATACCAATCTGTCACATCCCCAAACTAGACGGCGGAAACGTCCGGGGGTGGAGGACTTCATTTGTAGTATCACAACACATGCATCATAGTAATCAAAGCACAAACAACCATTGTATTTAAAAGTATAATATTTACATGTGTTCAATCATTGTATATTGAAACCAAAATAGTTATACAAAAGAAGAAGATAAGACTCTTAATGGCTCCATCTTCTCAAAAAGCTCGGGGAGTACCTGTTGTTATTTCCCTGATAATACAAGTAATTTGAAAAGAGAGTATCAACATATGTCTTTGTATTCTGTGGTATGTGAAAAGTAGTTTTATTCCCATTAAATCGTCCTATTTGTAAATCAATGTATTTGTAAAACTTGTATCTGAGAGTGTGCCTGGCTTCACCAGCTGTAATTGAAAACTGTAGTATACCATTGTACTTTGTATTTTGTAAACTGGTACTTTGAAGATGTACTTACATTTACTTGTTTATACACTAACGTGTTGTTAATATCTTTTTAATGAGTTATTATAACCATACTTAGACATGAATGCCTGAAACAAACGCCTTGTGAGCGCCTAAACTGTTGATAACAATTGCCACTCATTAGCGTGTATGCCTGACTGTAGCTAGCAGCCTGAGTGCGGGGTTGTCAATCCCGATATAGATCTACACACAACTTGTTTCGATCCCCAAATTGGAGATTCTGGTTATAATGTCAGGGATTTACCTTGGTTGTCTAAAATGAATTAAACAACCTAAATTGAATGTCTCATAAAAAGCATATAAACGTTACATGTATATTAGTTATGAAAACCCAATCATTCTGAAATAAATGATTGACAGTATGTCCTTGAATTAGTATCCCGAACATGTATTTGATAAGTTTAAACTCTTGATTTGTTTTGATTTAAAACCCTTGTTTCATGTAAAACAGTGTATTCATGTATAATTAAATCATGAATTATTGCTCTATGTATCATAAATTATACCTATTATAATTTATATGTACTTTATGAATTGGTAAATAACTATTTTTGCATGTAATCCTTTGCTCAACATGTTACAAAGGGTAATTAAACTGATGAAATAACTTTTAAATTTTATATACATATACAATTTTACAAAGGGTAATTAAACTGATGAAATAACTTTTAAATTTTATATACATATACAATTTTATATATAAGTAAAATTTAAACGACCTTCGGACAAATAACCGGTACTATAAGTCCACATCCAAACAAGGAAAAGGACCTAGAATGAATTATTAGTCCTAAGCCTTTTAAATCTTATATATATATATATATATATATATATATATATATATATATATATATATATACATATACATATTTACCAATATGTATATTTGGGAAAAAATATAAGTTTATAAAAGAGTTCAATATTTGGAGTATTTTTGATGCTTTAAAATCATTTTATCGTGATTCGAAATCATTTATTTATAACACAAAGTTGTTGTGTTATACTTGTATTTCCCCCCTTAAAACAGTAGAAATTATGAAAATATGGGGGTATGAAGTCACTTGATAGGTGGTAATATGGGGGTATGAACTCACTTGATAGGTGGTAATACAGGAGAGAGGATGAATTCACGAGAATTCCAGGGCTCCGGGGCTTGCTTCGGGGTTTAGACATGATATCAGGGCCTTGGGGTGTCGTGAGAAAGTCTAAGGGGTGAAAAGGTGAAAGATGGTGAAATTTGGGGTGAAAAACCTCTCAAATCTGAGAAGTCTCACACCCCTATATAGGGGTGCGAGGGTGCGGTCTGAAGGGAGACAGCTAGCGAGGGCGAGGAGTCAGCAACCACGCGTCGTTCATGCGAAGGGTACACATGCGAGAGTCGGACAGATGGGGGCTTCGGACTTGACCAACCTTCGGTCCAATGGGAGGATGCCACGATGCGAGGGGGTGTCCAAGGAGCATCCGCGGGGTGTCTCCTGCGAGCTTGTCCGCAGCTTAGTGGACCGCGGGGTTGGTCCAATCAGAAGATGACACGTGGAGGCCTCGCATGCGAGGGTGACGTGGTGTTACTGTTCATGCGAAAATTCCCGATTTTTGCTATTTTTCTTTATTTTTGTGCCAAAACTTGTAAAATTCATAACTTTTGCATACGAACTCCATTTTTAACGTTCTTTATATGCACGTGTAGGTAAAATTATACTCTACAACTTTCGTTTAGACTTAGTCGGCTAATTTTGACTTTATTTTTAATATTATTATTTTAAACAGACCGGGACGGGAATCCGTTATAAATTCGTAACTTCTTCATACGACGTCCGTTTTTGTCTGTCTTTTTACCGTTGTACTACTAATGACGAGACATTCAATTCTCGTTTAGGTTGTGTCGGCTAAAAATCAATCGATCTTTATTTCGAGTTTTTAGTTGTACACTGCTATACTGAAACTTAGAAAAATCATAACTTCCTCATACGAAGTCAGATTTTGGCGTTCTTTTCATGAAAGTTCTCGGTTTTACATAAACTATAACTTTCATTTAGATTGTTAAGGATAGAAAGCCTTTTATTAAAAATTCAGTTTTTACACTGAACAGTGTTTTGCCGGTTTTGTCGCGGATTTTCGATTGGTCATAACTTCTTCGTTATAACTCGAATTTTAGTGTTCTTTATATTTTTGGAAACCTTGTTACAAACTCTATCACTTGGTTCAACCCAATTGAGATTATTTAATAATTTATTTTTGAGGGTCAATTATGTAAATATACATAGTATGCCAAAATTTCTCTTTATTAATTTAAAACGAAGTACAAATTGACCTAGACTATTACATAGGTATGAAATAACGGTTTGTTACATAATTTGCCTCCATTACAATCAGAGGGGCCACAAGAAGGCCCACTATCCGAGTTTGGTAGCAGTGGGACCAATGGTAGCACCCGTTCCAGCGACGTTGAGGATTACTAATGGCTGTCAGGGCGAGGTGGATGCGCCTGTGGTGAAGAGCAAGGCTTTTCAGCTGACGGCCGAGTAGGCTCGCTCAGTACCTGATGTGGTGATGGGTATGCATCTTCTCCTTATCTCTTTATTTATATTGAATTCCTTCTTATATTTGTGTGTTTTATTCTAGGATCATTCCTCGTGAATCTTATCTCTGTATTGATATTGTTTGATTTAGGGGCTACCTGATCTTTAGCGTTGCTTGCACTTAGCAAATGGTTTGCTGGAGCTCCGGGGGAGCTGGATTGTCCTTTATACGTTGAGATTGCATATGATCAATCTGTCCGGGTAGCGAGGGTTCATTAGGGTTGTGTTCTTGAGAAGTTTGTTGAACAGTATCTAATTGATTTGATTCACATTCCGTTGTATGGTAACAAGGTTATCATAGGTATGGACTGGTTGAGCCCCAATAGGGAGGTGATTGATTGTGAGCATCAGTTAGTGCATATGCGGACCACAAGTAGGGGAGATTTGGTGGTTCTAGGAGAGAGAGGTCAGCGTGGGGCAATTCTATGTGCAACGACTAAAGTCAGACTCTATCTTCATCAGGGTTGTTCTGGCTATGTTGCCTATGTTATGGATATCCGGGATAAGGGTAGGGCGACCGTGGATGATGTTCCGAATGTACGGGAGTACTGGGATGTGTTTCTGAAGGATTTTCCTGGAGTGCCTCCAGAAAGGCAAGTGGAGTTTAGGATGGAACTAGTTCCTAGCGAGGCTCCAATAGCCATGGCACCATATCGATTAGCTCATATAGAGATGCAGGAGTTGTCTACACAGTTGCATGATCTGTTAGACAAGGGGTTCATTCGCCTGAGCAGTTCACCATGGGGAGCACTATCACACCCCCGAACCTGGACGGCAGAAACGTCCGGGGGCGGATGACTTCGTGTACAATATCATAACAATTCAATATAAATGAAGCATAACAACCAAACATCATAAATTTGAAATACACACTTACATAGTTTACATATTGAATATTGTTCATCAGTTACACAAAAGTAAGAAAGTAAAATTCTTGAAGTCACACCACTTGATCTTATAGTTAAACTTATTACCTGCTACTGGAATTCCTGAGAATACAAGTCGTTTTGAAAATCGCCAACTAAAAAATTGGTGAGTTCATAAGCAGTTTTGTATAAAAATGGTTTTTGTACTTGTTTAGAATAGTTTTCATAGCGCTTTCAGAAATCCGATATTTTCTAAAAAGAAATGGTTTGAAATATTTGTGTTTGATCTTATATTAATGCATGTGTGTTAATGTTTATAAAAATAGAAAGAGAATGATTTCTAGACAACCCGATGTCTGCGATAGCTGATGCTGAAATCTCAACCCCGGTGGTTGAGAACCGGTGCTTATAAATTGTCGTTTTATCAAAAAGAAGGTTTCCCGTTTTATCCCAAAAAAGGAAAATAGAATGATTTCCTGTTTTATCCCAAAAAGAAAATAGAATGGTTTTCTGTTTTATCCCAAAAAAAGAAAATAGAATGATTTACTGTTTTATCCCAAAAAGATAATAGAATGGTTTCCTGTTTTATCCCAAAAAGAAATTAGAATGGTTTCCCGTAAATATTATAACGTTAATTCCTCTAAGTGAGTCGTTATAACCATACTAAATAATGACAATTTTGCCTGTCTTTGCGTCTTTGGGACGCTGACGGAATAGGATAAGGTTTTTGTCACCCTAGATTGGCCTAGTCTAACTGTAGCGAACAACTCAGGTGTAGGGTGTCACACCAATATAGATCTATACACAAACTCCTACTTTCCCTCTAGGAAACTCTAGTTATAACTACAGGCTACGATTGTACACGCAAAGGTGCCAACCAACAGGTCTCACTAGATCCTTAATTGAAAATTTACAGGGAAAAGAAAGTAGAACACATATAAAACTCATTCCTAGGCCCAATAAACATGTAAGTGGACCACTAAGGCCCACTATACGTATCTATTATTTATAGGCACAAAAGGAATATGAATGTCTACCTTGAGCCCAATATACATGTAAAAGGGACAATAAGGCCCACTAAACATGTATATTATTTTCAGGCCCAATAAGGATAAGAATATCGTTTTTAACCCGTTTGTTATTGGTTTGTTTCTTTTAGCTCAATTATTTACAAAATTGATATAAAAAACCCACTTTTTGTAACAATGACATTCTTGGCCCAATAAGCCACAAAGTTTTCAATTAAGGCCCAATTATAGTAAAAATAACACTTTGGCCCCCATTTTGTTCAAAACTTGTGTTTTTCACTAGTTTGTGGTAATAATAACATTTTAAACCAATTTTTGTCAAAAATATCATTTTTGGCTTGATTTTTGTGAAATACACATTTTTCTGGTTTTTGGCTTTTCTGACCTAGTTGTTGGAAAATTTGTAGAAAAATCACCGTAAGTCGAAATTTGGATCCGTAAATTCTGGAAGTTTGAAAATTTTGTCTACTTTGTTCACAATTTTTCTCATAATTTTTATTGGCCTGTAACAAGTGTGAAATTTCTCACCTTCACAGGTTGGTCCGAAATTATTTCAAATCTGATAGGCAGTTTTGTAAAATTCGCCAAAAATCGTATGAAAACGTGAGAGTATTCATTTGAAACTTAATAACCTAAACCTTTTGCATGTAAAACAGTTTTGGAAAATATTACCATTAAGGAGGTCAAAACAGTTCGAGATTGGACTAAAACTTTTCCGTCAAGGGCTGATTTTTAAATTTAAGTTATCTAAGTTTGTTCACAACACTTGTTTTTGCTATTTTAAGTGGATAAATCCCAGATCTACAAGTTTACAAGTATTATATGTGAGGAAACATGCTTTTCTCAAGGTTTATATGAAGATCCAAGTGATAAACTTCATTTTCAAGTAAAGATCTAAAAGTTAAACACATAAACATGCATATATACATAGATCTAACACAAAGCACTTGTATCCTCCCCCAAAAACATTATAAAACCATAAAAAGGGGTTATGAAGCTCACCTTGGGGGTTTTTGAGATGTAGATGAAGAAGAAGAAGAATCTTTGAACCTAGACTGAGTTGTTGATGAGATTTGGGTTCTGTTGGTGTTCTAAGAGCATAATCACGAAAAATGGGGTTGTAAGAGGAAGGATCTTTGTAAAAACTTGAAAACAAAACAATGGAGTTAATCATAGACTTACCTAGGATCTTAGAAATCCCTCCTTTATGATGAAAAACTCGAAATTGCTTGAGAGGATAAGGGAGTGTTGAGAGAGGAATGAAATGAGAGTAATGTTGAAAAATGAATTGTGGAGAGAGGGGAAAGGATTTGGCCGAATTAAGAGGGAGAGAGAGAGAGAAGAGATTAGTCCTTGAAGTATGTTGGCTAAAAGCTAATGCATGGATGTATGTAGGATATTAGCTTAGTTATTTGTGGTGTATTATTGAGGTGTCATCTCCTTTATCCATTACATTTCTCTTTATTTTTTTTTGAAAGCCCAACCGAATCAAGGAGGTTCTTCGGCCTAATTGGGAGCCCAAATTAGAGTGTTCGGTTGTTGGCTTGGCCCGATGGGGTTCTCGGCCCAAATAGAAGCTCCAATAACAAATCGTGGCCCATTAAAACCTAAAGGAAGGGTTATCGGCCCATTTGGGTCCAATAAGTGAGTCTTGGTCCAATAAGGGTTTTAGTTTGAGAATTTATAGGTTAAAGCCCAAAAATTATTGGGCTTGGCTTATTAGATCTAGTTTTGGGTTTGAATCGCAATATATGAAAGTATGAACTTAAAGGGCGTCGTATTTGAATTTTTCTAGCTGGGTCCTTGTAAGTTTACATGGAGGAATATTCTTGTACACGGATTAAGATCTAACCCCAAATTTGCTAGTTGTGACAAGCATTGATCCTGTTTGTAAAGAATAATGATGGGTCTCACCGGATGTGTATTGATTATCGGGAGATAAATACGCTAAGGGTGAAGAACCGTTATCCACTCCCGAGGATTGATGGTTTGTTTGACCAGCTTCAGGGTGCATCTTGGTTTTCGAAGATTGATTTGCGTTCGGGTTATCATTAGATGAGGGTCATAGAGGAGGATGTACAGAAGACGGATTTTCGTACTCATTATGGTCATTACGAGTTTGTGTTGATGCCCTTCAAGCTTACCAATGCTCTATCCAAATTCCTGGACCTCATGAACAGCATATGCAGGTCGATGCTGGATCGGTCTGTGATTGTATTCATTGATGATATCCTGGTCTATTCCAAGACCCAAGATCTGATTGAGGAATACTTGAGGGAGGTTTTGGACACTTTAAGGAGGGATAGACTTTATGAAAATTTCTCCAAGTGTGAGTTCTGGTTGCGTGAGGTGCGATTTCTGGGGCACCTAGTCAACCAGAATGGTATTCTGGTCTATCTGGCCATAGTCGAGTCTTGATAAGATGGGAGGTTTTGAGGTCTCCATATGAGATTTGAAGTTTCTTTGTTTTAGCAGGTTACTATCATAAATTCGTTCAAGATTTCTCCAAGATAGTGGTTCCTCTGACTCGGTTGACAAAGAAGACCGTCACTTTTCATTGGGGACCTGAGCAACAGGCAACTTTTGAGATCCTAAGGTAGAGATTGCGTTAGGAGCCGATTTTGACCCTACCAGAGGGTGTTGAGGACTTCATGGTGTAGAAGTGAATAATCGAGTATTGGAATGAAAATCAGAGTAAACAAGTAAAGAACACGAGATCTAAATAGAATCTGATTTAGCTCATATTACTTTCTACGCTTTATAGAGAGAATATCAGACAGAGGACTCAGGAAAAACTCATATCTAACTCTAAGTAAACACTCCTATTTATAGGAGGACTAAAAGTACAAAAAATACTAAGGACTAAACATTCGACTTCGTTACAAAGATGCCTTAGTAAATATATAACAAAACTAACGAAACAAGCATTACACAGACTTTGACATATTACAACATATTTTGGACCTTACAATCTCCCCCTTTGTAATAATTTCGAACTTCTCAGTTGGAGAAAATCTGTGCAGCAAAATGCCTCATTCTACGAATCTCTGCATACCAGCTCATAACCTTCTTTAACTCTACTTTATCACCATAATTATTCTTTTTGCAGTTATTCATACGAACCATGAAGTTTGTATATTGAGCTGTAGTATACCTCTCCCCTTCATTTGCTTGAAACATAAATCTTTTAGCTTTCCCATTCTTATCTTTTCCCAAAAATACCAATCCCAATGGCCTTAAGCATATCTCCCCATCAGAATATTTCTCCAGTTCAGCTTGAGACTTCGTCACTTCCATAGCCACTTTTACTTCCTTCGCAAGTGCAGTTGATAATTCGACATCAGTCGAAGCTAGACAATCAAAGTAATTGTCTATGAAGATTTTGATGTCACCAAGACCTAGTCTCAAAACTTCTTTACCAGTTTCTTGAAGTTGCGAAGAATCCATGTCTTTCAAAATTAGGGCAACTTGAATAAGATCATTCAAGTTCATAAGAGGGAAATCAGTAATTGAGAAATCACAAGAAACGTTGTTTGCTCTAATAACATGATAACGAAAGTTTTGTATCATGTTCCCAAACATCATATATTTTGTAATATCTTGATGAGTGACCAAACTTCATCTTGTTCCTTTCCAACAATAGCATGAAACCTAAGTTTCATATGAAGAAAGTCATCTTCATTCTTGAACTTCTCTATCACCTTATACTGAGCTGTTATGAACATCATTTCGTTAACTGGAAAATCAAGTTGATTCATATCAGAATTTTCGACAGAATAACTCTTTCGTGCTTTCTTCTCGAATGCATACATATGATTGTGTGACACTATGGCTTCGATGTTTTCGTAATTGTGCAACTTCTTAGGATCTCCCTTATCCATGTGTGGTGGATCATTCTCACGAAGCCTCAGTATGCTTTGGATTTGCCTCTGTTTCTCCAATTCAGCTTCTATCTCAGCCTTTTTCTCTTCCTTTGATTTTTTAACCAAAATTTCTTTCCCTTTATCTTTTTCAACTTCTGAAGTCTTTCGCTTTTAAGAACTTAAACTCCATCCTTCAGTTGTTGAACCAATAACAATTCCTTTTACTATAGGTCTTGTGGTTTTGATGGCTTGTGTTGTATTGACTTTCGAAACTACTGGAGTTGAAGTTTGAGTTGACACTACCTTTTTCGAACTTTAGTAGGCATCACCTTTTCGACAGTTTTAGGCTTATCTTCTCTTCCTTTAGAAACTTTCGAAGTTTTACCTACTTGAGCTTTATCCTCTTTTTCTCCCCCTTGCACCCCTGTGACAGTAGGTGGGGCACCAGTAGGTAACAAATTTGCAAACTACGAAATCGGAGCAAAGGCCTTCTGAATAGCTTGACCAGAACGCGTAAATTCTGAGTTAAAAACTCAGGAGTTAAGAACAAAGTTTGAGCAGGTTTGGACACTAATTCTTTCAGTTCACCAAGTAAAGCTCCCATCTTGTCGAAATTTTGAACATCTTCATTAGCCTTCACTTCAAACTTAGGAATTAAGGATTGATACCATTCGACAACATTTGTGACTGCAGTTGCTATGGTGTCAACATTCGACTTGTTTATCGAATAGTTTGAGTTCAGCTCATTTATCTCTTTTGAGACTTCAACATTCATCTCTTCAAGTTTTCGTTTGACATCTTCTCGTACGGTCTTGATATCTTTAACAAAAAGAACATGACGTTCTTTTTCTACCATACCTAGATCTTTGATTTCAGAGTTAAACGAATCAGCCTGAGCCTTGAACCTCAACTCGTTATTTTTATCAACAATGTCCAATTGTCTCTGCAGTCTGAGCTCCACTGCCTTCAACATAACATCAACTTCTATTCCTGTAACTGAGTTCTTTGCTCCAGAATCAGCTTGTGATTATAGAATAGAGTTAAGTTTTCTGTTCGGAATTTAAATTGCTTACCAGACATCAACATGTGATCTGGTATATCCTCTTCTTCTGAATGAAATTATAAATCATCAAACGTTCCTCCGAAACCTCCTTCATCTGTTTCATCATCGGAATTGGGTTTTGGTGGATTGGTGGATTGATATTGAAAAAAGTGGTAAATGGTTGTTGTAGAATCTGGTCGAATATAGGTGAGGTGGTGACAATTTGAGCTTAGGTATCAGTGATTGTGATTCTTCAACAGTCATATTAACAGGTGCACCCGTATCTGTTACGTTTGCAACAATGTTAGAAATTGGAACCTCCCCAGTACTTGATTTGGTAAGAACAATTTAGAGTGGACTTGTTGTTGGTGGTGGAATTAAGGTAGTGGTTAGTGGTAATGATAGTCTTGGAGAATTCGATCCCAATGGTGTTTCTGGGACAATTTCACTATCAGAGGATTATTCACGAACAACCAACTTCCTTTTCTTTCTCCTTTTGGCAACATGCTTTGCCACACCCTCAACTCTTCTTTTCTTCGAGGATGGTGATACCGGAGCTGGTATATCATGAACAATTACCCCTCTGCTGTTTATTTGTGTCTTTTGAACTGTTGGTGATTGATCATCAGAAGAGTTTTTGATATGTGAGACAACTTCCTTAGACACTTAAAAAACCCTGATTTTGAAGGGATTAACTCCTTCGAAGACTCAATAATCACCTTCTCCTTAGGCTTCTCAATTTTCTTCTAAACTTTCTCCTTTTCAACAATAACCTTCTTAGGAGACTTATACTTAACTTTCTTGGGACATTTCTTGAACAATAACTTCATCAGTAGCATTCTTGGACTTCTTAGGCTTCTTTGATGATCCTTCATAACGGCTTGGTAACAATACACTAGTTTCAATTGAAGGGTTTACATTCTTCAAATAAGCCACCAAGACAGAGTTTGATGGATCAATCTTCTTAAGCATACCATCTGGAATCCTAGCAACATTTGGGAAAACCTCCAAATCATCTTCCACTGACTTCGGAAACTGATACTTCATAAATTCTGCTTTAGCTTCATCAGTTTGAACTTGAATACCTTCCTTCTCATAAGCATACTGAAGTATCAAACTCCAGTATCGAGCACACGGAATCTCCTATACCACATTCATGTTTTCCACACTCTTGATGAACCCCTTCCACATTTGCATAGCATAATCTACATTAATATCATAATATAGACAAGCAACCATTGCGTACACCTCCAATCTTCCCTTGTCTAACCCTACACTTCGTCTAGTTAAGTAACAAAGATAGATTCCAAACAAGAAGCTCCAGATACAAGGAAGACCTGACTTCTTGAAGTCACTGATCTTGGTGAGTGTTGGCTGATGACCCATATCATTGAACATAAAAATTATCTGATCAGTTGATACCTTGTAGAATGGAGGCGAGTTAGGAATTTCCAGAATTTGAGCAAACATCCACTTTGTAAGACGAAACCTCCTTTCATTCACCAGATTGAATGTTACAACATCAAGAACATTGTTGTAGGTAGCAGTTGAACCAGCCATTGACAACCAGGACATTAGAACATCAAAGGCATTGAACATAGCAGTGGAAAGACCTGAATATTGAAGAGCAACAACCCGTATCTTGAGTTCTTCTGGGTACAACGAAACATCAGCCTCAACTTGATAGTTGGTGCTTTGAATATTCATGATTGGTTGGGATGCAACTTCTTCAGTAGTGTTGGTTTGAGCAGCAGCCATTGATTAGGGTTTTGAGAAAATTCTTGAAGAACAGAGAAGTTTTAGGGCTTTTTGATCATTTGTGAATTTGAATGCGTAATTATAAAAGGAGAAATTAACTTCCTTTATATGTATCCCCAACTGAATTCCAAACGGTTTCATTAAAAAGTAAGCCACGTCTGTCCTTGAAACGCGCAAAACCAACCGTTATAAGTGCCTTGTCAGATAAAGTACCTTGAAAATCGGACCAAGTTGCCAAACAGTTACATCAACCTGTTCGTGAGTACCAAGTGGATATGATCGAAAACCTTCGACATGGAGGTTAGGCTCTTTCGTTTTTGGCATAGAAACGAAGTCATATGCCAGACTTGCGAAATCTTCAGCCTGAGTTGGTAGTACTCGGAACCTCAAGGATTTCATGAGCAGTGTGCCAACAAAATGAGATAAGAAGCAAAATAATGAAAATTTTAGATCTGTGATGTCAAAAAAAATCGACATAAAGGCAATTAAATCCTAGGTAAAGATTTCTTCGTTAGTTATCAAGAGAGATAATCAACAGCTTGTGTGGTTTCCCATGAATTACAATCGACTACTTGTAAAGAAGTATCGAAGGACTTCTTTTGTATGGCTACATGGGCGGTTTTAAAAAATTTCGTTACATTTGAGTACTCAACATAAGTGTGATAAATTGTAATCAAATTACTTGTTTAACTAGTGTAGTCAGTGACAGGTACGCTTTGGAAATTATTTTTCGTGACAAAGACAACAAATGATACTCATGCAGAAATCATATTCCAAAAAATACAAAATATTAGCTGGATCCTGTTGGGAAACAAATGTCGTGGGATTCAAACATTTGATCAAGATCACTCACAACGAAAGAATATGATTTTGAGTATACGAAAAATTGGTACTGAAACAAATGTTTTGTGAAATCTGGATCATACCTCCCCGTCAATTCCTTTTTAGTTTACGAAGAATTGGGTTTCACCTTCATCACGGCCTCATGAATCCGGATCATAAACACAGAGTTTTGATATGTCTAAATCTTGATTGGATTTGATCAAAGATCTCTTGGACATATGTCATAGTGTGTGATCGTGTAAGAAACTTTTGATGAAAAAGATTGGTTTTACGAAACTTTTGTAGCTCTGCTATATTTGGACCAAGCAGTAAACTCTTAACTCATATGAGAAGAGTAAAGTAGCTCATGGACAATTGTGAATACAACCTGATTGGGAAAAAAATTTCGTAATGAAAAATTTCATTAAGGCTTTCGAAAATACACAATGATTCAAAGGAGGCTTTGGTCAACATGCTGCAACATGCTTCTACGGACAACCTAACTAGTTCAAAATTTTTGAAAGATAACCTGACCCCAGAGCTGCAAGCATGAATCTTGATAGACTCCGTTAGAACCTACATGAAACAAGTAAATCCAACTACAAACAACAAAAATCTTTTTGGTTTTTATATATTTGAAAATAAAGAAAATCTTTTTGATATTTTTGATTTGATGAAAAATAAATCTAAATAACGAAAATATTTTTGTACTTTTCAAATTTTTCGAAATTAAAAGACAAAAGAAAATTTAAGAATGTACCAAACTAACGAAAATTTTCTTTCCCAGATGTCGAAAACGAAGCGTATCCAAGCGCTGAATGTGAACAGTAACCTCTGAATGGTTAATACTATCAACCTCTGAATGAGTCATTATTGCCTTTGAGTCGACACATTTTTGTGAACATCAACTTATCATTCTTTTGAAATTTGTTGTGGAACAAAACTTGCATTAAGCATTCCCAAACCTGTCAAAATTCTAACAAATGATTTTTCATCCAATGGTTTTGTAAAAATATCAGCAAGCTGATCAGTTGTTTTTACAAAATGAACTTCGATATTTCCATGTTCCACATGATCCTTTATGAAATGATAACGAAGTGCAATATGTTTAGTTTTCGAATGTTGTACTGGATTATGAGAAATGCCTATATCACTTTGTGAATCACAATACATTGGAATCTTTTTCATGTTGATAGCGTAATCATGCAATTGACTTTGGATCCATATGATTTGCGAAGTGCAAGCAGCAACTGCAGCATACTCAACTTCAGCAGTTGAAATTGCAACACAAGTTTGCTTTTTCGATTGCCACTAACAAGCTTCCCATCCAAAAATTGACATCCTCTACTTGTACTTTTTCGATCAAGATTACATCCTCCCAAATCTGCATCTGAGTATGCTTGAATGAAAAAGTCTGATTTTGAAGGATACCACAATCCTAACGAAATTGTTCCCTTGAGATAATGAAAATTATTTTTCACAGCTGTCAAATGTGGTTCTCTTGGATTTGCTTGATACCTAGCACAATTACAAACAAAAAACATGATATCAGGTCGACTTGCAGTTAGATAAAGTAACGAACCTATCATGCTTCTACATAAAGTAAGATCAATAGTAGGTGTGTCTAACGAAGGTATAAGCCTTGTTCCAACCGCCATTGGCACTCTTAGCTTCGTGCTATTTTTCATTCCAAACTTTTCAAGCAAACTCTTAGTGTATTTTTCTTGATATATGAAAATGCCTTGTCTACTTTGACGAATGTTTAACCCGAGAAAATTGTTAATTTTTCCCATCATACTCATCTCAAACTGGCTTTTCATCAAACTCTCAAATTCACTAGACAAATCAGGGTCAGTAGAGCCAAAAATAATATAATCGACATAAATTTGAACAAGCATTAGATGATTCCCAACTTTCTTTCGAAATAATATGGGGTCAACTGACCCTTGTTTAAATTTCAATTGTTTTAAGAAATTGGTAAGAGTTGCGTACCATGCTCTTGGTGCTTGTTTTAACCCATAAACTGCTTTATCTAAGACATAAAAATGATTACGAAATTCTTCATTTACGAAACCTGGAGGTTGTTCAACGTAAACCGTTTCTTCAAGTTCACCGTTGAGAAATGCACATTTAACATCCATTTGAAACACATTGAAATCCTTGTGAGCTGCATAGGCTAAAAATATTCGAACTGCCTCGAGTCTTGCGACAGGGGCAAAGGTTTCTTCATAGTCGATACCTTCTTGTTGTGAATAACCTTTAACTACAAGACTAGCTTTATATCGAACAATATTACCATCTTTGTCAGTTTTATTTTTGAAAATCCATTTTAAACCGACAATCGAAACATCATCAGGTTTAGGAATTAATCTCCAAACCTTGTTTCTTTTTAATTCAGCAAGTCCGGATTGCATGGCAACAACCCAATATGAGTATTCCATTGCAACCTTAACTATTTTTGGCTCTATTTTCTAAATAAAAACATTAAACATGCAAAACTCTTAATGAGCATTGAGTACCTCATTCTTTGCACTAATTTGAGCTCTAGTCAAAACTCCATCTTGTGGATTCCTAATGACTTGCTCTCTTGGATAATTTCTTGTCCATTTTTCCAGTGGTGGATATGTTGGATCAAAATACAATGGTGCATCTTCGTACATTTCTTCATTCTCTAATCCTGCAATGGAAATATTATCAGTTGAATCAAGAAAATTTTCATTTTGATTCCTATTTGACATATTCATATCAATTTGCTCCCTCTGGACATGATTATCATGATTTTGCTCCCCCTCAACATTTTCATTCATTCTCCTTGTCTCCCCCTCGAAAGAATGCTCCCCCTCAATCTGAGAAGACAAATTCAAGTGCTCCCCCTCCACTTGATCATTTAACATACTTTTGCTAATTCTTGGAGAATTCGACATTGAGAGTAAATCTTAACTTTCATGTGTTAAAGTCGAATCATCAGTGTGTTTCGATGCTTCAGGAATGTGATTATCCATTGCATTAACTTTTGCATCAACTGACCTGTTAGGAACACCAAAGATTAAATCATAATCAAAATCTAATGAATTTTCATTTATAGATTCAGTATCTGATTCATTAATAATTCGATGTTGTTCAAAGCATTTTTCGACTCTTTTAACATAATAATCATCAAATGTGAGATTAAACGTTTCTTCTATTTTTTGCGTTCATTTTTTCAACACTCGATAAGCAATCGAATTATGTGAATATCCCAAGAATATGCCTTCATCAGCCTTTGACTGAAATTTTGAATGATTATCCTTGAGATTCATTATGAAACACCTGCAACCAAAAACATGAAAGAATTTAACATTAGGTTCTCAACATTTTTCACTTTCGAAATTGATTTCCATGCTTTAACAGAAGGAATAGAATCTTTTAACGTAAAACTTCCATTTGAAGATTCATTTAAATATTTCTCATACGCTTCTTTGATTTGTTGATGAGAGTATTTTCCAGATCGGAATGATTTGCCTTTGCCTTCAAGCCATTGGTCTGTGTTATTCATTTCTGAACAACCTTTTGTGTATGAAACTTTCAAAGGTTGTTTAGTGGATAGATTTGGAAAGTTTGGTTTTTGTGGAATGAAATTCACTTTGGATTTTGTTCGAAAATCCCCAAACTTTTGATTCTTATTTTGTGAATGAAAATTTGGTTTTGTAAACCGATTTTGTGAATGGTTTGTTCGAAAATTCTTTTGTTTGATATCATTTTGTATTGGGTGTTGTGACGAAAATTCTTTGATGGGAAAGTTGTTTGAAAAATTATCATGTGACAAAGACTTTTGCAATTGAGCGTGATTTTTCTTAACATATATATATGTGTTACAGACTTCGTCTTAAAAAATTTAAACCTTACTTTTCCAGGCATTTTCTATGTTATGTCATTTGATTTCTTTTGTTTTTCCACAACTTGCCAAAAAAAATTATTTCGTGCATGTCTTTTCGAAATTCCATTTTGTTTTGAAACTTTTTCAACAAGATCTTTGAATTCTTGTGAATTGAGTTTAATGTCTAGATTAGTTTAGACTACATCTTGCTTTGAAACTTCTTTTGAAATATCTTGTTTTTCAACCCACTTTCTTTGTGGTTTTTGTCTTTGAAAAGTGTATGAATTTTTGGTACGATTATTTTCGGTAGTGCTCTGATTTGAAAAGAATCCTTCATCTGAGGTTTTATTGTTATCTTCTTCAACCATTTTATTGAATTCTGGTTTGATATTATCAACATTCCCAGCAATGACAAACACTTGATTAGGAAAGATAACGTCATCTGTGCATTTGAAATTTGGATAGACAACTGTGTTTGTGTCAAGATAATGAGCACCTTTTTTAGTCATCACTTTGTCGAATTTTTCAGTTTCTCCATGCACTTGATCAACAACTCTTGGAATTTCACTTTCTTTCGAAATTTCCGTTTCGGACATTGAATTTTTCGAAACTTCATCCTCTTTCTCATCATCACTACTATCAGTTTGACTATCTCTGACATTCACATGATCGAAATCACTAACTTTCGAAGCAGAGGGTATGTCAGTTTCAACCTTAACCAACGAATCATTACATATTTCTTTGCCTTTTGACTTAGATGTGACATTAATGAAAGATAACTGAGAACAGTCGATACTTTCCTCTTCCTAAATTTCACTGATTTCGCTAAAACTATCAGAATTATCTTCGATATCAACAAATTTTGAATGAGAGTTAGATTTCAAATTCTGAGTTCTTTTCAAAATTTTGATTTTTTCACTTTTGGTCAAAGTTTCATTCACAATATCAACAAGTTCATTTTGATCAAGACATTCATCTATTTTAACAACACCATATGCAAACCTATTGTTAGGAACTTATCAAAAACAGCTATTGTTTCCTCACTGTCATATGATAAACTATCAACCTTCTCTCTTTTGAAAATAAGAAAGGTAATAATTTCTTATGTTGTTCTTTTCTTATCTCAGAAGAATAATGTAAAGCAGTTAACTTCGCATAAATCTTTTAGCTAAATTACAATATATGTTTCTCTGAGCCAAAAGCAATTTTACATCACATTCCAAGTTTTCCCTATCACAACCAAGGTTTTTCAATTGCATTTCCAAATACTCTACTCTATTTTTATTTGTATCCAACAATTTTTGGGTCTCTAGCAACCGAGTACTAAGTTTCTTAGCTTCATTACCAACAGAGACAACAATAGTATCGAAATAAGCAACAATATCATCAAAAGGAATTATCTCAGAATCATAGGCTTGTAAAGGAATATTAAAAGATTGAAGAATAGAACGTACCTTAGTTGTCATTGGTGATTTATCTCCTATTTTGGTCATCAAACAATGACCTGTCACCATCTCTTCTTCATCATCTTCATACTTCGCGAACATAGCACCATGCGTAGGATTACGCATTTCCTCATCATCTTATCCAGATGACCAGATTTGATAAGTTCCATCATCCTCCCCTTCGCCTCGTGCAACCAAAGACATTCCTTTAGCTTTAGCACGAACCTCTTCCAAACGCTCCTCATAGTAATCTTTGTCCTTCACTTTATTCTTCTTTACGTCTTTCTTACGAAGCATACAATCACTCGCCATACGATTAACTCCATGGCAGTAGTGGCAATCAATTCCCGAATCTCCTTTAATTTTCGTCTCAGCTTTGGATTCATCAGTCTTTGCTTCATTTTTCTCAAACTTTTTCTTCTCCTCACCAGCTGACTTATTAACGAAACTTCCTTTAGCATCACCTTGTTTCATCTTTGGATTGAACGGTTTCTTGAAAAACTTCTTCACTCGATTTTTTGAGTAAAAAGCAACCGCCTCATTATCTAAATTCATAAGAAATCCTTCTTCATATGAATTATCTTTTTCAATCGACTCTTTCTCGGTAACTTTCGAAACTAGTGCCAAAGGACCTCCCAAGATTAGTTTTGACTCTTCTGCCATCTCATTCACCTCTCCTTCATGGGTTTTTAGAAGATTGTACAATTTATTTAAAGACGAAGTATCAAAACTTGATTGTGTTTTGACCATCAAAGTAACACTTCTCCATTCTTCTCGAAGTCCCATAATGAAAGTAAGGTTGAACTCCATTGTCGACCTTGTAATCCCAAAGCGATTACACTTGTAGATAAGTTCATTCAAGCGATCATAGTAGCTTTCAATTGTTTCATTATCTTTCTGCTTGAATTCCTTCAACTCAACGAAGCATTGCTTGACTGAATTGATCTTTGTTTTCTCACTCCCCTGAAATTTTTCTTTAAGAGTGTTACAAATATCATTTGCAGTTTTACAACCACGAACATAATTGTAAACAACAGGTGGCAAGGCACCTCTCAATTCTCTCATACAACGTTTTTCGTTGTTCTTCAATATCGAAGATTGTTCAGTAACAGCAGGTTTTGATCCTGATGATCCAATGTATTGAACATTCGATGGAGGTTGAGCAGTTCCTGAAATGCAACTCCAGAGTTCCTCGTCCAATCCATTCAGGTAATCCTCCATTCGATTAGCCCAATGATCATAGTACTCTGGAATCAACATAGGAATCTTCGTAGAAGATCCTAACATATGAGAAAATGAAGTCATCGTGTTCATGTTGAAGTTCACCATTATCGTACGGATATGATTTTTCAGAAAAAATTGATGAAATTCAAAGATGAATGAATGAAATGATTAGAAACTAAAAGTCGATTACTCGATTACACAATTCGATTGCAGAATCAAATCAAAACTGAATATCTGAGATGATTTTCAGAACCAGACAGTGCGGAAACTTTTGAGACAAATTGCAACTCAAAAACAAATTATTCAAATTGAAAATCAGATCTTAGCAGTTAGATTCCTGCTAAATAGAAGTGAATAATCGAGTATTGGAATGAACATCAGAGTAAACAAGTAAAGAACACGAGATCTAAATAGAATTTGATTTAGCTCATATTGCTTTCAACGTTTTACAAAGAAAATATCAGATAGAGGACTCAGGAAAAACTCATATCTAACTCTAAGTAAACACTCCTATTTATAGGAGGACTAAAAGTACAAAAATACTAAGGACTAAACATTCGACTTCGTTACAAAGATGCCTTTGTAAATATATAACAAAACTAACGAAACAAGCATTACACAAACTTCGACATATTACAACATATTTTCGACCTTACACATGGTTTATTGTGATGCTTCGATCATGAGTTTGGGTCCTGTTGGGCTTATAGCGTTGCGTCATGGGCTCGATCCTTTGCCTAGTTTTGGTATCCGGTTTGGGCCTGTCCAACCGTGATTATTTTACGCTAGGGTTTTCGTATTTAAGGTGCATGCATGCATCATGAGTTGTTAACACTTTTATTATCTTTCTCATCAAGTACTGTAAACCCTAGCTCGCCTCTACAGTGGAAGTTCTTTATCGAGCTCTGCTGAGGCGTGACTATATTTGAATCATAAGCTTCATATTGATTCTATATTGTGTTCTTAGTCATTTTGTGATTGATTTGTTTGTTCTTTATCAACATACTTATGGAAGATCTAAACGATCAGAGATTTATTCTCATCAATTGGTATGAGAGCAGGAGGCTATGTAATTCATACACATCTCTTATGTTGAAGAAATTATTAGGGTTTTTCTGTATTGATTGATATTAATTGAGCCGTCATTCCATATTGACGTATCTCATTAATTGTCTATCTCACTCTAACGATAAATTACAAGTCTGATCTTCAACAGATTATTGATCAAACTTTGTCACAATGTCTATGGATAATTTGCAAACCAACCCAATCAACATCTCCAACGGTATTGGATGAACGACAAGGATTCCAATCTTATACACTCAAGATTATGAAGTTTGGACGCACCACTTCGAAGATTATGTGATCGGCTCAGAGGACAATGGGTACTTGATCTGGGAAGCAATCACAGTTGGTCTGTTTGCTCACTCAAGCACTTCAAAAATTGTTAAAACTCAAAAGGAGTACAATCAGCTCGTGAATGATGTGAAAGACATTCCTCAAGACGATAAAGAGAAGTTTCAGTGCAACATCAAAGCCTTAAGAAAGATTAGGTTTGCTTTGTAGTCGGATATGTTTCGATTAGTGAGTTAATGTGCTACAACTAAAGAGATATGGGACCGGTTAAAAGAATTGTATTCCACTGATGAAGATCTGGAACATTCGATTCAAACCTTTCTACTTTCCGAATTTGGTGATTTCAAACAGAAGCCCGAAGAGAAACTCATTCAGGCTTTTGATCGGTTTAATCATCTTCTTAGTAAGATGATAAAGCATGGGATCGAAAGGAAGGTAATTGAAAAGAAGGTCACCTTCATGAACGGTCTTAGACCCGAATGGATGGCAGTGGTGTCCACAGTTAAGGCACACGAACAGTTCAAATCATACTCTCTGGCAAAACTGGTGGGAATTCTGAAGTCCCATGAAAGTGCAGTGTCAAAGGAAATGAACGTAGTTTACGGTTTGGGGTCATTAGCTCTTGTTTCAAAAGGAAAAAGTGATGTTGAAGAAGAAGAAGAATTGGATCTTGCTGACTATGATCTAACTAGTGAAGATTATGCCCTGATGGTTTCAAATCCAAGAAAGTTTATCAAAAGAAAGTTCCCAGCCAACAAGAACCGAAACTGGCAGGGAAGTCATAGTTTTGAGAAAGTGAAGGAGGAACCGAAGATGGTTTCAAAGTTGGAAGAATCCAAGAAGGAGTCAAAGATTGGTGGTGACTCGGGCTATGATTGCCATTATTGTGGAGGCAAGAATCACTTTGCCAAAGACTGCATGTTGAAGAAAAAGGCAGAGAAGGTTGATGAGGATGATAAGGAAGCGAACCTCCTGATACGATTAAAGGAGATCAAGAAAAGAAAATCAGCAGCTAACAGTAACACCATGAATGCTTTGATTGTACAACATACAAGTGACAATGATGAATTTGGTGGAGTGCAGGTATGGTCCACAGATTCAGAGGACGAAGAAGTGAGAAAACCGACTCATGGCAAGGTGATGCTGGTGAAAGAAGAATATACTGCAGGAAGGTTTTTGATGGTGACAGAAGGAGTATCTCATATGCGAGGATATACAATAGATGGTGGGCTAGAAGATGAGAAGGAGCGAGAGGACAGGTGTTTCACTGCGAAGCCAATCAGTGCACAAGTCAACGAATGTGATGAGTTGATCAAGAAGGTACAAAATATTCTTGCTTCTCTGAAAATACCTATTACTAACTATGAAAACAAACTGAATAGCTTAAAATCTAATTTTTCTAGTATAAGTAGTAGTCTTACCCAAACTCTAACCTGACTAATCAAATTAGCAGGATATCGTTGAAGAGTGAGGAGAGAAGGATGTGGATTGAGCAGAAGGAGAAAGAGTTAATTAGGTCTAGGGATGAGTTGATCTATTTGCAACGAGACAATCTTAAGCTTTTAAAACAGTGAAACGTTTTTTGTTTAATTGTGAAAAGACTTTATTTTAATATCACTCAATTTCATGTCGACTATGAAATAGGAAAGAAGATACATCGCATGATTTTACCCTTCCTTGAGTTAAAGGAGGATGAAGTCGATGCCGAAGCTTACAATTGTGAAAATGTTGTATCTTCTGACGAAGTCTCTCCTGCCTACAAAATTGGTCTTGACAAAATAGAGTCCTACATAAAGTCCAAAGACCATAAGGACATGCTCAAAAATCTATTAGAAGAAAATGATAGATTGAAGTTAAGAACCGAAACTGTATAGAAATTTGTCTCATTGAATGCCAAACTAAGTTTAGAAAATAAAATTGATGTTGAAAATGCATCTGAACTTAATGAGGATGATGACATGAGTGAAATCTCTATAGAGGACTTGGTGGACTGTTCAGAATTTGTCAAGAGCGAACCCGAACCTAACAAAAATCTGATCTCTGAAAACTCTATTGAGTTCGCTTGCTCATCGACAGACAAGACCAAAATCCTTAAGGCAAATTAGTTGTATATCAAAAGGTTCAAACCACTCCAAATCAGGTCTACATAGTTCAGGGAGTCACACCTCAACAAACAATAGAACTGACTGCTATGGTAGAAGAAGATAATGCAAATGGATGTGAGGAGTTCTTTTGGTCAGCACTAATGGATAATGCAGATGAAACAAAAGGCCTATCTCAAAAAACCTCATGGAGAGTAAAGGGTAGGTATGTGTCGGAACCACTTAATGAGCCTGCAAGATATGATATGCCAAACACAAGTGGCACCAAAACATCTTTGGATGAACCAATGATAACGTCTTGTGAGACGTCTTCGTCAAAGAGCGAAAGACATGCTCAACTTCCAAACAAAAGGGCCAACATTTATAAAAATCCAAAAACAGGTGGCAGAACGAAACCACCAACGAAATCTGAGATAGAAGAAGAATCTCTCAGAAAGAAAACAAATTTTGGAGATCTCAAAATCCTCATTATGTAAGGTATGAAAAGATGCATAAGTCATGAGGAGAATCAAGAAGCAACCATAAGGAGGGTTTCGGTCCTTGGAATGAAAGGAACCGAAAGGAGAGCTTCGGTCCACTACAAGTAAGCAACCAAAAGGAGAGCTTCGGTCCTCAGAGCATAAGCAACCGAAAAAAAGGTTTCGGTCCTTAACATAATAGAAACCGAAAGGATGGGTTCGGTCCAAAGTTCAATCGGACGAACAGAAGGGAAGAGTGTTCCCGCTCTCAACCAAGGAAGAGTAATAATCGACGATCTAATATCGCTTCTATACCCTATTCTTCTCATTCTCATTCTAATTCTTATCCTTCAAAAGATTTAAAGGAGAAAGGAAACCTCTTTCCAGAAGACAACAAATGCCCGGAAGAGATCCAATAGAATGCATACGTCAAAATCTCAAACCCTACGTATAATGAATCTAAGCCAAACAAAATTAAAGTTTTTACAATAAATAGAAAAGATGAAACCACTCTAATTAAAAGAACTTATATGGTTGATGTTTCTCTTACTATTCCTTGTCCAGTAAAAGGCTCATAAGGACCCAAGAAACTTTGGGTTCCTAAATCTGCTTAATATTTTACAGGTTATACGTGACGAGCAATTTGACGAAGAATGGTATATTGATAGTGGTTGCTCACGTCACATGACAGGACGAAAGGAAGAACCGAGGGAGTTTCGGTCTCTCAAGGATGGTGGAATAGTGAAGTACGACAACAGTTCGTTTGGAACTATCAAAGGCTATGGAATGATTATGAATGGTGATTTCTCAATAAGAAAGGTCGCATACATTGAAGGATTGCATCACAAACTTATCAGTGTATCACAACTGGTAGTTGGGATCAGATTGAAGGTCTCGTTTGATGATGAAGGCTCAGAGATAGTCGAAAAGAAGTCAAATAACATTCTGTTGAAATCGATGCGAAAGGGGGTAATGTACCATTTGAACCCCAATCCAATTCGAGGGAAACCATCTGTTTGCTTGCTAACGAAGGCTCACTCAGACGAAAGCTGGTTATGACATCGAAGGCTCTCTCATCTTAATTTCAAGGATATCAACAAGCTAGTTTTTGGAGATCATGTTCGAGGTCTTCCAGTTCTCAAATTCAACAAAGAACATCTATGTGCAGCTTGTGAAATAGGAATGCAAAGTCGACAAAGTCATCCTTCTATTATCAACACAAAGGTGATAGAACCATTGGAGCTGTTGCATATGGATCTATGTGGTCCCTCCTCTATTGAAATTATTGGTGGGAACAAGTACATTCTGGTCATCGTTGACGACTTCTCTCGCTTCACATGGGTATTCCTCTTGAAGCAAAAATCAGAGGCAACTCCTAAGCTCAAGCTCTTCATAAAACAAGTAGAGGTTCAACTGTGAAAGGTGGTTCGTAATGTAAGAAGCGACAATGGCTTGGAATTCAAGAACAAGGATTTCGAAGATTTTCTAGCTGAGAAGGAAACGACTCATAATTTATCAGATCCATATACTCCACTGCATAATGGAATCGTCGAAAGACGAAACCGATCTCTGTGTTAAGCAGCTCGAACTATGCTAAGCTTCGCTTCCTTGCCTTTGTATTTCTGGGCTGATGATATTGCTGCCGCTTGTTACACTCAGAACATATCATATCTAAACAAGTGATTCTTTATTACTCCTTACGAGATCTTGAACAATCGCAAGCCAAATGTGAAGTTCTTTCATGTGTTTGGCTCAAGATGCTTCGTCTTCAACTCAAAGGAGAATCGAAACAAGTTTGATGCAAAGGCTGATGAAGGAATATTTTTGGGCTACTCCTTGCACTCGAAGGCTTATAGAATTCTGAAAAAGCGCTCTAAGAAGATTGAAGAGACATAGTCTGTCACTTTTGACGATAGCTATGTCAAGAAGATGAAGACAACTGAAGGTGCAATACAGGAAATCTTTCCAAAGACCAGTCAAGTTACAGCTCCTATCTCAAACCTTTTCGAGCAATATATGCTTCTTTTCGATGAACCTGAAAAAGCTATCAATTCTGAATCCAAGGCAGAAGATAACAAAGTTGACAGTCTAAAGAAAATCATTGACGATGTTGCACAGAAAATGGCTACTGATCAACCAAAGGCAACCGAAAGTCCTGACTTAAGCGAACCATCTGGTGACCGTCCTTCTATCCAGGGGAGGGTTCGTCTCTACCAAAGGATCAAGGTTCTTCATACCAGGGGGAGAATTCAACGTCACAATCATCTAGCTCAACCGAAACAAATGAAGGGGAACATTCTGATCCAGATATTGAACTCGTGTCATCATTCGAGGGGGAGAATACAAATGTCAATGACGATGATACACTATAAGAATTGGAAGAAGAAATCAATGCAGAACTGGATCCCTCTTGTGATCCAAATTACCCACCTCTTATTAAATGGACCAAAGACCATCCTCAAAGTCAAATCATTGGGGAATCTTCAGAAAAGGTATTAACTCGATCACAGATCAAAGCGAAACAAGCTACACTATTCTCTCAGGTAGAGTTTTGCATGTTCAACTCTTTTGTCTCCAAAGTTGAATCAAAGACTGTCAATTCGGCTCTTGATCATTCTGATTTGGTTTAAGCCATGCAAGACGAGCTGAACGAGTTTGAGAGAAACAAAGTATGGCGTTTGATTCCAACTCCAAAGGATGCTTCGGTTGTCGGTCTCAAATGGGTATTCAAAAATAAGATGGATAAGGAGGGGAATATGATTCGTAACAAGGCTCGGTTGGTTGTAAAAGGATATTGTCAAGAAGAAGGTATAGATTATGAAGAGACCTTTGCTCTAGTTGCAAGATTAGAGTCTGTTTGAATCTTTCTTGCTTATGCTGCACACAAAAACTTTGAAGTCTATCAAATGGACGTAAAGTGTGCCTTTCTCAATGAAGAACTTGAAGAAACTATGTACGTTGAGCAACCGCCAGGCTTCGTGAACGAGAAGCATCCAGATAACTACTACATTCTAAACAAAGTAGTATATGGATTGAAGCAGGCTCCTAGAGCATGGTATGAAACTCTTACATGTTTCTTAAAAATGTCAAAATTTAAATAAGGTTCGGTTGACCCAACCTTCTTTCGTAAGAGAGAGTGTAACCACCTTATGATAGTCCAAATTTACGTTGATGACATCATCTTCGGCTCCACGAATCCCAACTTAACAGGTCAATTCAGGAAATTGATGGAAACTAAATTTGAGATGAGCTCAATGGGTCCAATTAACTTTTTCCTTGGCTTAAATATTAGACAGGGACCCGCAAGCATTTTTATCAATCAGGAGGCATATAAAAAGACATTGCTCGCTAAGTTTGGCATGATGGGAGACTCCAAAGTGAAAGTTCCTATGGCTTTTGGGACTAAGCTTACACCATCTTTGGAGAAGCCAGCCGCTGACATGACGCTTTATCGTTAGATGATTGGGTCACTGATGTATCTCACCGCCAGTACGCCAGACATCATGTTCTCAGTCTTCTATTGTGCCCGATTCCAAGCTAACCCATGCGAACCTCACATGCTAGGTGTGAAAAACATCTTTCGCTATCTGAAGCAAACCTCCTCTCTCGGTCTTTGGTATCCAGCCAACTCAGGTTTCTTTGTCCAAGCGTTCTCAGATGCTGACTTAGGTGGTTGTGGATTGGATCGTAAAAGCACCACTGGAGGATGCCAATTTCTCGATGGTAAATTGGTCAACTGGCAATCAAAGAAACAAACATGTGTTTCTCTCTCCTTGGCAGAAGTTGAATACATAGCTGCCGCCTCATGCACATCTCAGGTTGTATGGATGCAGAGTCAACTTAGAGATTATGGGTTGAACATGAAGAAAATCCCACTATATTGCGACTCTATAAGTGCAATTAGGATTTGTCATAACCCAGTGCAACACTCGAAGACAAAGCACATAGCACTGCGGTATCACTTCATCAAAGATCACATGGAAGATGGCAACGTGGAGATTCACTTCGTAAGGACCACTGATCAACTCGCATATATATTCACTAAGGCTTTACCTAAAGCAAGTTTCAACAAAATCTTACAAGGGCTAGGAATGATGGAAGCAGAATCAGTACCAAAATCGCCTTTGCTTTATTAAAGGTAAGAAGCGAAATAGAGCGAACCGAAATGAACCGAACGCTCGGTCTATTTTGGGTTCAGCTCAACCAAGAACCGAAATGACGAACGCTTAGTCTATTTCGGGTTCGGTCCTTCTAAACTCGTTCGCTTCTTTTTCATTAAAAGGGATCTCGGTTGTATTCTTTTGTACACTCTTTTCCATTCTCACTTTTATATTTTCTTTTTTTATTTTTTTTATTTTATAAAATCCAAACATATTTTTCCTTTTGTTTTATTAAAAATTTCCACAAAATACAAAAATATTTTTTTTAATTTTTAATTTTACCTTATTTTATTTTTCTCATGTTGTTTTTTGTATACATGCTACTCTCAAGGGTGAAGCTCAAGCAGGTATAAATTCTTTTCTTTGAATTAATTACCTATCCCTAGATGCATGCTGCTGCACGTTGACCAAAGCCTCTACAGATTCTGAGTGAAGCCTTAATAACATGATATATAGAAATCATGTTTTCCCAACATTAGGTTGGTACATTCACTCTAATCGTGAGCTACCTTACTCTTCTCATATTGAGTTTAGAGTTTTCTGCTTGGTCCTTCTTTTCTAGCAGAGGTACATTCGCTTCTTATACCACCTATATCATTTTTCTTCATTACACTTCATCTCACTAATGTAACCCTTTAGACTCTCAGCATTTACCGCTGAGGTTTATGGTTATACAAAAATCTGTGTTTGATCTTAGTCTCGTGTCACTATGCACTAAGTGAAACCCACAATTCAATAACTTTAATGAATTGACGGTGCACCATTACTATGATAAAGTTCTTGAATTAAATCTCTTTTTATTTTGAGCGATCCTTCTGAAAGTGTCTATTACCAAGATTTTTCTTCCCCAAGGATCCAGTTATATTTTTTTTGAGATTTCTTAATTGTCAACGAGTCACTGAATATGTTTCCTACCTACTTGTTTAACAGGCCACATTGGTCACACAAGTACTTCGTTCAGTTTTGGTCTTATATCAAGTATCGAAATCATGAATTGAAGCGAAAGCCACCCTTTATAGCTTTAATTAAAAAGATGCCTTTCAATACTTCTTAACAAGTACTTGATCGTTATTTAACGGGAAGCCATACAAGCACTTTGAAGTCTCTCTTGACTTTGAAGGAAGAGATTCGTGCCCAGAATCAGTCTCTTTATGTCTTAACAAGACATCACAAATTCCCATAAAACGTTTGCTTTATTTCTTTATCATTCACACTTTATGCACGGAAATCTTTGATTTTCCAAAATCTGGTTCTATTAACGATGAGCTAATTGTTACATCTTCATTTCTAAAAGTATTCCAGTGATCGATAAAGATAAAGGTGATGACGGTTCTTGTAAAATATGTGGGTGACGTTTCGGATAAAGTTCTTGGCCGAGTCAGCGGTTATCCAATCGGTTTGACGATTTGAAAAAGGCACTTTTTATGGAAAGGCGTGTAACAGTGAAACGTCCTTTCTCTCTCCTGCGTCGTCATCGTGGTTGCCAACTGTTCACTCCATCACATCAGGAACGGTTTCAAATAAAGCCAAGATTTCATCCATATATTTCTCTCTCCTACCTGTACGTATAAAAGGATTTGGCACACTCATCTTCACTCTTTTATCACTTACAAATCCTTACAAAGAAAAGGGCGATCTCTCTCACTGTTCATCTTCTTCCTCGACAAGCTTCACCAATGGAAGAATCATCTTCTGTTCAAGATACATCTTCTCACTCCACCCTTCTTACCATTAAGCCCCAACAAAACCTGACCATTGACCTAACACCCTTTGTCTATGAACCCTACATGTTGTACGTTGTCGAATGCCTCAAGTACTCTCCTCTTGTTGTTGCTCTCACAAAAGTGGAAATAGTTCCATGACCTGCCTCTCACACATCTATTCGACTGCTTATTATGACAAGGTCACTGAGAGGACTCACTTTGAAATTCACAACGAGAAAACCTCCATCTCCAAGAATCGTTTATGTGCCCTAAATGGTCTTGCTCACGAACCCACTTTGGTAACCCCTGACTCCATTACCGTTGGTCAACTGTTCTCCATGTTCTACCAAATGGGGTACACAGAAACCCTAACCACTGTTACCAAGTTTAAGAATCCCTGCCTTCCCCCTCAATGGAATGGCCTCTTCAGTCTCCTTTTTAAGGGTCTCTCAGAGCATAGCACTGGTTCAGACGGAGCAAGCAAGTCATTTATGACTGTGCTTTATGGGTTGTATAATGGCGTTACTCTGGACTTTGGGGCAGTCATCTGGCAACAACTGGTTCAGAGCTTATCTTCTTCTTCTTGCCATTCTGATATTTCCTGTGCTAGGTACTGGTCCATTATCACGAAGTGGGCGATAGATCATATTCATGTTCCACTCATGGAAGACTCCCTTCTTTCATCTATTGCAACCTTTCACACAACGAAGATCATCGTCACAGATCCTTCCAAGTATCTCCTCGTTGGGTCGATTCCAGAAACAATGTATTCATGTGTGTCTGAGTCAAGCAAAGTCATTCAGGAATATAAGAAGCTTCCTTCTTCGGGCCAGAGGGAACTCACCCCTGCCATGATTCGCTCTATTGAGGAAGCTGACAAGCTGGCTAAGAGGGGAAAGAAACTAGAAACACAGAAGGAGGTGAGAGTCCCTAAACCAGCCAAGGGACAGACTCCCAAGAAGTGACAGTCCGACAAAGCTGCTCCTTCACAGCCTAAGCTGAAGAAGCTGAAGAAGCCAACCCGGAGACTCATTCTTCAATCTTCTAGCGATTCGGATTCTGAGTATGTTCCTCCTACTACCAAACCTTATACTCAATCAGAATTAGAGAGCGAAAGCTCTGACAAGGAGGCTTCAGGTTGTGGTGATACACCGCCTCGCTCGCCTACCCCAGAGTTACCTGTTCTCTCCCAACCCCCTTCTCCTCCACCCGTTTCTGTACCTGTCTCTATCCCTCCTATTTTCCCTATAATTACATCTCAACCATCCTCTACCATTCCCACTCCTATCTTCATTGAGGCTACAACTACCACCATTACTGGAGTTCAAACCAACGTATCTGATACGGTGGCTCGTTCTTTAGCACCCACTCCTCCTATCACAACCGAACCCCCAGTCACTACCGAACCTCCAGTTACCACCAAACCACTATCTCCTACCCAATCCACTGAAACCAACACAGTTCTTGGAGGTGAGGACTTGGAGTTTGATTCCACTTACTTCAGTCCCTACCGAGTCCTAAGTGATGACAATGAAGATGCTCCAGTCACCAAGCACCATTTCAAGGCTGTTAATAAAAAGCTTGATCAGCTGCTTTCCTCCTCCTCCACTGGTGCTTATTCGGAAGCTGCTTTCAAAGCCTTGTTCTCTTCTGTTGTTAAAGAACATGATGCTTCTCTCTCTGCTGCAGCAAAGGCTATTGATGCGTCTACCTCTCAGTGTCAGAAGGCCTCTCTTGCTGTTGAGGCTTCAACGAAAGAGTGCAAAGATGCCACCGCAAAAGTCGATAAACTAATTTTTGAGGCTCATCTATTCTTAGATTCTTTACAAGTTGCTGCTCAAAAGAACTCTCAGACTGTGAATGCTTCTTTTAACTCTCTCCAGCGTTCTCTTCAAGTTGAAAGGACTAATCTTGAAGTCACTCGAAAATCCATTGAAGTTGCCAATGCAACTCTACATTCTAATGTCAATGATCGTCTGACTCAACTGGAAGCAGAGCTGGCTGTTGAAAATCGCATAATGGATGAGATAGACAAGTGTCCATCTTAGATGAAAATGCAAAACCTCAAGCTTCTCACTGCCACAAATGAGCTTAATGATTTAAAGTCTGAAAGAGAGGTAATTCGAAGCTCTGTGGGTGACGTTCATTCCATTCTGCTTCATCTTCTTGACACCCATGACTCCATTCTGACTATAATCATCAGACGTCATTTGGCTAACAAACTCAGACCTACAATGGATATCCTTAGTCAAATTAAGGGTGTTTCGGTGACTTCTGTCTAGCCAAAACAAGGGGGAGAAAAGGAAAAGGTCACAACTCAACCTCCTCCCGAACCTAAGTCAACAGCTACACCAAAGGATAATGAAGCTTCGGTCAGCAAAAGGGATAAGAAGAAAAAGAAAATTGGTGAAGATGATACAGATGATGATGATGATGTTTTTGAAGATACTTTGGGTGAAAATCCCTCTAAGCCTTTTCAGAAAACAAAACTTTCTGACAAAGAGTTTGGAGAAAAGATCAAGAAGTAAACGGCTGAGCTAGAGAAGAAGAAAAAAGAAAAGGAGCTCTTGGAGAAAAAGAAGTCCATTTTTCCATAGTGGACCATTGATTCGCTTCAAATAGATGTTGTAGATGAACCGAGTACTCATTGGCTCAAACCTGTCATGTCGTTCGGCTTTGAAAACTCAAAGGATGCACAGTTTGATATGCCAATCACTCGAAAGGCATTTATATTTCATTGCTGTTAACTCAACTACTGTCATCCCCTCTCCGGACCTGAAGATGGATCGGGATCTGTTAGAGTTTTATTTGGAGTTCGCTCAGCCACAGTACTTGACCTGGAGCTCACAGATAATTACTACTGTCAAGGTACTGAAGCCTTATTCAGCCGAGAAATTTATCAACATCATATTTAAAGTGACCTGAGGCTCTGAAGGCTCGGTTCATAATTTCTCCCTGGTTGATCTACCGAACGTCAACCCTCACGACTGGATACTCGTCAACAACATTTTGTTGTCCAATCCTCAGGAGTATCAGACGATTATTGACCATGTCAAGCGAATGCTCGTTTGTTACATCCATGAAGTAGCAAAGATGGATCAAGAAATCGCCTCTGCTATTCACAAGCGAACCACGATCAAACCAATGGGAAGAGCTAGCGATTTAAATACAATGATCAAGGGCAAAATTGACACAAAATATCACACTGTGATGTTTCTTAGGGGCAAAGGTCAAAAATGCCTGTTCGCTCTTGTTGACAAGCACCTGTTCTCAACTGCTTGCTTGGAGCATATTTTGGAGATCATTTAGAGGTGTAATCAGAATTCAACAGCCGACAAGAAGTTGTTTACTGACATGCTGAGATGGTATATTCAATTTCGGCAGACTCTTCTTGCTATCATTCGTCGGCTATTCAAAGTTGTGAAGAGAGTGAAGCCTACTCAACAGAAATAATCTCTCGCCTCATTTGACGCAAAGGGGGAGATTGTTGGGCTTATAGTGTTGCATCATGGGCTCGGTCCTTAGCCCAGTTTTGGTATCCGGTTTGGGCATGTCCAACCATGATTATTTTACTCTAGGGTTTTAGTATTTAAGGTGCATGCATGCATCATGAGTTGGTAACGCTTTTATTATGTTTCTCATCAAGTACTGTAAACCCTAGCTCGCCTCTACATTGGAAGTTCTTTATCGAGCTCTGCTGAGGTGTGACTATATTTGAATCATAAACTTCATATTGATTCTATATTGTGTTCTTTAGTCATTTTGTGATTGATTTGTTTGTTCTTTATCAACATACCTGTGGAAGATCTAAACGATCAGAGATTTATTCTCATCAAGTGCAGTTGTGATGCAGAGGGGTCGTGCGATCTCTTACGCTTTGAGGTAGTTGAAGCCTCATGAGGTGAATTATCCAACACATGATTTAGAGCTAGGGGCTGTGATTTTCGCCCTCAACATTTGGCGGCATTACCTCTATAGGGTCCGATATACTATTTACAAAGATCACAAGAGCATGAGGTATCTGATGGATCAACCAAATCTGAACACGAGGTAGCGTCGGTGGTTGGATGTGGTGAAGGATTATGATTGTGAGATCCTTTACCATCCGGGGAAGACCAATGTGGTAGCCAAAGCTCTTAGTCGCATAGCGGTGGCGGCTTCGATCAGGGATATTTGTTTGAGGATAACCATGATTACTCTGCTTTTGGATCCGATTCGAGAGGCTCAGATCGAGGCTATGAAAGAAGAGCACCAGAAGAGTGAGTGCATAGTGGGTCAGGTGACTTCCGTTGATTATGATAGCCGAGGGTTATTGACTCTCCACCGGAGAGTATGGGTTTCATATTGGGGTGGTGTGCATCAGGTTATGATGGAGGAGGCACACAAATCAAGATTCTCCATTCATCTTGGGACATCGAAGATGTATAGAGACATTCGTCCTGATTTTTGGTGGCCCTGCATGAAGTGGGATGTAGCTTGGTATGTGGAGAGGTGCTTCACTTGCAGGAAAGTCAAGGTCGAGCATCAACGACCACACAGAAAGATGCATCCATTAGATATTCCCGTTTGGAAATAGGAGGAGATTACCATGGATTTCAATACGAAGTTTCCTTGGACTGCACACAGAGTGGATTTGATTGACTAAGAGCACGCATTTCAACCTTAGGTCTTGTGCTAGTGATAACTAAAAGGTTTATTCTTGATTGACTCTTGAAACTATTCAAGATAATAAGACTCCCACTGACTTCTTGACATATAAGTTTTTCTGTTAAGGAACATTCCTTGACAAGCAAAAAACGAATATTCAAAACTTAGTGTGAACTCTCAACAAGAAATTATCTCATGGGATTGGTATTAGTTTATTTTTGTTTCAACTAAAACATCACAACTTACCAATTTCAAATTTGCTCGAGTAAGAAAATGTTTCTACTCCACATTTCATGAGGTGTTATAAACCTACTTAGTTTGAAATTTACTTCATGGTACGATTCGCAGTTACTAGAGTATGACTCTAAAACTTGATTTGGAAATGAAGTATGAATCATTTCTTAATCAAACTATCTCAGCAATATCTGATTCCTCTTCTTCGTTGAGACAATTTAACTAAGATGTCCTTAGAATATCAATTGTGACATAGTTCCATGATCATTAAGATGATCATAAAACATGATACTAAAATACTCTCCTTTCCTTTAAGATTGGAGAAAACTTTATCTTTCTGCCTAATAGATTCTTTATATTCCTTCTGCCATTATTTGAAACCTTTCAAAGAATCAAAATTACACTTAATCTTATAAGTATAACCATATTTACTAAACCATCAGCAAACCATGATGAATACATTTCTCATCTTTTGTGGTGGATCCAAATGCAGAAAAATTTGTCCCTACAATGCAAATAAATGAAAACTACATATTTCCTAAGCAATCTATTAAGCTATCTGTAACTTCCCGTGTCTCCAGGTACTTCCAAATCCTTCCTTCAATAAATTAATATGTCATGATTCGTCTTTGGAATTCGTTGAATTTAGCCCTAAGAGGCCCCAGGGGCAAATTGGTAATTTTGGTCGGAGGGGAAGTACACTATGTGTACATATGAGTACGCTAGGCATACTAGGGTGTGCCCTAGTACGCAGGGCATATGCATATATACGCAGGGAATATGCATATATACGCAGGGCATACGTTTGTCAGAGTGCAACCGTAACTTTTAGGGTTTGTTGGGTATTTAAACCCCATTATGGACCCTTTACCCCCATCCTTTTAACCTCCGAGTCCTGAGATCGTTTTGGCAAACCCTAGCTTCTCTTTTGTGTGTGTGTGCGTGTGTGTGTGTGTGTGAGCTGAGAATGTATTCTTGTGTGGTTGAAGAAGAAGAAGTTGCATCAGGGTATTTGGAGACTGAAGCAAGCTTGTAGATCTGGGATCATCTTTTTATTTAGAAGCCCCAGGAGGTAAAAAGCTTCATCCTTTGTGCATGTATTGTGTGGATCTTGTTTGTTAGCTTTTTGGTACTCTTCTTGTCCTAAAAGTCCCAATATTGTGCATGAGTTGTCTTGGACGTTTTGAGCTATCCTTTCAGACCCTAGGAATGGTTCTAAGTTATAAAAATGAGGCCCGTTGGCTAGTTTGGCTTAATGTTGCTTATACGAGGTCTTAATGGATTAAGACCACGCATTAAGGACTTTTTGGACATCCAAAGTCTTAAAGTTTGAGACTCTATGGTTCTGAGATACATTTGGCCGATGGATATGGAATTTGGGCATAAGTGCTTAAGCCATTAAGCACTTAATAGAGTTTTGCACTCTACGAGGGTACGCTCCATTTTAAATGGAGTAGGCCCCGCGTACGCAGTCAACGCCCCCATTTCCAGTCAATGCGAGGGTCGCGTACACCCCACGTAGCCTCGTAGTACACCCAACGTATATCTTCTGATGGGCCTTTGTGAGTTGAGCTGTGGTTTTGGGCCATCTTTGGGCCAACATGTTTTGGGCCCTTGTTGGACTTTCTAAGTAGAAGTATTCTGGTCCAGTTAAGGGAATTGGGCCTTAGGATGAGATCTATTAAGGAGTTGGGCCCAGTTTAGAAAATTGGGCCAATTATGAGCCTTGTATATTTTGGACCTTTTTGGATCAAGGTTGGACTTGGGCTTTAACCCAGTTATGGAAGAGTTAATGGACAAATATGAGTTAAGAGATTTGAGGTGATAATCCAATTATTAATTGGAGGTTTATTTATTATTATAGTTCAAGGTTTTCGTGAGCTATCGGCTAGTGGTTCTGTTTGATACGTTAATGGGAGGTGAGTCTTCCTAACTATACTTTCAGGTAAAAGGCACCAAGGTCGGCCCATTGGTTTGATAACTTGATATCGTTGTTATGATGAGTATGATGTAGTTATACATGTTAGTCTTGTTATGCTTATGATATTATTTGTTATATGTCGACATATTGTGTTGGTTGGGGTAAGGTTGTACTGCTTTGTGTTGTAGCCAATAAACCCTGAAGCATACTATATATGAGCCGAGGGCTAGAAACGACATGCCAGACTGATACTGAGGGCTCATGTGCATTCTAGATACGAGCTGAGGGCCAGGAAGGTCATGCTAGACTCGTACTGAGGGTCGGGTAGCAAGCCAGACATAAGTTGTGGGCCAAAGGGCCTAGCCATACTTATGTTGTGGGCTCAGGGGTAATCCAGTCTGGTAGCTGTGGACCCATTGCATGCTAATATTATATTTGTACTGTTTGTTATGTATTGGTATTATGGGGGAACTCACTAAGCTTTGGGCATATAGTTTTGGTTATGTTTCAGGTACTTCAGATGATTGCGGGAAGGTGAAGGCTTGGTCGTGCACCTCCTCATGTTTTGTGTTATGATTTCTAGGAAACTCTGATGTGAAACTTATTTTGAAAATAATTTTTAATGAAGAATGATTTTGTGTTTATTTTAAAAGCTTAAAATTTTAAAAAAATTTATGAGTGTTACAAGTTGGTATCAGAGCCTTGGTTTGAGTGAATTGAAGGAACGCTTGTGCAAATCTAGTCTCAAACTAAGGAAAAGAGTTTCAAAATAATTTTTTTCAAACGGTTTTCAAGATGCTAAAGGAGGATGTGATGTGTATGATCAGTCGGAGCCAGTAAGTAGACCCCAAAATACCATACTATTGTTTGTTATTATGATAAGTTAAAACAACATGCTAGTGATAGGCTGGGGATCTTCAGAAATTATATGATAGAATTGCTTGATTATATAATGTCTGATAGCCTAGGATCTTTTCTTTTATGGAATTGGCATCATTACTGTAGTTCCTTAGTATATGCATCATGATTGTATATAACTGAGATCTTATAGCCTGAGAATGTTTGGTTTGACCTTATTTCTTGTTCTTGTTTGATGAAGGGCTTGGGTAGGATCATATATCCAAATGTCTTTAGGGTCCCGTGTTATGTATGGCTAGGATATACAAGTGCTGCAGGGTTGGTAAAAGTTTCATGGATGAGTTATGAGGGGTCAGTCGGCCAGTAGTGAGATGTTAGTTTTCCTTTAGGAGTGAGGACTATGTGTTCGTTTATGTTAGGATATTGTTAGGTTGTTGTGATGATCCTTGAGACAAACATGGGTAGGTGTGGAAGGTAGTATGGGCCCGTATTACTGAAAGCACATGACCCATATGCGTATCAAGGAAGTCACAACCCCTATAGGGTTTCTTTGGGAGGTGGTTCCTCGTTATTTATGTGGATTATCTGATATATTCCTGGTGTATTTTCAGTATGGTGATTACGAGAAGATTTGAGACCGGGTCCGAGTCGGGATCAGGAGAAGGCAGTCAAGGTGGACCAGCATTTTCAGAGGACCGTGTTAGGGAGACTATCCGTGAGGAAATTTGTGAGCTTTTTACCTCAAATGAGTACTAGATAATGATGATATCTCAGATCCTTGATCTCAAGCTACTCAAGTTCTTCTTCACCAACTTCTTCTTTCTCATTCCAAGCTTCAAGCCACTAAATGGACTTCACAAGATCAAAATCACACAAAGATGAAGAAGGTTAGGTCTCTAGGGTTTCTGAGTCAGGGTGGCTGGTAAGGAGGCTGGGGTTTAGGACATAATGAGGTATTTATACGGCTTAAACCCTAAAAATTAGGGTTTTGAGTCTGCCCGCGTATGTGTATCGACCCCCCGCATCCAATGTTGCCACTACGCCCCATGTATGCCAAGCTTACGCCCAACTTATGTCTTCAAACAACCCAAGTATATAACGACCCACTCACAAAGCACCCAACTCAATAATTCAACATTAATCTCATAGTCCAACAATTAATTACAAAGAAATTGAATAATTATCGTTACCTCAAGTCACGGGTGTTACACAAAGTCTACTTTAAGATCTACCAAGTAAGGAACAACTAGGTAGGATCATATTGGAGGTAAGGCCCGTTTGGTATACAAAGTATACTGTTTAGAAATCCCACTTTAAACACCTCACTAAATCCAGCCTAGACATCATCCCTATAAGTAGATCAATTAGTATAAGGACCCACTCACAAAGCACCCAACTCAATAATTCAACATTAATCTCATAGTCCAACAATTAATTACAAAGAAATTGAATAATTATCATTACCTCAAGTCATATTGGAGGTAAGGCCCGTTTGGTATACAAAGTATACTGTTTAGAAATCCCACTTTAAACACCTCACTAAATCAAGCCTAGACATCCTCCCTATAAGTAGACCAATCAGTATAAGGACTTGGAATCACTGATAAATCTTATCTATAGGTTCATAATAATGATAATGAATTTAAACATAAGTTATACTTAAAGTATAGTAAGCATAACTCAACTTGCAGCTGGTTTAGCGAGAAACCGGACTCTGCGCGGGTAGAGATTCTAAGCCAAAAGCTCTTATTCTTGGGGCTTTCTGATGCTCCGAGGCTTCACTACTAACACCTAGGAGGTGCTAGGAAAAGGCATATATGTTTTAGGGGTGTTTGGGAGAGAGTTGGATAGAATTGTGTGAAGAAAATAGTGATTTTCGAGCTCTATTTATAGGCTACCATCAACCATGTACGTGGGGCGTATGCAAAGGGTATGCTGGGCGTACTCATGTTACGCCGGACATACTCATGCCACGTGTTGCGATCACTTGGCAAGCCGTGAGGAAAAAGGTGTGGCCTAGATCTTGCCGCATGTCGATTTCTGGTTAATCCGAAAATTAACTATCTTCTAAAATCCATAACTTTCGCATACGAGCTTCGTTTTTGACGTTCATTATATCCACACATAGGTATCGACGTGATCTACAACTTTTGTTTAGACTCCGTCGGCTAATTTTAACTTTATTTTTTTAAAGTTATATTTTAACATACTAAGACAGTTAAAGTCCGTTAAAAAATCATAACTTTGTCATTCGACATCCGTTTTCGACTGTCTTTATATTTTTGAGCTCCTATTAACGAGATCTAATATTCTCATTTAGTTTGTGTCGGCTAAAAACCGATTGATCTAAAATTTGATTTCCGGGTTGTGTACTGTTATGTTGAATATTGGAAAAATCATAACTTCATCTAACGAAGTCAGATTTGGACGTTCTCTTTATTCATGCTCTCGGTTTAACGTCTACTATGACTTTCGTTGAGATTTCTAAGGCTAAAAACTATTTCGTTAAAAATTTAATTTTTACTATACGCGGAGCCGTGCCGGTTTAATTGCAGAAACTTCCGGGTCATAACTTCTTCGTTATAAGTCAGATTTTAGCGTTCTTTATATCTCCGGATCTAATTAAGACTACTTCAACGTTCTTCCTATATGTTGGGTCTAATTATTATTTTATTTTAGACGCGTATTTTATTCCTATTTTATGATATCGTTATAAGTATGTATATTGCACATAATTTACATGTAAATCACATAATACTCAAATAATTCTTTTTCATTAATTCAAATTGGTTACAATTGTTGAGCCTAACTTGTACGTGATCATAATAATGTTTAGCAAAAAATGCGGGCGTTACACTGACAATGTTCTCGATATCAAAGTGGTTGTCGTGGGTGGGTAGACGATGGAGTAATGCTTCACTAACAAAAAGAGACACCAGAAGTTATTGTAATCACTACTTTGTGTTCTTTTAATTGGTTTAGTAATAGAGCTTTTCAAAGTGGTTGTCGTGGGTGGGTAGACGATGGAGTAATGCTTCACTAACAAAAAGAGACACCAGAAGTTATTGTAATCACTACTTTGTGTTCTTTTAATTGGTTTAGTAATAGAGCTTTTATGAGTAAGATCAGTATGATCAATTGTCTTATCACTACTAGAAACATGGGTTTTAGAGATGGACGAATATGTCGTTATTCCGTCGCTAAATGTTGTTTGCGATGGATTAGCAACAGACATACTCCATAGCTAAATATAGTATGGCTAATGACATGGCGAGGGTTTTTGCAACGGATCAGTTTTTACTTGCGATAAATTTAGTGATGGAGTATCCATCGCAAAATGGTCCCTTAATAAAATTATTTAGGACATTGGCGACAAATTTGATAACAATATTCCATCGATGTTTAGTCGCAGTCTTCATATCCTTTTATTAATCCGTCTCTAATCCCTAGCATATCTCATGTATTATTTTTATTTTTTCTGTAGCTAATCCCTAGCAAACTTCATAAATGATTTTTTATTTATTTTTCGTCGCAGAGCCCTAGCAAACTTCATATATGATTTTTTTTCGTCGCTGATCCGTCGCAAAGATATAAAGTTAGATTTTATTATTATTATTATTATTATTATTATTATTATTATTATTAAAATTCTCTCATGTTAGCTATAGTGAACTCGTTTTTTTTTTTTGGCAAAAGTAGTCCTTTATTTATGGATATATTTACAGTTATTTTCGTCCTTGTAGTTTCTGTACTTGTCTTTTGTTTTTTGTTTTAATATTTTTTTCCCTTTGGGTCTCATACGATATTTCTTTTAATTTTTCCTACCTTTGGGGGTTTTGTTTATTCCATCCAGAGTGAACGCATCGCCTTCTTCATCCAATCGGATTTCTGCAATCTACCGCTTCCTTCTCATCGATGTATATCATCACCTACTACTTTCCTTCTTCATTGTTGCACAAAAAAGCAGACATGATTCCTTTACCGCCTCAACCTACCTGCTCTATCTACCACCGATAACGAACTCTATCTACCACCGACAACGAACTGGATACGTGTTCTCTTCTTAGACAACCACTGACACTTCTCTCAATCCTCCCCACCGCCTAATATACCCAATTCAGGTCCTTCCAATTTGGGGGTATTAACCCCTCTTCTTTCATCTCCACCGACATCATCACATAATAACTCAAAGAGTTCGAAAAGCATGAGTGACCTTGGTAGGAACAGTACACCACATAATCTCCGGCTACGAGTCTGCAACACCATAATTTCTGTTGTTAATTTACACATGCCTTTTAGTTAAAAATAAATATTAATCCTTTAGTGTTTCCTTTAGTGTTTCTTCCCTCTTTCTAACTGTCATTTTTATATGTGATTTCACCCTACAAGAATCAGTCGAGTGGTTTCTACTGTTCATGTGGTGTTCACATTAACATTTGTTTGATTTGGATTTTTTTTAAATGATTGTTTTTTGTGTGTTTTTCTTGATTCATTTTCTCAGCATCTTCACATAGCTGCCCACACGGTTTCACTTCTTATATAAGAACTCAACATTAGATTTGGCTACAATTCACAAAACCATATTGCATCCTCTCAATGTAGTTACAAATCACAAAACCAGTTTCTGATTATGATGCCATGTGTAAAGTTTTTGACATTCACAAGAAGGAGGTAAAAGTATAATGCCTATTTTTAACCCTATCTGGTCTTTTTTTATAACCTTTTTTGTTTGTTACTACTATTGTTTTGGCAAAAAGATCTCAGTAAACACAAATTTAATAAATAAATCTTATATAACATAAGTTTTTATGGTGATTGATTATTCTAAAATCTTCTTTTTGTATATCAAGCTTACATGTAATGATTTATGCCCTTAGGTACCTGAATCCAAGTTTAAGGAGTGTTGGCAACACTAGGTGTTCCCTTCCAGTTGATGTGCTTATATCATGTAATCAGGAATTCCAATTAAAAAAGTAGGGTAAAGTTCTTATAAGTTTTCTCACTTCATTCACTTGCTATTAATTTAAATTATTATTACAATGCTTCTTCTATTTGTTTTACTCAGGTTCCATTGATGCATTTATCACTTATTATGCAGGATGACCATGAAGGCATCAATTATTTTTTTTAGAATGTCCAACATGTTGGTTCTATTCCTAAGGAAGACAATGACTCTATCTCTGAACCCTTGGGTTTTGTGTGTCTTACTATGTTTCAGCCAAGGAACCTAGGAATGGAATCACCAATTCCATGGAATCAGGTAATGATGGGAGTCGAGCTTCAAGAAGTGGACAAGCAACCATGAATCTTTACACCTATACCTATCTTGATGAGAAACCAATAATTAAATTACATACTATGTTCTGAAACGTTTTTATTTTAGTAGTTTCTTTAATGATAGGTCTCTCATCTTTTTCATTCCCGGAAAATTAGATGGAGATTTGCATTATACAAGTGATAATGGTGTTGGTGATTGCAGTTGCACCTGTTCTATCTCTTCCTTCATTCGTTACTCCTAAACCTTCTTATTCGTCGTTGGTACGCTTAATAGGTTTTTAGTATAACTTAAAATTTAGTTTTCTAATCTAATTTAACAGCAATGGATGTATTGATCTGTTTCTGGTGTTGGATTATTTATGTTTCATCAAATTAAACAAATTTTATAAATCAGGAAAAAAATTCATAAGTTACATTGGTGTTTAAGTTCTCCTTTGCAAAAATTGATTGTTTTAATGAATTGTTGTGACGACTACACTTGACACCAGTTGTGGGGTACGTATGTTTTTATTTTCAATTTTTTCTGAATTCTTTTTATTTGATTTACGATTTTTGAAAATTCTGATTTTTTCTTTTTTGGCGTTATTTTTAGGTTGCAAGTTTTGGTCCTTACCTATGGAAGAGAAATGTGATAGCACTTTCATTTGCACACCATGAAGCAGAAGTTCAAGTTTTGGTCCTTACCTATGGAAGTGACATGGCTCATTGCTCCCGCTGCTTGACTCCATCGGGTTCAAATGGTGCGGACAATTTTTACTATTTTAATTAATTGGGTAGATTTTTCAAAATACAATGTTTTAAACGAAAGTACATTGGTATTTGTTGATGTAGATGGAAAATACATTATGGAAATTGATCGGGTTCTTAAACCGGGTGGGTAATAGGTCCAGATGACATTTGGTGAAAAAACATTTTATTTTATTTATTAATTCTTGAAATCAACAAAAAAATTTATAATTTTTTTATATTATAGGTACAAGAAAATCGAATCGTGTGCGAGTCCTGGAAGTGGAGGTGATTAGGTGGCGTTTGTTGAACAACTTTATGATGCGGTCCCACCAAGCATAGTTAACGGTTTGATTCTGGTTCTGTCGGTTGAGAAATATATGGAAGATGGTAAACAAATGGAATAGACATGGGGATTGTTATAAACGGATGAATAGAATAATTGATTCCATAAGGTATCAGAATGTAATGGATATGAATACAAGGATTTGCAGTTGGAATTCATTCGTCCAAGTTGTGGGTTATGAATGTTGTTCCTGATGGGTTTTGGGCATAAGACATCCTATGTGCTCATACAAACCCTAAAGCTTGGATCTAGGTTTCTCTATTATACATACTTGAATCCAAGACTTTGAACCCTAATTCTAGCATATGGAAATCATAATTCACATGTAAATAGGTTTAAGAACATACCTTGATTGTTATGTAGCAATAACAATCCAATTCCTCCTTGAATTGACCTTGGAAAGCAAAGAGTCACAAGTGTCACTCCTCTAATGGCTTACAAACACCATAAGCAAGTGGAGAAGGTATAAAGAGAGAGGAGGGAGGTTAGAATTCGTATCTAAGACTTCTTGGGAAGGGATCCACGAATTCATGACCTTGGGGTTGTTTATATAGGTGTAGAGATAGGGTTTCAGTCATTATCCTTATCTAGTTGATTATCCATTAAGCAACCAATAAGATAATCCTTGAATCCTTATCATACTCGAATTCTAAGGCTTTCCAACCTTAAATTCGTCCACCATACTTATAAGATAATCCTTACCTTATTTTGTAACTATCACATAATTACAAATCAGCCCCTCTAGTTTAATTAATTACATTTGATCACAAAACTAATTCTTAATTAATTATCGACCAATATTAATTAAACAAATATGATTTCTCCTTTAATATATTATTCTTATAACATATTAATAAATCATATTATCCTCTCTCTCTTTATTCATTTCTCCAATCAAGTTGCTTTGGTGAAGGCAACCCAAAAGGACCATGCACCATCGGGTCAAGTACATACCAAAATAGTTATGGACTTAGACACTAATCCAACAGTCTCCCACTTGGATAAGTCTAACAACTATTCTGCGTATGACTTCGGATCCCGATCTGCAATCGTAGCTTTCCAAAGCCGCTGTCAACTCTGATCATATCAAATACGCGTGTCCTTAGATAAGGGATCATATATTCCTCCATTCTAGATATCATATGAGAAATGATTTCAAATCATTTTATTTGTACTACTTCTCGATTTCTGATTTATGACGACTGACTAATTGAACAAATCAAATTAGCCCTAGCCCGGCCGAGCATTTACGTTTGTCATCACTAAACCATCGAGGGGCCCAAAGATATCGCTTTTATCCTACTTTGGATAAAAGGAACGGATAAACTTTGATACAATGCTTGCTTGTACTCACGCACCGAATCACACACAACAATATGTTTTATAACACCAAGTTACTGGTGCGTTTACATATTATCAATGTGCAACCGATTTGCAAGATACAACTCACACATCTCGGTTTCAAGAATATAAGATGTTATCGTCTCACCAATCACTCGTGATACAATCCATGGAATGATCCAAGTGAGCGTGGGTCTAATCCAATGCTCAAATCACATTCATAAGCACTCATGAACGTTGCAGCAAACATTTGCTTATGTCTAATACTTTTCTAGACATTCCACACACCAATTCACGACAGTCTTCATTCATATCTACTTCCAACATATGAACGATTGTGGCCCGTTTGAATAATTCGATTATTCTTAATAAACTCAATTATTCTGGAAGTCAAAACATGCAAATGTGAAACACAAGAATAATACTAATCCCATATGGCCTCAAACCTTTGAGTATAAATAAAACTCCTTTTATTTATCACCATATCGATTACTCATTATTTGTTGTTTCAGGTAATCAACTTCTTACTTGAATTCCAACACTTGTCCCATGCTCCTAGCATGCACACAATGTTTACCTATGGTTCTTACTTTGTGAAATAGATCACATTGAACACATTTCCAATCCTTCTCATTTCACAACTCCAAATCCGTTTTTCATAAGTTAAAGAATATCAAATTCTTGTTACTTATAGAATATGCTAGATTCTAACATTCTATGCAACTTATCCTTTCGTAATGTCACTGCACCAAAGTCATAAAGACTATTGTCAATGATATTACAAAGTCCTCTATCGGAGATTGTTACAAAACAATTCCATAGACGTGATGTCTCTCACTCAAAGTACATCCTTTGAACATCCTTTTGCATAGAAGTTTCTAATCTAATCATAGATTTCTCAATATTCAATTCCCAATATGGACACACTTCCATATGTTCCATATGACAACTCATTCTTAATAGAATCTTATCTATTCGTAACGATGTCGATATAGTCCATCCAATATGGAAACATTTCCATATTTTCCAATACTATACTTCCAACTACTCACAAGCGACCAATCCTCGTCGAACTTGGATTGTCCTTTGATAGTTGTTTAATTATTTTAGTCTAAACCGATTCTAGTCCTTTTTCCCTCTAAATGCGCTCGACATTTGGAAAATTTTAGAATGGTCAAACATTAAAGCATTTGCAATCGATCCTATACCCGAAGCGTATGGGACACGACGCATAATGTTTTATTTGCTATGTTCTCAAAATTCGAATTGTAAAGAGGGATGCCGTAATCATAATCGAAATTTTAAGAACACACTTTGTACCTTTGACTAAATTTTATTAACATTTCTCAACCTAAACCTTTAGATTTGAAATGAAGCATAATATTCTCTCCCTTCATTATAGCAAAACGACTCTTCAACTATTGCGACTTTGCAAAGTATGACTCTTGTTTTCTATAATTAATATTGCTAATCTTGCAATACTTTCCTTAATAATCATACAATCATAACTTTTATGCTCCCACTATCTTGATGATTATTATAAAACATAACACTTATGCTCCCACTAGCTTCGACATGTATTCATAAACATCTTAACTTTCAGAAAACAATGCTTATTGAATTTCTTAAGTTCATGTTTCTAATACTTAGTGCTTTGATAATCTTTTATCAAGGATTCTTTATACACCTTTGTCTTCGATAGTTCATATGTGTGTCTAAACAATTAAGACTAATTGCCAAACCTCACAATTCAAATTATGGAAAGGGATGCCGTAACCATAATTGAATTTGAGAATGCAATTTTACAATCACTATCTTCTTAAAATCTTTCTTAGTGAAAGCATTTCCTTACAATCATTTTCATGAAGGAGAAAATCTTATGACACTTAGATTTTAAACGGTGTAAATGTTCCTATCCATGTGAATTTGTCAAAACCAACGTTTACGACAAATTCAAACTCATATCGATTGAACTTTCTTAATCTTGATTTCTTGCCTCATGGTAGCACAGCTGCCCACCACGTCTTCCAAGTAGTTAAGCATCTCACCCTTTCTTATCAATGTACCTTTCATTGATTAAGGTGCCTTGCCTTTTATGCATTCAAGATGAGAACTCATAGAACTCATATGCATAATTAACTCAATTGGAACAACACATAATCAAAATAATGTCAATACGATAGGTTGTCAACCTCAACTCGTGTGCTAGTGATGATTGGTAAGGTTTATTTGATTTGTTCTTGAAACTATTCAAGACCATAAAGACTCCCACTGACTCCTTGACATATACGATTCTTTTGTCAATAACCATTTCTTGACAAACAAAATATTCAAGAGTTAGTGTAGCTTTTATCAAAACACTTCATAAATTGGTACTAGTTGGCCTTTGTCTTATTCAAGACATCACAACTTCCTTCATTTGATGAATGTTATAAACCTTTAATACTTTTCACTCATTGTCACAATCTTAACTTTAAGACTTGTTATTGGAACGAAGTATGATAGACTTCTTGATTTAACCATTTCTTCAATTCTTGATTCCTCTTCTTAGACATACAATTGTACTAAGACTCACTTAGAGGATCAATTGAGATATGGTTCTTAATCATTAAGACCTATCATAAAGCATAAAAGCTACTCTCCCTTCTTCTTAGAATGGAGAAACTTTTATCTTTCTGCCTACTTGATTCTTCTTATTCGTTCTGCTATTGATCTAAACCCTTTAATCAATTCAGAATTACACTTAATCTCATATTTACTAAACCTTTAGTAAATCATGACGAATATCTTTGTTACTCTTATGGTGGACTTGATCAACACGCAACTTTGTGTGCTCGATCTCTTAGTCCTTCACTCGACACTTTGTCAACGAATCAGTCTAATTTCCAAATATGAAATTTCTCATTCATCGTGCATCCACGTTGCATGATTCCAAGTTTCTGTCCAATTGAAACTTTGGGCGATGAGAAACTCTCCCTATTTGGTAAATTCTTGACATTTCCATAAATAACATAACTAAGAATCATATCCATTCGTTGTAGAAATATTCGAACATCAATTTTCATAACGATTTCATTGTAAGGAAATAAACAAATAAATAAATAAGTCAAACAAAATTTATTTTATTTATAAAAGCAGCGGAAAAAATTTGTCCTTACAATGCAAAATCCATTGAAAACTATGTACAAAAGAAAATTTCTAACAACTCTATCATAACTTTTTAAGCTCAAAATTTAATCTTCAAGTCCATGCGATCAAGATCCATCTCTTGTGATTAGATTCATCTTGCTCTTTTATCAAGCTTCCTTTCTTTTCACCGACCCTACAAAACACTCAAATGTAATCTTATTACATCATGTATTAAGAATCAATGAATAGGAACTTAATGGAGTTAGATAGTGGATTTTTACCTAAAGCGCAGTCATACCTTTGACTCTCCCATCTCTTAGATCTCTTAGGTAATTAGGGTAACTTCGTCTCCAATGCCCCTTCTCTTGGCAATAAAAGCAAATTGACTCTTTTGGAATAACACATGGAACTACTTCAGACATCGCCTTTCTCTTATGATCAAACTTTTCGATCATTGCATGTCTTTCATTGCCATTGTCTATATCCATAGAGGTCTTGAAGGCAGATTCACCAATCAACTTTGCTTTCTATTGCGCCAAACCATTGCTGATTCGGCAGCAATAAGCATATAGGTGAGATCTATAAGGGTCACGTTGTGGTTCGTCATATAGTACTCTCTTACGAACTCACTATATGAGTTGGGAAGTGACTGAAGAACCCAATCAACAGCCATCTCTTCACTAACAACGGATCCCATCATTCTTAGTCTATCAATGCGCGACTTCATCCCTAGGACGTGTGCACACACCGACTTTCCTTCTTTATGTTTACTTGCCAAAAGGGGTTGAGTGATATTGAACCTTTCATTTTTACAATCTTGTGGGTTAGGGAGAATAATTGGAGGAGGAGGAGGAAGTGAAGCATGATTTCCTGATCCTCGATCGAATCGCGGAATATCATCTTCATGTGGAATGCTTGTTCCACGGGATTTGAGAAGACCATAGTTGTCAAACTTTGACATCTACATTACGGGAGAAAACGAATTCAAGTTAGTTGATAGATTGAGTCCTTAGTAAATCACCCAAATGAGATACTAAGGCTAGGACCCAACACAATATTCTACAACTCGGGAGAGGGATGTCGTAACCCTAATTGCAGAATATTTGAAGGTAAGTGAATGACGATTCACTAATTTCCACCATGAAAAACGAAAAAGAAATTTAAGTTTTAAATCTATGAAAATTCCTAGATCCTTTGAGATACATTGAACTTTCAATGGCATGTTTATATCTCGATATGCCCCTCTTGTTTGTGACTGGGATGCCGAGGATCACAAAGCGGGTGTGAATAACCATGCAAACTACATGGTGCCCTCACATGTTACGGTCACCTATTCGATGTGCTGGTAAACCACACACGCTCCACCGAACTATGACAAACATTGAGTCACCCTTTGCTACCTTTGCTTAGAACCATTTAGTGTGCCGGTAAACCACACACGCTCCACTAACGTCTTCGCAAGGGCACAAAGTGTAATTTCATGGAATTGCATCAATTCACTTTTGCCTAAGTAACTTAGATTGGGAATTTTGAAAAACATTTAGTTACTTTTATAATTTATTATACTTATAATGGAAGGTTTTGTCCTATCCTACCCGTTCGGCTAACGACCCTCCACTAGTCAAGAGTGCGGTGGGTAAGAGTGGATACCCATTCAATCGCCATTTTATAGGCAATTTCCTTAAACACCCCTTATAGACCAGCTTCGTGAATGAGGCCTACTAACGGTAAGACTGACATTTACTCATACATATATATAATGTTAGACTTTTAATGTTATATATATAGTATAGGGTGTATTTTACACTTTTAAAATATTAGGTGGTTCAATTTAACAATTATACTTTTAATTTACTTAAATTGTAAACCTAAACTTTTATGGATTTATTAAACCTCTTTAATTAAACACCTTAATTAGTTAATAAAACCATAAGGGTGTGATTTGAACTTTTTCAAAACTATACTTGAGTTTTAGAATTTAACATTCCTAATTAAACTTTTAATCAACTTTTAAATTCCAAAACTTGAGGGCAAGTTTTGAAACATTTCAACACATTAGGGATTAGAATTTAAATATGCATCAAAATTAAACTATTTAATCAAAATTTAAATTCCAAAACTTGAGGGCAAGTTTTGAAACCTTTTTCAAAACATTAGGGTTTCAACTATTTAAATTTCAAAACAACAAAACTTTTGGGGTTCAAATTTAAACTATAAAACCTAAAGGGTCAAAAATGAAACTTTTCACAACAACAAGGATCAAATAACGAATAATTCAAATTAACATTTAATCACATAATTATCCATATTTGATGATTTCTTGCAAAATAATTTATCAATTTACTCAAAATAATTAATCAATTATCTTATAAGGAAACGATTATCCTATTAATTGATAAATATCTTCAATTAGATTAAAATTATAGTCAAATATATCATATAATCGGATTAATATTAATCTAACATGATAAGGTAATTATCCCAATGCAAAAACAGCAAGAAATCCCGAGATAAGCACTGTCTGACGCACCGACTCGCCGAGTCACTCTCTGGGACTCGCCGAGTAGGGCTGACTCGCCGAGTCCAAGAGTGACTCGCCGAGTCAGGTCGAACAGTGAGGCCAAAACATGATTTTCAGTTACATCAAGCATCAATACAATAGAAACCAATCATGGCTCTGATACCACTGATGGGTTTTGGGCATAAGACATCCTATGTGCTCATACAAACCCTAAAGCTTGGATCTAGGTTTCTCTATTGTACATACTTGAATCCAAGACTTTGAACCCTAATTCTAGCATATGGAAATCATAATTCACATGTAAATAGGTTTAAGAACATACCTTGATTGTTATGTAGCAATAACAATCCAATTCCTCCTTGAATTGACCTTGGAAAGCAGAGAGTCACAAGTGTCACTCCTCTAATGGCTTACAAACACCATAAGCAAGTGGAGAAGGTATAAAGAGAGAGGAGGGAGGTTAGAATTCGTATCTAGGACTTCTTGGGAAGGGATCCACAAATTCATGACCTTGGGGTTGTTTATATAGGTGTAGAGATAGGGTTTCAGTCATTATCCTTATCTAGTTGATTATCCATTAAGCAACCAATAAGATAATCCTTGAATCCTTATCATACTCGAATTCTAAGGCTTTCCAACCTTAAATTCGTCCACCATACTTATAAGATAATCCTTACCTTATTTTGTAACTATCACATAATTACAAATCAGCCCCTCTAGTTTAATTAATTACATTTGATCACAAAACTAATTCTTAATTAATTATCGACCAATATTAATTAAACAAATATGATTTCTCCTTTAATATATTATTCTTATAACATATTAATAAATCATATTATCCTCTCTCTCTTTATTCATTTCTCCAATCAAGTTGCTTTGGTGAAGACAACCCAAAAGGACCATGCACCATCGGGTCAAGTACATACCAAAATAGTTATGGACTTAGACACTAATCCAACAGTTCCTACTTCTATTGAGGCAAATACTCTTGGAGTTTATTTACAAGTGTGGCCTTATCGGCATATATCACAACGGATATATAATATACAAACCTTTCAAAACTTAAAATTTATTAACTAAAAATTGATTATTAAATTAGAAAAGAATTAATTAATTAATATTAATATTATATTCCATGTGTCAAATGTTTTCGAAGAATGCAAAGAAGGTATAGTAAGCACATTGTTCGTATTTAGCAGTTCCATTCATGGGTTTTTGCACGAAAGGGTTCTAAAATGTATGAAGGTTGAAATTCTGCCCCCGCGGATAATCGGGAAAGTTAAATATGGTCGCCTGAGATAAAATTTAATTATTTTGTAAAGTCAAAAGATAGTGGCATTTAAGTTACTGTCTGGTGGTTGTCGAGGCCAACACAAATAATAACCCTAAATATTACACACTAAAATAGTGTATAGTGGTAAAGGGATCGAATCCACGGAGATTGGTTCAATTTATAACTCTATGAAAAATCTCCTTGTAAAAATACTTGTAAAAATACTTGTAAAATGACAACAAAAATAAAATGGGGGGTTTTGGTGTTTTGAAATACTTGAAACAAACTAGAATTAACTATGATTTAAATAGACAAATGCAACAAAAATAAGAGTTTGATGTAAAATCAATAAGGGAGAGATGGTTGACTTAAAGTTTCCTCACTTTGACTTTTGATGAACATATCATTAGAATCCAATGGTGCAATACTTTGATTTAAATCCTTAATTTGGCTATAGTAATCCAAGGAGCTTGAGATTACCTAGACTTTTCTTAATTGTTGAAATGGCTAGAGAATCTCATAACAATTTCCTTAGTCAAAGTCACTAATTCCAAATAGCATGTAATTAGTGAAAGTCAACTAGCATTAAGAACTAAAAAGTCACCAAATCCAAGAGGGGTCAAATGCTTTCACCACCATGTTGGAGGAAATGTTTTTATGATTGTGTGAAGCAAAAACAACACAAAAATCATTTGTTGCTTGCTAATTTGAGGATCCTTTACTTAATCAAAAAATTAGCCAACTAATCACCACAAACACATTTAAACTCATGAACTAAAACATACAAGTAGTGATAAGATGTTAAAACACAAAACATTCCCATAAAGATTTAAGAACATGTTCATGGGTTCTTCAACATTCAACAAAAGTTCAAAGGATTAACCAAAAGTCAACCAAGATTAGTTTAGCCAAGCATGGCTAAACTCAAAGAAACAAAGTTAGAGAAAATTGTACCAAACATTAAGCAAGAATCAAGAGGTAAAAATATGATGTTCTTCAAGTGTTCTTGGCCTTCCAAAGTCTTCAAAACTCCAGAGAGAATCTCCAAAAATCGGATGTCCAAGAGTCTCCAAAAGATGGGCACCAACCTTCCTCAAATAGCCTTCCAAATGGATTTCCGAAAATGCCCCTGCAGAGCCTTGCGCGACCCGCGTGCTGCTGCGCGGGTGGGTTGCGCGGGTGGTGCCTGACATGGGCTTCTTTGAGATTTTGGGCCTCCAAAGCATATCCCACTAGCCCAGATCGAATCCAATCACCTCCTAGCCCATTTTCTTCAAGTTTTTCTTCATTTTAAGCCCAATTTGACCTCTCCACATCCTCCAAAGCTCGTGCACTCTCCCGATTAAAAATCTACGTATGCCCGCATCTTGCAAATTTAAAGTTTATTTCTCTCCAAACCTTCAAATACCCATCAAGCTCGCTCCATGCACCATCTCCACAATCACCAAGCCTAACATCCTTTTTGCCTATCAAATCTCATCGCTTCCCATACTCCCGAACACTCCCGCTCCGCTAGACCCGAAAACCTGCAATTATGCTCACAAGATTCGAAAGTACCCGAAATAGTCATAAAATAACAAAATGGAAAATATGCATGGAAATTATCTAAATTATGAATGAAATATGCTAAAATAAACTATAAAAAGAAGTAAACAAAACTAACTATCACTGTCTGTTATCATTTCCAGCTTTAGTAGTATTTGGATTTACATGTGAACAAAGTCTCTTTGATTTCCTATTTTTAGGACACATAGTAATGTTATTGCTACATCTAGAGACAAACTCTTACAGGCAACAACAACAAAAAAGATTGGTATGTGTTTGTTGTTCTACAAAAGGCTTTAGTTTCTTTATTAACTATAATTTTTGAATTGAGATTCACTGTAAGTAAAGTTGGAGAAGTTATTGGTAAAACTAGTTTGCTACTAACATCTACAAACGATCTGCAATGAAGGTGTAATATATTAAATGCATCGGGGTTTTCTTCTCCATGTCTAATTTTTATAAGATTTTGAAAGTAATTTTGATGCACACCAACTGCTCGATAAAATGCTTAAACCAAATCTTATTTCTTCTTTTTTATTTGCAAACTCCATAAAATTTTCCAGGGTTGTTGTTTTGATGCTCCATATCTTTCAACAAGTAATCAATTTCATCATCAATATATTTGACCTGTTTTATATCTATTGTGGTAGGTTGACATTTGTTCTATTAGTTCACATATAAAAATTATTTAGGAGAAATGATTAAATATTTGTTTTTGGCATATTTTATAGGTGGTTGAATCAAAATTACTAAAATTTGTCGAAACCATCATTGGTCCACAAAGGATGATAAAGATGATTGTTGTTGGAGAGGTACTTATTTTTTGTTTTTTATAGGGAATTAGTAATTTAATAATTTAAAATTATTTTTTGTTAATGATGAATTAGTTTTTTGGTGTCAATTTTAATAATGTTCTCAAATTACTTTATTTTATTTATTAATTATTTCTTCTTGGCATATTTTACAGGTGGTTATGCTCTTATCTTGGTTGCATTTTCCATTTCTATTGTGTTTCATGAGGTGTATATTTTGTTAACCTTTTTATTGATGTACATTTTGTTAACCAATTTACTTAGTTTCATTTTAGAAGAACCCATTTAGTAAAATTTGCCATGGAGGTTGTTGTTGATGTTTGTTTTATTTTTCCATTTAATCTTCGTAGAGATGTTCACTTTGGTGTTAAGTCAGTTTCTTCTTCGATTCCATTTGCTGTGCCATTTCCCGGTGGTTATGAAGAACTTCTTGATGAGGTTGGAATGTTGGATTTCAACAACATTGTTTGTTCTTTTTACATACATTCGTCGGTACAAATTGTTTTGCACTCAGGTATGACTGAACCTTATTTGGGGTTTGATCTTAAAGGCTTGATTGTTCTTTACTGTGCTAATTGCTATTTTTTTTGTTTAGGCTGTCATTTTGAAAAAAAATGTTAACACTTTTTTTTGTGTTTTGTTTTGTAGCTTATATGTGGAGGATTGTCTGGATCTACTGCTTCTTTATTTACAACCCTTTTTTGATGTGGCGAAGAAAACATCTCACACACAGGTTTGTTTATGTAAACTATTTGTTTGTGATTTCAGTTGTTTGAATTATTTTAAAAAACGATGCATTTTCTTATGATGCAGCTTTTGACACTCTTAAAGAGATAACCCAAGATGAAAGACTATAGAGTCCATATAAGTAATAATGATAAAATAAATTTTACTTTTTTTCTTTCTTTCTGAAAATAATGGAAAGGAATCAGGGGCTTAACTCCAAGAATGGCCATGTACATGAGTTAGAGAGCACTATAGCATTCAACTTTCATTTTAATTATCTGTAACATATACATTTTATATGCCGGTAACAAATTTTTGACAATTTAGGTTCACGTCTATATATAGTTCAAAGAATTACAGTCCTTACTTTTTGCACTATTCTATTTCGAAGAAATCTGTATCAGTAAGGAGTAGAAATTTGTATATATGTAAAAAACCAATAAAAAAAGTTATCCGTGGTTCATCACGGGCTACCTTCCGGCCCCCGCAACGTGGGGGATCTTTTGTAGTTATTATTATTATTATTATTAATCTAAAAAAATATATAAAAAAACATTAACTAATAATACAATCCCAAAGCAAACATTTAACATTTAAAGAACACTAAAAATAAAAAAATATATTATAAAACCCAAAACCAAACATTAACATTACAATACCAAAAACTATCAAATCATCCAAAAACATAGATATCAATGTTTATCAAATCGTCCAAAAACATCAAATATTAAAATTTACCATAGCATCCAAAAAGATCATATTTTCCTAATGTATTTTGTGATGTTTGGCTTCCATTTTTTGCAACTTTAGCCTCTATTTACCCACACATCTCTTCTCGTATATATTCATACACAGTCTGCAGTTAAAACATGGATATAAGATGTTATAATCTGGTATTTAGGTAAGTACAATATCAGAGTAAGAAATTTTTATAAAGTATAGTGTTATGATAGGAAAATTTACAACATTGTAGATTTTGTAAGTACAATGTCATAATAGGAAAATTTTATAAAATACGATGTTATGATAGGATACTATAATGGAAAAAATTAAATGAACCTATTGGGATGTTATTGTACTAGTTATTCCTTTCAAAAAGCTTATTGGATCAGACACAGATGCAAATCATAATATTCTTCCTTTCTTGAAAAGCAATGTACTTTTTAGACTATATATATATATATATATATATATATATATATATATATATATATATATATAAGAATAACATTATGGGATGACACCCACATTAGAGTATTATACTTTCAAATATAAGATATTGTACCTTCTATTAAATTAAAGAATGAATGTATTTTCTGACATATATTAGCAGTGGTTCACATAAAAAAATAGAAAGATGAATGAATATAAAAATTAAACTAGGACATTGAAGTATCCAAAACTTTTTGACTCTATAATTGGAAATACCTTAACTTTAAGTGCCTTTAGCTTAATGTACTCTTGAGTATACTTTTTATTGTGCAACCTTGCATAAAGTCTGATGCAAAAAAAATCATATATATATATATATATATATATATATATATATATATATATATATATATATATATATATTGAGAATTATATTTTCATGGTTCAAACACAGGTCTGATGTAGAAGATGAAAACTCAGGAAAATAAAGATAAACATGTTGCAGAAAGAAGAAAACAGAGGCTTGAGAATTACTTCTCTATCAAACTCTGGCTAAAGTAGGACCTAAAAGATCCTTATCAATGAACCAAGAAATATGTTAAATTAAATATGAACTACCACAAACATAATTTAAGGCATATAAAACATAAAAACAAACGTTATGTTATAATGAAAAACTCTGTAAACATTAAAAATAGCACTTCCAAAACTAACTATCATAATCAAAATATGCCAACAACCTCCTAAGACAAGAAAATGCCTGAAAAATAAACTCCATATCTTCCAAAAACTATTTAGAGGAAAGGGAATGATTTATCTACCAACATGGTTGGAATAAAAACCATAGTTTAGGACATAAAGTTGTTTTGTTTTTCCTATTACATGGAACATATCTTCTTCTACATAAACATACAGAGTGAACTAGCTGAAGTTGATGAAAGACTAGCTCATAAAAGATTTGTTAGATAAATTGCAGATATATTTGGCTCAATAACATAGAAAATGTTATAAATATAATTTTCTCTAAGCTAATCAACTCAATGGTGAAGGCTTAGATGGCTTGGCATGTATTAGAAAGTGCAGTCATGATAATCTCAACGACACCCAAACCATGTGTATTATGTGCTTATTTTAGTTTCAAGTTGGAAGATATGGTAATCCATTCTTAATCAACTCATTAGACACTTAGTTTATCATCTAGTGACATGACATTATGTGATTATCATATACTTAAAGAAAACATGGTAAGATGAGTTTTCCATAGTCATTTCCATTTTCCAATGATGAGGGTATTTACGTCTTTTTGACAATCTTGTAGGATGTTACTGTTTTTTGGAATCAACAACCATTAGCTGCAGGGGACTATGCATCGAGTACAGTTATTCCAGCATTCAAAGTTATGATTGACTTAGGAACACATGTTTTTGAGTGGAATAATACTTTTTTTTCAGAAGAAGCTTTTGTGTTTCCAGGATGATGATATAACTTAGCAACCTAAATTTGGTTTAAAATTGGTAAACCTCAAAAGAATAAAATCTTTAACTCCATTCCAACGAATAATAATGGAATCCATAAACAATTTACCATCTATGCACTTTGATATTTTTTTATATATATTGTGTATATAAGGAAGGAAACGTTAGCCAACACAATAGCTACTTTAGACCCTGGACTAGAAAGCCTGAAATTGAGAACCACAAATTAAAATTACCATCTTACTCCTCTAACCATAGGCCAAAATAAAAATGTTATACCCCATGTACCCCATGAAAATCACAAACATTACCTTTTTGACAACTTTCAAAGTTCAATTTTACCGATTTACCTACACATTGGTCAAGTTTTGTTTATGATGAAGGTATTTACATCATTTTGCAATTTTCATGGGACATAGAAAAATGTGTTCAAAACCTTCATGCCCTACACTTTCAAATCCAAGGAATCATTTTTTGGTCAACTAAAACAAGTTATTTTGAATCATTATGAAGTTTAACGTAGAAAACTACCTTTACAATTAAAAACCACACCTAATAATCATTAGATTGATCGATAATCAATTTTTAATCATACTTTGAATGTCAAGTTGGTATCCCAAACACTCTACTAAAAATGGGATAAAAATTAGACAAAACGAAAAAGTAAACAAAATATCTTTGAGATTATCTTCCAAGTTGGACAACCTTAATAACATAGTATTGTCAAAATATGGTTGGAATATTAAATGCCCCTTCCTAAGTCTCAGTCTCAGGAGATACTTCCACATGGTAATAAACGATATTATAACAAATCCTGTTATGCCTTTTATTGAATAAATTATGTAGGTTTTTCTACAGTTACAAAGTATAGTTGACAAATTAGATTATTAAGCATGTATTTGGTTGTGATGCAGGACCTCTGGTTACAAATGGTGCAAGTTTGGTTCCTCTTGTTAGCATAGACGTTTGGGAGCATGAATACTATTTATAGGTATGTGTATCTTAGGTTTTGAATAATACTATTTACATGTATGTTTCACTTAAATGATCAATTGATCATATAGTTAAATGTTTTAATGTATTAATTACATGATGCAGATACCTTGTGAAGAAGTACACATAGATGTTGTCAAAGAGATAATTAGCAATCGATGTCATACCTAGGGTACCAAAGTAAGGAAAGAACTCTAGTTTTTAGAATTTAACTTGTTGATAAAGAAGAATGCCTTTCATATGGCTATGATTCAAGGTGATTCGTACAAGAAATGCTTAGATTTGAGATGGATGATGATTGAAAAAGAAAAGAAGGGGGAAATTATACTTAAAGAATATTTTGTGCATCTGAACTAAACGTAACTAATATATAACTAGATCAAAGAAAATCAAGAGATTTACTTGAATCGGAAAGTTAACGAAGACTAATTTCAGATTTTCTTGATTTTATGGTCGGTGTGGCGGTTACCGGAATCGGAATCTGCAATGGTGAGTGGTGTCGTCATTTGTTTGAACGGAGAGGATGAAATTAGGTTAACAGATAGGATGAAACTTACTCCAGGGTGATAAAGCAAATTTGGGAGGGAAGGAAACTTACACCAATTTTGTGAAACTTGAATCAAGTTGCACCAATTTCAACCAGATATCATCGATAGAAAAAACAAAACGCACGTACCAGAATATAGCTTCCATCGGCGTTCTCTCGCAAAAAGCGTTCCATGATGGCAAAAATCAACTATTTTTCTATCCATCGTTGAAGCCCTCACTAAACGCCTTCATCTTCAACGGATCAACGAGGAATGGGGGGTGCGTCGATAAACAATTGTGAGATCTGTAGATGATCCGTCGCTAAATCCTCGTTAATATTCTATATGTTGAATAAATAAAATAAGTGTCTAAAACATCTTAGATCCGTCGCAAAACCCTTGCTATAAGCCTAAAATTTGCTAGAGAATTTATCCGTAGCTAAATCCGTCAATAAAACTCAAGTTTCTTGTAGTGTTATAAACCCCTTGTGATTGGTTAAGTTTAATTATTGGGTTATTGTCATAAAAACACACGAAAGTTTCACATTTAGTTTTAAATGACCATTTAACTTTTTTTAGACCTGTTAGACCACTAAACTCAAATTTTACCTGTCTAAAATACCAGTTTGCTCTAAATTACTAGGTTTCCCCATTACATTGTTATGTATACATTGACTTTTGATAGTCAAAGGTTTCCATGGACCACTCAAAGATATCTACAAAATGTTCAAATCATTGGTCGAGCTTTACAATGAAACCAAAGTTGATTTGAAGAGAAGTCGTCCACTGGACATGTCATCTAAAAACTCAAGCAACTTCGATGGTTTTTCTGAACCACCTTCCACCATTACGTATCCTCATCACAAATTATATCGTTGGTTATCAAAGATTCCAGTTTTCGATTATTTTGGAAACAAATGATATGAAACTTCAACATTAGATTCAGACGATTCCCTTTTTTATAGCTAATCCGCTATTTCTTTTTCGATTTTGAATTTGGATTTGGATTTCTATTATTAACTTCCAACCTCAAATTGCCACCATAAGTCGATGAACAATGTTGGTATATGTGTTTGTACTCAATACCCACAAAAATCATATAAAGCAAACACTAGCACACATATCCAACAATCCAAAGCCTCAAAGGCCTCTTCGAATTCTCCTTTCGACTCATAATCACTACATAAATCAAAATATCAATAAATACAAGGTTCCAAATTAGGTCTTAGATCAAAATCGGGTGTGAGTAAGCCTAATCAGTCTCTCGATCATCGATTTTCTCAGTCGTTGAATCCGTCATACGCATAAATAGAGTGCATTTGATGAATTAGCGGTTACAAAAGATGCTGTCGGGAGTTGGGGTAAGCAACGTGTCAAATCGATGGTGGTTTTCTTATCCTTGCAGGAAGATCATGAAGATTAAGATGACATCTTCCACATAGGCCTTTTTACCTTCAATTGGCATATCAACTTCTATTTACCGGATAACCGCTTCAATTTCTGCAAAATGACTTTATTGACATACAATTGTATACTTCAATAGCTTAAAAGACACAAAATATTTCACGGCCCATTTAATACCAAACCAAAAAGTTAATAAGGCTTCCATGACAATAACCCTTAATTATTTGCTAGACTTTTCATTTTTATTTCATCTCTTCAAGAAAAACATTGAAATATGGATATTTAACGAATCAAGTAATGAAAATCATTTTTATTAGGGTGAGCAAAAACCTTACCGCAACTAAAATTAATCGCAAAACCGCATGAACCGCAACCGCAATAAAAACCGATGGTGAGATTTTCTGTTTTTCAAAAACCGCAAATTGGCGGTGCGGTGCGGTTATTAGTTTTCAAAAACCGCAAAAGAAACCGCACCGCACCACATATATTATATATAATTTTTATTGTTATTTATTAATATATTAAATATTAAAAATAAGACAAGTTTCATGGATGAAAGAAGGATAAAATTTTAGAAGACAAAAGTGTTGGTTTTTTTGTATGTTTAACTTTGAAAAATGGTGAAATTTGAAAATTTTAAGATATTTATTTTTATTACTAGTGATTTAAAGTTTTTAAGATATTAGTTGTTTGTAATTTAAGTTAATTGTTTTATACCTTATGATTTTTTATTATTGCAAGTAATATGTTTAAACTCTTAAAACTGTTTGAACTCTAAAGTGTGGTTAAAAACCACACAAAATAACCATACCAAATTCATGTAGTTAATAATCAAAACACACAAAAACAAAACCGCACCGTAAAAATAACCGTCTCACCGCACCGCAAAAATAACCGCACCAAGCGGTTTTGAAAATAAATTAACCGCATTTGCGGTTAGTGGTGAGGTTTTGGCCAATAACCGTACCAAACCGCACCGTGTTCAATCCTAATTTTGATGGTAAATCCTAGCACCAAGGTAAAACAAAGAGTGAAAAGTTAATATTCACGGTATATAAATTAAGGAAATGATTTCCATTACAAACAAAGGATTTATTATTGCAATGTAAGATTGTATGTGTAAATTGTAATACAGAAGTATTCGACTGCTTAAAAATAAAATGGGAGATTAATTAATTATTCTTGGTAGGTTCAAAAAACACCGGCATTGGTTCACATTCGTCCAAAGTCACTGGGAACCCAGCAATCTCGTGCGTCCATGGATTCTTGTCATCATAATCAACCGTCTTCATTGCACGCCAAATCACACTACTGCACTTGAAACCCGACCCGAATGCCATCTGCCAGACCCGGTCACCTTTTTTGACCCGACCCTGTGCCTCAACGTACGCCAGCTCATACCATATCGAGCTGCTGGAGGTGTTTCCGTACCTGTACAGTGTCATTCTCGAAGCTTCCATGACGGCGTCGGAAAACCGTAGGGTCTTCTGCAGTTCATCGAGCACCGGCTTTCCGCCGACGTGAGGGAGGAAGTGATTGACGGCCTTGCCGTAGTTAGGTACGTAAGACTTGATTTTGTATCCCGGAAGGAGGTTTCTGGCGATGTAGTTTACTACGTAGAGGAGTTTCTCAGTTTTCGGAAGGATTAAGTAACCTAAAGCGGTTAGGTTTGCTTCGATGGTGACAATAGCGGCAGTTAGAAGGTCTTTATTGATAGTGACGCCGACTGTCCCGGCGGTGTCTTCTTCCTGAAATATGCAGTTATAGGAGCGATCTGATCTTGATGTGTTGTTGTGTACGGTGTGAAAAAGGCGGTATTTGGAATTACGGTGGTCGGAGGAGCGGTTGGAGAGGAGTATGGCGGCGGCGCCTATACGAAACAGGCAGTTGATGATGAGCTTGGAAAGATCTTCTCCGATGTAGCAGTTTTCGGTAATTGTCTCCGTACTCACTATCAAAGCGTAGGTGTTTTTGTGCACCTGTAGGAGCTGTTTAGCAAGTCCTGTTGCTAGAAGTCCTGCGCTGCATCCCATGCCAACAAGATTGTAGCTCACGACATTCTCTGGAAGCTTATACTGATTAACTATTATGCTAGAAAGAGATGGCATTGTGTTATAGATACAACAATTCACAATTAGGATCCCAATATCATCACTTCTTACGCCTGTTTTAGCCAGAAGCATATCTATGGATCCAAAAATGGCCATCTCAGCTTCCCTTCTCGAATCTTTCATGGATGGGGTATACTGTTGTGATTCTTCGAAAAAGATCTCTGCCAAATAAGTGGAGTCACCAAGCCCAGATCTTTCCAGAGTTTTTCTCATGAAATCCAGTGTCCCTTCTGAGAAATATCCGGCGTCTGTTGCTCTTTTCATAACCATCTCTTTACTGCACTTCTGAGAATTTGGAGGCTTGTAACATGCGAAATCTATTAAGAAAACTTTGCACGAAGGTTTTTTCGTCATGAAAAAATATAACAGAAGAAGACTCATGATTAGTAGGGCTAAGAACATAATTTCTTTCAAGATGAGGTTGATGATGAACATGATGCTGGTATGAAATCTCTTCAAGCTACCAAATCTTGTTCGTGAATGTGATTTTTTTTAATGGAGGGTATTCTAATTAGAGTTCTACTAGAATCCTAGAATTAGCAGTGAGTTTTCATGGATATAAACTTATACAACTTACATTGGTCCTGGAAGTTATGCAAGATACGTGGACTTCGCATACTTGACAATAAGGGAAGAGGGTTGTGTCTCTAGGCTTACGATTTCTAACAGAAAGCCTATATATATACATACATATACCGTTTTCCTGAACAATCTAAAGGAAATCAAGTATTTTTCACACGGCATAGTACTTTAATTATACGGACCAAGATAAGTAATTATTTATTGTGTACGATATTCTAACCTGTGGTTTCATACAGCTAATTTGTTTTTGGTTGTGGCATGGCTTCATGTGTAATATTAATTCCTAAGTTACTGCTAAATAATACTGCCATGCATGATGCTACTTTAGAGATACATATGCATTTGCATGGACAAATAAGTATCCAGAATGGACCAATTCAATGTGCTCCATGTGTATGTATGTATCCAGAATTGATGTGTATCAGATTTGAAGTTAATATATAATACTAAAGAATACTGTAATTTACTTACATTACGAGTTCATACAGATATGCATGGTTCCTCCCTTGACTAAATAGGGCTTTCTATGTATATTAGTTCTTAAATATTAAAGTGGTTGTTACATTGTGGATTTAAAAATATATGCTTTACGTTAGTTAGTTGTAGTTCTATTGTAAATGCTTCTAAGTTGATCTTGAAAGTGGAACTTAAAAACCCCAAGACGGCCCTACTTCTAAGTTGATCTTGAAAGTGGAACTTATGATCTTCATCTTCAAATTTAAACTCTAACAACTTCTTATCTTTAGAGTCTTCAGATTAACTAATACTAACTTAGTTAGACGTTGTTGATCTTCTTTCAGTAGATTAGAAGGCAGGGTTCAGCAATTCAAGATGTCTAGATCAGCCCACACACAATGTTCTTAACAGATTTAGTTGGTCTACACTCAAGATGTCTATATCTTTCAAAAGAAATTATGCAAATCAAAAGCCTTCTTAAGTCTACTCCTTTCCATTGCAACATTTTCATATATTTTATATGATTGAGAAAATAATGTAATTATGAGCGCCTCATGATTTACTTGTTAGGATAATTGATGGATTTACATGGTGAAAACATATTGACAGCGAGAGACATGATTTAGAGTTTTTGACCAAAATATCATAGTTAAAATGTAGTTTGTATGAATCGAGTATAAGAATGAAATCAGAGTATGAAATGATTTAAGAACTCAAAATGTAAATATAATCTGATTGGCTCTTTTATTGCTTCTAAGAGAATATACAGTATGAAAGAGTAAAGTGTTCTTCTAGTTCACAAAAGTAACTCTAATACGTATACTTACCCCTATTTATAGGAGTCAATAGAAGCACAAAAAATACACAAGGGCTAAGACAGTGAAGCTTTGAATCTAAACTGCCCTTATGAAATACATATAGAGAATACATCAAAAACAGACTTCGACACTAGATATGACAAGAGACACTTCGACATCTCACAATATATTTCGAACGCAACATTCTCCCCCTTTGTGAGAAATGTCGAATCCTAAGTCAATAGCATTTTCGCTGCTTGATGAAGTACTCTTCGAATCTCTGTGTACCATATGATTGTCCTTCGAATCTCAACTTTATCACCAACTGTATTCCTTTTGCAGTTATTAAGACGAACTAGTAGACTCATGTATTGTGTGTTCGTATATCTCCCAACATCTTCTACCTTGAACAAGAACTTTGTAATCTTCTGATTCTTATTCTTCCCAACAAACACAACTCCTAGTGGCTTGACATAGATTTCACCATCTTCAAAATCCTTCAAGCTTCCTTGACCTTTCAACAATGATTGTGGCACAGTCACTTGTCTTCTTATTGCTAAAGCAAGCTTCACATCAGTCAAGGCTAGACAATCGTAGTAATTGTGTATGAATAGTTTGATATGTTCGAAACCAATCAAGAAGTCTTCTTTGCTATTCACTTGAAGCTTCAAAACGTCAACACCACTTAAGATTTTTGCGACAAAGATGAGATCATTGAGATTAATCCAAGTAAAATCAGCCACCAAGAAATCACAAGTTACACTGTTAGCATGAACCATGTGATAACGAAAGTTCTGCAACATCCCTTTGAAAAGCTTATCCTTGGAGACACTTAGAACTTTCAAAATTTTCACCAAGGACCAGACTTGTTCCTCCTTTCCAAGGACAACATGAAATCTTAACTTCAGCTTCTTGTATTCCTATTTGTCATCAAATTTGTCCACCAACTGGTACTGAGCTGAGATAAACATCATATGATTGATGGGAGAATCCAACTGATACTGTATTCTCTATCTCATAGCTCTTCTTCGGTATTTTCTCAAAATCATACATCTCACTAGATGAAACAATTTGTTCAATTATCTCATAGCAGTATTGTAAGGTTGAATCTCCTTTTTCAAGAGCGGGAGGATCACATTGCCTTTGCCTCAGGATGCTGTTAATTTGTCTTTGTTTTTCAATCTTTTTCTTAATATTTCTCTTTTTATCTTCTTCTAAAAAATCCTTCGTAATACCTTTTCCTTTATCACCTTTAGCAAGATTTGAGAATGGTGGCTGAGAACTCGAAACCCAACAGTTAAACCAATGACTATGCCTTGGGTCAATGGCTTCGAAGTCATTGTGGCTAAAGTTGTTGACATAGACTTAGGAAAAGGAGTTGAAATTTGTGTGATTATCATCTTCCCAACCACCTTTCCTTGATCAGGATCTTTTGACAAACCAACCCCCTTTTCTCCCCCCTTGCACCCCTGTATGAACAGGTGGGGGCATCTGTTGGAATCAAGTTCACAAGCTTGAGAAGAGGAGCAAGTTCTGCTTTCAGATTAGACTCCAAAGAGAAAAACATCGAAGATAAAGACTCCTAAGAAACATAAGACTTTGAAGAAGAGTCAAGCTTCGAAATAGACTCCTTCAAGCTTGCCAAAAAGTCTTCCATCTTGGTGAGCATTTGTGAATCCTTTGTCAAGAAGGCAATAAAATTCTCCACAAGTTTTCGAATTGCTTCAGAAACAACATCCAACTTTGTATGAAGAGACAGATAACTTTGTTCAACTTCAGTCACCTCCTTCAACAGTTCTGACTTGAGAGACTCCACCTTTAAATTCACAAATTCTTGCACCTTCTTGACTTCTTCGACAAATAGAATATGTCGTTCTTTGGCTACGTCACGAAACTTTTTAACTTTACTTTGAAAATTGTCAGCATGATGCTTCAAACACTCTTCATGTTTGGATTTGATATTTTCCATAACAGTCTTCAACCTATGCTCTTGAGATTTCAAAAGCGCATTAACCTCAATTCCAGATATTGTATTTCGACTACCTGTGTCAGCCTGAATCTGTAACAAAGAATTCAACTTGTGGTTCAAGATTTTGAGCTGCTTCCTGACATCAGCATTTGATCACAAATGTTCTCCTCCTTATGGTCCAATTGAATGTCAGCAAACGAAACCATGACATCATCTTCATCTTGATCAACCTCAGGAATTGATTTTTCACCCTTGGTTGATTGAGAAGGGAAAAGTGAAGTAATATATTTATTTAAGATATTGTTGTAGGTGGGTGAAATAGTAGAAGCAAGTAACAAAGTGGGAGTGGGTGTATGAAAGGGTGGTAAGGAAGTAGAAGTTTCAATAAGAGTGGTTCCGATGGTAGATGAAAGAACAATTGAAATGGGAAGATAAGATGTTCCACAGGAGGGTTACCTTGAGCTTCGAATGTCGACACCCAATCACCCTTGTTGATATTTGTCTCCATATTAGATATTTTCATAGGGATGATTGAAGTTCGAACCTCCTTCTAAATGAATTTAACCATCGAAACTTCGGGTGGTATGACTCTAGTCTGCTCAGGGATGGAAATGGTTGAATGATGACCGGAACTTCCAGTCACTTATAAAGTCGACTTGACTGGAGAATCTCTTTGTGGTAATGCGAAGCCAATGTCTTCATTTCGAAGAGGAGATTGAGTAGCATTATCTTCGAAGTCAGTCTCTTGGACAACCTCATCTAGAGGATCTTCCAATAGCTTCTTCTTCTTCTTCTTCTTGATTTTCTTAACCATGGGATGTGCTCTTCATTTCTTTGAAGCAGGAGAAACAGGAGCATGAATTTCTTTGATGATAACACCCATTCGATTGAGTTGGGGTTTGCGAATCTTCCTGGTCTTCGACAAAGAATCTGCCTTTAATGAAGAAAGAGACTTCTTAGGAACTTCTTCGACAATAGGCCTCCTTTCTGGTGAATAACGAGGTCTGTGTGTTGGCTTCTTCCCTCTTTTAAAAACACCTATTTTTGAAGATACTACTTCCTTATGAATTTCTTGAAGAACAGGGTCTTGAACAAGCTTCGTAACCTTTGTGGATTTCTTGGAGATCTTACCACGTTTCGAAGTACCTTCAATTCCTTTGGGCAATAAAATCCCTATTTGCTCAGCAGGATTGATCTAAGAAAGATAAGAAACAAGAACAAGGTGACCCAGATCCACTTTTCGAAGCTTGGCATTTGGAATTCTTGCAAAAGAAGGAAAAACCTCCAGATCATCTTCAACAGTCTTCGGATGTTGATAGATAGTAAACTCTGCTTTTGGAACATCTGCTGGAACAAGAATGCCTTCCTTTTCAAACACGTCTTGAAGAATTAAACTCCAGTATCGAGCACACGAAGCACCATTTGGAACATTGGTGTAAGAGATACCAGTTCCGAACTCCTACCATAACTGTGAAACATAGTCCACATTCAAGTCATAATATAACCCAACAATCAGGGCATGAATCTCCAACTTGGCTTTGTCAAGACCAACACTTCGACCTATAAGGCATCAAAGAAAAATTCCATAGAAAAAAATTCCAGATACAAGGCAAAGAGGACTTCTTGAACTAACTAATTCCAGTAAGGAGAGGCTGATGACCAATCTCGTTGAACATATGGATCACCTGGTCATTGGTCACTTCATAAAACGGACTAGTGTTGGGAAGTTTCATGATCTGGGCAAATTGTTTCTTTGTGAGCTTGTTCTTTTTCTCATTTGTAAGTTGGAATGTGACAACTTTGGAGGTTTTATTGAACACAACAGTGGAACCGGCCAAAGATAACCAGGTCATTAGTACTAAAAAAGAAGAAGTCATTACCGTTGAAAGCACAGAGTGATTAAGAGCAATAATGAGCATCTGTAACTCTTCTGGGCACTTTGAACCATCTGGTTGAACTCGATAATTGGAACACTGGATCTTTAAAAAGGGTTGAGATGTGGCTTCATCAGTGGTTTGGGATGGATCAACATGAACAGTTGTTGTCACCATTGTTAGGGTTTTGGAGATTTGTGTGAAGCGATAAGTATATGGAAAGAAGATTTTGGGGAAAATACTCAACCAAGATGCGTAAAGTTTTGATTGGATACCCCCAAATCCCTTTATACTTAGTACACAATTTGAATTTGAAGCGGTTATCAATGAAATCTTGCCACGTGTATCCTAGGAAAGTGGACCAGTTGCCATAAATTTTGCAACATCTGAAAAGTAATGAGCACTTTTTCCTTGAAAATTGTGAAGCAACCAAACCGTCACATCAATCAATCGTTTCGTTTGACCCAGGAGGATTAGAACCGTCACTGATCATAGCCAGACTTTTGAAATCTACGCTTGATTTGGTAGTACCCAAGACCTCAAGGATTTCTTGTGCAAATGTGTGCCAAAGAAATATTAGGAAACAAGATAAAACAAATGTGTGAATAGTGACATCAAATAAACATTCGATGTAAAAGCATATGGATCCCAGGAAAAGATCACTTCATTCAATATCAAGAGAGATATCGAACTCTTTGTGTGGTATCCCATGAAATACAATCGAATATTCATAAAGGAATATCGAAGGGCTTCTTTTAGATAGGCTTCGAAGGTAGGCTCAATTTTTTTCATGATTACAAATTAACATAAGTGTTAATTCAATGATCAAAATTACCTGTATGACTGGTGTAGTCAGTGACAAACAAAGGTGAGATAAAATTGTATAGTAATAAGAATTCAAACTGATATTGAAACGGATACCAGATTCCAAAAAAATAAGAACTGGATCCTGTTGGGCAAAAATGTCTTGGTTAAAGAACATCTTATCAAGATCACGCAAAATGAAAGGAATATGATTTTGAATATCGAAGAAAGGCACTAAAACAAATGTTTTGTGAAAATCTTGAACGTAAAGTTCACCATCAATTACTTTATAAGTTGGGAATATTGGGTTTCACTATCATCTCGAACTCATGAATCAAGATCATTAACACAGACTTGTGCAATATCTACATTCTGATTGGTTTATACCAGAGATGTCGAGGACATGCAACTGAAGTGTGTGAATCGTGAAGATTTAAGTTGATGAAAAAGGTTGGCTACGAAACATAGTGTACCTCTGCAAATAATAAGGACTAAGCAGAAATATATTAACTCAAAATGAGAAGACAAAGGTAGTTCATCGACTAATGTGAATATAGCCTAATTGAGAAGGAACACTCATAGTGAGTGATACATTAAGGCTTCGAAACACATTGAGTCTATTAGGCTTAAGTTGACATACAACAACATGCTTTTAGGGACACTTAACTAGTACAAAGATTTGAAATGATACTTATCCCTTCTTCACAATGCTATATCCACCAAAATATGTCGATTGAGAACTACACAGAAAATCATTAAACACACAAAACAAAAAAATGTTTTTGGATTTTTGTTTTTGAAATGAAAAATACAGAAATAAGAAAATCTTTTTGAAATTTTTGTTTTTGAAATTTAAAGATAAAAGAGAAAAATATATTTTTGGAGTTTTAGGATTTTTGAAAATTAAAAAAACTAAAAGAAATAATTTTTTTTTTGGTATTTTTGATTTATAATAACAATAGTAAAAACAAGTAAATGTTACTAGACAATCAAAGTGAAGAGTATCGACATTTAGATATTGGACTTCGAGATAACAAGTATGCTCAGACAATAAAGTATGTTCTAAATCAATCAGAGAGATGTCAAAAACGAAGCATGTCGAACGTTGAATAGTGAACAGTAACTAATGAATCGTTCATTGATGTTTCGACTCCTCGTTATTTCACAATGAAGTCAAACTGGGAACAACAGATACATCATGCAATCCTAACCCATACAAGATCCTTAGAAAAGACTTCTCATCCAAAGTTTTTGAAAAGATGTCAGCAAGTTGTTCCACTATTTTCACAAGGTGAACCTCAATATTTCCATCCTCAACGTGATCCTTGATAAAACGATAGTGAAGTGTTATATGCTTGGTTTTCGAATGTTGCACTGGATTATGGAAGATACATATTGCACTTTGTGAATCGCAATAGAAAGGTAAATTTTTCATGTTGATTGCATAATCACATAGTTGATTTTGTATCCATATGACTTGAGAAGTGCAAGCTGCAACAGCAACATATTCTGCTTTTGTTGTAGAAATTGAAACATAAGTTTGTTTCTTCGATTGCCAGCTAACAAGCTTCCTATCCAAAAGTTGGCATTCACCAATAGTTCTTTTTCTATCGAGTTGACATCCACCAAGATATGCATCGGAAAATGCATGAATGAAGAAACCTGTCTTCGAAGGGTACCATAAACTCAACGATATTTTCCCTTTGAGATATCGAAAAATATTATTTTCAGCTGTTAGATGGGGTTCCCTGGGACTCGACTAATACCTGGCATAATTGCAAACAAAGAACATAATGTAAGGTGTACTAGCAATTAAGCATAATAACGAACCAATCATGCTCCTGTACAACGCAAGACCGACAAAAGGCTTATCCAACGAAGGCCCTAAGTGTGTGCCAACAACCATTGGTACTCGTAATTTTGAACTATTCGTCATTCCAAACCTCTCAAGCAGATTACGAGAATACTTCTCTTAATTTATGGAAATTCGATCACTTCTTTGACGAATATTTAATCCAATAAAATTATTGATCTAACCCATCATACTCATCTTGAATTGACATTTCATCATATGCTCAAATTCACTAGACAATGAAGGGTCAGCCGAACCAAAAATAATATCATCTACATAAATTTGAACAAGCATCAAGTGATTCCCTACTTTCTTTCGAAATAGAGTGGGATCAACAGATCCTTGTTTAAATTTTGAGAGTTTCAAGAAATGGGTTAGAGTTGCATATCGGGCTCGAGGTGCTTGTTTTAATCCATAAACAGATTTATCAAGAATATAGCAATGATTAGGATATTTATCATTTACAAAACCTAGTGGTTGTTCAACATAAACTATTTCTTCTAAGACTCCCTTCAAAAAAGCGCACATGACATCCATCTGATAAACATCAAAGTCTTTTTGTGCTACACGAGCAAGAAATATTCAAACATCCTTGAGTCATGCGACAGGGTCAAAGGTTTCATCATAGTTAACACCTTCTTGTTGCGAATATCCCTTAACAACCAACCGTGGTTTGTTTCGAATCACATTTCCTTATTTGTCAGTTTTATTTTTAAAAATCCATTTTAAGCCTATAACTGATACATCATCAGGTTTTGGAACTAGTCTCGAAACCTTATTTCTTTCGAATTCAGCAAGTTCAGATTGCATGGAAACAATCCAATCAGGATCTTCCAAAGCAGCCTTGACTGATTTCGGTTCTAATTTTGAGATAAAAACATTAAACATGCAAAATTCTTTATGCAAATTTAGTACCTCATTTTTAGCATGAAGTTGATCTCTTGTCAAAATACCAACTTTAGGATCAACAATAACTTCTTCTTTAGGATGATTTTGAGTCCATATTTCCATAGATAGAAATGCAAGATCAAAATGCAGAGGTGCATCTTTGAACATTTCATCCGTTTCAGAACCTTCACCTTTATTAGACACATTATCAGTCATATCATGAAAAACATTAGTTTTTTCAGTTGAATTAGTAGGTATAAATCCATTTTTCTCCCCCTCGACATCAGTAGTCGAACATCCATGCTCCCCGTCGACATCATCAAGCGAATTCAAGTGCCCCCCTCCACTTGATCACCTTGCAACATCTGTTGACTTTCAACATAAACTGGAGAGTTTGTTGTAGAATGTGAACCATCATCTTCTTGAGTGATTGTCGAATCATCAACATGTTTCGATGCTTTGGGAATCTAATTATCATCAGCATGAAATTCTGCATATATTTCCTTATCAGGAACACCAAAAATTAAGTCATAATCAAAATCGAAAGAATTGACAAGTTGTGACTCATCATTTATTTCTATGACGATTGGATTTTGTTCAAAAGTCTTTTCGATAAGCTTAACATAGTAATCATCAAAACTTAGATTGGAAGTCTCTTCAATCTTGCTTGTTCGCTTGTTCAACACCCGATATGCGACTGAATTGATTGAATATCCAAAGAATTTCCCCTCATTAGCTTTGGACTAAAATTTCGAAAGGTTGTCTTTGAGATTCATGATAAAGCATCTACAACCAAAAACATGGAAAATTTTCATAATGGGTCTTCGATTGTTAATTATTTCATAAGTTGTGATATTAAAGCGACGATGAATAAATGATCAGTTTTGAGTGAAACATGTTGTCGAAACTACTTCTGCCTAGAGATATTACGGTAAATTTGCATATGTAAGAATAGCCCTAGCCGCTTCGCCAAGAGACTTGTTTCTCCTTTCGACAACACCATTTTGTTGAGGTGTGTAAGGAGATGAAAAATAATGCGCAATCCCTAGATCAGCCAAAAATGAATCAAGAACATGATTCTTGAATTCTAAACCATTATCACTTTTGATCTTTCCGACTTTCTTTCTCAAATTGAGTTCAATGTGCTTGATGAAATCGATCATTACTTGAGCAGTTTCGGACTTCTGACGAAGAAAGAAAACCCAAGTAAACCATGAAAAATCATCGACAATGACCAAGATGTATCTTTTTTGTTGAGAGTCTCAATAGTCGAAGGTCCACAAAGGTCAATGTGAAGAAGTTCCAGAGGTTCGATGATCTTCGAATCGATGACTATTGGATGACCTTGACAGTGTTGCTTCCCCTGTTAGCATGCTGCAAACAACGAATCATTATAAAATTTAAAATGGACAAGCCTCGAACAAGATCATTTACCACCAATTTGTTCAGATTTTTGAAATTCAGATGATATAGTCTTCAATACCACAACCGACTCAAATCAGATGACACCTTCGAAAGTAAGCGAACTGATGGTACACCAAAGATTGGCTTGATGTCAAGAGTGAACATATCACCTTTCCTCTTATATTTCAACAAAACTTTTTTGGTTTTTTTGTTGGATATGACACTACCTTCCTCATTGAAGACGACTTAATTACCAGTGCGCACAACAAGTTGCGAAACACTTACCAAGTTGTGTTTAAGATCTTCGACGTATGCCACTCAGTTAACTGTGAACTTGCCATTTGTAACTTTCCCATAGCCTTTAACCTTGCATTTCTGATTATTTCCAAATTTCACAATTCCAGCATTTTCTAAACTTTGATAATATCGAAGATTTTCCTTTCGACCTGTCATGTGACAAGAGCAACCACTTTCGATGTATCAGTGTTCATTGTATTGCTCATCACTTAAAAGCTACGATCAATTAAAGAATTTAGGTCCCCAAGGCTTTTTGGTTCCTTGGTGATTAGAGTGAAATTCATTATGAAATGATGAACCTAATACCCAAGTTCAAACCTTAGATTTCAAACTATCAATTAAATCAACTTCTATAGACTTAGGTATTGAAATGAAATTATTCATTGGTTTAGGTTCAACACTGACTTTTTCTTTCTCTTCAACAGTTCGTTTTACTTCAATTTTAGCTTTGGGAACAACTTTCCATTTTCGTACAGAAGGATTGGATTCATTTGATGAAGAACTTATAGTTTGAGACTCATTCAAGTAGCTTTCATAGGCATACTTAATTTCCTCTTGTGAAACTTCCCTTATTGATATGGTTTTCCTTTTCCTTCAAGCCAATGATTAATATTCTACAAATCAGTTTTCCCTTTTACAAATGAAGCTTTGACTTGTTGCTTTGAATAAGGATTGGGAAAGTTAGGTGATTTTGGTTTAAATGGTTTAGTTCTTTTGCCTTTGACATCCAACTTTTCGAATTCTCTTTTTGGAAATGATGGTTTTGCATGGGTTTGAAAACAGTTTTGTCAAAGTTTGTTATAACCGATAGTTGTTTGATTATTAACTTGTTGCCTGTTCGAAAATTGTCTCTTATTTTGAAATTGATGTAAATGTATTTGTTCATTTTGTTTAAAACCATTTCTATGAAAATTGTTTTGTGAAAACCATGCATTTTGACAATTAGGAACAAAATTCCTTTGTTTTTAGTTTTGAACAAAATTCTGATATCTTGGTTTTTGAACATTCGGTTTTTGAATTGTTTTTTGAACTTTTGCAACCTTTTGAGAAAATATTTTTTTTTAGAACGTGTTTGTCTTGTACAAAAGACTTATTTTGTGGAAAAGTCTAAACTTGTTTAGTTGTTTTCTGATCAGATGTTTTTTGTGCAAAATCCTTTGATTTCTTAAAAGACGTTTTATTTTTCCAATACACCTTGTTTCGGACTTTTGATGTCGAAATTCCTTCTTCTTTTGAAACCTTTTGAATTTGTTCATTGAAAATCTAAGCTTTTGTGTTTTGATTTTGAGAAACTGGTTCATTTGTTGGTTTAACATCATTTGTTTTTTTCCTTAACTTTCCAAGTTCTTTTTTGGTTTTTTCCTTTGAAAAGTAGACGAGTTATTGTTAAGAGTATTTTCAACCGTGCTTTGGTTTGAGAAAAATCCTTTTTTTGAAACTCCTTTGTTATCTTCAACAACAATTTTGTTGATCTCAGGATTCACTTTGTGTACACTGCCTGTAGTAACAAACACTTGATTGGGAAACACCACATCATCGATGCATTTGAAATTTGGTTAAACAAATGAGTTCGATTCAAAATAATGAGGACCTTTTTCCTTCATCACTCTTCAACAAAAATTTTGTTGATCTCAGGATTCACTTTGTCTACACTGCCTGTAGTAACAAACACCTGATTGGGAAACACCACATCATCGATGCATTTGAAATTTGGTTAAACAAATGAGTTCGATTCAAAATAATGAGGACCTTTTGCCTTCATCACTTTTCAAATTTCTCAATTTCCTCATAAACTTGATCGACAACAACTTTTAGAATACTTGTTTCGACTGGAACGTCTTCTTCATCATTATCACTATCAGTCTAACTATCTTCGAAAATCACACGGTCATAGTCATGAACTTTCGATGTTGAGGGTTGGCCAGTGTTAACCTTTACCATTGAATCATTACAAATTTCTTTACCCCTAGCCATCAAGGTGACATTAATGACAGATAACTGAGAACAATCAACAACTTCTTCCTCCTTAATTTCACTAATATTGTCAGAATTATCTTCAATATCAGCAAAATTGTGTTAAGAGTCAGATTTCGAATTCTCAGTCTTTTTCAAAATCTTTATTTGTTCGTTTTTGGTCAAGGTCTCATTCATAATATGAACCAAATCATTGGCATCTAAACATTCATCTATTTTAACAACACCATATGCATATGAATCATTTGGGACTTTGTCAAACTCAAAAATCTTTTTCTCACAATCATAGGATGTCGAATCTATTTTCTCCATTTGAAAGACCAAAAAGGGCAATAGCTTCCTATGTTGTTCCTTACTAACATCAGATGAATGATGTAAATATGTTAGTTTAACATACAATCTTTTAGTTGAATTCCAATAGATGTTATGTTGTTTCATCAAAATACAATTATCTTGTCTAACATGATCCCTATCAATAATAACATTATTCAATTGCAACTCAAGATTGTCTATTCTACTCTTCTTCGACTCCAATTATTTTTGTGTTTCTAGCAGTAAAGGTTTGAATTTTTCCGCATCACTAATAACAAAGATAAGCAAGTCATTAACATACGTAATAGTATCATCAAAGTCAAACAAAACAGTATCATATGAACTAAAAGGGATCTTAAAGGATTCTAGAAGAGAACGTACCTTCGAAGTCATTAGAGACTTGTGTGCTTTAGTAGAAACAAACCTTTTCTAGTCACTTTATCCTCATCCTGAATTCTCTCTTCATACCTCACATACATCACTCCGTGTGTGGGGTTTCTCATCTCTTCGTCATCTGATCCAGATGACCAAAGTTGATAGGTACCATCCCCATCACTACTTCCCTTTGCTGCAAGTGACATTCCCTTCATTCTTGCTCTCACTTCCTCCAACCTGTCAACATATTAGGCTTCATCCTTCACTTTATCCTTCTTCTCCTCTAGCTTCCTCAACATGCAGTCAACTGTCATATGATTCACACCATTGGAGTAGTAACAATCGAAACCATAATCTCCTTTTAATTTCTTCTCCACCTTCTCACCAGTAACCTAACTCTATTTCTTTTCAACCTTCGACTCTTCTTTAACATTCTTCCCAGATGATGAGTTTCCTTTGAAATCATTGTTTCCTTTAAACTTCGGATTGAATGGCTTCTTAAAGAACTTTTTAACTTTGTTGTTTGAATAATAAGGCACAACTTCATCTTTCGAATTCAAGAGAAAACCTTCATCACCATAATCATCAACACTAGCAGATTCGAATTTAGACTCTTTTCCTGACACCTTCAAAACCAATGGAAGAGGACCTCCTAAATTTGTTTTCCTTCTTCACCTATTTCGTTGATCTCACTTTCATGAGCCTTTAGAACCTTATAGAGATCTCCCAGCAAATAGTTATCGAAGCTCTGTTGTGTCTTAATCATTAAAATGATGTTTTTCCACTCCTTTCGAAGACCCATCAAGAAGGTGAGATTGTACTCAAAAGTATAATGATTGACTCCATATTGACTACATTTGAAGATGAACTCATTAAGACGATCATAATAGAGTTCGATTGTCTCATTCTCTATCTGCTTGAACTCTCATAATTCGAGAAAGTATTGCTACACATAGCTTTTTCAAGTCTTCTCACTTCCCTGATACTTATATTTCAAACTATCCCAGATCTCCTTTGTTGTCTTGCAACCACGTACATAATTGTAAAACACCAGTGGAAGAGCACCATGAAGCTCTCTCAAACGTCTCTTGTCATTTACCTTATGTTTATCTGTTTGCTGAACAACACCAGGATCAGATACAGCAGTTCCAACTTGTTCTAGCCTATTTGTAGGATGATTTCCAACAGTAATGCAGTTCCATAGATCTTCATCTATCCCATTGAGATAATCTTCCATTCTATCAGCCCATTGCTCATAATATTCAGGAATCAGTATCGGAATTTTGGTTGAAGAACCGAGAAGATGAGAGAAGCCAGTCATCGTGTTCATGTTAAAGTTCGCCATTGATGTATAGACAAAAATGATGAAAAGCTTCAGAAAGTAGAAGCTAATGAACAAATACCTCAGAAAACAAACAATGAACACTCGACTTATCAAACGAAATGCAGAATCGAATCAAAATAGTTAATCAGAAAAGATTTTCTAGATAAAAGTGTGAAATATTTTTGAATCGAAAAAGAGATTTAAAAACTTTTGAAACACGAGAAAATTAGAAATCAACTGAGAGAATCCTGCTCTGATACCAAATGTAGTTCATATGAATCGAGTATAAGAATCAAATCATAGTATGAAATGATTTAAGTACACAAAATGTAAATATAATCTGTTTGACTCTTTTATTACTTCTAAGAGAGTATACATTATGAAAGAGTAAAGTGTTCTTCTAGTTCACAAAAGCTACTCTAATACGTATACTTAACCCTATTTATAGGAGTTAACAGAAGCACAAAAAATACACAAGGGCTAAGACACTGAAGCTTCGAAATCTAAACTGCCCTTATGAAATACATATAACAAATACATCAACACAGACTTTGACACTAGATATGACAAGACACACTTCGAAATCTCACAATATATTTTGAACCCAACATAAAACATATTTAGGTTATGTTTGGTAGACCATATCTAAGTTTTAAAACTGATACATTAAGTTAGTGACAATATTAATAAATATATACACCTATTGAGTTACATAAAAAGTACAATCGAAAGAGAGAATGAATAAATAAAATGACTTGTTTGTGCTTCTTCAATAGTTTGATGGTTTAATAATAAACTACAAATAAGAAGGATTTAATTTTCAATTAGGCATATTTAATTATTACTAGATAACTATCTATTTATTATAGATAATTATATCATTAACTTAAATGGTTTTTTTGGTGTGCAATTTTAACATAAATGACTTAATTAAAAGGTTTGCTTGGTGGGAAATTTGACATCAAAGTCTCCCTTAAGTCGATCACAAAATTTTCTTGCCTTTCCCTTGTATTTGCAAAAACGCTAGCCTCAACAAGTAAGGGTTTTAGTCTTTTTGGTCCCTAAGAAATCACAATAGACAAGGAGGAAGAAGAATATGTTCTTGATTTGAAGATTGTTGCTTTAGGTACAAGTACGATGGACGGATTCTCCTTTGGGTCTTCGTAATTTCGTTTTGCTTTATAAAAAGGTAAACATGCATTAAACCCCATTGTAGTTTATATTTATTGCTTGAATATATAAACATAGATCCAATGGCTTGATCATGATGGTTTGTATAAATTGCTTTTGTTTTTTGTTTCGTTTTGTAATCTTTGAATAAGTATCATGCTTCAACAATGGTATCAAATTCTTGTGGACCATAAAAGTAGAAAATCACTTATCGCACTAGAAGAAAGAATACAAAGCCTTCCAACACTAGCAAGCCTAGATATGGTAGAAACATTATCCTTATGCATGGCATCATCACTAGAAGACATTGGTGTCGTCCTCGTATTTAAGAGGAAAAAAAACTCGAAATCTACTTCATCAGTATAGAGCTTTACAAGCACCTAAAGTGAACTATACATATCAAGAAAAATTAACCCTAGCCTTGATATATGCGGAGAAAAGTCGACTAAGATGATTCTTCCAGGCTCATCACATTGAAATGTTCGCAAACCAATCCATGAAACAAATACTACTAAAGTCGGAGAAATCATGACGATTAAAAAAATGGACAATTGAGTTGGGGGACATGATATCAAAAACCGAACCTGAAATAGCATCAAAGTGAAAGTTAAAGTTAATTTCCTAACCTAAATCCCACAGCTCGACCTAACTAAAATAAGAAAAAGCAAAAAACTAGGAATACTGAAATGTGGATGTTACATACCGACGGGGCGTCTAACAAGGAAGGGTCTGAAGCCAGACTGGTCCTCATAAGCTTAGAAGGAACCAAATTAAAACCACACATACGCTTAAGTTAGACTTCTTAACTAATGAATGAATATGTGGTTGGGTCGGCTACTATGATTTTCGTCGTGTGAAATGTGGCAATTGAGGACAGTAAAGAGTCTGCCATTATTGGAATGTGAAACTTCTCCATTTCCCATTGAGTAACAGTGGTCCAAGACCTGCCACATGCGATTTCGTAATGACGAGAAGCCGAATTTAGGCTTTGTACCAGTTGAATCCAAAGAATAGACCCATAGTCCATCTTGATTCCATAGTAGAGACCATAAAGAATGGTCATAAAAGATTTGCTTGCCCCATCAGACCCTGCAACCCTTTCTGATAATCCCTTAAAGAGAAGAGTAAATAAACCATTTCATTATGGAGGAAGGCATGACTTCTTGAATTTGGTCACATTAGAAAGAAGATCATTGTACCCTATATCGTAAAACATGGTGAAAAGCTGAGTCGTGGTGATCGAATCGTAGTTCATCATGGAGTCGTTGAAGATAAGCCCTAGCAGCAAACAAAACCTAGCCTTTGAAATCGAAATCTTTTGATTGAAAATCTCAAAGAAAATCCTCTCCTTGGATTTATCGTATAACGCCCTTGAATAAACTTGAGAAAGGAAAGACTTCAGAATAGACTCCACCTTGGTTAGGGCAATCACAAGTAGTGAATATTTAAGGCATTCAACCATCTGAAGCATGTAATGATCATACTAAAAAGGAGAGAGTTTGATAATTAGGTTTTAATTGGGCTTGATAGTGAGTAGCGAGGACTGTGCGCTTTGTTCTTGAACGGATGATGAGTCTGCCATTGATGAAGCTTGTAGAAGAAGATGAACAGTAATAAGAGATAGATCGTCAGTGAATGAGCGAGAGGATTTTGGAAGTGGTAAAGAAGTAAAATCGATGTGAGAGATCCTTTTAAACGATTACCATGAGAGAGAAAAATATGGAGTGATGATTGCGCAATCCTCTGAAGCGACACCTGAAAAGGCGCAATTTGAAAACTGTTTCCCCCAATAGTGTGTCAGGCGGCGTGATCTTAGGTAGTCGTTTCGAATTCATGCGCCCTTTTTCAACCTTATCCTTTCACCTTCTCTTTAATTTTGAAATGGTTTAAATTCCCTTTGAAATGTTGACTCATCCTTTCGCTTCATACATATTGAATAACCTTCGCTCCCAACATAGTGTACCATCACAGCATATTGAACCGAACTGTATATTTGAGAAATTGTCATTAGTACCACGATCAAGACTTGTGGAAAATCATAAATATCATCGTGCAAGAGTCTGTCAAAGAAAAAGAAATAAAACGAATTATTTGTGTGATATAAGTGATGTCAATTAAGACACGAAACAATGGAACCCGGGCACGAATCTCATCCTTCAAAGTCAAGAAAGACTTAGAAGTGTATGTGTGGCTTCCCGTTAAAATTGATGGGTTTTGGCCATAAGACATCCTATGTGCTCATACAAACCCTAATGCTTAGATCTAGGTTTCTCTATTGTACATGCTTTGAATCCAAGACTATAAACCCTAATTCTAGCATATGGAAATCGATATTAACATATAATTAGGTTTAAGACATTACCTTGATTGTTATGTAGCAATAACAATCCAATTCCTCCTTGTATTGACTTTAGAAAGCTGAGAGTCACAAGTGTCACTCCTCTAATGGCTTACAAACACCAAGAGCAAATGGAGAAGATATGAGGAGAGAGGGGAGGTATAGAATTCGTCCCTAAGAAGCCTTGGGAAGGTCTGGACGAAATTATGAGCCAAAGGGGTGTTTATATAGGTGTAGAGATAGGGTTTCAGTCCTTATCCTTATCTAGTTGCTTTCCCACCAAGCAACCCATAAGATAAGCCTTGAATCCTTATCATGGACGAATTCTAAGGCCTTATCACCTTAAATTCGTCCAACCTATCCTTAGGATAATCCTTATCCTATTTTGTAACTATCACATAATTACAATTCATCCCCTCTAGTTTAATTAATTACACTTGATCACAAAATTAATTTCTAATTAATTATTGACCAATATTAATTAAACAAATATGATTTCTCCTTTAATATATTATTCTTATAACATATTAATAAATCATAATAACCTCTTTCTCTATTTATTTCTCCAATCAATTTGCTTTGGTGAAGGCAACCCAAAAGGACCAAGCACCATCGGGTCAAGTACATACCAAAATAGTTATGGACTTAGACACTAATCCAACAGTCTTCCACTTGGATAAGTCTAATAACTATTATGCATATGACTTCAGATCCTGATCTGCAATCGTAGCTTTCCAAAGCCGCTGTCAACTCTGATCCTATCAGATATGCATGTCCTTAGATAAGGGATCATATATTCCTCCATTCTAGATATTGTATGAGATATGATTTCAAATCATTCTCTTTGTACTATATCTCGATTTCCGATTTATGACGACTGACTAATTGAACAAATCAAATTAGCCCTAGCCCGACCGAGCATTTACGTTTGTCATCACTAAATCATCGAGGGGCCCAAATATATCGCTTTTATCCTTCTTTGGATAAAAGGAACGGATAAACTTTGATACAATGCTTGCTTGCACTCACTTACCGAATTACACACAACAATATGTTTTATAACACCAAGTTACTGGTGTGTTTACATATTATCAATGTGCAACCGATTCGCAAGATACAACTCACACATCTCGGTTTCAAGAATATAAGATGTTATCGTCTCACCAGTCACTCGTGATACAATTCATGGAGTGATCCAAGTGAGCGTGGGTTTAATCCAATGCTCAAATTCAAATTCATAGGCACTCATGAACGTTGCAGCAAACATTTGCTTATGTCTAATACTCTTTTAGACACTCCACACACCAATTCACGACAGTCTTTATTCATACCTACTTCCATCGTATGAACGACTGTGGCCTGTTCGAATAATTTGACTGTTCTTAACCAATTAAATTATTCAGGAAGTCAAAACATTCTAATGTGAAACACAAGAATAATACTAATCCCATATGGCCTCAAACCTTTGAGTATAAATAAAACACATTTTATTTATCACCATATCGATTACTCATTATTTGTCGTTTCGGGTAATCAACTTCTTACTTGAATTATTACACTTGTCCCATGCTCTTAGCATGCACACAATGTTTACCTATGGTTCTTACTTTGTGAAATAGATCAAATGAACACATTTCCAATCATACTCATTTCACAACTCCAAATCCTTTTTCATAAGTGAAAGAATATCAAATCCTTGCCACTTATAGAATATGCTAGATTCTAACATTTTATGCAATGATCCTTTCGTAATGTCACTGCACCAAAGTCACAAAGACTATTGCCAATGATATTACAAAGTCCTCTATCGGAGATTGTTTCAAGACAATTCCTTAGATATGATGTCTCTCATTCAAAGTACATTCCTTTGAACATCCTTTTGCGTAAAAGTTTCTAATCTAGACATAGATTTTCAATATTCAATTCCCAATATGGACACACTTCCATATTTTCCATATGACAACTCATTCTTAATAGAATCTTATCTATTCATAATAATGTCAATATGGTCCATCCAATATGGAAACATTTCCATATTTTCCAATACTATACTTCCAACTACTCACAAGCAACCAATCCTCGTCGAACTTTGGATTGTCCTTTGACAGTTGTTTAATTATTTTAGTCAAAACCAATTCTAGTCCCTTTTCCCTCTAAATGCGCTAGACATTTGGAAAATTTTAGAATGGTCAAACATTAAAGCATTTGCAATCGATCCTATACTCGAAGTGTATGGGACACGTCACATAATGTTTTATTTGCTATGTTCTCAAAATTCGAATTGTGAAGAGGAATGCCGTAATCATAATCGAAATTTTAAGAACACACTATGTACCATTGACTAAATTTATTAACATATCTCAACCTAAGCCTTTAGATTTGAAATGAAGCATAATATTCTCTCCTTTAATTATAGCAAAACAACTTTGCAACCTTTACTACTTTGCAAGGTATAACTCTTGTTTTCTATAATTAATATTGCCAACTTGCAATACGTGCCTTAATAATCATACAATCATAACATTTATGCTCCCACTATCATGATGATTATTATAAAACATAACACTTATGCTCCCACTAGCTTCGACATGTATTCATAAACATCTTAACTTTCAGAAAATCAATACTTATTGAATTTCTTAAGTTCATGTTTCTAATACTTAATGCTTTGATAATCTTTTATCAAGGCCTCTTAAACTTATACACCTTTTGCCTTAGATAGCTTATATGTGTGTCTAAACAATTAAGACTAATTGCCAAACCTCACAAATCAAATCATGGAAAGGGATACCGTAACCATAATCGAATTTGAGAATGCAATTTTACAATCACTATCCTTTTAAAATCTTTCTTAGTGAAAGCATTTACTCATAATCATTTTCATGAAGGAGGAAATCTTATGACACTTAGATTTAAACGGTGTATGTGTTCCTATCCATGTGAGTTTGTTAAAACCAAAGTTTACGACAAATTCAAACTCATATGGACCGAACTTTCTTAATCTTGATTTCTTGCCTTATGGTAGCACAGCTGCCCACCATGTCTTCCAAGTAGTTAAGCATCTCACCTTTTCTTATCAATGTACTTTTCATTGATCAAGGTCCTTGCCTTTTATGCATTCAAATGAGAACTCATAGGACTCACATGCATAATTAACTCAATTGGATTGGCATAGAAACAAAATAATGTCGACACGATAGGTTGTAAACCTCAACTCGTGTGCTAGTGATGATCAATAAGGTTTATTTGATTTGTTCTTGAAACCTTTCAAGACCATTAAGGCTCCCACTGACTCCTTGACATATAAGATTCTCTTGTCAATAACCATTTCTTGACAAAACAAATATTCAAGATTTAGTGTAGCTTTTATCAAAACACTTCATAAAATGGTCCTAGTTGGTCTTTGTTTTATCCAAGACATCGCAACTTTCCACATTTGATGAATGTTATAAACCTTCTTAATACTTATCACTCAATTTCACAATCTTAACTCTAAGACTTGTTTTGGAACGAAGTATGATTGACTTCTTGATTTAACCATTTCTTCAATTCTTGATTTCTCTACTTAGACATACAATTGTACTAAGACTCACTTAGAGGATCAATTGAGATATGGTTCTTAATCATTAAGACCTATCATAAAGCATAAAAGTTACTCTCCCTTCTTCTTAGAATGGAGAAACTTTTATCTTTCTGCCTACTTGATTCTTCTTATTCGTTTTCCTATTGATTTAAACCTTTTTAATCAATTCCGAATTACACTTAATCTTATAAGTATAATCATATTTACTAAACCTTTAGTAAATCATGACGAATATCTTTGTTACTCTTATGGTGGACTTGATCAACACGCAACTTTGTGTGCTCGATCTCCTAGTCCTTCACTTGACACTTTGTCAACGAATTAATATGAAATTTCTCATTCATCATGCAACCAAGTTGCATGATTCCAAGTTTCTGTCCAATTGAAACTTGGGCGATGAGAAACTTTCCTTATTCGGTAAATTCTTCGACTTTCCATAAATAACATAATAAGAACCAAATCCATTATTGCTAATAATAGAAACATTCAAACATCAATTTTTCATATACGCCATTGCAAGGATAAATAAATAATATAAAATCAAAATTTATTTTATTGCGGAAAAATTTGTCCTTACAATGCAATTCATTGAAAAACTATGCTAATACATCTTTCTTAGCAATCTAATTCTAACTCTAAGTAGTAGCTCAAGAATCTAATCTTTGAGAAATGCGATCGAAATCCATTCCTTCACGGTTAGATTTTGCTCACTTCTTCCCTTAAGCTTTCTTTCTTTTCTTCGATCCTACAAAACATCAATTGTAATCTTATCACATTATGTATTAAGAATCTAGAATGGAAGCTTAAAAGAGTTAGTTAATGGATTTTACCTATATTGGAGCCATACGTTTCGACTCTCCCATCTCTCAGATCTCTTAGGTAAATGGGGCAGCTTCGTCTCCAATGCCCTTTCTCTTGGCAATAAAAGCAAATTGACTCTTTTGGAACATGACATGGAACTACTTCAGACACTGCCTTTCTCTTATGATTAAACTTTTCGATCATAGCATGTCTTTCGTTGCCATTGTCTATATCCATAGAGGTCTTAAAGGCAGATTCACCAATAAGCTTTGCTTTTCTATTGCGCCAAACCATTGCTGATTCAGCATCAATAAGCATATAGGTAAGATCTATAAGGGTCACGTCGCGGTTCATCATATAGTACTCTCTTGCGAACTCACTATATGAGTTAGGAAGTGACTGAAGAACCCAATCAACAGCCATTTCCTCACAGACAGCGGATCCCAACATTCTTAACCTATCAATGTGTGACTTCATCCCTAGGACGTGTACACACACCGACTTTCCTTCTTTATGTTTACTTGCCAAAAGGGCTTGAGTGATCTTGAACTTTTCAAGCCTTTGAACTTGTGGGTTAAGGAGAACAATTGGAGGAGGTGGAGGAAGTGAAGCATGATTTCTTGTTCCTCAATCGAATCGTGGAATACCATCTTCATGTGGAAAGTTTGTTCCACGGGATTTAGGAAGACCATAGTTGTCGAACTTTGACATCTACAAAACGGGAGAAAAACGAATTCAAGTTAGTTGATTGATTGAGTCCTTAGTAAATCACCCAAATGAGATACTAAGTCTAGGACCCAAAACAATATTCTACAACTCAGGAGAGGGATGCCGTAACCCTGATTGCAGAATATTTGAAGGTAAGTGAATGACGATTCACTAATTTCCACCACGAAAAACGAAAAAAGAAATTTAAGTTTTAAATCTATGAAAACTCCTAGATCCTATGAGATTCATTGAACTTTCAATGGCATGTTTAAATCTCGATATACCCCTCTAGTTTGTGACTGGGATGCCGAGGATCACAAAGCGGGTGTGAATAACCATGTAAACTTACATGGTGCCCTCACATGTTACAGTGACCTATTTGATGTGCCGGTAAACGACACACGCTCCACCGAACTATAACAAACATTGAGTCACCCTTTTCTACCTTTGCTTAGAACCATTTAGTGTGCCGGTAAACCACATACGCTCCACTAACGTCTTCGCAAGGACACAAAGTGTAATTTCATGGAATTGCATCAACTCACTTTTGCCTAAGTAACTAAGATTGGGAATTTGTAATACAATTAGTTACTTTTGTACTTTATTATACTTATAATGAAAGGTTTTTTCCTATCCTACCCGTTCGGCTAACGACCCTCCACTAGTCAAGAGTGCGGTGGGTAAGAGTGGATACCCATTCAATCGCCATTTTATAGGCAATTGCCTTAAACACCCCTTATAGACTAGCTTCGTGAATGAGGCCTACTAATGGTAAGACTGACTTTTACTTATACATATATATATATATATATATATATATATATATATATATATATATATATAATGTTAGACTTTTAATGTTATATATAGTATAGGGTGTATTTTATACTTTCAAAATACTAGGTGGTCTAATTTAACAATTATACTTTTAATTCAATTAAATTGTAAACCTAAACTTTTATGGATTTATTAAACCTCTTTTAATTATACACCTTAATTAATTAATAAAACCATGAGGGTGTGATTTGAACTTTTTTAAAAACTATACTACAGTTTTAGAATTTAACATTCCTAATTAAACTTTTAATCAACTTTTAAATTCCAAAACTTGAGGGCAAGTTTTGAAACATTTCAACACATTAGGCTTTAGAATTTAAATATACATCAAAATTAAACCATTTAATTAAAATTTAAATTCCAAAACTTGAGGGCAAGTTTTGAAACCTTTTTCAAAACATTAGGGTTTTAACTATTTAAATTTCAAAACAACAAAAGTTTTGGGTTCAAATTTAAACTATAAAACCTAAGGGGAAAATATGAAACTTTTCATAACAACAAAGATCAAATAACAGATAATCTAAATTAACAATTAAACACATAATTATCCATATTTGATTTGTTTAATGATTTCTTGCAAAACAATTTATCAATTTAGTCAAAATAATTAGTCAATTATCACATAAGGAAACAATTATCTTATTAATTGATAAATATCTTCAATTACATCAAGAATATAGTCAAATATATCATAAAATTGGATTTATATTGATCTAATATGATAAGGTAACTATCCCAAAGCAAAAATAGCAAGAAATCCCGAGATATACTCCATCTGACGAGTTTACTCGTCGAGTCTGCATGCACTCGGCGAGTTCAGCTATGGACTCGGCGAGTCCAGCCTCCAGAACATCAAAAATCAAATTTTTTGAACATGTAATGCATCAATACAATTGAAACCAGTCTAGGCTCTGATACCACTGATGGGTTTTGGCCATAAGACATCCTATGTGCTCATACAAACCCTAATGCTTGGATCTAGGTTTCTCTATTGTACATGCTTTGAATCCAAGACTATAAACCCTAATTCTAGCATATGGAAATCGATATTAACATATAATTAGGTTTAAGACATTACCTTGATTGTTATGTAGCAATAACAATCCAATTCCTCCTTGTATTGACTTTAGAAAGCTGAGAGTCACAAGTGTCACTCCTCTAATGGCTTACAAACACCAAGAGCAAATGGAGAAGACATGAGGAGAGAGGGGAAGTATAGAATTCGTCCCTAAGAAGCCTTGGGAAGGTCTGGACGAAATTATGAGCCAAAGGGGTGTTTATATAGGGGTAGAGATAGGGTTTCAGTCCTTATCCTTATCTAGTTGCTTGCCCACCAAGCAACCCATAAGATAAGCCTTGAATCCTTATCATGGACAAATTGTAAGGCCTTATCACCTGAAATTCATCCAACATATCCTTAGGATAATCCTTACCCTATTTTGTAACTATCACATAATTACAATTCAGCCCCTCTAGTTTAATTAATTACACTTGATAACAAAATTAATTCCTAATTAATTATTGACCAATATTAATTAAACAAATATGATTTCTCCTTTAATATATTATTCTTATAACATATTAATAAATCATAATAACCTCTCTCTCTATTTATTTCTCCAATCAAGTTGCTTTGGTGAAGGCAACCCAAAAGGACCATGCACCGTCGGGTCAAGTACATACCAAAATAGTTATGGACTTAGACACTAATCCAAGAAAAATATGATAAAAATGCTTATTAAGAAGCATTTAAACGCATCTTTTTAGTATAAGGCTATTTTGTTGGCTTTCACTTCAAGCACACTATGGAACTTGATATAAGACAGAAAGTGGGATAAAGTACTTGTGAGACCAATGTAGCCTATCAAACAAGTTGGTTTGAATATTTTTTAGTGGCTTGGTGATATTGTAGAAATATCAAAAACAAAAAGAAACTTGATTTTTGGGGTAGAAAAGTCTTGATGTTACACAATTTCATAAAGATCGCTCAAAAAATAAAAAGAGATTTCTTGGTACCTCCCACTAAAGTGGTTTCGTTAATACTTGGGTGAAAACTAGAACGTTTGATTGTTCACCGTCAATTAATTGTAGGTGTTGGATTTTGGGTTTCACTTAGCACGTGGTGAAATGAAACTAAGATCATTAACGCGGATGTTGTGTAACCGTAAACCTCAGTGGTAAATTCTGAGAGTCTCAAGGGTTACATTCATGAAATGAAATATGATGGAGAAGGTGATGAGGTGGTTAAAGAACCGAAAGTACCTCTGCTATGCAATAGTGACCAAGTAGTTAACTCTTGACTCAGTATGAGAAGAGTAAGGTAGCTCATGACTTAAGTGATTTTATCAACCTGATTGGGAAGAATCGATTTGTATATATCAAATCATGTAAGGCTTCACTTGAAGTCTTTGAGGCTTTGGACAACATATTACAGCATGCTTCAAGGGACACGTAGCTAGTGCAAAGAAAAAGAGTTATATCTGCTCCAGCTCCATCATGTGAAGTTGTCCATGAGCCTTTTAGTGCAAAGAAGTTAAAAATAAAACTAAGCACAAGAAAAGAAGTAAAACAGAAAATAAAATATTTTTGGATTTTATGGATTTTTCTGAAAATAAATAAAAACAGAAAAGAAAATATTTTTGGATTTTATAAATTTTTCTGAAAAGAAATAAAAATAGAAAATAAAATATTTTTGAATTTTATGAAATTTTTTGAAAAGAAATAAAAACAGAAAAGAAAATATTTTTGGATTTTATGAAAAGAAATGAAAAACATAAAATTAATTAAGAAAGATATACATAGTGCTCAAAATATACAACCGAAATTTCACCTTAGAATAAATGAAGCAAAATGGACCGAGCGTCCGGTTCATTTCGGTTCCCGAAAAATCTGGAACTGAAATAGATCGAGCGTTCGCTCTATTTCGCTTGTCTAATTTTAATGAGGCGAAAGTGGTTTTGGTACTGATTCAGCTTCCATCATTCCCAAGCCTTGGAGTAGTTTATTAAAACTTGCTTAAGCTAAGGCTTTCGTGAAAATGTCAGCTAATTGATCAGCGGATCGAACAAAGTGGATTTCAACGTTATCATCTTCTACGTGATGATCGACATATCCGAATTGCGCTTTCTGAGTCACAATCGAGGGGAATTTTCTTAATGTTTAGGCCATAGTCTCTAAGTTGACTTTGTATCCATATGACCTGTGAAGTGCAAGACACTGCGGCGATGTATTCAACTTCGGCTGTAGAAAGAGACACGCACGTTTGTTTCTTGGATTGTCATCTAACGAGTTTTCCATCAAGGAATTGACACCCGCCAACTGTGCTCTTTCAGTCTAGACCACATCCTTTAAGATCGGCATCAGAGAATGCTTGAACAAAGAAGCCAAATTTTTGTAGGATACCAAAGATCGAGAGATGAGGTTCGCTTCAAATACCTAGAGATATTTTCACAGCCACCATATGAGGTTCTCGTGGATTAGCTTGGAACATGGTACAATAACAGATAGAAAACATAATATCTGGTCTACTAGCTATTAGATACATTAGAGACCCTATCATTTGACGATAGAGGGTCATATCAGCAGCTGGTTTCTCCAGAGATGGTGTTAGCTTCATTCTGAATGTCACTGGAAACTTTACTTAAGAATCTCCAATCCTATCGAACTTCACTAGTAGAGTCTTTGTGTAAGCCTCCTGAGTAATGAATATGCCTTATGGTCCATGTTTTATGTTCAGTCCAAGGAAAATGTTAATCAGACCCATTGAGCTCATCTCAAACTTAGTCTCCATCAATGTTCGGAATTCAGCTATTAAGCTTGGATTCGTAGGGCCAAAGATGATATCATCGACATAAATTTGGACGATCATTAGGTGTTCACCCTCTTTCTTACAAAAGAAGGTTGTTTCAAACGAACCTTGTTTGAATTTAGTCGTTTTTAGAAAGCGAGTTAGTGTTTCATACCAGGCTCTCGGGGCTTGCTTCAGACCGTAAACCAGCTTGTCCAAAATATAGCAATGATCAGGATACTTCCCGTTCACAAATCCAGGTGGTTGCTCAACGAACACAGTCTCTTCTAGTTCTCCATTCAAGAACGCACACTTGACGTCCATTTCAAATACTTCAAAATTCTTGTGAGCAGCGTATGCCAAAAACATCCAAACTAATTCTAACCTTGCTATAGGAGCGAAGGTTTCTTCATAGTCTTTCCCTTCTTCCTGACAATATCCCTTAACCACTAGCCTTGCTTTGTTGTGTATTAAATTTCCTTCTTTTTCCATCTTTTTTCGGAATACCCATTTTAAACCAACCACAGATGCATCCTTTGGTGTGGGAATCAGTCTCTAGACTCGGTTTCACTCAAACTCATTTAGCTCGTCTTGCATTGCTTGTACCCAATCAGAGTGATCAAGTGCCGTATTAACCATTTTCGGCTCAATCTTGGAAACAAACGAATTAAACATACAAAATTCTACATGAGAGAATAAATTTGTTTGCTTCGCTTTCAGTTTGAGAGCGTGTAAGAACTCCCTCATGCGATTCACCAATTACTTGAGTTTTTGGATGATCTCATGTCTATTTTGTGAGTGGAGGGTAATTCGGATCGTAAGCAGGATCCAATTCAGCATTTATTTCTTCTTCAAATTTTGATTGAGTATCTTCGTCATTTGTATTATAATTATCCCCCTCGAATGACGAAACAATTTCACCATCAGGTTCAAAATTCTCCCCCTCGATTGGACTTTCATAGTTCATTGTTGGAGATGGGTTCTCCCCCTGGAACGGAAAATCAGGTCGCTTTGATGTAGATTAGCCCTCCCCCTAGAATGTGGAGCGTCTATGTGTAGGTTCGCTTGATCTTTGAGGTTCGCTTTGACCTTGAGGTTCGCTTTGATCTTGAGGTTCGCTTCGACCTTGAGTTTCTCTTTCCAGGGATTTTGCAGCTTCGTCGATTATCTTTTACAAGTTTTCAACCTTATTATCAGCCGTTTTCGCTTTAGAGAGAATGGCATTCTCCGGTTCATCAAATAGAAAAATGTACTCTTCAAACAGATTGGATATTGGAACCGAGACTTGACCTGTTTTGGGAAAGATTTCTTCCATTGGTCCTTCGCTTGACGAGAGTTTGTTCATGTAATTATCATCAAATGTGACATAATAGGTTTCCTCAATTTTCTTTGAAGGTTTATTCAGAACCCTATATGCCTTTGAAGTGAGTGAGTAACCAAGAAAAATCCCTTCATCTGCCTTTACATCAAACTTGTTTTGATTCTCTTTAGAGTTAAAAATGAAGCACCTGCAACCGAAAAAATGGAAAAACTTGACATTAGTATTGAGATTATTCAAAATTTTATACGGAGTGATGGAAAATCGTTTATTGAAGAAGGATCGGTTCTAGTTATAGCATGCAGCTGCAATCGCATCAGCCTAGAAGTACAGAGGTATAGAAGCGAAGCTAAGCATGGTTCGGGCGGCTTCACACAACGAACGGTTTCACCTTTCAACTACACCATTTTTTGTGGAGTATAGGGAGCAGAGAAGTTGTGAGACACTCCCTTTTCAACAAGAAATTCTTCAAACTCTTGGTTTATGAATTCCAACCCATTGTCACTTCGAACATTTCTAACTACCTTTCACAGTTGGAGCTCCAGGTTCTTTATAAAGTTTTTGAGCTTAGGAATCGCCTCTGATTTCTGTTTAAGAAATAAAACCCAGGTGAAACGTGAAAAATCATCAGCTATTACAAGAATGTACTTACTACCACCGATACTTTCTATGGTCGATAGACCGCATAGATCGATGTGTAGAAGCTGAAGAGGTTCGATTATCTTTGTGTTAAGACGTGTGGGAGGAATCTTCCGACTTTTCTTTCCCATGCCGCATACAACACATAAATGTTCCTTGTCAAACTTTAGAAGTGGCAGTCCTCGCACATGATCACCAAGAACTAGCTTGTTGATGTCTTTGAAGTTAAGGTGCGAGAGTCTTCGATGCCATAGCCAGCTTTCATCAGAATGAGATTTTGTTAGAATACATACAGTAGGCTTCCCTCGTATCGGGTTTAGGTTTAATGGATACATTTCGCCTTTGCGCTGGGACTTCAACAAAACTGTCTTATTTTTCTTTTCTATGATCTCATATCCTTCATCATCAAATGAGACTTTCAGGCTAGTCCCTACAACCAATTGCGAGACACTTATGAGATTTTGTTGCAATCCTTGCACATAGGCCACCTTTCTAATCGAAAAATCTATGTTCGTGATCATTCAATAGCCTTTTATTGTGCCAAATGAGTTGTTTCCGTACTTGACACATCCACCATTTTTGAGAGCCCGAAACTCCATATCATGTGACGCGAGCAGCCACTATCGATATACCATTCGTCGTCGAACTGCTCGTCACTGATAACTTTGGTTGAGAATGAGGAGGATGGGATTTAGGACCAAAACTGGTCTTTCGGTTCTTGTCACTACTAGATTTGGGACCGAAACTGCTTCTTCGGTTCGTCTGACTACAAGATTGGCAGTGAGTGCATGGACTAGAGTTAGCCTTTGATCTTTCTTTCGCTTTGAGATTGGACGCCTTTTCTGTGTGAACATCATTGGAGTTTTGGGATTTCCAAAACTGCTTCCTTTCATTGAGATTCTTTTGATATCTCCTGTTTTGCTGGTGTTTCTGTTCTGACAATTGCTTTTGCGGCTTATGAATTTGACTCTCGGCTTCGGTCTTCCAGCATGAGTTTCACTCTTCAATGAAGAGGTTTCGCTTGCCGCCTTCGCAGGTTCTCTTGGAATCTCTTTAGTACCACTTGTGCTTGGTACATCAAAGCTTGTAGGCTTATTGAGTGGTTCTGCCACGTATCTGCCTTCAAATCTCCATGAAGTTCTCTCTGATAAACCGACAGTTTCATCTACATTGTCAATTGGGGTGAACCAGAAATAATCATCACAACCACCAGCGTTGTCTTCGTTTACCAAGGCTAAAAGTTCGGCTGTGTGTTTTTGAGTAACTCCTGTTGTGGCGTATACCTGATTTAGTACTGTTTGTACCTTTTAATATACCACATCCTTCTGTTTCATAACTTTGGATTTATCTTGGGATATCCGAGCGAATTCTTATGAATTTTCAAATATAAGACCTTTTGTAGGTTCGGTTTCGCTTTTGACAAATTCTGAACAATCAATTTCATCCTCTATAGATATTTCACTCATATCACTGTCCCTGTCAAATTCAAAAATGTTTTCCACATTTATCTTGTTTTCTGAACTCAACTTGGTACTCAATGAGTCAAATTTCTGCATGGTTTCGGTCTTGATTTTTAATTTATTGTTTTCGTCCAATGGGTTCTTAAGCATGTCCTTATGGTCTTTGGACTTAATAAAGGACTTGATTTTTTCCAAACCGATCTTGTAGGCGTCATAAATTTCATCTGAAGAAACAATAGATTCACAGTTATAACCATCAATATCGACTTCGCCCTCCTTTAATTCCAGGAAGGGAAAAATCATTTTATGAATCTTTTTATCAATCTCACAATCTAAATGAAATTAAGTGATATTAGTATATAAGCGTTTAGCAATCAAGCAAAATATATTTTTTTGTTTCAAAAGCTTCAAATTATCAGGTTGCAAATAAATTACTTCATCTTTTTCCCTAACTAACTCCACTTCCTTCTTCTCTATCCACATCCTTCTTTCCTCACTCTTGGAAGACACCATGCTGAGTTGATCGGTTAGGTTAGAATTTTCTAGGCGATTTTGTTTTAGACTACTACTTAAACTAGAAAACTTGAATTTTAATTCGTTTAATTCCTTTCCATAGTTCGTGACTGGTATTTTTAGTGATTCGAGAATGGATTGTACCTTCTTGATCAACTGATCGCATTCGTGGATCTGCTTACCCGTCGGTTTGGCAGCGAAGCACCTGTCTTCTTTTTCCTTCGCCTCCTCACATCCTCCATCAGTTGTGTAGCCTCTCATTTATGACACTCCAACAGTCAACATCAAACATCTTCCAGCAAACTCAAAGTTATCTTCCTTCGCCACAAAAGCCCTACCATGCATGGGCTTGCGAACTTCTTCATCTTCGGAGTCTGTAGACCAGACTTCTATGCCTCCGAACTCATCATCAATAATGTTTTCCTGCACAATTAAAGAATTCATTATATTGTTAGCAGTCTTTTTCTTCTTGATCTCTTCTAGCTTACGCAAATGGTAGGCTTCATCATCTTCATCCTCATTCTTTTCAGACTGCTTCCTCAAAACGCAATCTTTAGCAAAATGATTTTTGCCCCGACAAAAGTGACAATCATATCTAGAGTCACCCACCATCTTGCTCTCCTTCTTTACTGCTTCTTGTTGTGGAGCATTTTTAACCTCCTCTTTCGCCTTTTTAGAGTTGTAGCTCCCTTACCAGTTTCGGTTCTTGGAGGTAGGGAACTTTTTGCAAGCAAACTTCTTGGGATTAGAGACCATTAATGTATATTCTTAGTTTGTCAGATCACATTTAGAAAGATCCAACTCTTCTCCTTCTTCAACCATGCTCTTGCCCTTTGAGAGAAGGGCTAAAGACCCCATACCAGACACCACATTCGTTTCCTTAGTCACAACAGTTTCATGTGACTTGAGTATTCCCACAAGCTTCGCTAACGAATAGGTTTTGAAGTTTTCATGAGCTTTTACAGTCGAAACCACCGCCATCCATTCGGGTCTCAGGCCATTCATAAAAGTGACCTTCTACTCGATTACCTCTCTGCCAATTCCATGCTTGATCATCTTGCTGAGAAGATGATTGAAACGGTCAAACTCCTGAATGAGTTTTTCTTCTGGCTTTTGCTTGAATTCACCGAACTCAAAAAGCAAAAGAGTTTGTATTGAATGCTCTAGATCCTTATCTGTAGAATATAGCTCCTTAAGCCTATCCCAAATTTGTTTTGTTGTCATGCATGAACTAACCAGAAGAAAAGTATCAGATTGTAAGGAAAATCTGATCATCCTCATAGCTTTGATGTTGCTCATCAGTTTGTTCTTCACGTCTTGAGGATCTTTCTCTACGTCAATCATAAGTTGATTGTATTCCTTTTGTGTCTTGATGGTTTTATTCGTTCCAGAATGAGCAAACAGACCCAAGGTAATCTCCTCTCAAATTAGATACCCATTTTCCTCTAAACCAAGAACATAGTCCTCAAAGTGATGCGTCCAGACTTCATAATCATGAGTGAATAAAATCGGGATTCTCGTGGTAGATCCAATATTGTTGGATATGTTGATGGGGTTTGAATGAGAGTCGTTGTCTGACATGATGATATGGTTTGATAACCTGCCAAGAATCAAACTAGTAAACTGAGTTAGGGTAAGATCGAGATCTAAGAGCAACGTCAATAACAAGATGACGGCTCTAACAAATGCGATGATAACGGAAACCCTAAAACCTTCTTCAACAGAAGAGATGCGTATGGATTACACAGTCTCCTGCTCTGATACCAATTGATGATTTGAATACTCTTTTAAGATCATATAGATTCTTAACAGGTAAATCAGAAAGTGAACAAAGGCATGAACACACAATGAATCAAACAAGTGCTGAATGATTAAAACTGCAACACCTCAGAAGAGCTTAACAAAGAACTTCTAATATAGAGGTGTGCTAGGGTTACAATACGATGAAAGAAATAATAATTGAGAAGCGTGCTAATAACGATACATACATGCATCATAAATACTAAACCCTAATGACATGAACACGGCTGGACAGGCCCAGACCGTGACAATATTGGACCGAGTAAACAAGCTCAATGGCGCAACTCCTAGACTCAACAATAATAAAGTTGAATACGACTAGCAAAAGACACGGGCACAAAATATATTTCGACACTTTTAGAATTCATGTTGGTGGCCAACCAGATACTAGGAATACAAAGCAAGAGAACTATGAATTTAGCAATATCTAAATGCAATAAAGAGACTTGTATAAGGTTTTAAAACATTCATGGTAAAATAAATCCCCCTAACCAAAAACAAACATGTTGATGCCCTTAGTAAAATGGTTTCTCTTTCATTCGAGAATTTAACACAAAACGTCTTAGTAAAGGTACTAACAAAACAAAGCATCGATGGAATAAAGGTGAATGGCAATCCAATTGGACCAAACTAGATGACACCATATTATGACTACACCTAACATGGAATCATACCATAAAATAAAAAGGGATAAAGAAAGATAATGGCGAAAGCTCCACAATTTTTTATTTGGAGGAATACTCTACAAAATAGGATATCTTAGACCATGTCTAAGGTTCAGCGGTCAAACAGAGGTGGAAAACAATCTAATTGAAACACACTTCGGAACAAGTAGAGCACACCCGATAGGTAAAATTCATAGTGTTTGCGTTTGATTACTTCACAAGATTGATAGAAACATAACTCGTTAGTAACTATAGACGAAGAAACATATATAAATTTATGTGGAAACACATTGTCACCCAATTTGAAGTACCACCCACCTTAATCTGAGACAATGAAACCTAATTTACTAAAAATCATATGAGAGACCGGTGCGAAGAAATGGGAATTACACAAAATTTTACCTCTATAGTGTTACATCCCTCTTTTCACGGCCCGAAAAAAAAACTTTTTTCTTAATACTTATTTAAATCAGAGTATATTTTTATTGTGGAGTTTGTTCGCAAAATATGTAGATAAGTACTTCAGAGGAAATATTTTTCATTAATATATAAAACCTTAGGATGTCGTCATCGATACAGACAGCATAACAATAAACTATTCATTACATGCCTTATAACATCTAATCATATTTATGGCCTACAAACTCCTCAAATCTTTCATTAGATTTAAACTCGTCATCCTTATGTTCTCGTACCCCTACCTGTGACACAAAGAAAACTGAGTGGGTCAAGCTTGGGAGCCTGGTGAGCACATAGGGTTTTCAACCCACAATAATTAATTCTTATAATATTATATATATATATATATATATATATATATATACACACACACACATAGACACACACATCAAATAATTAATCAGATTACTCATTTCGGGTTATCTCACTTTCTGATAAAAAAATATTGATCTCAAGGGACCTATCCTAAGGATCATCATAAGTAACGAGTAAACAATATTGCTTCATGGATTCCGTAACAATTCATGTGAATAAGGCAACCATGGGGGTGATAAAGTACATCAATTAAACAAATTGTTTATTAACACCTACAGGTTGCGAGTGTGCAACGTTCCACTGGACTGTTTAGTGTTGGAATAGTGTCTAAGGCTGCAACTATATTAGGCAAGTATTTGACCCGGTTGTGCATGGTCCTTTTGGGTTGCCTTCACCATAGCAACTTGACAGGATGATTTATTAAGAGAGAATAAATATTATTAATATATTATGAGAATAATATAAAGAATAATAATATTGTTATTTGATTAATATAAGTCATAAATTAATTGGTATTAATTTGGTGACTTAAAAAGATTAATTAAATAAGAGGGTATAAACTGTCAATTGTTTGATAGTTAAACTTTAGACTGTAAATCCATATTGGATAGATGGTGGATAGATTCTAGAAGCTATGGATAGCTTCAAATCGTCCAAGGCTATCTAAGGAATGGATTTGGATTGCTTTAAGAGAAGATTATCTAACTAGGGTTTAACTTGTAACCCTTAAGGAGTCTACATGTATAAATAGACCCTATGGCAAAGGGAAATCGGCACTTCATCTAAAGTAGAGAACCCCTGGCCGAATTCCCTCCCTTCTCCTCTCTCCCAAATCATCCTCCTTGCTATTTGGTGTTTGTAAGCCATTAGAGGAGTGACAATTGTGACTCTAGAGCTCCAAGACAACAAGATCAAACAAGAGATTCAAAGGTATGATTCTAGATCTGATTTAGTATTGTTATTACACCTAATTAGTCATTAGAAGTCTTGGATTCAAAGCATGTTTAATTAGAAAGCCTAGATCCAAGCATTAGGGTTTTGCATGCGCACATAGGAAAGTTCTTATGGCTAAAATCCATCAGTGGTATCAGAGCCTAGCTTGGTTTTCATTAAATTGTTGCTTAATTGTTTGAAACTTAACTGCAAAATTCGATTTTTGTGTTTCTGAGTCATGGACTCGGCGAGTCCCTTTGGTGCACTCGGCGAGTCCAAGCGTCAGGAATGGCCAGATTCGGGATTTCTTCATGATTATCTTATGGAAACTTACCTTAATCATATTAGATCAACCCTAATCCGATTTTTTGATATATATGACTATTATCTTGATCTAATTAAAGATATTTATCAACTAATAAAATATTTAATTTCCTTATATGATAATTAATTAATTATTTTGATTAATTTGGTAATTATCTTGCATGAAATCTTGAATAAATCAAATATAGATAATTAGGGAATTAATTGTTAACTAAAATTATTTGTTATTTGATCCTCCATGTTTTAAATGTTTAAAACTTGTCCTCAAGTTTTGAAATTTACATTTTGTGATTAAAAGTTTTAATTTAGACAATTTAAATTTCAAACCCTAGATTTTAAAAGGTTTAAAATACAACCCTATACTAATATAATATTACAAGAATAATATATATATATATATATATATATATATATGTATGTATGACTAAATATGCTAGTCTTACCGTTAGTAGGCCTCATTCACGAAGCCGATCTATAAGGTGGGTATAAGGTTGCGGCCTATAAAATGGCGCTAAATGGGTGTACACTCACACCCACCGCTTACTTGATCGGTGGAGGGTCGTTAGCCGAACGGGTAGGATAGGGCAACATCATCCTTTCATTAAAAGTATAATAAGTAATACAAAGTAACTACACATTTTTAAAATTTCCCAATCTTATTTACTTTTGGAAAAGTGAATTGATGCAATCCCATGAAATTACACTTTGCACCCTTGCTAAGAAGTTAGTGGAGCGTGTGTGGTTTACCGGCACACTAATTGGTTCTAAGAAAAGGTGGCAAAGGGTGATTCATTGTTTATCATAGTTCGATGGAGCGTGTTGTAACGCCCGGGTGTCAGGGCTAAGCATTTTTGTCAATGTAATAGTCTAGGTCAACTCTTGTAACTCTTTTTGAAGTAATAAAGATGAAATATTTGAGTATTATGTGAATTATGTGTGTTTATGTGTTTATTATTTAATTATAAGTGTATAATTAATAAATAATAAAAATAAGCGTCAAAATTAAAGTGTGAGATAAGCCCGATATCTCTACATAAAGTTGTAGACTATGTCTCAAGGTTTCCGTACATATAAAGAACGCCGAAATCCGAGTTATAACGAAGAAGTTATGGCCCGTCGAAGTTTTACGGCAAAACCGGCACGGCACCGGGAAGCGTAAATAGTGAATTTACGATAGAGTGAGATTTAGCCTTAGCAATCTAAGCAAAAGTTGTAGAATATGTTGAACTAAGAACTTCGGTAAAAAGAACGCCCAAATCTGACTTCGTATGAGGAAGTTATGATTTTTCTAAGATTCGGCTTAGCAGTGCACGACCCGAAACTCGAATTTTAGTTCGAGTGGTTTTTGGCTTACGCGACCTAAATGAGAGTTGAAGATCTCATTAATAGGAACTCAACGGCAAAAAGATGGACGAAAACGGAGTTCGTATGAAGGAGTTACGAATTCTTCGCGGTCATTTAACAGTCTAAAGGCCTCCTACTGTTAAATTTGAGATCGGTCGAGAATTAGCCGACGGAGTCTAAATGAAAATTGTAGATCTTGATTTTACCTACGCGTAGATATAAAGAACGTCGAAAACGGAGCTCGTATGCGAGAGTTATGATTTTTCTAAGTTCGAAGGCTGACACGCGATAGGGGGTGACGTGGCACCACCAGAATTGGACACGTGGCACCACCAGAAGGCCACCACATGGACCAACTCGGCGAGTAGGTCCCCCCTACTCGGCGAGTAGACCAGTCAGCACCCCTATAAATAGAGGTGCCGGGCATTCACTTCTCTTCACACCTCTCCAACATTCTTTCTCTCTCTACATTCTCTCTCTAAGCCTCCTTAAGCCCCCTAAAGCCTAGGTAAACCCCCTAGCACCGGAAGGAAGCCCCGAGGCTCCCGGAGTTTCGAGAAAAGAGCCTTTCGGCTCGGGAACGCTGCTCCAGCGAAGCCCGGTTTTCGAGAAAACCCGCTGTAAGTGAGTTATACCTACCCTAACTTTAGTTTAGCTTATGTTTTAATATATTAACGTTATTAGGAACTTATAATAAGTACTTGGGCTATTATTATGAGTATTATTAACGCTTAATAATACTCGGACTAATTAATTTGTCGTGGTTATCGTTAAACTAAACCCTAGTGGTAACGATACTAGGTTTTATCGAAGGAATATCGTTTTGAGAGTATCGAAGCGCCGTCCGAGTGCTGAGTCACCACCTTTCAGGTGAGTGCATAGTTACTTTCAACTTACACATAGATATGAAGTATTTTATATAAATTACGTGCTATGTGTGCATATTATCTGAATACTTGCTATCTATGCTAGATGAACGTTGTTATACATGTTTTCAATGATTTAAACTGTATATGTATTTTATATCTACGAAAATGTTGGGGTAAAACATGGGTAGATGTAATAGCTGATGTGTGATAAAATGATGAGAGGCCTCGATGTTGATGTTGTTGTTTCTGTCATCTAGCGGAGTATGGATGACGACCACGGACTCTTCTAGACAGTCCAGTGGAATCACTAGCAGGCTCGCAACCTGTAGGTGTTTGTGAACGACGTGTTCACCGGTGTACTCCATCCCCCACATGGTTTCCTTTAGGACATTTATTGCTGAGGAATCCCCTTAGCAGTAGTGTCCGTCCCGATGATGATCCTTAGGCTAGGTCCCTTATGATAGGTGTTTAGGGACGTAAAGTGAGGATAACGGGAACGGGTAATCGGGTTATTGTTGATTGATGAAATTAATAATCTTATTTATTGTGGGTTGAAAACCCTATGTGCTCACCAGGCTCCCAAGCCTGACCCACTCAGTTTTATGTATTACAGGTAGTGGCGCATGAGCATAGGTGTGATGTTTTGGACGAGGGATTACGGATATAGGCCTGTAGATATGAAATAATGTAGTAAGGCTTATATTGTACTGTTTATGCTTTTGATCTGTACGAACATGACATCCCGAGTCTTTTAATGAAATACATTTCTATGGAGATGCTTTTGATAAATCTTTATCATATATTTGTTTTGGGACAAATTCCGCAACACTTTCATTTAAAATGTAACTCTGATTTTTAAACAAAGCATAAACAAACCGGTCTTTTCTGGCCGTGATTTTGGGGATGTCACAGTTGGTATCAGAGCATTAGTTTAAGCGAACTAGGAATTTGTAGGATTTCTAGACTTAAACTTAGAATGCTAAGCGATGATTGTGAGGTGTGAGCACTAGCTTATTTTAGGAATTATGCCTAAAATGCTTTTATGTGCTAAATGCTTTGTGCATAATATGTTGTTAATTGTTCGGATCTATGGTCTGTTGCCGACCGGATCTGGAAACCTTATGTGTTTAGGATTCTAAACGTACGACTACGATATTAGAACTAGTATGTAAACGTTTCGAAGTGATAAGGACGATTTAAACGTCTATCCTAAATAAAGATCTAAATGCACCTTATTCGGTGTATAGATCAAGATGGCAAGGACCCGTAGCGGAAACGTAAACGCAAATGGAGATAGGAACCAACCCCCAGTGGTTCAGCAAATACCTGTTGTAGAAGAAGTTGCACCTGAGCCAGTCACGATGGCCGGAGTGCAAGCGATGATCTAGGCTATGTTGGATCGTCAAATGGAGGAAACTAGACGTTTGCTCCAGCAAAATCGAGAGGAAGGCACTATTCAAATCGAACAGCCCGAGTTGAACGAAGGGCAGACTGAGGAAGGAGACTACAGTGGAACTGTTGGTCAAGTCAACCAACCAATAATTCAAGAAAATAACCAAGATGACGGATTCGAGAGAAATGGATGCAAGTACAAGGATTTTCAGACTTGCAAGCCATCGACTTTCACGGGAAAGGAAGATCCAATCGGAGTCATGGATTGGATCTCGGAGATGGAGTTAGCTTTCATGACATGCGGTTGCAGAGGGAAGCTACAGACCACGTTTGCAGTGCATCAGTTTCGAGGAGGCGCTGACGAAACTGACATGGAACTGACATGGGCAGAATTTCTGGTACAATTCAAACGAAAGTACTGCTCAGCTCAAAACCTGCTCGAGCTAGAGAACCAGTTTCTAACCCTAAAGAAGGGGAGCATGTCAATCGATGAATACACGAACAACTTCACAGAAAAGATGGAATTTGCCTTGCGTCTTGTTCCGGACGAGCTGACGAAAATTGATAAGTACGCAAAAGGATTACCATGGGAGTACGCGGTGCTAGTGCGTCAGGCACCTACTTTGGAGGCAGCTATCTGGGCTGCCAAGTCTGTGGAGGATATCATTAAGGGAAGAGCTGCCAGCAAAGTCGAGGTTGGCGAGAAAAGGAAATTTGACGGATCCTCAAGGTCCGGTAAGAAGGGTAGATTCTCGAAGTTTGGTTCAAGAGGAGGAGGATCAGAAGCGAAGTGGTGTGACAAGTGCAAGAAAAAGCACTCTGGGAAGTGTGACGGAGGGGTCACTTGTTACAAATGCGGAAAGTCTGGGCACTATGCCAATGAATGCACGTTCACTAAGAAGGTCTGTTATGAGTGCAACGAGGAGGGGCACATTTCAAGGGATTGCCCGAAGAAGAAGGAGACAGGAAGACCCAACATACCACCGAAGCCGAAGGCAAGAGCCTTCCAGATGACGCTCGAGGCTGCAAAGGAGGCAGCAGACGTCGCTTCAGGTACCTTTCTTGTAAATGGTTTGCCTGCAAATATACTATTTGATTCCGGAGCCAACTACTCCTTTGTGTCGCATAAATTTGGTGGGAAATTAGTATTGCCTATAGAAAAACTAGATAATGCCCTGATTGTAGAAGTTGCCAGTGGCAAATTCGTACCTGTTAGTAATCGTATTAGGAACATCGTCATTGACCTAAACGGAAACGAATTCCACGAAGAGCTATTACCCATAGAGTTAAACGGTTTCGACATCGTTTTGGGTATGGATTGGCTTAGCGCCAACGATGCTGAGATTCAATGCCGAAAGAAGATAGTAAAGGTAAACCCACCCGGAAAAGAATCATTTATGGTGTATGGGGACAAATGCAGAGTGAATTCTGGAATCATCTCCCTGATGAAAGCCAGGAAATGTTTGTCCAAAGGATGTGCATCATACTTGGCATTCGTAATCGATGCCAAGAAGGAGAAGAAAGAGGTGCAGAATATACCGGTTGTGTGTGATTATCCGGAAGTCTTTCCCGAAGATCTTCCCGGATTACCACCTGATAGACAAGTGGAGTTTCGTATAGACTTGTTACCCGGAACAACACCAATAGCAAAGGCACCTTACCGATTAGCACCGACGGAGATGAAGGAGCTCATGACGCAACTTCAGGAGCTGTTGGACAACGGTTTTATTCGACCTAGTTCATCACCCTGGGGAGCTCCGGTGTTATTCGTAAAGAAGAAGGACGGAAGCATGAGGATGTGCATAGACTACCGAGAGCTGAATAAGGCAACGGTGAAGAACAAGTATCCATTGCCGAGGATTGATGACCTATTCGATCAACTGCAAGGTTCGAGCTACTTCTCAAAGATCGATCTTAGGTCAGGATATCATCAGCTGAAGGTGAGGGAGCAGGATATTGAAAAGACTGCATTCAGAACAAGATATGAACACTACGAGTTCTTGGTTATGTCATTCGGACTAACCAATGCTCCCGCAGCATTCATGGATTTGATGAACAGGGTTTGTAAACCATTCCTCGATAAATCTGTGATAGTGTTCATCGACGACATTCTCATCTACTCGAAAAGCCAAGAGGAGCATGGCAAGCATCTACGGGAAGTATTAGAAGTGTTGAAGAAGGAGAAGCTTTTTGCAAAGTTCTCCAAATGCGACTTTTGGATACGGGAAGTCCAATTCTTGGGTCATGTTGTTAACCAGGAGGGAATAATGGTTGACCCCGCAAAGATCGAGGCTGTAATGAAGTGGGAACGTCCAAAGAGTCCCACGGAGATTCGAAGCTTTCTAGGATTAGCCGGATATTATCGACGATTTATCCAAGGCTTTTCTTCGATAGCCGCTCCATTAACAGCTTTGACTCATAAAGGAGCTACGTATACGTGGAGTGAGAAACACGATGAGGCATTCGAGAAGCTAAAGAAGAAGTTATGTGAAGCACCGATACTTTCTCTACCCGATGGAGTCGAAGATTTCGCGGTTTATAGTGACGCTTCTGGAGTCGGGTTGGGTTGTGTTCTGACCCAAAGAGAAAAGGTGATAGCATACGCATCTCGACAATTGAAAGAGCACGAAAAGAACTACCCCACTCATGATCTGGAGTTGGCAGCGGTAGTTTTTGCCTTAAAGATATGGAGGCATTACCTCTACGGCACGAAGTGCAAGCTCTTCACTGATCATAAGAGTCTCCAGTATCTCTTTAATCAGAAGGAGTTGAACATGAGGCAACGACGCTGGCTAGAACTTCTCAAGGACTACGACTGTGAGATACTTTACCACCCAGGTAAAGCAAATATTGTTGCTGATGCTCTCAGTCGGAAAGTCAATCTGGAAAGGAAAAGGCCAAGAGCGTTAAGAATTGAAGTCGTCTCGACGATTGTGGAAAGTATCAGGAAAGCTCAAGAAGAAGCTTTAGAGAAAAATGACCGAAAGGAAGAACGCTTGGGAAGAACGTTAGTGTTCGGTACAAACAGTCGAGGACTGAAGGTATTCCAAAATCGAATCTGGGTACCTAAGACAGGAGGAATAAGAGATCTTCTGATGGAAGAAGCACACAAGACCATGTACTCGATTCATCCCGGTAGCACTAAAATGTATAGGGACCTAAAACCCTACTACTGGTGGCCGACGATGAAGCTCGATGTTGCGAAGTATGTGGCCGAGTGCGTAACATGTGCGAGGGTTAAGGCACAACATCAGAAACCGTATGGGAGTTTGGAACCTTTACCTGTACCCATGGGTAAATGGGAAGACATCACCATGGATTTTGTGACTAAACTGCCCAGGACGAAGAACGGTCACGACATGATTTGGGTAGTCGTGGATCGTTTCACCAAGAGTGCACACTTCATAGCAGCCAACGAGAAGTGGTCTATGGATATGCTCGCAAATGCTTACGTGAAAGAAATTGTAAGACTTCACGGTGTCCCTCTTACGATTGTATCAGATCGTGATAGTTGTTTCACGTCAAGGTTTTGGAGGAGTCTACAAGAGGAGTTAGGTACAAAGTTGTGTTTGAGTACTGCTTATCATCCGCAAACTGATGGTCAGAGCGAAAGAACGATTCAGACGCTGGAAGATATGTTGAGAGCATGTACCCTCGAATTCCAAGGGAATTGGGACGAGCACTTACCTCTGGCAGAATTCTCCTACAACAATAGTTTTCACTCGAGCATCAAGATGGCACCTTACCAAGCCTTGTATGGACAAAAGTGTCGTACGCCGTCTTGTTGGCTTGAAGCCGGAGAGAAGCAGTTTATGGGCCCCGAGATAGTCCATGAGACTGCTGAGAAGTTGAAGGTGATTAGGGAAAGAATGTTAGCAGCTCAGGATCGTCAGAAGAGCTATGCTGACAAGAAAAGACGACCGATAACCTTCGAAGTTGGGGATTCGGTTTTTCTTAAAGTCTCACCGTGGAAGGGACTTATAATGTTCGGGAAACGAGGAAAGTTAAGTCCAAGGTTTATTGGACCGTTCAAAGTTCTTCAGAAGATAGGGAACCAAGCTTACAAGTTGGAATTGCCCGAAGAACTCAATGGTATTCATAACACTTTCCATGTGTGTTATTTGAGGAAATTCACGGGAGATGTTCCCGACATAATTCCAATCTCAGAGTTAAGGATGGATGAAAATAGAAGGTTGATCGAAGAGCCTGAGGCAATTGTTGACCGTAAGACTAAGAAGTTACGACGCAAGATGGTCGACTTGGTGCTAGTCCGATGGAAACATTCGAATGGGCCGAATCTCACTTGGGAAACAGAGGATGACATGATGAGTCGCTATCCACATCTGTTTGCTGATGCATGATTCCGGGACGGAATCATCCTAAGGGGGAGAGAATTGTAACGCCCGGGTTTCAGGGCTAAGCATTTTTGTCAATGTAATAGTCTAGGTCAACTCTTGTAACTCTTTTTGAAGTAATAAAGATGAAATATTTGAGTATTATGTGAATTATGTGTGTTTATGTGTTTATTATTTAATTATAAGTGTATAATTAATAAATAATAAAAATAAGCGTCAAAATTAAAGTGTGAGATAAGCCCGATATCTCTACATAAAGTTGTAGACTATGTCTCAAGGTTTCCGTACATATAAAGAACGCCGAAATCCGAGTTATAACGAAGAAGTTATGGCCCGTCGAAGTTTTACGGCAAAACCGGCACGGCACCGGGAAGCGTAAATAGTGAATTTACGATAGAGTGAGATTTAGCCTTAGCAATCTAAGCAAAAGTTGTAGAATATGTTGAACTAAGAACTTCGGTAAAAAGAACGCCCAAATCTGACTTCGTATGAGGAAGTTATGATTTTTCTAAGATTCGGCTTAGCAGTGCACGACCCGAAACTCGAATTTTAGTTCGAGTGGTTTTTGGCTTACGCGACCTAAATGAGAGTTGAAGATCTCATTAATAGGAACTCAACGGCAAAAAGATGGACGAAAACGGAGTTCGTATGAAGGAGTTACGAATTCTTCGCGGTCATTTAACAGTCTAAAGGCCTCCTACTGTTAAATTTGAGATCGGTCGAGAATTAACCGACGGAGTCTAAATGAAAGTTGTAGATCTTGATTTTACCTACGCGTAGATATAAAGAACGTCGAAAACGGAGCTCGTATGCGAGAGTTATGATTTTTCTAAGTTCGAAGGCTGACACGCGATAGGGGGTGACGTGGCACCACCAGAATTGGACACGTGGCACCACCAGAAGGCCACCACATGGACCAACTCGGCGAGTAGGTCCCCCCTACTCGGTGAGTAGACCAATCAGCACCCCTATAAATAGAGGTGCCGGGCATTCACTTCTCTTCACACCTCTCCAACATTCTTTCTCTCTCTACACTCTCTCTCTAAGCCTCCTTAAGCCCCCTAAAGCCTAGGTAAACCCCCTAGCACCGGAAGGAAGCCCCGAGGCTCCCGGAGTTTCGAGAAAAGAGCCTTTCGGCTCGGGAACGCTGCTCCAGCGAAGCCCGTTTTTCGAGAAAACCCGCTGTAAGTGAGCTATACCTACCCTAACTTTAGTTTAGCTTATGTTTTAATATATTAACGTTATTAGGAACTTATAATAAGTACTTGGGCTATTATTATGAGTATTATTAACGCTTAATAATACTCGGACTAATTAATTTGTCGTGGTTATCGTTAAACTAAACCCTAGTGGTACCAATACTAGGTTTTATCGAAGGAATATCGTTTTGAGAGTATCGAAGCGCCGTCCGAGTGCTGAGTCACCACCTTTCAGGTGAGTGCATAGTTACTTTCAACTTACACATAGATATGAAGTATTTTATATAAATTACGTGCTATGTGTGCATATTATCTGAATACTTGCTATCTATGCTAGATGAACGTTGTTATACATGTTTTCAATGATTTAAACTGTATATGTATTTTATATCTACGAAAATGTTGGGGTAAAACATGGGTAGATGTAATAGCTGATGTGTGATAAAATGATGAGAGGCCTCGATGTTGATGTTGTTGTTTCTGTCATCTAGCGGAGTATGGATGACGACCACGGACTCTTCTAGACAGTCCAGTGGAATCACTAGCAGGCTCGCAACCTGTAGGTGTTTGTGAACGACGTGTTCACCGGTGTACTCCATCCCCCACATGGTTGCCTTTAGGACATTTATTGCTGAGGAATCCCCTTAGCAGTAGTGTCCGTCCCGATGATGATCCTTAGGCTAGGTCCCTTATGATAGGTGTTTAGGGACGTAAAGTGAGGATAACGGGAACGGGTAATCGGGTTATTGTTGATTGATGAAATTAATAATCTTATTTATTGTGGGTTGAAAACCCTATGTGCTCACCAGGCTCCCAAGCCTGACCCACTCAGTTTTATGTATTACAGGTAGTGGCGCATGAGCATAGGTGTGATGTTTTGGACGAGGGATTACGGATATAGGCCTGTAGATATGAAATAATGTAGTAAGGCTTATATTGTACTGTTTATGCTTTTGATCTGTACGAACATGACATCCCGAGTCTTTTAATGAAATACATTTCTATGGAGATGCTTTTGATAAATCTTTATCATATATTTGTTTTGGGACAAATTCCGCAACACTTTCATTTAAAATGTAACTCTGATTTTTAAACAAAGCATAAACAAACCGGTCTTTTCTGGCCGTGATTTTGGGGATGTCACACGTGTGTGGTTTACCGACACATCGAATAGGTGATCGTTACAATGAAGGCACCATGTGAATTTGCATGGTAATTCACACCCGCTTTGTGATCCTCGGTATCCCAGTCACAAATAAGAGGGGCATATCGAGATTTAAACATGCCATTGAATAGTTTCAATGAATCTCATCTGAACCTAGGAATTCTCAATACATTTAGGACTAATGGTTAGGTTTTATGGTGGAGATTTAGTGAATCGTCATTCACTTACCTTCAATTTATTTGCATGTTGGATTACGGCATCCCTTTTCTAATATGTAAATATTGTTGTTGGATCCTAGCCCTAATTTTTCTTATTGGGTGATAATTAGGGATTCATATTCTAATCTATCTTTGTCCTTTCTATTTGTAGATGTCAAACGCAAACAACGCTGCTGCTAGTTCCTTCACATTGATGAGCCTTTGCCAAAAGGTCACCTTCGATGGAACGAACTTTAGCGAATGGATAAGATACATTTGCACCATTACTCGCTATGAGGATAAGGAGTATGTCCTCGATAAGAAGCTCGAGAAAATCAACCCAGAAATCGCTACTCCGGCTGAAATTACTGCTTTTGAAACCCATGAGCGCGATGCAACGAAGGTACATTGCATCATGATAGCCACCATGAACTCCGAATTCCAAAAGTCCTATGAGGACATGTACCCGTACGAGATGCATCAAGACTTATTGGAGAGATACCACCAGAACGCGAGACAAGAGCGTTATGAGATTTTCACTAACATGATTTCCGCTAAGATGGGTCATGGAGAATCTCTTACCGTGCACCTGCAAAAGATGCAAAGGTATGTCGACCGCCTTCGCAAGTTAAATGTTGACTTTGGGGAAGACTTGGCAATCGACATGGTGCTTCACTCTTTGCCTCCGATGTACAATCAATTTAGGATGACCTACCACATGAACAAAGAGGAGGTCACCCTAAGCAAACTCCAAGGTCTCTTGAGAGTCGCTGAGAGCAACTTCAAAGACAAGTCTGTTGCACCAACTCCAAATCCACCCGCTACTCCTGTCTTGGCTATTGGTCAAGGAAAGGGAAAGAAGAGGAAGGCTTCGTCAAAGAACTATCGCAAGGTTAAAGCCCGAGATGGTGCCTCTTCTAGTGGGACCAAAGTTGATCCCGCTAAGCCCTGCCCTAACCCTAAGGAGGCAGAGTGTCACCACTGCCATAAGATAGGACATTGGAAGAGAAGCTGCCCAGAGTACCTGCAAGCCATCAAGGAAGGAAAGATCAAGCCGTCTTTCGCAGGTATATACACAATTAAATCTAACGATTCTAACCATGCTATTTCTTGGGTTCTTGACACCGGATGTGGTTATCACATTTGTTCTAATGTGCAGGGTGTAACATCCAAAATTTCAAAACAATTAAAACTTTTCAAAATCACCCATTTTATTAACATTGTTGCAAAAAGGTTTTCAATACATTATTAAACAGAGTAATTTCTCAGGTTCATATCATAAAACACCAACGTGTGGAACGGTACGATAACGCCTTTGCCTTGCCACAGACTCTTGAGAACCTGAAACATAAAACCACAACTGTAAGCCCGAAAGCTTAGTGAGATACCCCTAGAATACCAACCACATATACGCCTTTCCAGGACCTGACCTTCCGGTCCATGTGTCTCAGGGGACTTCCGTCCCTGCTGGGTAAACCTTCCGGTCCTACCCACGCCGACCTTCCGGTCCATCACACAACATAATCTCCTTCCGGCCCATAACATATTGCCTTCCGGCCCATAACATATTGCCTTCCGGCCCATAACATATATTGCATATACAACATAACGAATAATCATTTAGCAGTTCATAGACAACAATCGATCAACAGATTACATATCATAGCATTACTCTAACAAGATACCGGTCTAGCCGGTCACTATCATAACATTACCCTATGAATCAGTCAACATACTAAATGCATACATACGCCTTTCCAGGCCATGACCTTCCGGTCCGCATAGTAATGCCTTCCGGCCCATAACATGTATTGCCTTCCGGCCCATAACATATAACAACTGACAACTACCCGGATTTCCATCCGATAAAAGGGTTGGCATTGGTGCCATAAACCCTAGCGATATAGTGAGGATAACTCACCTCGAAACTGCCGACTGAACAGATAGCTCAAGCTGCTCCGATCTCTGATACGATCTCCACCTCTGGACAGTCACCAATGCACTGAACTCAATAATAACAACAATTACCAAAATACCCCTGGAACCACTGGTAAATCCTTGGTCAAAGACAAGGTCAAAGTCAACCCCTGACTGACCCTACTCGCCGAGTCAACCCTATGACTCGCCGAGTCCCCATACTCAGAACTTCACTCAACCCGCGATCTAACTCGCCGAGTCACCCCAAGACTCGCCGAGTTCAACGACTCTGAGTCCACTCGCCCTTAACTCACCGATTCCGTAAGACACCCTTTCTACACGTCGAGTATCCCCTTTTTACTCGACGAGTTCCTCCTGGAAGAATCGCGGGGCCACCCCGACTCAACTCGCCGAGTCTGAAGAACAACTCGACGAGTCCCAGTAAATCTTCAAGCTACTCGCCGAGTCTGTTCATCGGACTCGGCGAGTCCATGCCATGCAACCGCTCAAACTGCATTCTAATGGCAGAACTGCTCCGACCATTCATAGGCCTGGCCTTCCTAGACTGGTCCATCACGTAAGGTCCTCATTTTGGTGCTCATGATACACCCCATGATTCATAACATACATATTGACCTAAGGCATAAGGATTCCAATCCAAAACCTTCCTCAATTCCCGAAATGTACAGGCATGGGACATTCTGGACCTCCAAAGGTCCCAATACAGAGTCACAATCGTTTGGGGGACTAAGGTAGCATCCAATCTAATCACAAAAGGGTTCCACAAACCCTAATTCCATAAACACATCAACATAGCAGAGTATACTCGAATTCTCACCTGGATGATGTATTCTCTGTGTCCCCAATCCTCAGAATGTGACTCCCTTGCTGCTCCTTTAGCCAATTCCTTCTCTTCCTTGCACAACCACTCTTCTATAATCAACAATGGCCTATAATCCTTGCTCCAGGTGCACACAATCGATTTAGGGTTCTTCTCAGAAGGCTAAAATGAACAATGACGGCCAATGAGTCCTTTTTATACGTCCCAAACCTGAACGGTTAGGGTTTTCGCTAGACAGCGTAGACTCGCCGAGTCCATATCTGGACTCGTCGAGTCCAGTCGCGAACCCGCGACCAAGTCTGCGATCTTACTCGGCGAGTCTAGGCTCCAACTCGCCGAGTCCCCTCTTAAAACACCCCAAAAACATAATTATTACAATACTTGGAATTCCGGGCTGTTACAATTCTCCCCCACTAGAACTAGACTTCGCCCTCGAAGTCTCACTCTGAAAATAGCCCCGGATGCTGCTCCCACATATCACGTTCCAGATCACAGTTCATTTCCGATCCCCTCCGGTGCTGCCACTGAACTAACACCAGAGGTATCTCCTTATTCCTCAGAACCTCGATCTTCCGTTCTCTGATGACCACTGGCTTCTCGGCATAATTCAGGCTTGCATCCACCTGAATGTCTTCTAATGGAACCACTGCCGACTCATCGGCTATATACTTCCTCAATTGCGACACATGAAAAATATCGTGGATTTGTCTCAAATCCGTGGGCAACTCCAAACGTTAGGCCACCCGGCCTACCCCCGCAATCACATGAAAAGGCCCAATATACCGGGGCCCCAACTTGCCCCTCTTTCTGAATCGAATCACTCCTCTCCAAGGAGAGGCCTTCAGGAGTACGGGGTCACCGACCTGAAACTCAAGCTCGGACCGGCGTCTGTCTGCATAACTTTCCCTGTCGGCTCTGGGCGGTCAATAACCTCTGTCTAACCTGCTGAATCGGCTCTGCCGACTGAAGCATGATCTCTGTACTGCACATCACTCTCTGTAACCGAAAATTACCCAAGATGCAACTCTGCTCTAAATCTCAACGATCACTCGACCCATAAGGGTTAGGAAACCATGAACCACCAGATCCCCGATCCAAAGCCCGCTTTGTCCATTCCGGACTGACTGAGAGATCCATTCTCACTCTCAGAGCAACTCTCACAAGTTCTCCTCTTGCCATCACATACACATGCTGAACTAGCCCCAACACCCGCAGGTTGGAAGACCCGATACACTGATGATATCCTCGAACATCTCCCAAGATGAACCACTACATCCATCCTACACTCTGATCAGAATCACACTGAGAATTTAAGATTCTCTCTCCCCCTGCATCCCTTCTGAGCCTCAACAGACATCTCCAAACCGGATGGGTTCCTACTTCGCTGCCGCGAACACGATGCTCGAAGCCATACCCGAAATACTCTAACCATAACTCTGCTCTGCAGCTTTCATTCTTGTGAACTTGCACTCCCCTTCGGAGTTACACACCTTTCTCTTTTCCTTCCAAGGGACCCTCTTGGCCATAATGCCACTCCAACCGGTGCCACGGTGCTTGCCCCAAGCGACACCACCCTTTTTGCGTAACCGCTATTCACATACTCTGGTTCTCATTGCAGGGGCTCTCAATCCCATGCACTCTCTCCACTCATCAAAATCACTGCCTCAGCTAAACAAGATCACTAACCCGGGGCCAAACCTTCCAATGCAATCACACTGCAACATACACAATCCGCAATCTCAAACTGATCCAGCAATACCAACAGAGTCTCCAGCATGACTGGACCGACTCTCATAACACATACTAGCCACTCGAGGCTATATCTCTGTGGGTCCGTACACCCAAACTCTGCAAACCCTCAGGTTCTAACTCTGGGAACCTTCCGGTTCCAGCTCTAGAAACATGCACAACATAATCCCGTGGGATTAATGCAGTACAACCCATCACGTACCTCAAACATACAAATACTCTGATCGCATAACCCCGGTTACTTACTCAAGCTTGATCCCGGCCTTCTCTCAGGCCTCCACAATCAAATGCCCTAGGTCTGTATCCCGCCCCGCATACCCGACACTCGCTCTCGTCGTCCTATACTCTGAGCTGACAAACACTGCTGAATCCCAACAGCTAAGCACCCTCACATACTCATCGATCTCCCGGAGAATTCTCCAATTCTCCCCCACTAAAGCACTGACTAACTGCCACCGATCGTCATTAACGACCTTTCAGAACAATCCTGCACAAAGAGAACATTTACCCACTGACTGCTTCCCACAAGCATAAGCAACCCTCAGCAAAACACATCTCCTCCCTGATCAATCCACTCAAAAGAATCCGGCCTTTCAATTGTCCACTCTACGACTGCAGATGCTACCCGACATTCAACCCAGTGCCGCATCTCCACTAACAACCCTCACGAACGATAACCAACGGAATTCCCAACAATAACCCGTAACCAAACCCACCACCTGCCAAAGGATGAATACCGCATCGAAAACCGCACAAGGCTACCGGCACCAAAACACCAAACTATAACCATACCAAACCATCAGGGAACAACGAATGCCAAAGCGAAAACCTGAAGCACCAATCCATAACCATGCCAAATCCGCGAAACAACGAATACCGCATCGAAATCCACACAAGATACCAGCACAAACAATACGCCACAATCAACGCAAGGCAATCAGGACATCAAGAAAGCATCATACCCGCAGCTGCCTCCGGCACTGCTCCGTCTCCCTCTGCCGCAAGCCGATAAGCACGACCCTGAGCCCTTGGGGCTCCGCTCCATCCTGTCCTCCTCCTGAACTCCTCAAGGTGGCCGGTGCTAGAGCCTGCACCGGTCCTGCAGAAAGCTGTGGACAGTTGACCCTCCAATGTCCAACCTGCCGACACTGATAACAAATCCTCAAATCCCGAATTGGCACTGACTGCCGACAATCCCGTGCACCGTGCCCCTCCTTTCCGCACTTGCGGCATGCACCACCAGACCAGCAAGCTCCGGTGTAACCCCTCCCACACTTCCCACAAGTGTGGCCGCTCCGATCCCCCATTCTAACATCTACGGTCCTGGACCGTTTCGGCGCCGACTGCGACTACATCGGGGCCTGCCTCAGCTCACGCAACTGCAACTCAACCTCTAACTCACGCCACATGGCGGCCTCCTGCAACCCCAACAAGGTCTCTCACCTCTGCACAGACACGAACTGTCTGATATCCCCCTTGAGCGTACTCAGATATCGGGACATCTGAGCCTGCTCCGAAGCGAACTCAGGGCAAAAATTCGCCCTCTCAATAAACATCCTGGTGCTCTCAGTCACCGACTCCAAATCCTGCTTCAGCTCAAGGAACTCCTGAGCCAATCTCTCTCTCTCATCTCGTGGAACATAGCGAGTACTGAACATCTCTCTGAACTGATCCCCTGAAACCGCAGCCCTCTGCGCGTCGAAATATGACCCCGTGGTCAATCTCCACCAATCCTTCGCCCCGAGCCTCAATAGGTTCAGAGCACACCTCACCCTCTGATCAACAGGGCATAAACTCGTGGAGAAACACCCCTCCATGTCTGATAACCATCTCATAGCAGCAATCGGGTCCTGAACTCCATCGAATGTGGGAGGCTTCGTATAATAGAAGTCCCGATACTGAAAACCCCGACTAGCTCCTCTCTTGCCGTTGCTACAGCCGCTGTAACCGCCGCGGCAGCCGTCTCTGCGAGAGCCGCATATCGCTCATCAAACTACTCAACCATGGCGGTCCTGATCGACCCAAACCATTATGGCAACTCAGCCCGTAACAATGCAGCAACCTCATCACGCAAGATCTCGCGAATCCTCGCATCCCGCTCGCTCGTGCTCGTCCGATCGATAACCTCCGACGGCACCGATTCACCCGGAACTCGCTCTCCCGCTCCCGATCCTGATCCGGATCCACTATCATCATGCCTCGAAATCTCCATACTGAAGGCACCCTACCAATCTCAGACACTTCCCACAATCGTGGGATCCAACTCTCGCAACCCTACCCTAGAGACCATGGTTTCCCTGATACACATATGGGTCCTGTGCTTTCAGTAGTACGGGCCCATACTACCTTCCACACCTACCCATATTTGTATGAAGTACTACCACAATACCCTAGAGAACATGCATAACAACTATCAACCCTCACCACTAGAGGAACACTGAGAATATCCCATAAGGGACCCTAGGCTACAGGCATCACAAATCAGGCAACATTATCATGAATTCCTGAAGATCCCTAGCCTAACTCTAGCATGTTGTTCTATCAAGCTCAATAAAACAAATATCACGTATGGTATCTTGGGGTTACTTACTGGCTCCGGCTGATCGTACCTCCGCGTCCTCCTTTTACTAAATTTGAAAACCATTTTAATTTCTCTTTTTTAAAATCCTCCTCGATTTGAGACTGGAGTCACACGAATGTTTCCCCAATTCACTCAAACCTGGCTCTGATACCAACGTGTAACATCCAAAATTTCAAAACAATTAAAACTTTTCAAAATCACCCATTTTATTAACATTGTTGCAAAAAGGTTTTCAATACATTATTAAACAGAGTAATTTCCCAGGTTCATATCATAAAACACCAACGTGTGGAACGGTACGATCACGCCTTTGCCTTGCCACAGACTCTTGAGAACCTGAAACATAAAACCACAACTGTAAGCCCGAAAGCTTAGTGGGATACCCCCAGAATACCAACCACATATACGCCTTTCCAGGCCCTGACCTTCCGGTCCATGTGTCTCAGGGGACTTCCGTCCCTGCTGGGTAAACCTTCCGGTCCTACCCACGCCGACCTTCCGGTCCATCACACAACATAATTGCCTTCCGGCCCATAACATATTGCCTTCCGGCCCATAACATATATTGCCTTCCGGCCCATAACATATATTACATATACAACATAACGAATAATCATTTAGCAGTTCATAGACAACAATCGATCAACAGATTACATATCATAGCATTACTCTAACAAGATACCGGTCTAGCCGGTCACTATCATAACATTACCCTATGAATCAGTCAACATACTAAATGCATACATACGCCTTTCCAGGCCATGACCTTCCGGTCCGCATAGTAATGCCTTCCGGCCCATAACATGTATTGCCTTCCGGCCCATAACATATAACAACTGACAACTACCCGGATTTCCATCCGATAAAAGGGTTGGCATTGGTGCCATAAACCCTAGCGATATAGTGAGGATAACTCACCTCGAAACTGCCGACTGAACAGATAGCTCAAGCTGCTCCGATCTCTGATACGATCTCCACCTCTGGACAGTCACCAATGCACTGAACTCAACAATAACAACAATTACCAAAATACCCCTGGAACCACTGGTAAATCCTTGGTCAAAGACAAGGTCAAAGTCAACCCCTGACTGACCCTACTCGCCGAGTCAACCCTATGACTCGCCGAGTCCCCATACTCAGAACTTCACTCAACCCGCGATCTAACTCGTCGAGTCACCCCAAGACTCGCCGAGTTCAACGACTCTGAGTCCACTCGCCCTTAACTCACCGATTCCGTAAGACACCCTTTCTACACGTCGAGTATCCCCTTTTTACTCGACGAGTTCCTCCTGGAAGAATCGCGGGGCCACCCCGACTCAACTCGCCGAGTCTGAAGAACAACTCGACGAGTCCCAGTAAATCTTCAAGCTACTCGCCGAGTCTGTTCATCGGACTCGGCGAGTCCATGCCATGCAACCGCTCAAACTGCTTTCTAATGGCAGAACTGCTCTGACCATTCATAGGCCTGGCCTTCCTAGACTGGTCCATCACGTAAGGTCCTCATTTTGGTGCTCATGATACACCCCATGATTCATAACATACATATTGACCTAAGGCATAAGGATTCCAATCCAAAACCTTCCTCAATTCCCGAAATGTACAGGCATGGGACATTCTGGACCTCCAAAGGTCCCAATACAGAGTCACAATCGTTTGGGGGACTAAGGTAGCATCCAATCTAATCACAAAAGGGTTCCACAAACCCTAATTCCATAAACACATCAACATAGCAGAGTATACTCGAATTCTCACCTGGATGATGTATTCTCTGTGTCCCCAATCCTCAGAATGTGACTCCCTTGCTGCTCCTTTAGCCAATCCCTTCTCTTCCTTGCACAACCACTCTTCTATAATCAACAATGGCCTATAATCCTTGCTCCAGGTGCACACAATCGATTTAGGGTTCTTCTCAGAAGGCTAAAATGAATAATGACGGCCAATGAGTCCTTTTTATACGTCCCAAACCTGAACGGTTAGGGTTTTCGCTAGACAGCGTAGACTCGCCGAGTCCATATCTGGACTCATCGAGTCCAGTCGCGAACCCGCGACCAAGTCTGCGATCCTACTCGGCGAGTCTAGGCTCCAACTCGCCGATTCCCCTCTTAAAACACCCCAAAAACATAATTATTACAATACTTGGAATTCCGGGCTGTTACACAGGGACTAAGAAGAAGTAGGGATGTGGAGCAAGGAAGAATCAATCTAATCATGGGGAACAGAAGATCGTCGCTTGTCACCAAGATTGGAGTGTATTCTTTAGTGCTTAGGAATAATTTATGTTAAGATTTAAACAATTTTTGCTACTCGCCAGAAATGGCTAGAAACATCATTTCATTTCATGGTTTATATAGACAAGGTTTTAGATTTTCTTTTAATAATGAGAATGGTTCTATTTTGGCTTATCTAAATGGTGTCTTTTATTTTGAAGCTATACCATGTAATGGAATTTATGAAACTGTTATGATTGTTGATAACTTAGGAAATGATGTTTTAAACATAGATTCTTCCAATAGTATGGATAGAGCATCCTTGTGGCATTGTCGTCTTGGACATGTCAACAAGAAACGCATAGCCAAACTCCAAAAGGGTGGAGTGTTGGAGTCATTCGACCTTAGGGAAGATGACACGTGCGAGTCTTGTTTACTTGAAAAGATGACTAAATCACCCTTCACGAGTATGTGCGAGAGAGGTGAGGGTCTATTGGACCTAATACATACCGATGTATGTGGACCGTTTAGATCAACCATAAAGGATGGGAACCACTTCTACGTGACCTTTACCGATGATTATAGTAGATATGGGTATATCTATTTAATCAAGAAAAAGTCAGAAACCTTTGAAAAGTTCAGAGAGTTCAAGAATGAAGTGGAGAATCAATTGGGCAGGAAAATCAAGATGCTTCGATCCGATCGAGGAGGAGAGTACCTAAGTCTTGAATTCCACGATTATCTCAAGGAGTGTGGAATAGTTTCACAATTGACGCCACCTAGGACACCACAATTGAATGGTGTGGCAGAAAGGCGTAATCGAACCTTATTGGATATGGTTCGCTCTATGATGAGTCGTGCTTCACTACCTATCTCTTTTTAGGGGTATTCCTTAGAGACTGCCGCCCATATCCTTAACCGATTCCCTACTAAGAAGGTTACCAAAACACCTCACGAGATGTGGATAGGGAAAGCTCCCTCGTTGGCACATATCAAGGTTTGGGGTTGCGAGGCTTTCGTAAGACGAGATACTCACGACAAGCTCGAACCTTGGAGTGAGCAATGTATTTTCATCGGCTACCCGCAGAAATCCTTTGGATATCTCTTCTATAGACCGAAGGACAATGTTGTCTTTGTTGCGAGGAGAGGAGTTTTCCGAGAGCGAGAACTCATAGGCCAAGGAGACAGTGGGAGGGAAATCGAGCTTAAAGAGATTCAAGAGTCGATAGATGAAGGAACCTCTACCGCTGGCGCTCAACCCGAGGAGGAAACTCTAGTTGAACCGATTGACGAGTCCTTACCTCTTAGACATTCCGATAGAGTTAGAGTTCAACCCCAGTTTTATGGTTTTCATATTACTACCGAAGGGGACACGTATATTAGTGACGGTACACTAATAAACCTTGATGAACCTAACAGCTATAAGGAAGCCATGGCAGGCTCGGAGTCTGCGAAATGGAAAGAGGCAATGGATAGCGAGATCCAATCCATGTATGATAACCAAGTTTGGAATTTGGTTGATAATGTGCACGGACGTAAGACTGTTGGGTGCAAATGGATCTTCAAGAAGAAGACCGATGTAGATGGAAACGTACACACATATAAAGCGTGATTAGTTGCGAAGGGCTTTACTCAAACTCCCGGAGTTGACTATGATGAGACCTTCTCACCGGTTGCGAAGATAAAATCTATTAGAGTGACGCTAGCGATTGCCGCATTTCATGATTATGAGATTTGGCAAATGGATGTCAAGACCGCTTTCCTCAATGGGAAGTTGGCTGAGGATATTTACATGGCTCAGCCAGAGGGGTTTGTAGATCCGAAGCATCCGAATAGAGTGTGTAAGCTTGAGAAGTCCATTTATGGACTTAAGCAAGCGTCTCGCAGATGGAATCTTTGCTTCGATGAGAAAGTCAAAAAGTTTGGTTTTGTACGAAGCGAAGATGAATCATGTGTATATGTCAAAGCCAGTGGGAGTATAGTTAGCTTCCTCGTTCTATATGTCGATGACATATTACTCATAGGAAACGACATCCCGACTCTGCAGGAAGTTAAGTCCTGGCTCGGGAAGTGCTTCGCTATGAAGGACCTCGGAGCGGCTTCTTACATTTTGGGAATAAGGATAGTAAGAGAAAGAAGTAAGAGACTAATAGGACTTAGTCAAAACACTTACTTAGAGAAGGTACTAAAACGTTTTAGTATGGAAAACTCGAAGAAGGGAGAATTACCGATACAAAGTAATGCCAAGTTGAGTAAGACTCAAAGTCCGAGTACCGAAGCTGAAATAGCAGAAATGAGCCGAGTACCATACGCTTCCGCAGTTGGCTCAATCATGTACGCCATGACTTGTACTCGCCCTGATGTAGCCTTTGCTTTGAGCATGGTTAGCAGATATCAAGGGAATCCTGGAAGAGCCCATTAGATTGCGGTGAAGAATATCTTTAAGTACCTTCGGAGGACGAAGGAATGGTTCTTAGTCCTCGGAGGGAGTGATGACTTGAAGGTGCGAGGGTATAGTGACGCCAGCTTTCAGACCGACAGGGACAACTACCGTTCGCAGTCGGGCTGGGTCTTTACCCTGAATGGAGGAGCAGTGACATGGAAGAGTTCCAAGCAGGAAACCGTAGCTGATTCAACGTGCAAATCAGAGTACATTGCAGCGAGCGAAGCGTTGAAGGAGGAAATATGGCTGAAGAACTTCATCGGTGATCTTGGAGTTGTACCTGCCATAAAGGAGCCCATGGAGATTTTCTGTGATAATGAAGGAGCGGTTGCCTTGACCAAGGAACCGAGGGATCATGGTAGATCACGACATATCGACAGAAAATATCATTTTATCAGACATCGTGTAGAAGAAGGACAACTCGTAGTGAAGAGGATATCATTAGAAGATAACCCAGCAGATCCGCTTACGAAGGGACTGAGTAGGGTTAAGCACTTGCAGCATGCTAGGAGTATTGGGCTGAAGGATGATATTAGCATAGATTAGATAGATAGTATTAGAAACGTGTAATAGATAAATGTAATTAACATTTGATGATTAAATAAAGGAGTTTTATTTATGAGTAATGTTACTATCTTATGTTAATTGTTTAACTATTGTTTCACTTTGCATGTTTTGACTTCCAGAATAATTGAATTTATTAAGAATAATCGAATTATTCAAATTGTCCACAATCGTTCATATGTTGGAAGTAGATATGAATGAAGATTGTCATGAATTGGTGTGTAGATTGTCTAAATGGAGTTAGACATAGCAAAGGGTTGCTGCAACATTCATGAGTGCTTATGAACTGGTTTTGAGCATTGGAACAAACCCGCGCTTGCTGGAATCACCTTATGGAATATGATATAAAAGGGTGATCGCAAGACGATAATATCATATAGTCTTAAAACCTAGATATATGGTTTGTTATTTATTAATTGATTTTACATTGATAATGCGAAAACACATCTGTAACTCAGTGTTATAAAACACATTATTGTGTAGCATTGGTTAACGAATAAGTAAATGCATATAAGTCGAAGTTTATCTGTAACTTTTATCCTAAGAAGGTAAAAGCGATATCTCGGCCGCTCGATGATTTGATTTGACTAATGTGTCGGGCCCGGTCAGAACTGAATTGATGTGTTCGATTAAGTTCTATGTCGAATAAATCAGAGATCAAGAAACCTAAATGCTTGACTAATCATTCCATAGAAATGTCAGCATGATATCTAACAGAGGACTGTACGATCCCTTATCTAAAGGACAAGATTGATTAGATCAGAGTTTGACAGCGTCTTTGAGAGCTACGATTGCAAATAGAATTATACTTGTGCATATAGTTACTAGACTTATCCAAGTGGGAGACTGTTGGAATAGTGTCTAAGGCTGCAACTATATTAGGCAACTATTTGACCCGGTTGTGCATGGTCCTTTTGGGTTGCCTTCACCATAGCAACTTGATAGGATGATTTATTAAGAGAGAATAAATATTATTAATATATTATGAGAATAATATAAAGAATAATAATATTGTTATTTGATTAATATAAGTCATAAATTAATTGGTATTAATTTGGTGACTTAAAGAGATTAATTAAATAAGAGGGTATAAACTGTCAATTGTTTGATAGTTAAACTTTAGACTGTCAATCCATATTGGATAGATGGTGGACGGATTCTAGAAGCTATGGATAGCTTCAAATCATCCAAGGCTATCTAAGGAATGGATTTGGATTGCTTTAAGAGAAGATTATCCAACTAGGGTTTAAGTTGTAACCCTTAAGGAGTCTACAAGTATAAATAGACCCTATGTCAAAGGGAAATCGGCACTTCATCTAAAGTAGAGAACCCCTGGCCGAATTCCCTCCCCTCTCCTCTCTCCCAAATCATCCTCCTTGCTATTTGGTGTTTGTAAGCCATTAGAGGAGTGACAATTGTGACTCTAGAGCTCCAACACAACAAGATCAAACAAGAGATTCAAAGGTATGATTCTAGATCTGATTTAGTGTTGTTATTACACCTAATTAGTCATTAGAAGTCTTGGATTCAAAGCATGTTTAATTAGAAAGCCTAGACCCAAGCATTAGGGTTTTACATGCGCACATAGGAAAGTTCTTATGGCTAAAACCCATCATTTAGAACAGGTTGTGGTCGTCTTATATACTTTGCTAGATGACTAGTTCATCAGTACAATAGTACTATAAATTCATGGCTTCTCATCATCATTATTTTATCCTCCTCGATCCTTTTTCTACCCAATATATTATAAGTATAAAATACATATGTGATTAAATAATATTATATAATTTCATCTAGCTTACATATCAAGAACATAGATAGTAGGCACATGTTGCATTTAATTATCTAGATACTTCATATCTATGTGTAAGATGAAAGTAACTATACACTCACTTGTTAAAGTGGATGACTCGAAATTTGGGCGGCACTTTGCCTAGCACTTTAGCTTTTCCTTTGATGTGACATAGGAATAATTATCACTAAGTTTTAATCTTATATCTTTGTGACTAATGATAGTCAAGATTTCTCAACAATTCCAATCTCTACTAGTCTATAGCTTATTAGGAGCAACCATGTAAGCTTATATCGGAGGTAGCTTCTGTTTCATATACATGGTATACTGGTTGGAAATCCCACTTTAATCACCTTACTAAATCTATCTCACACCCCAAACCGAAACAACAGAAACGTTCGGGGGTGGAGGACGTCATATGTAGTATCACAACAATTGAATAATAGTAATCAAAGCAACAACAACCATAGAATTAGTAGTATAGTGTTTACATTTCATTTGAATGATACACAATAGATACCAAAAGTAAATAACAAGTAAAGACTCGAAGCTGATGAGCTCCATCTTCTTGAACCCGGTGCGCGTACCTGTCTACTAATGTCCTGAGAATACAAGTAGGCTTTGAAAGAGTATCAGCATAAAGATGGTGAGTTCATAAGCTTTTTGTTTTGGAAAACGGTTCTTTGTTCTTTCGAAAATTACATTATGTTTCTCATGGAAACCTTATATTTTTTGATGTAATGGATGTTAAGTAAAAATGATTCTTACTAGTTCCTCCTGTGAGTACTTAGTGTATACAAATCATATACAATCCAGATCGAACAAACAATCGATTGTGTGGTTCTGCCCGAAGCCCAAAACCAAACAAGGAATAGGAAAAGAGGCGGAGACCACGCATTCCACTGGTTGTCGGATCCTCATGTACATAATCCTGAAGTATTCACTATGTACTTACAAAGTTGACTATATTAATCCTTTGATATCTGTTGAAAATGTTCCTCAAGAAAATCCAATAGCTTTTTACGAAAAGAATGATTAAACCCATTCTTTCTATAACTTCTTGGTTCATACTAGTTACGCATAAACCAATATCCAATAGACGGTTAATTGTGTGGATCTGCCCTAAACCCACAACCAAAAAAGGAACAGGGAATGAGGCGGAAACCACACATTCCACAGTCTATCGGATATTCTTCATACGTAACCCGGATGCATAAACTTAGGAATTATAGAATTAATAATGAATATTTGTTAATTGAATAATTAACCAATTGCTGTAAAGTACTGATGTTTACCCTGGAAAATCCTATATTTTCCCTATGTGTGCGTTAATGAATTATTTGTTCCAATTCGTGGTGTACAAGTATCTACCATACTTATGTTGTTTAAGCATTGTTCTGTTTGAAAACCCTAGTTACCACCAGTAATGTATAATAGTCTTACTACATAAATAAAACTAGTTGATAACGTGTTATTCTGTATCGCGAAAGTGTTGTTAATACCCTCCTGTGATCACTTAGTACATACAAGTGAACGAGTCGTTGTTTCACTTGTGGATTCTTATAACCATACTATGGGCGTGCAACATTTCGAAGTACTCGGACGTACGTCGTGAAAATGACGTTTTTCACCCTAGGCATGCCTGCCTAACTGTGGCTAGCAGTTCAGGTGCGGGATTGTCACTCCCGTATAGATTTATACACACTCACGCTCTCCCTCCAGGAGACTCTGGTTACAAGGCGTCTCACACTGTAGTTCTCTCAAGGAATCCACGAATAATACTAAGAAAACCCTTTTTGTTATTAACATGAAACCCTTATAAAATAGTATCTTTTTTTTAGAATTCATAAGTTTGTTTCCTTTGTTCTGAAAACTATATTTGAAATGTTTATATCTTAACATGCTTATAAAGTTGTCCGCAAATCCAATAGTAACTATGTTCATCATGTTTCGTAAATTCTATGTTCAATGTATACTAATGATATGAAAATATAATAAACCAAATTATATTTTTAAACACAAGGTTTCTTGTGCTTTTACTTGTATTCTCCCCCTGACAACATTAAAAACTCAGAAAATGTAGGGGTATGAACTCACTGTTTTGACGTAGGATTCAAATGTAAGATCGGTATGGATGCTGAGTGTCAACTAAAGCCTCGAACACAGTTAGACCCTATTTAACATGTAATGACACATATATAATTCAAATTAGGGTGTTTTATGACTAGACATGATAGGAAACAAATCTAGGAGCTTGGATACACTTGAACTAAGTGTAAAAATCACATGTGATTGACTGGGGGAGGTGTATGGCCATCTTGAGGGCGTGTACGGCTCATGAGTGTGCGGCCGTACACTCATGATGAGGGGTGTTTTTTTGAGGTGTTTCCAAGGTTCTACAAGCATCCAAGGAGTGTTCTAGGTCCCATACTTAGTGGTTTTTCAAGTTTAATGCCAAATATGAACATCAAAGTGGGTGTTTACGGTTCTGGAAGGTGTGTGCGGCCGTACAAGGGGTGTGCACTCTTCATCCTTGCCCAAAATGTCGATTTTTCAAGAGAATCAAGGCTAGGGTCGTGTCCAACTAGAAGATAGAGGCCAAATTATCACTTTGGAGGGCCTTTAAGGTGTGCACGGCCACCCTTATGAAGGTGTGCGGCCGTACACCTTCAAAGGATGAAGAACAATGCCTAAAGGTCTTTCAAGCATAACGAGCTAAGGGATGAATTACTTACATTTTTTATGCCTTTGGAGGGTTTTTGGATGAAGATTCTAGAGAGAGAAAGTAGCAATGTGCAGCCAAATGAAGGAAAGGATGAATGAGAGGGGTCTCCTCATATTTATAGGGGTGGGTGACCCACCACCCCGGGTGTACGGTTGAGGGGTGGGTGTGCGGCCGCACACCCACGTGTACAACCGTACACTCCTCCCAAGAGGGTGTATGGCCCGATTTTGCTACTTTTCGACTTTACAGTGCATCCCTAACCTCAACCTTTGTTGTACTCAAGCTTAGAACACTTAAACGGACACTCAAACAGTGTTAAAAGGTGACGGATTCGATTTTAACCTTGATAAAAGTTCCGGGTTGTCACAATATATCCTAGACATGAACCCCATAAGAAAATCAATCAATATTATGACATGGAATTACTAATTCTTGTTTATAGGTTCATAATAACGATAATGAACTTAAACATAAGTTACGCTTAAAGTGGAACAGTTATACCATAACTTATAGAGTTTGTAGCAAAAAGTTGAGAATTGTGCGGGTGGAACTCCAACCTCAAAGCTTCTATTTTTTGGTCTCTCTAATCCCACAAGGCGTCGCTACAGTATTTAGGAACTATGGAGTATCGGGGCTAGGGGTGCGGGAAAGTTCCTAAAGGATATGGGATTGAATGGGTGGGGAAATGGGTTGAAAATCGACCTCCGTATATAGGACTATAGGGGTCGTGACGCGTCTTATGGTTAATGTCTCTCCTCTCGCCGCTGGCCACGTGTTAGGTGTAGAATGGTATGTGTGTCCTCCCCCCCCCCCATTTGGAAGGTATGCACACCGCGCGACTGCAACACGCGTGAATTTTTATTTTGCTTCTAATAACGGTATCTTTCTCATATGAGCTCCATTTTCGACGTTCTTTATATTCATGCATAGATATCAATATGTACCACAACTTTCATTTAGATTCCTTCGAGTAATTCTCACCTTATTTAACATTTTACATTTCTAAAAGGCTTAGACTGCTAAAGTCCATATAAAATTCATAATATTTTCATATGAATTTTGTTCTTGACTATCTTTATATCGAATGACTCCTAATCACGAGATCTTCAACTCTCGTTTAGATTGTTTTGACTAAGACCCAACCGATTTTAATTTCCATTTCTAAATTGACACAACTACACTAAAACTTCTAAAATAATAATTTCCTCATGTGTAGTCAGATTTGGACGTTATCTATATGCATGAGTTCGCTTTTACGATTACTACAACTCTCGTTTAGATTACTGACTAATAAGCAACCTATCTATGACTCACTATTTACGACACATTTTGTCGTATAGGGTTGAATGTAAAACTTCAAATTATCATAACATCTTCATATAAAGTCAGATTTAGGCATTCTATATATGTATAAAATTATCATCACGACTACTACAACTTCTATTTAAATTATTTGTCTTGAATAATCTTTTATTTTTTACGCTTATTTTAGTGTTATTTATTAATTTTCAAAATATGTTTTTATACAAGTATTTTATACATAACACACACACACACACACACACACACACATATATATATATATATATATATATATATATATATATATATAAACACAAATAATTACCTTTCATTGATTCATATAAAAGATTACAATTATTGACCAACATAAATACATCTTTTATAACTAATGCCTGGTGAGAAATGTTGGAGTTACATATAGCCCACCCTCAATCAAATGAAAAAATAGAGTTAAAAAAATATAATAGTCATAGCTAGACAAAAAAAAACTATTAGACGAAGCTAAAGGTAAATGGATTGAGTAGCGACCAAGTGTGATGTGGTCATATTGAATAGCTCTCCGAACTGGACAAATAAAACACCATTTAACCAAATGTATGGATCAAAAGCGGTTATAAACATCAAAATCAAACTCATATCTCAATGAATAGTTGACATTAACAAAGACCAAATAGATGCATACCTACTCATCAAACTGGATCTCTTTAATGAACGATGTGAAATCGTCAAATTGCGCCAAGCAGCATACAAAAAAAAGTAAAATACTACAACAGTCAAGTCAAAGGAAAATCATTCAAGATCGGCAATCTCGTCCAATGAAAAAATAAAGCTAGCCATGAAAAACCAGATGGCAATTTAGGCCCAAACTATGAAGGACTATACCGTGTAAGAGAATCCTATCATAACGACTCCTATAGCATGGAAAATCTTGACGTTCACCTAATACCTAGAAAATGTACACATCATGGCGACTAATCATTTGGTAACAATGTAGTATTGCAATCAATCCCCTTTTATCTAGAAGTGACTAGTAGAGGATCAAGAAGCTACAAAAATCACCATAATTTATAGAAAAATCGTTAGAATGAATTTTATATATTTCTGAAAACCTAAGAGTAGGAACTACATTTAATAAATCAAAACCTTTCTGTAAAAGTGAGTTTAAGTTAGGTAAAAACGGACTTAAACAGAATACTATTTAGTGTGTACAAATACATCAATTGTTGAAAAAAAACTAAAAATGAATTGGATATGTATAAAAAGATCAAGTGTGTGAAATTTGTGTAGGATAATATTGTAAAGGTGTACTAGCTTGTTTGCTTCATATTTAAACTCATCTTTTATGTGAGGTGAGTCTTCACTCTTGTACGTGCTTTATACTTGTATGAAATAAACTATGTGTGATTGTTTATGCTAGGCTAAGTGTTATAATGGTTGGGTACTTAGTGGATGATTACCATGTCGAGATATAGTGATATCAAGGTTGAGTGTTATACCTAATTATATGAGAATGATTGTTGACTGTTATACATGATTATATTAAAATGATTGTTGAGTGTTATCTATGATTTTATGAGAATACTTTTGAGTGTTATCCATGATTGTAATTGACTAATTATTTTTATATTTTCTTGTCTAGGTTGTGAGCTCAATAAGTGTTCCCTTACCCGTTGTATTAAAGGTTTTTCAGGATCTCTAGTGGAACGCCGTTTGATCGCTCGGTCCTTTTAAAATAGTATGGGACATTACCAATGTTTTAATTAAGTCTTCCTATAGTGTTTATAGATTTTATAATTTAACCCTTGTGTTTTATAATTTTCCTAAAAAGTTCATATTTTATTAAAGTATATTATTCTTTTGGGGAAAAGATTAGATAACTCTTTTATTTGATTAGACGGGATTTATTTAAAAAAAAATGGCCATGACAACAAGCATACCAAAGCCGCATTCCACTTAATAAAGGCTCTTAATTTAAACCTAATTCAACAAGCCCATTTTTATAATGACACAAAGAAGGGAGAGGACAAAAGCCCCATTACGCATACTAACTTCCTTCTTGATCTAAAGGCTACTAAAGCCAACATTAATCATCTTAACAAATCATTTAGGTAAAAAAAAAGTTATAACCATAAACAAATTGTTTTACATAAAAGCAAGAACATTCAAAAGAAAGTTTACAGAACTCTTATCGCTATTAGTCAGCCTCTTTAGACATTCTCCCATCCACAATCTAAGTTATTGCACTCCCATAACGTTCAGTCCAAGTTCAGTAACACAGTCCATAGTGACCATGTCAGCAAGAGCATGAGTCATTTCCCTCTAGCACTAAGAAAGAGGTGGTATTCAACACATGAAACTTGAGCACGGTCGAGTAACTAGACAAACCAAGGAGAATTAAGAGCACGACTTAAAAACCTGGACAAGCTAATACTAAAGGACCAATTCAAGACTTTCTAAGAAAACTCCAAATCATTAGCAATTTGTTTATTTTCACTAAAAAGAATATTGAACCAATCAATCATTTGAAAATTTCAGCCAAAGCATCAATGAAACGTTGATCCTTAATAGAACGATCAAGCTCGACTTCCCTAATTTGGTCTGCAACAGCCTCCAGTCTTGATTCCAAAACTTCACAAGAGTCTTGAGTATGCTCAACATCTAGACCTCCAAAGTGATTCCCCTCAATATCATCTCTCAACAACTCATTTACATGCTTCTCTTCTACTCAAGAAAGGCAATATCGACAAGAAATTTCCACCTCCAAATGACACACCCACTTAAAGCAACGACAAATCTCCATTAAAACCTCCCCCTTCCAATGATTTTGACACTTGTCATGATTCAATGAGTATAAGGATAAGTAATAACTTTTAGTAGGAGGATATTAAACATATATATCTCTCTCTCTCTCTCTCTCTCTCTCTCTATATATATATATATATATATATATATATATATATATATATATATAGGCTAAAGTTATTCTATTCAAACTACTTATTATACATCTGTCGTATGCTATGAGAATAACTAATATAATAAATTGTTTAGCAATGTGAATACGTTCAACCTTACAAAAATATCGTCATTTTCATGCATTCTGGTTAATTATTATTTTTTTTGTTCTCACACATCGTTTTTCACTCATTTTCATTCTGACAGAATACGACCCAATAAAACATTCTTACAACATTCTGACAGAAATAAGAATAATAATAATAAGTGTATAATAACCTTATAGACGATTTAATTAGTGAGAATGTGTGTTAATGACAATAGTTTTGTAAGATTGAACGTATTTATATTATCAAATAATATATTTTCTTTATCATTCTCATAACATATATACTATAAATGTATAATAATTAGTTAGAATACTTGAACCTAGCTCTCTTTATATATATATATATATATATATATATATATATATATATATATATATATATATATATATATATATATATATATATATATATATATATATATATATATATATATATATATAGAATAAATAAATAAAATTATTAAATTAGAATTAGAAGGGTAAAAAGTAAAATGTACATTTACAACTAAGAAATATAGACAAAAACAAATCTAATACAAGTTTGAGTACTAAAGATGTAAATTTGAAGTGTTAAAATTGAAATATAAAATTTAAACCTTGTTACTAAGATGGCCACAAACAAAATACCTTATTTTGCAAGGAGTTTTAAAACCGTCCTATTTTTGCAAAGGATTTATAAATGAGCCATATTTATGTAAAAAGTTCTTCCTAATATATGTCTTGTTCTTCGTATTGCTTAAATGACGTACAACAATTAGGAACAACCTTTTCTACGTAGTGTCGACTGTATGGGCCAGAAAACAGCACATTGTAGAGGATGTGAAGTCTTCATGGTCCTTTACTCTTTTCTAAATTTGCTTGGCAAAACTGAATTTTTTTGTATTTCATAAGTACGTCAACGTGAGCTTTCATTGGTTGTGTATTGTTTGAAAACGTGCAAACACGCTTTCTATCTAAAAAGAATGCCAACGCTATTTTTTACGAATGTTGAAATAAACCCAAATATACATGCAGTGTTACTATTTCCCATGTGCTTACTTCCAATCTAGGGACCTTTTGGTATTTTGATCTTTGACTTTTGGTTTTTGGTTATGGTATTGAAATTTAGGCTTCTTATTTCTTAAATTCTTTAATATTGTTAACGTTTATATGGCTGACAATTTCGGATCCAAAACAAACATTAACATGGATCCGTACTAATAAAATATTGAAAATAAGAAAAATAATAAAAAAAATACTGAAATTTGAGGTTTTCTTAAGTTTTTTTCCGGCAAAAACAATGTTGTCCAAGATGTTTAAGTGGTACAAACTATGTAATTCTATAAAATTAAAAGAAAAAAATACCTACTAAAAATTAGGATGGGACCCACCACCAAGTGGGGTCCATACACCCCACTTGTTACATGTTACCTTCGCTATAGCTTATTGATCGTAGAGCTCAAATCTACATAATACTATCACGATACATGCATAATTCATTTCATATTAAGATAATGGCCAATATGATGGAATCGAGAAATTAAAGAATAAAAAAAAGTCGTTTGAATGTATCATTTTAAAGTATAATTTTGTTTTCTAAAATAATTAAAAAGTATTTTGATTATAATAGTTAAATGTGACTTGAGAATTGATGGTCTAAACGTGTAATGCCCAAAACTTCGGGTTAGACATTTAAGATATAATAGATGATGATTATAATATAAATCATCGGTTAAGATTATAATTAGTCGTGCGTGTTGCAAACTACGTATTATAAATCCATTTTAATAATTTATCAACAAGTAATGAAATGTCAATCTTAATAAAACATTATTTAGGACAAATAATCTTGACGAAAAATGTAGGAGTTGTGATGTGAATCGCGTACACATAAAGCACACTCAGATCCGACTTCGAATGCAGAAGTTATGGACTTTCGAAGTTTCTCGTTCAGTGTATCATAAATAGTAAATTGGAGATATGTTGCTTATTAGCGTAAGTAATCTAAACGGAAATCGTAGGAATCAAGAAAGCGAACTCGTGTATATAAAGAATGACCAAATCTGACTTCGTGAGAGGAAATTATGATTTTTCTAAGATTCAGTGCAGTAGTGTGCAACACTGATATTGAAATTTAGAAGGATTGATTGTTAGTGTTAGATGTATTTTATATGCATCTTTTAGCATGTTATTCTTGGTGTTTATCTATAAAAAGCTAACTATCTCCCTAATGGTATTATAAATTATGTGTTTTTCATTATATATGCAGAATGTCCGTACTACTCACGTTTGTTATGATTTTCAGGGCCATTTGGAGCACATGGACGAATACGTGAGTTCAGGATGTGTTATTGGAAGCTTTGGAGCTCAATTGGAGATGAAACTAAGGAAAGATGATTAGGAATGATAAAGAATAGCTTGAAGGAAGAATTACAACCAAAAAAAGGAAAAATAATGAACATGCGATTGCATATGATGTTCATGCGATCGCAGGTTTGATCACAAGGTGATCGTATGTTTGGTCCCAGAGAAGCTTTTAGGATTTTTCATGTCAATAATTTAGATGGAAGAAATAAAGGAAAACATGTGATCGCAGGTGGTATATATGCGATCACATGTTACTCAAAAAGCCTCAAAATAGCAATACACTTCATTAAACTGGCTTGGCACATGTTTTCATGAAAACATGTGACCGCATACATGGGTACCTACAATCGCATGTCCGCATGTTTTCCTTGTTGGACGTATAAAAGGCCTCCAAAAAGACCCCAGTAACCTAATTCATGATTCCAGACGACTAAGAGGCGATTTTGAGAGTTTTTCAAGTGCTAACCGCAGATCTGAAGAACACGATTCAAGTTTTACTGTATGTATAGAATGTCATGGTGAGAATATGTGGCAGATTGGGGAATGTTAATGGAAACCAACGGACTGAGGCTCATGTGATCAAGCGGGCACCTGAAGTCGTGCCAGTACTTAAACCCATCACAATTGCATGAATTCAAGAAATGATTCAGGCAATGCTAACAAAACAAACTAGACAACTACTCCAAGGAGATAGGAGTGAAGTCACTGCACCGGTTATCAAACCCATGATAAGTAGAGATTATTCTGAAGAGGGATGTTATAGTAGGACCATATATCAAACCAAACCGCGAATAGATAGGAAGGAAAACACCAGAAAAGGGGTTGACAGAAATGGATGTAGTTATGAGGAATTCATAGCATCTCGACCCCCAAGTATTTCTAGAGAACCAACGCCGGTGATAATTATGGAATGGATCCATGAAATGGATCCATGAAATGGAAATTGTATTTGAAAGTTGTGACTGTAACAACAAACGAAAAAATGATCCTTACATCCAGACAACTGAGGATTGTAGTTTTGAGCTAGTGGAAAATGGATGGCTAATGATATGCCAAATGGAGAAGCAAGGAAGATGTCATGGGAGGACTTCCTTGAAAAATTAAAAAGTGAATACCTCTTGTAACGCCCGTAGATCCGGTCTAGTCAATTTAGAGATAATAGGGGTCGAAAATGACTTTTCGACAAAACATTATTTAGAATAAATAATCTTAACACAGTTGTAGTACATGTTACAAGGGTTCCATACATATAAAGAATGCCGAAATCCGAGTTATCACGAAGAAGTTATGACCCGTCGAAGTTTCGCGATAGAACCGACACGGCACTGGGAAGCGTAAATACTGAATCTATGATAAAGCAATATTCCGCCTTCGCAGTCTAAACAAAAGTCGTAGAGTTCGTTAAACCGAGAGCATCCATAAAAAGAATGCCCAAATCTGACCTCGTATGAGGAAGTTATGATTTTTCGAACTTTCGGCTGAGCAGTGTACAGCCCGAAATTCAAATATTAGATCAAGCAGTTTTTGGCCGACACACCCTAAATGAGAATCGAAGATCTCGTTAATAGTAGCGTAACGATAAAAAGACATACGGAAACTGTAACGCCCGTAGATCAGGGCTAGTCACTTTATAGACGATAAGCATCAAAAATGACTTTTTGATAGAAGATTATTTAGAATGAATAATCTTAACTAAGTTGTAGTATATGTTACAAGGATTCCGGACATATAAAGAACGCCGAAATCCGAGTTATAACGAACAAGTTATGACCTGTCGAAGTTTCGCGACAGAACCGACACGACACAGCGCGACGTAAAAAGTGAAATTACGTTAGAGCGATATTTAGCCTTAGCAATCCAAATGAAAGTCGTAGAATATGTTAAACCGTGAGCACGCATAAAAAGAACGTCCAAATCTGATTTCGTATGCGGAAGTTATGATTTTTCTAAGTTTCGACTTAGCGGTATGCAGCCTGAATACTCGATTTGAGATCGAGCGGTTTTAGCCAAAACAATCTAAATGAGAATCGAAGATCTCGTTAATTGTAGTGAAACGATAAAAAGATAGGCGAAAACAGACGTCGGATGAAGAAGTTATGAATTTATAACGAAGTTTTCCTGTCCCGACCTACTAAAATAATATAATAAAAATAAAGTCAAAATTAGCCGACGGAGTCTAAACGAAAGTTGTAGAGTGTAGTCTCACCTACGCGTGGATATAAATAACGTCGAAACAGAGTTCCTATGAGGAACATATGAATTTTTGAAGTTTATTAAATATTTTCGATATTAAATTTAATTATAAATTTTCGATATTATCCAAGGGGGGGGGGGGGGGGGGGAGTCATCGGGCTTATCCAGGTTACGCCCAGTGTAACCTAAGATTACACCCAACGTAATTCGAAGTTCCAGACCCTATAAAAGGGAGTCGAGTGCATCCGATTCATTTGCTCATTTCTCTTCTTTGTCTCGCGTTTTTGCATCGTTTTTCGTGCAAGAAATATCCCGAAGCCCCGGTATCATTCCCGAGCCCCGAAGCAAGTCCCGAGGCCCCGAAGATCCCGAGAAGTGCGATTCCCGAGCCGAAGCTCTGCCTGCGAGAAGCCAATTTTTGTGAAGATTTTCCAGATCTACCGAAGAATACTACTTTTACAAGCCGTAGTGTTGTCTGATCATCTTCTGATCAAGTGAGTGTATAGTACCTTTCATAAACACGATTTTAATACAAGTATTGTTTGAATGTATTAAGTATATGTTTGGTGTGAGTGTGTAGTTACTTTCTTCTAATGCATAAATACGAAGTATTTACTATGAAATACGTGTTATGTGTTTATATATATATATATATATATATATATATATATATATATATATATATATATATATATATATATATAATGGTGTTGATTTGAAGGGGGTACCTAATCTCTTTCAAATGCACGATTTTATACAAGTATCGATTTAACGTACTAAGTATATGTTTTATGTGAATGTATCGATGTTATCTTCTAATCTCATAGATATGATTTATTCTCTATGAAATATGTGTTATGTTTATGTGCCTCATCTTTTATCTGGAATGGGTTTTGAATGAACATACTATACAGGTTTTAAACTATGTCTAAAAATGTATATTTTATCTAATAAAATGTTGGGTAGAACATGGGTAGATAGTTGTCTTGTGATAAAAGGATGAGAGGCATCGATGTCATTGTAATCCAGTCATCTAGCGGAATTTAGATGACGACCACGGACTTTTCTAGACAGTCCAGTGGAACGCAAGCAGGCTCATAACCTGTAGGTGTTAATGAACCTGGGTGTTCATTCGCTGTATTCCATCCCCCTTATGGTTGCCTTATTTGACTTATATTGCTGAGGAACCCCCGAAGCATGTGTTGTCGCCCCGATGAAATATTCTTAGACTAGGTCCCTTGTGTTAGTTGTCTTAGGGACGTAAGGTGAGAATAACGAGAATGTGTAATTGGGTTATTATTGGTTGATGAAATTAAATTAATTATTGTGGGTTGAAAACCCTATATGCTCATCAGGCTCTCAAACCTGACCCACACAGTTTTCTTTCCGTTACAGGTAATGACACAAAAGTACAAGTCGGTGGACTTGACGAGAGATTTTGGATTATAGATCAGTAGTTATAAATAACTGTTGTAAGGTTTATTTTATATTGTTTATGCTTTTGGCATGTATCGAACATGACATCCCGAGGTTTTATTATTTAATGAAAATACATTCTCTTTGAGAAATGTTTTGATAAATGGTTATCATATTTTTGTTTTTGGGAACAAATTCCGCAACAGTTTTCCTTAAACGATTACTCTGATTTTAAAAATAAAGCATAAACAAATCGGTCTTTTCTGGCCGTGAAATTGGGGATGTCACAGAAACAGACGTCGGATGAAGAAGTGATGAAATTTCAACAGACCAATCGTGTCCCGGCCTGTTAAAAATATGACTTTTAAAATAGATTCAAAAATAGCCAACGAAGTCTAAACGAAAGTTGTAGAGTACGTTCCCACCTATGTGTGGATATAAAGAACGTCAAAAACAGAGCTCGTATGCGAAGGTTATGATTTTTAGAAGTCGGAAAGTGAATTTGCGAAATCTGATGCGAGATTGATGACATGGCCGAATCCCAGCCGTCCGATGAGCTTGCTTTGGATTCAAACACCTGGCCTTTGCATTACGCCCAGCATCTGGAACCAGGTACGCCCAACGTACTTCGGTCTTGTGTGGTCCGAGAAGCGAACACGTAGCCCCATCCGAAGAGCACCACCTGACACCCTTATCCGAACTACGCCCCGCGTAGTGTTGTACACCCAGCGTAACCAAAGGCTCGCGCCTATAGATAGGTTGCGAGGGCTGCCGAAGAAATCACACCAAAATTCATTCTCTCTCTAGTTTCTTTGTCTCTCTAAGGTCCCTTAAGCCCCCTAAACCCTAGGTAAAACCCCTAGCACTCGAGGGAAGTCCCGAGGCTCCCGAAGTCCCGAGAAAAAGGGTCTTTCAGTTCGGAATCACTGCTCCTAGCAAAGCCCGATTTTCGATAAAACCCGCTGTAAGTGAGCTACGCCTACGGTATTTTTAATATAGTTTCTAATTAATTATATTAACATCATTAGGACCTTAAAATAATTATTTGGGCTATTATTATGAGTTATATAGTGTTGTTTAACACTTATATAATAATAATAACAAGTAGACTATTAAATTAGTCTCGGTAAATACTGAACTAAACCCTAGCGGTAATGATACTAGGTTTTGTCGAAAGAAATTGTGTTAAGAGTAACGAAGTGTTGTCCGACTACTGAGTCACCACCGTATCAAGTGAGTGCATAGTTACTTTCATCTTACACATAGATATAAAGTATTTTATATAAACAACATGCTATGTGTGCATATTATCTGTATACATGTTATCTATGCTGGATGAACTATTTTATACATGTTTTAAATAATTTAAATTGTATATGTATTTTATATCTACGATAATGTTGGGGTAAAACATGGGTAGATGTAATAGATGGAATACGAGTCTGATGATGAGTTGAGAGGTGTTATAGACCACGAGGTGAGGGTGAGAGGTGGACGATGTGAGAAGCCTTTTCCCAAACGATGGCCTCGTCATTCAGTAGAGTATGGATGACAACTACGGACTATTCTAGACAATCCAGTGGAACACTAGCAGGCTCGCAACCTTTAGGTGTTGTGAACGATGTGTTCACCCAGTGTGCTCTAAACCCTGGAGTCCATGCAGACTTGGTACCTAAACCTTGGTTATCATGCAGACTTGATGCCTAAACCTCGGTGATCATGCAGACTTGATACCTAAACCTTGGGGATTCTGCGGACTTGATGCCTAAACCCTGGCGACTATGCAGATTTAGTGCCTATTGTGTAAACCGTGTCAACGATGGACTCTGTGCCGATTCCTTAGGATGATCCTTAGGAATAAATGAACGAGGAATAGCTGATTCTTAGGGTAGATCCTTAAGAGTAAAGAAGATAATGAGGATGGGTAATTGGGTTGATTGTTTGATGTTTAAACATAATAATTATATTACTATGGGTTGAAAATCCTATGTACTCACCAGGTTTCCCAACCTGACCCACTCAGTTTATTTATATCACAGGTGTTGATATGAAGTTACATTACACTGAGAAATTTAAAAGATATGTAGATCACTAGTGTAAATGAATGTAAGTTCTGTTTATGCTTATGTTTCTATATTGACAATGACATCCCAAATGTTTTAAAATGAATAGAATACGTTTCTTTGGAAATCTTTTGATAACGTATTTATTGTGTTTTTCTGGGAACAAATTCCGCAACATTTTTATTATAAGAGATACTCTAATTTTTATAAAGCATAAATAAAAATCGGTCTTTTATGGCCGTGAAAATGGGGATGTCACAGTTGGTATCAGAGCATTAGTTTAAGCAAACTAGGAATTTGTAGGAAATTTCTAGACTTAAACTTAGAATGCTAAGCAATGATTGTGAGGAGTGTGTCTAATAAAATCAGGTAATACACCTGAATAGGCACAAGCACTAGCTTATTTAGGGAAAATCCCTAAAATGTTTTATGTGCTAAATGATTTATGTTATAGCTAAAAAGATGCCTTATATGTTGCTATTTGTTCGGATCTATGGTCTGTTGCCGACCGGATCTGGAAACCTTATGTGTTCAAGATTCTAAGCGTATGATTACGATATTAGAACTAGCATGTAACGTTTCGGAGTAATAAGGAGATTTATACGTCTATCGTAAATAAGATCTTTCCTATCTTAAATTCTCAACTCGGTACACCGAACGTCTACTTGGGTGTATAAAACAAGAGGAAGTTGACAACCTAAGCCTAAGAATGTGATGGGTCATGCATCGGTCGTTGCGCCTGCACCCGAACCTATCACAATGGCAGAAGTTCAGGAAGTGATGCGAACCATGATAAACAGAGAAAATAGAGGAAATGAGATGGCTTATGATAATGAATAATACCCATTAGAAGATATCATAAGAGAGGTATCTTGCCTTTAGAATACGTCTGATAAAATAGCAATACGTCTATAGAAGTAGGGTACATCTGAATGTACACATTTGATCGGCGGGATGATAGAACGATTGGTGTAATTCCTAAAGTTTTCCTGTCATCTAGAATGTCAATCACCAACCGAGTTGAAGCATAATTGATGATTGAAGATATGCACGGAAGAAGTCCCAGTAGAGTCTAGGGAAATTTTTATTATTTGGACACACTCGTATGTGTTAAATTGTTTTGTGATTTTAGGACTTGGGGACTGCGAGACAATACTTAGGATGAGTATGAGTAGGTGTAAAAGGTAGTAGATACATATACTACCGGAAGCACATGACTCACGTTTGGATCAAGGAAAGTCACAAGGTTACCAAGAAGCTAGTAATTAATACCGTTTTATTCAAGTATGTCGGTACCATCATTTCGGTAATGACTAAGAAGATTGTTGATATTCTGACCCTAGTAGTCACATCAAATCGAGTCCGACTAAGACAAGTATGTTACGTGATTTGGAGAACCAAGTCTGATGTAGCATCTGACTTAAGATAAAAGCTTAAAGTGAAAGATAATCAAAGCGACCAGTAGAGGTATCACAATAGTTGCTTGTAGCTAGAAATGCTACCTTTTAAGATGTGATTAGAACATGAAGGAAGGTATAGTCTGTTCTAGAAGACTCTAAAAGACCTAAGTCTAAGCTTTGCAACATACGATGATAGGTCATTAGAATATGATGCACCAATCCATCATAGTAATAAAAGAACTTATCATTGGTTTGTTAAAGAAGATGTCTCCAATAAAGATCGAGATCATAACATGAAGATCATGATTGGGAGTCTAACGTGAGATAGGGAGCAAGTGCAAGATCAAGCACCGCCTGCAGTCAAGGGAGTCCAAGAGTTAGATACTCGTTCGAAGCAACATAGAAGTGATGATTATTACCTATGATGAAGAGATAACGTATGGAGTCATCATGTGAGCCCTGTTTAGTTGATGAGTCTGGGACGTAATCATCCTATGGGGGAGATAATTGTAACGCCGTATGGAGTCATCATGTGAGCCCTGTTTAGTTGATGAGTCTGGGACGTAATCATCCTATGGGGGAGATAATTGTAACGCCCGTAGATCTGGGCTAGTCAATTTAGAGATAATAGGGGGTCGAAAATGACTTTTTCACAAAAGATTATTTAGAATAAATCTTAACCAAGTTGTAGTACGTGTTACAAGGGTTCTGTACATATAAAGAACGCCAAAATCCGAGTTATAACGAAGAAATTATGACCCTTCGAAGTTTCGTGACGGAACCGACACGGCACCGGGAAGCGTAAATAGTGAATTTACGATAGAGCGATATTCAGCCTTAGTATTGTAAACGATATTCGTAGTGTTCGTTAAACCGAGAGTGTCCATAAAAAGAACGCCCAAATCTGACTTCGTATGAAGAAGTTATGATTTTTCGAAGTTTCGGCTTAGCAGTGTACAGCCCGAAATTCAAATATTAGACCAAGCGGTTTTTGGCCGACACAACCTAAACGAGAATCGAAGATCTCGTTAATAGTAGCATAATGATAAAAAGACAGACGAAAACGTACTTCAGATGAAAATTTATGAATTTTTAACGGACCAATCGTGTCCCGGCCTCTTAAAAATATGACTTTTAAAATATAATCAAAATTAGCCGACGAAGTCTAAACGAGAGTTGTAGAGTACGTTCCTGCCTATGCGTGGATATAAAGAACAACAAAAACGGAGCTCGTATGCGAAAGTTATGATTTTAGAAGTCTGAAAGTGAATTTACGAAATCTGATGCGAGATTGATGACGTGGCCGAATCCCAGCCGTCCGATGAGCTCGCTTCGGATTCAAACACCTGGCCTTCGCATTACGCCCAACGTCCGGAACCGGGTACGCCCAACGTACCTCAGTATTGTGTGGTCCGAGAAGAGAACACATAGCCACATCCGAAGAGCACCACCTGACACCCTTATCCAAGCTACGTCCGAACTACGCCTCGCGTAGTGCTGTACGCCCAGCGTACAACTGAAGGCTCGCGCCTATAGATAGGCTGCGAGGGCTGCCGAAGAAATCACACCAAAATTCATTCTCTCTCTGATTTCTTTGTCTCTCTAAGGTCCCTTAAGCCCCCTAAACCCTAGGTAAAACCCCTAGCACTCGAGGGAAGTCCCGAGGCTCCCGAAGTCCCGAGAAAAAGGGTCTTTCGGTTCGGAATCACTGCTCCAAGCAAAGCCCGTGTTGTTTAACACTTATATAATAATAATAACAGCTAGACTATTAAATTAGTCTCGGTAAATACTGAACTAAACCCTAGCGGTAATGATACTAGGTTTTGTCGAAAGAAATTGTGTTAAGAGTAACGAAGTGTTGTCCGACTACTGAGTCACCACCGTATCAAGTGAGTGCATAGTTACTTTCATCTTACACATAGATATGAAGTATTTTATATAAACAACGTGCTACGTGTGCATATTATCTGTATACTTGCTATCTATGCTGAATGAACGATTTTATACATGTTTTAAATGATTTCAACTGTATATGTATTTTATATCTACGATAATGTTGGGGTAAAACATGGGTAGATGTAATAGATGGAATACGAGTCTGATGATGAGTTGAGAGGTGTTATAGACCACGAGGTAAGGGTGAGAGGTGGACGATGTGAGAAGCCTTTCCCAAATGATGGCCCCGTCATTCAGTAGAGTATGGATGACAACTACGGACTATTCTAGACAATCCAGTGGAACACTAGCAGGCTCACAACCTGTAGGTGTTGTGAACGATGTGTTCACCCGGTGTACTCTAAACCTTGGCGATCATGCAGACTTGATGCCTAAACTTTGGTGATCATACAGACTTGATGCCTAAACCTTGGTGATCATGTAGACTTCATACCTAAGCCTTGGTGATCATGCAGACTTGATGCCTAAACCATGGCGACTATGCAGACTTAGTGCCTATTGTGTAAACTGTGGCAACGATGGACTTTGTGCCGATTCTATAGGATGATCCTTAGGAATAAATGAACGAGAAATAGCTAATTCTTGGGATAGATCCTTAAGAGTAAAGAAGATAATAGGGATGGGTAATTGGGTTGAATGTTAGATGTTTATACATAATAATTATATTATTGTGGGTTGAAAACCCTATGTACTCACCAGGTTTCCCAACCTGACCCACTTAGTTTATTTATATCACGGGTGTGTTGATATGAAGTTACATTACACTGAGAGATTTAAAAGAGATGTAGATCACTAGTGTAAATGAATGTAAGTTCTTTTTATGCTTATGTTTCTGTATTGACAATGACATCCCAAATGTTTTAAAATGAATAAAATACGTATCTTCGGAAATGTTTTGATAACGTATTTATCGTGTTTTTCTAGGAACAAATTCCGCAACATTTTTATTAAAAGAGATACTCTGATTTTTATAAAGCATAAAAATTTCGGTTTTTTCTGGTTGTGAAAATGGGGATGCCACACCTCTCGAAGAGAGACCTTCTGTAAATATGTACTGAATTCCAGAACCTAAAGAGATGAGAGATTAGCGTCAGCCAGTATGATGTAGGTAGAGAAATTTACTAATGGTCTACCAACGAATTTTGGTCCAATGGTAAGCTAGAAACTACGTTAGAAGCAGCCAACCGAGTTGCCAAATCCTTAGAAGATGTTGTCAAATGGATAATCTCTGACAAAGAAGAAGTTGGAGGGAAAAGGAAGAATGAAGAATCCTCGAAATCTAATAAAAAGAGTACGTCAGCAAAACCCAGCCCCAACAGCAAGAAGCCTAGGGAAGGCAATAAGGCAAAATTGTGTGAAAATGTAGATAGAAGCATTATGGAAAATGCAAAGAAGATGTGACGTGCCTCGGTTGTGGAAGGATTGGTCGCTACTCTAGGCACTGCACCCAAATCATATGTTACAAGTGCGGAGAAGCAAGACATTTCAAATATAACTGCCCAAGAAATAAAGAAGTTGCACAAGCATTTCAGATGAGTCTTAAGGCTGCAAAGGAGGAAGCATACATCGCTTCTGGAAGTCAATACAAGGAAACTGCTTATCTAGGAATTTTAAGAAAAAGATTGGACATTCCACTTAAATAATATTGTAGTATGTAGCCTGATATATGAGGCGTAGAGCATAATAAACTTTGAATATGATTGTAATCATTCCATAAATTAAAAAAATCTCTAATTATGTTATACTACTCGATCGATCTGTTAAGTTGCTATGTGATTTCGTTCTCGTATGGTGACTTGGGGATCCATGAGACAAATCTTGGGATGGGTATGAGTATGTGTGAAAGGTAGTAGAGGCCTATACTAACAGAAGCACATGAATCACACTTGGATCAGGATGAGTCACAAGGTTACTGAGAAACTAGTATATGATTCAAGTTTATTCATTCTCATCTTTACCTTTGTTTCGATAATGACTAAGAAGACAATTTTCATTCAGACCATGATGGGAATAAAGAACTGAGTCTGAATAGTATAAATCTACGAAGTCAGTCAATTGCTTCCAAGAACTATGTCTAGTATAGTAACCAACCTTTGTCGACAAATCGGAGGAAAAGATCAAGACAATTGATAGAAAATTTTCAGCCACCGTTAAAAAGCAAGCAATCAGTAGCTAGAAGTGCTACTTGCTACAATGTGGTTGTACCATATTAGAACATGAAGGAAGGTTTCTTTAGTAGTAGGAGTTTCAGAGACAAAGTCTAGTTCAAAATGCGTCGCAATCATCACACAAGAGAAGGTCATTACAATATGACCATTCGGTCTGTTATTGTAGCTAGAGTAAAGATCTCATCTAAGTCTGAGTCTTCAGAAAAATTTGAGAATGAGCAGGATCCTCCAATAAAGATCAAATTTATTACTTGAATATATGTACGGAAGGTCCAATAGAGAATTAAGATACGGGTGCGAGTTGAGCACCGCCAACAGAAGCCCAAAAGTTTGATACTCGTTGGGAAAATGGTAAAAATTGTGATTTTTATAGAGGGGATACACGTAAGTACGTTAGTAGTACATTGGTTTTGTTGGATATAGTGTCTAAGTCCATAACTATATTTGGTATGTACTTGACTCGACCTGGCATGGTCCATTTGGGTTGCACTTCACCCGAACAATTTATGGATAATCTTTTGAGAATAGTACAAGTTATGATTTATTAATATATTATAAGTTCTAATATATTAATATAAGATCATATTATTTAATTAGTACTGATCTATAATTAATCTAGGATTAATTTAGAGGTCAAAGATATTACTAATTAAATATGGGCTTCTATATTTATATAGTGTGGGCTAATGCTTATTTGGAATGGGCTAGGCTTGCATGGAAAGTCCATGGATACTCCATGGAGCTTTAACCCATGGATCTCATGGAAATGAAGAGAGATGAGTATCAGGGTTTACATGGATGTAACCCTAATCCACCACACTATATAAATGAGGCTTTGGTTCTTGAAATCACACTAGTTGAGGTGAGTAAAGCAAGAGGGCCGATTTCAAGATAGTAGTAACTATTCTGTCAAAGTTCCAGGTTTGTGGTGATTTGTGATTTCCATTTGAGGTATCCACACTATTGGTGCTAGGCTCTAAAACTCCAAGCAATCAACTACTACTACAAGGTAAGTATTTCTACTAGCTTTATTTGATTCATGTTCCCCATGCCATGCTAGTTAGGATATGAACCTTGGAAAAATAATTATTTGCATGTATCTTAGAAAAACATAGATCCAAGGTTTATTAGGGTTGCATGTACACTTAGGAAGTGTTAGAATGCTCAAAACCCATCAGTGGTATCAGAGCCTAGGCTTGTTTGTTTGATACTTAATGCAGAATATCGGAAAAAGTCGAAAAACTTGCCGTCTGCCTGATGAACTCACCGAGTCCTTGGGGGGACTCTCCGAGTTCATGTGTATCTTCATCCTACTCGACGAGTTCGTTCATGCACTCGGCGAGTAGGATCCACAGAGTGTAGATTTTCGACTTTTGCTGCTGGAAATGGACTAGAAACACTACCCTAAACTGTTTTGGTGTTATAAAACTTGTTTTAGATGGTGTAATGTTTTTTCTAATCCATTTACAATGGCTAATATCAATTTTTCATGCTTATATGTTTTCATATGGTCTTGAAACTTTGATATGGATATTCATGTTCTTGATCTTATGGAGTTAGACGATCATAGGAATTACTTGTAACCTACTTGGTAGTTTAATTCTTGATCATAATGTGTTTTAATGGAGTCCATAACTTGTCCTCAAGTTATGGAAAACCAAGAGTCACACTTGAATTAAAAACCATTAAAAGAATACAAGAGTTAGAAAAATGAAGAGTCTTCATTTTTATTACTCTATTTAACTCATAAGTTACAAGAAATGAAAAGTTTTGAAAGTTTACGAAACTTGCCCTCAAGTTTTGGAACAAGTAAAGTCATATTAAAAACTTTAGTTCCAACCCTAAGAATTTTAAAAGTTAAAATTTAACCCTTATACTTATAATGTTATAAGTTAATAATATATATATATATATATATATATATATATATATATATATATGTATGTATGTATAAGATCAAAGTCATCTTACCGCTAGTACGCCTCATTCACGAAGCTAGTCTATAAGGTGGGTATAAGGTTGTTGCCTATAAAATGGGAACTTAATGGGTGTCCACTCTCACCCACCGCTTGCTTGACTGGTGGAGGGTCGTTAGCCGAACGGGTAAGACAAGGACTTATAAATTTTCATTAAAAGTATGATGAATTTTATAAAGTAACTAAATGTTTTATTAAATTCCCAATCTTAGTTACTTTAGGAAAAATGTGAATAAGGTGCTAATCCATGAAATTACACTTTACACTTTGTCTAAGTCGTTAGTGGAGCATGTGTGGTTAACCGACACACTAACTTGGACTTAACAAGGTAGGTAAAGGGTGACTTAATATTTATCATAGTATCGATGGAGCGTGTGTGGTTAACCGGCACATCGATTGAGGGGTAATTTATTAAGGGTACCAAGTAATTTGCATGGTTACTTCACACCTCGTTTTGTGATCCTCGGCATCCCAATCACAAAACTTGGAGGGCACACTCGAGATTGAAATATGCCTTTGAAAAGTTCATTGAATCTCAAAAGAATCTAGGAGTTTCTAAAAAACCAAATTAAATATTTACCAATGTTATTACTTAGATTACGACATACCTCTTCTAAATATAATATTGTGATTGGGTCCTAGCCTTAATTCTACATTTGGGTGTTTTATTAAGGACTATCTCTATATCTAAACTAATCCTTCTTTCTTCTCTTATCAGATGTCTGCAAACAACGCTGCTTCTGGCTCTAATCCTAGTGGCTCTTTTTCTCTTATGAACATGTGTGGGAAAGTCACTTTTGGTGGATCCAACTTTAAAGAATGGATCATAAACATCAAAATGATTACTCGCTACGAGGACAAGGAATATGTCCTCGATAAGGAGCTTAAGGAGATTGATGAGACAGTTGCTACTCCTCAAGAGATCGCAGAGTTTAGGGCACATGAAAGAGATGCCACCAAAGTTGCATGCATCATGATGGCTACTATGACCGCAGATCTCCAAAAATCCTATGAAGATTTCTACCCCTATGAGATGCACCAAGACTTGATGGAAAGATACCATCAAAGTGCTCGTCAAGAGAGGTATGAAATCATCTCCTCCATGATAACAACTCGCATGAAGGATGGTGAACCCATCACGGGCCACATGCAGAAAATGCAAAGATTTGTGGACCGTTTGCTGAAACCAAATGTGAACTTCCCTGAGGAGCTTGCAATAGATATCATTTTGCACTCCTTACCTTCATGTTATGATCAATTCCGCATGACATACCACATGAACAAGGAAGAGGTCACAATCAGCAAACTTCAAGGACTCTTAAAGACCGCAGAAAGTGGTCTTAAAGGTAAGGCGATTGTTACTCCTACTCCTACCAACACCGCCCCTGTCTTGGCAATCGGGAAAGGACGACGGAAGAAGAGAAAGAGTTCTTCGAAGGGTACCAAGGTTAGGACCCTTGATGGCTCTTCTTCAAGTGGAACCAAGAAAGGTTTCATCACTCCTTCTTCTGACCCAAAAGAGGCTGAATGCTTCTATTGCCATGAAAAGGCACATTGGAAGCGGAACTGCCCAAAGTACCAGCAAGATGTGAAGGATGGGAAAGTTAAGCCCAACCATGCAGGTATTTACACTATCATTTCTAATAAATCACCCAATTCTAACTCTTGGGTCCTTGATACCGGTTGTGGTATTCATAATTGTTGTGACTTGCAGGGACTAAGAAGAAGTGAGAATGTGGAGCAAGGAAGGATAAACTTAATCATGGGGAATAGGAAAGTTACACCTGTCACCAAGATTGGAGTTCATTCTTTGTCGCTAAGTAGTGGGTTAAATTTAGATTTGAATAAATGTTGTTACTCGCCAGAAATGGAAAGAAATATTATTTCCTTTCATGCATTGTATAAACAAGGGTTTACCTTTTCATTTAATAATGAAGTTGGTTCTATTGATGCTTTCTTTAATAATGTTCTTTATTTTAAAGCATTACCTTGTGATGGTGTGTATGAAGTTGTGTCTATTGTAGATAACCTAGGAAATAATGTGATGTGTATTGATTCTATTAATAATAATAACTTGGATAAAGCATCATTATGGCATTATCGTCTTGGACATATAAGTAAGAAACGCATAGGCCAACTCCAAAAGGATGGAGTCTTGGAGTCGTTTGACCTAAAGTCAGATGATAGTTGCGAATCATGCTTACTTGGAAAAATTGCAAGGTCACCCTTCACAGGATCTTGTGAGAGGGGTGAAGGTTTGTTGGAGCTTGTACACACGGATGTGTGTGGACCATTCAAACATGCCACAAGGGATGCTAATCGTTATTATTTGACTTTTACTGATGATTACAGTAGATATGGATATGTCTACTTAATCAAGCATAAGTCAGAGACTTTCGAAAGGTTTAAGGAATTTAAACAGGAAGTCGAGAATCAATTGGGCAGGAACATTAAGATGCTTCGATCCGATCGAGGTGGTGAGTATCTTAGTTCAGAGTTCCTCGACTATCTTAGGGAATGTGGGATTGTCTCACAATTGACACCTCCCAGGACACCACAGTTGAATGGTGTAGCTGAGATGCGTAATCGAACCTTGTTGGATATGGTTCGTTTCATGACGAGTCGAGCTTCGCTACCAATCTCATTTTGGGGGTATGCCTTAGAGACTGCCGCCCATATCCTTAATCTAGTCCCTACAAAGAAAGTTGCCAAAACTCCTCACGAGATGTGGACTGGCAAAGTACCTAAACTAGACCACATCAAGATTTGGGGTTGCCAGAATTTTGTAAGGCGCGAGACTCATGACAAGCTAGAACCCCGAAGCGAGAGGTGTATTTTCATCGGCTACCCACAAAGATCCTTTGGTTACCTCTTGTACAGACCTAGTGATAATGTGGTCTTTATAGCAAGAAGAGGAGTCTTTCGAGAGAGAGAGAGAGAGAGTTTATAAGCCAAGGAGACAGTGGGAGGCAAATTGATCTTGAAGAAATTCAAGAGTCAAGTGGTGAAGGAACTTCAAACGCTAGCCCTCAACTTGAGGAGGAAACTCCTGTTGAGCCAATTGATGAGTCTGTACCTCTGAGATGTTCCGCAAGAGTTAGGAATGCACCTGAGCATTACTATGGTTTCCATATTACTGCAGAAGGTGGGACACTTATTAGTGATGAGACACTAGTAGGTCTGGATGAGCCTAACAGCTACACGGAAGCCATGGCGGGCCCTGAGGCTGCTAAATGGAAAGAGGCTATGGATAGCGAGATACAGTCCATGTATGAGAATCAAGTTTGGAACTTGGTTGACCATGTACCTGATCGTAAGGTAGTTGGGTGCAAATGGATCTTCAAGAAGAAGACCGACATGGATGGTAATGTACACACTTATAAGGCACGACTGGTTGCAAAGGGTTATTCTCAAACTCCGGGAGTTGATTATGATGAAACCTTTTCCCCAGTGGCCAAGATAAAGTCTATTAGGGTTCTATTAGCCATTGTTGCATTTCATGACTATGAAATATGGCAAACGGATGTCAAAACCACTTTCCTTAATGGAAAGTTAGCTGAGGATGTTTACATGGTTCAGCCAGAGGGTTTTGTCAGTACAGTGTACCCCAATAGAGTGTGTAAACTCGAGAAATCCATTTATGGATTGAAACAGGCACCTCGCAGATGGAATCTTTGCTTTGATGAGAAAGTCAAGGAATTTGGCTTTTCAATGAGTGAAGATGAATCTTGTGTCTATATCAAGGCTAGTGGGAGCATAGTCAGCTTTTTGGTACTGTATGTGGATGACATACTACTCATAGGAAATGACATCCCAACCCTACAGGAAGTAAAGTCCTGGCTTGGGAAGTGTTTCGCTATGAAGGACCTTAGTGAAGCTGCCTATATCCTAGGGATAAGGATTTTGATAAACAGGAGTAAACGACTAATTGGACTTAGTCAAAGCACCTATGTGGACAAAGTGTTGAAAAGATTCAACATGCATAACTCCAAGAAAGGTGAGTTACCCATTCAGAGTAACGCTAGATTGAGTAAGACACAAAGCCCTAGTACTGAGGTTGAGATAGCAGAAATGAGTCGACTACCTTATGCTTCAGCTGTAGGATCAATCATGTATGCTATGATGTGTATTCGACCTGATGTAGCTTTTGCAGACATCGAATAGAAGAAGGAATCCTCGTGGCAAAGAGGGTATCATCGGATGAGAACCCAGCAGATCCCCTCACGAAGGGACTGAGTAGGGTTAAGCATCTCCAGCATGCTCGGAGCATAGGGCTGAAGGATGATATAAGTTTTAGTAGTTAGATAAATTATGAAATTTGTAAAGTGTAATTGACATTCGATAATGAATAAAAGGTGCTTTATTTATGAGTAAAGTGTTGTTATCTCTTGTCGATCGTTTACTATATTTCTTTTGCATGTTTTGACTTCCAGAATAATTATGTTTCGTATATCATATTATTCAAACCTCCACAGTCGGTCATATGTCGGAAGTAGGTATGAATCAAGACTGTCATGATTGGTTGCAGAGGTCTAAGGTGTTGGACATGGCTACAACAATCATGAGTGCTCATAAGTTCTGAGCATTGGACTCAACCCACACTCACTGGAATCACTTCATGGAATTTTATCTCGAGTGATCGTGAGACGGTAATATCATATAAGTCTTCAAACCTAGAGATGTGATTTGTTACTTACGAGTTGGTTATGCATTGGTTGTACGAAAACGCATTGGTAACTCGATGTTATAAAACGTGCCTTTGTGTATAATTCAATGAGTGGTAGAACAAACATATGAGTCGAAGTTTATCTGTTCCTTCTAGGATTAGAAGCGATATCTGGGCCTCTCGATGATTTTGTTTTGACCTATGTACCGGGCCCGGTCAGAACTAAATTGATGTGTTCAGTAACGTTCTATGTCAAACAAATCGGAAATCGGGAAACAAATGCTGGACAATAAGTAAGACCATGTTCCATGTATTTGTTCGGCTGATATCTAGAACAGAGGATTATATGATCACTTATCTAAAATGGAGCGTTCTAGTTCAACAGAGTTTAAAGAGCTACGATTGCTGATCGGTTCCTGAAGTCACACTTGCAACTATAATTATTAGCCTTATCCAAGTGGGAGACTGTTGGATATAGTGTCTAAGTCCATAACTATATTTGGTATGTACTTGACCCGACCCGGCATGGTCCATTTGGGTTGCACTTCACCCGAACAATTTATGGATAATCTTTTGAGAATAGTACAATTTATGATTTATTAATATATTATAAGTTCTAATATATTAATATAAGATCATATTATTTAATTAGTATTGATCTATAATTAATCTAGGATTAATTTAGAGGTCAAAGATATTACTAATTAAATATGGGCTTCTATATTTATATAGTGTGGGCTAATGCTTATTTGGAATGGGCTAGGCTTGCATGGAAAGTCCATGGATACTCCATGGAGCTTTAAACCATGGATCTCATGGAAATGAAGAGACATAGGTATCAGGGTTTACATGGATATAACCCTAATCCACCACACTATATAAAGGAGGCTTTGGTTCTTGAAATCACACTAGTTGAGGTGAGTAAAGCAAGAGGGCCGATTTCAAGATAGTAGTAACTATTCTCTCAAAGTTCCACGTTTGTGGTGATTTGTGATTTCCATTTGAGGCATCCACACTATTGGTGCTAGGCTCTAAAACTCCAAGCAATCAACTACTACTACAAGGTAAGTATTTCTACTAGCTTTATTTGATTCATGTTCCCCATGCCATGCTAGTTAGGATATGAACCTTGGAAAAATAATTATTTGCATGTATCGTAGACAAACATAGATCCAAGGTTTATTAGGGTTGCATGTACACTTAGGAAGTGTTAGAATGCTCAAAACCCATCAGGTTTCAGCTACCCTAATTATGATCAAGAAGAGCACGACATGGTTAATCGTCGTAGAAAAAGGGAAGAGAAAATATTGAGTTCAGAAACTGTCGTTGCTACTAATATTATGACCCCCATATGTCATCTGGTACGCAAGTACATTGGTATAACAATCTAAGAACTTTTCATGATCTTGATCAGACTGCCTTCTGTCTTACGAGAAGATCACTTGTTATAAGCACAAGAAGCAATACTACCTTGAACGTATTATAGTCATCATGACAATCAGAAATTTATTTCAAGCAAAAAGAAAACTACCAATCATAGAGACAAAGAAGTCTAGGATTTAATTGTTGTATGTAATGAGCAAAGCGAGGGTTCGAACCCAAGTAGGGGAGACCCAAAGTGCGAAATGCAACTCGGCCTCGGATTCGACGTCAAGATCCTGAGAAGTTGTAGCACTAAAAGGTAAAAAAAAGGATTATTAGCTTCAGCAACTTTTATGGATGTTTTGGTTAGAAAGTAAGAAAATGACATTAAATATTGTGAGGAAACTTGAAACCTTTACCTACGCGTATAGGTAAATTGAACGATCTCGTCTTAGATCTTAACATCAAGCCTTCCAGGATTGTAGGAACCACGATATGTTATGAGTAAGAATTGACCAAACGATAAGAGTATATCTTCCTAGGTATCACACATAGGGAATTGATTCAGAACATTCCCATATACTCATTGTCAAAATAAATAAGAGGTATTTAGATTTGGGACCATTCTCTGATCTTCATCATAATTATTTATAACAATAATGTGAAGACGGTATAGTCTGGCAAGTCAAAGCCCCAAAAGGAGGCACGAAATAGTTAGATTTGTAGATCTTGTTATGGACAAGGAGATATGGTTTTGTAAAGAACTCATCGAGATTAGGGCACTTAGATAAACCCTAATAGAGTTAATGGTGTGAAATTAGGTCGACTGAATGTTAAGCTATCATAAAGGAACCTAAAAGTTTATGTTTAACATAAAAAGAAACGGTTAGGATAGTACTGTGTGAAAACAAGTACTAAGGAAACTCCTTGCTTGAGGATTGGCAAGCGACTTAGAAATTGTTATTCAATGTCTTTTTGCTGATGATTCTAGGACGTAATCGTCCTAATGGGAGATAATTGTAATGCCTTCAACTTTGAGCTATACCTTTAAGATATAATAGATGATGACTATAATATAAATACTCAATTAAGATTATCATTAGTTATGTGCGTTACAGACTACATATTATAAATCGATTTTAGTAATTTATCGATAAGCGATGAAATTGAACTCTTGATAGAAGATTATTTAGGACAAATAATTTTGATGAAAAATGTAGGAGTCGTGATATGAATCATGTACACATAAAGCACACCTAGATCTGACTTTGTATGCAAAACTTATGGACTTCCGAAGTTTCTCGTTAAGACAGTGTATCATAAATAGTAAATTGGAGATAGGTTGCTTATTAGCCTAGGTAATCTAAACGAAAGTTGTATGAATCACAAAAGCAAACTCGTGCATATAAAGAACACCCAAATCTGATTTAATGAGAAGAAGTTATGATTTTTCTAAGTTTCAGAGCAGTAGTGTGCAACATTGATATCAAAATTTAGAAAGGTTGATTTTTAGGAAAAAACAATCTAAATGTGAGTTGAAGATGTCGTTTGTACCTATATTTCAATATAAAGATAATAGAGAATGGATATCATATGAGAGAGTTATGAATTTTTAGTGGACTTTAACAGTCTAAGCCTATTTAAAACATGACTCCGAAAATAAATCAAAACTAGCTGCAAAGTTTAAATGAAAGTTGTAGATCTCATTGATAAGTACGTTTATTTTATTTAGGTGTAACTTTTAATTATAATCGTAGTCGTTATTATTAAATTGAGATTTATCAGTGATTCCAATTCACTATATTGATTGATCTACTTACGGGAGTGATGTCTAGGTTGGATTTAGTGAGGTGTTTAAAGTGAGATTTCCAAACAGTATACTCTACATACCAAACAGACCCTACATCTGATATGACCCTACCTGGTTATTCCTTACTTGATAGATGTTCATGTAGAACTAGGGATTATTGAAGAATCTAGACTATAATTATTATAGTCACCATGAAGATGAAACTAGACTAAGGCTTAGTGCTTTATACGTCTAGGTCTCTTTGAAAGTGTGAAGTGAAGCGTTGCCGAAATTCTCTGTTGACCCATTTCATCTAGTGAGTGCATCGTCCCTTTCATGAACATCATTTTAACGTAAGTATTTATTGAATGTATTAAATATATGTGAACTATATCATTATTTCCCGGAATATGTGGTACGGATATATATATATATATATATATATATATATATATATATATATATATATATATATATATTTGTGTGTGTGTGTGTGTTTATATACAAGGTGCAAACCAGATACGATTCTATATATGTTATAGTATGTGACATCCTCATTTTCACGGCCAGAAAAGACCGATTTTGTTTATGCTTTATGAAATTCAGAGTACCTCTTTTAATAAAAATGTTGCGGAATTTGTTCCCAGAAAAACAAGATAAATATGTTATCAAGCATTTCCGAAGAAACTTATTTTATTCATTTTAAAACATTTGCGATGTCATCGTCAATACAGAAACATAGGCATAAACAGAACTTACATTCATTTACACTACTGATCTATATCTCCTTAATCTCTCAGTGTAATGTAACTTCATATCGACACTTGTGATATAAATAAACTGAGTGAGTCAGGTTGGGAAACCTAGTGATTACATAGAGTTTTCAACCCATAATAATATAATTATTATGTTTAAACAATCAAACAATCAACCCAATTATCCATCCCCATTATCTTCTTTACTCTTAAGGATCTACCCTAAGAGTCAGCTATTCCTCGTTCATTCATTCCTAAGGATCATCCTAAGGAATCGGCACGAAGTCCGTCATTGCCACGGTTTACACAACGGGAACTAAGTCTGCATAGTCTCCAGGGCTTAGGCACTAAGTCTGCATAGTCGCCAGGGTTTAGGCATCAAGTCTGCATGATCACCAAGGTTTAGGTATCAAGTCTGCATGATCACCAAGGTTTAGGCATCAATTATGTATGATCACCAAAGTTTAGGCACCAATTCTACATGGACGCCAGGGTTTAGAGTACATCGGGTGAACACATCGTTCACAACACCTACAGGTTGCGAGCCTACTAGTGTTCCACTGGACTGTCTAGAATAGTCCGTGGTTGTCATCCATACTCTACTGAATGACGGGGCCATCATTTGGGAAAGGATTCTCACATCGTCCACCTCTCATCCTCACCTCGTGGTCTATAACACCTCTCAACTCATCATCCAACTCATATTCCATCTATTACATCTACCCATGTTTTACCCCAACATTATCGTAGATATAAAATACATATACAGTTTAAACCATTTAAAACATGTATAAAATTGTTCATCCAGCATAGATACCAAGTATACGGATAATATGCACATGTATCACGTTGTTTATATAAAATACTTCACATCTATGTGTAAGATGAAAGTAACTATGTGCTCACTTGATACGGTGGTGACTCGGTAGTCGGACACCACTTCGTTACTCTTAACACAATTTCGTTCGACAAAACCTAGTATCATTACCGCTAGGGTTTGGTCTAATATTCACCGAGACTAATTAATAATCTAGCTATTATTACTATTATATAAGCGTTAAACAACACTCTTATATAACTCATAATAATAGCCCAAATAATTATTTTAAGGTCCTAATGACATTAATATATTAAAACATAAGCTATACTAAAGATAGGTTAGGCGTAGCTCACTTACAACGGGTTTTCTCAAAACCGGGCTTCACTGGAGCAGCGTTCCCGAGCCGAAAGGCTCTGCTTCTCGGGCCCGTCAGGCGCTCCGGGGCTTCCACCTCGTGCTAGGGAGTTCCCTAGGTTTTTTTTTGGGGGGGGGGGGGGGGGGGTTAGGCCTTAGAGAGATGTTCTAGAGAGAGGGGAAGAATTTGGAAGGTGTGAGGAATGAATGGAACCCGAAACCTCTATTTATAGGCTTCTTGGAGCGTCACCACATCGTAGTGTTGCGTAGACTCCAAGGTTTTGCCTGGTGCTGACACGTGGCGTCGCACATAGGGTGGAAATCAGCCAATTTTAAAAAATTCATAATTTTCGCATACAAGCTCCGTTTTTGACGTTATTTATATCCACGCATAGGTACAAATAAGATCTACAACCTTCATTTTGACTCCATTGGCTAATTATCGATCGGTCTTATATTTAACAGTACGAGGAGATTAGATTGTTAAATGACCGCGAAAAATTCGTAACTCCTTCGTACGAACTCCGTTTCCGCCTGTCTTTTTACCGTTGAGTTCCTATTAATTAGACTTTCAACTTTCATTTAGGTTGCGTAGGCCAAAAACCGCTTGAACTAAAATTCGAGTTTCGGGTCGTGCACTGCTAGGCCAAATCTTAGAAAAATCATAACTTCCTCATACGAAGTCAGATTTGGGCGTTCTTTTTTTGTATGTTCTCGGTTTAATGTATACTACAACTTTTGTTTAGATGACTAAGGCCAAAAAGTCTTCTATCATAAATTCACTATTTACGTCTCCCGGTATTGTGCTGGTTTTGTTGTAAAACTTCGATGGGCCATAACTTCTTCGTTATAACTCGGATTTCGGCGTTCTTTATATGTACGGAATCCTTGAGACATATTCTACAACTTGCTTAAGATTATTTATTATAAATAATCTTCTGTCGAAAAGTCGTTTTTGACCACTATTATCTCTAAATTGAATAGCCCAGATCTACGAGCGTTACAATTATCTCCCCCTTAGGATGATTACGTATCAGAATCATCAACGAAACATGGCAGTATAATGACTCCATACATTATCTCTTCATCCTAGGTAATAGTCGTAACTTCCTTGTTTCTTCGAATGAGTATCTAACTCTTGGACTCCTTGATTGCAGGCGATGCTCGATCTTGCACTTGCTCCCTATCTTATGTTGGACACCCAATTATGACCTTCAAGTCAGAATCTCGATCCTCACTGGATACAAACTTAAGATAAGTTATTTGATTACTACAATGGAACGATGTGTCATATTCTAATGACCTATCATCGTATGTTGCAACGCTTAGACTCGGGTCTCTTAGAGTCTTCCAGAAAAGACTATACTTTCTTCATGTTCTAATGCGATACAATAACATTTCAACATGTAGCATTTCTAGCTACCAACTTCTTTAACAACGAGTGCGATCCTTCTATTAATCACTTCGACTCACTTCAATCTTCTGGCTTAAGTCAGATGCTACATCGAAATGGTTCTTTGAACCACGTATCATACTCATCGTAGTCGGTCTCAATTTGATATGACCACTAGGGTCGGAATAAGAACAATCTTCTTAGTCATTACCGCAATGATGGTAACGACATACTCAAATAAAACAAAATCAATTAGAAGCTTCTTGGTAACCTTGTGACTTTCCCTGATCCAAGTGTAAGTCATGTGCTTCCGGTAGTATATGCATCTACTACCTTTCACACCAACTCATACTCGTCCCAAGTATTTTCTCGCAGTCCCCAAGCCACAACAAAATCACATAACGTATTAACACACCAGGTAACAAAACGAAGTCTTTATTATTTCTTGAAACTATTACATAGGTGTTCAAGTTCACCCTAGACTATGCCTCTAATAGGCTTCACCATATGATTATATCCCCTTGGTTAGTTCATAAATCGATCTTCGGGTATGAATTCCTCATCCTCGATTCCTTGCGTTGTTTTTTGCCTCGCCGAGGATCATGTGGAATGCCCTTGGCCTTGGTGGCGTGTTTGGCCTTGCTGCCTCGTTTTTCTTTGGACAGTCCGTAGAAATATGCCCTTCTTTGTAACATCCATAGCACACCTTCTTGTTGGATGCACACTTGCTGGCATAATGCCCTGTCTTTCCACATTTGTAGCAAGTCACCTCCTCGCTACATTTCCCGAAGTGCTTCTTTTTACACTTCCCGGACCACTTGGCTTCACCTCCTCCTCCTTCTTCACTCTTTGAGAATTTCCTTTCTTTGTTGTATTTTGAAGATCCTTCATGCTTCCTTTTCTCGCCAACTTCAGCTCTCTCCAGACCCTTTTCCCTAATCTGGGTCTCAACATTCCTGGCTGCCCAGATGGTGACTTTCAAAGTGGTTGCTTGCTTAAACATTGGGACCAAAGTCTACTAGTAATCCATGGGCAAACTTGTTAACCTTGGAGAGTTCGGTTGGGACTAGGTAAGGAACCAGCTTCATCTTTTTTGCAAAGCTTGGAGCGTATTTTGTAACGCTTATTCTATAACAACCCGAAATTTCATGTCACTTCTTGTACCACAACTTGTAATCCAATCCGATCAACCAAACGTCATTTTCAATTTCGTTTCCAATTTCGTCATTTTATTAAGTCATTAATTTATATTGACTTAAAATGACTTAATGGGTGTCTTAATACGTTTAGAAATCACTTTAACACCCCACGTTAGTAATCGGAATAATTATAGAATCGGCCATATCGAGTCACGACAATTTGGTCGGGTACGACCAAAAGCCCCACTTAATGTCAGTATCGGGTAAAATTTCGTCGTGTTCAATTCCCGAACACTATATAAAGTGTTTTAAGACTTCATTTGAAGCCTTTGGCCAATTTCTCACTAAACTCTCACAACCTCTCTCCTCAAGCTAGAATTAAGGTCCAAATCTCAAGTTTAAGGCTTCAAATCTTTAAGGTAACCTCCCTAGCATGTTATTCAACATCTTTAGCCTTCAAATTGATGAATTAATTGAGTTTTGGGACCAAGAACATGAGTTTACAGCCAAGGAGTAAGCTTGGGCCGTAAACTCATATTTATGGGGGTTTTGAGCCAAATAACCCTTTCAAATCATAGTTGGGACTTAGATATGACCTTAAGGCTTGCTAAACTAGGCTTGGAACACCTTGAACATGATTTTTGGGGGACAAAAGTGAGTTTACAGCCAAGTCATATTCTTGGGCCGTAAACTCCACTTAAAAGGGGATTTAATGCCTTAAAACATGTCCAAATGCCTTAAAACTCAACCAATGGCCTTGTGGTAAAATCTAGATGCATCTAAAAATAGTTTAAGGGTTTGAAACATATCAAAAGTGTCATTTATAGGAGTTTACGGCCTAGGAACATACCCTTGGCCGTAAACTCATGAAACCATGTTAATGATGCATCAAATACACTCAAATGCCTTGTATAAATTTCTAGAATCACATGTGATTGTTTTAAGCATCAAAAACTATCTTTTTCATGGGTAAAGGAGAGTTTACGGCCTTAGAACATACCTCTAGGCCATAAACTCCAATAAGTGTGTTAAATGATGTTCTAAATTCATAACAAGGCTTGGAAAATTAGTTAGAATCACATGTGATTGCCCTATGAAGCTCAAATCAATTTTTCCTTGGCCATAGGTGAGTTTACGGCCGTAAACTCTTATGGGGTGGCCGTAAACTCCCTCTTGAATGTTGTAAATTCTTTCCAAGTGTTCCAAGGCATTTTAGATAATCCATTCTAGCAATCCCCATGTCCATTTAAGCCCTTAGATCATCAAAACCACACCAACATGAGTTTACGGCCGTAAAATCATGTGTGGGTGTGTTTTGTGGTTGTAAACTCATTAAATGTTTACTTATGGAGAGTAAACTCAAGTCCCAAGTCCCTAGTGCCATTACAAGTCCGAAGATATCACCCGGGTCACTCCAAACGCTCATTTTGAGGTGTTTAACCTCATTGGAGTGTAATGTTCCATATGATTAGTGAATGTATCCCTAATTGTATATATATGGACATTATTTCATTTTACATAGGGTCATCGCGAATAAACAATCCCCGAATCAACGTCTAGTATCCAAAACCGACACATTCCCGAGTCCGGTGAGTTCATACCCCTACCCTTTTTCACTGTTTTTCACTGTTTTCAGGGGGGGACACAAGCAAAGTACAAGGGTTTTCTTGTACTCAAAACTTATTTTCATGTGTGTACTTCACATTTCATATGCTTTTAATATTGATTACACAACTGATAACGAGTTGAATACATAGATTACTTAAACATTTATTTGTGAAATGAGTTTATAAACTGTTATGTTTTATATATTTCACAAATGGTTTCCTCATTTTATCAGTTAAAAGCATAACTTATAACACATGAATAATATATTTAGTACACTGTCATGTCCTCGGTAACATTCCACAGAAATACGTGAATGGAGGATTACCCTATTATTACTAGTAAATTTGTTATTCTGTATGATTGGAGACACGTCCTCGGCAAACACTCCACAGAGATACGCGAGTGGAGGACTACACCCGTAACCAGAATCTCTGGAATTTAGAGAGCGTGACTTGAGTGTATAGATCTATACGGGGCTGACTACCCCACACCTGGCTGCTAGCTACAGCCGAACCAAAATGGTTCAAGGGTGACGAAAGTCATAAGGATTGTGGACTACTTATTGCCACAAGGCTGTGGACTACTTATTGCCACAGGTTCAGTCTTTAGTATGGTTATGGAACTCGCAACTAGGATAACAGAGATTTACTTATAGTAATAATGAACCACATACTACATTTTACAGATAACCAGGATTCAGTTTACATCTTTTACAAATGATAACCAACATTCAGGACGTTATGGGACCTTCCTGGGAAGTCTTGTACATAACCAGGTCTAACAAAATACATATTTTACATTGAAAACCAACATACAGGAAAGCATGGGGCATTCCTGGGTAACATTCACATAATCAGAAAAGAGTAACCAACTGAATAACATTACATCTTTTACAATAACCACCCTTCAGGATAGTATGGGACTTTCCTGGGAATACACTGATACATTAAAGACATAAAACAATGAATCGGATAACTAAACCATACCTTACTTTTATGAAACAACAACCAACTTTAAGAAAATATGGGATTTTCTTGGCGTGTGTTACATTTTCAGAAACAGAAAGGAAACATAAGCATTTTCACAAAACTACTTATGAACTCACCAGCGTTATGCTGATTTTCAAACTGCTTGTGTTCTCAGGTCATCGATAGTACAGGTACCCGAAGACTTACTTGGTTAAGGATCGTGTGCGTGCAAGGCTCGTTCATTTTGATTATGTCTATATTATGTATCACAACTGTATAAACTGTGTCTTTTGAAACAAATTGTAAAACTTTTAATATGTAATGTAATGTTTGTTTCACTTTACTTACTATGTACATTGGATTTGATACTCAACGTGGAGTCAACCCCGGAAATGTTTCCGCCTTCGGTTTTCGGGGTGTGACAGATTGGTATCAGAGCCCTTGTTTATAGTGAATAAAGTATACCAAACCTTACATGGTATAAAACTATAAACACTAAAAGGGCCTAAGTGCTCTGAAATAAAAGTATCTCCAGACTACAAGTATTTTCAAAAATATACAAGTATACCGAACCGTTGAGATCCGTATCTATAAGTAGAACAAAATATAAGTAAATGGGTGTTGTGTATTGCAGTTAAACCTGGGCAGTTATGTAGTCGTGTCTAGGGTCAATATAGTCTGGCCAACTATATTCATTCGAGACACGGCCAACATGTGCTTGGGAGTGATTGTGGTATGCGGCATGCCTAAAACTTACCCTAATACCACAAACATCGAGCCAGTATCGTAACAAACCATGAAATACTATGGGAGTATTTCTCGAATAATCATACATGTATAGACCCCCGATCATTCCATTAGCGATAATATACTTGCTTCAATAACTCTTTCCTGCTTTACTGCTTAATTGGAATAAATACCTGTCATATCTCTCGATTCAGAGGACTTATCCTCCTCTCTCTTTATTGATCTTATTAGATCAAGATGCCTCCCAGGAAGAGACCCAGCTCCAACAACCCTCCGCCACCTCCTCCTGAAATCGATCCCGTGTTATTTCAAACAGTTGTTACCGCTGCGGTGGCAGCTGCCATGTCCCAGCTAAATACCGGTGGTTCAGGAGGTAGTAATCAAAGTCAAGATGGTAATCAGGAACGCCGTAAGGAGGGTTCCTATAAGGACTTCATGAATGCGAAACCTTCTTTCTTCAATGGCACTGGTGGTGTCATTTCCTTATCCCGATGGTTCGAGAGAATCGAATCCATCTTCGAAATCTGTGCCTGTGATGAATCCGATAAGGTCAAGTTCGCAGCTTGTACCTTCCTTGATAAAGCATTGACTTGGTGGAATGGCCGAGTCAAATCCTTAACTCTCCCTGTAGCCAATGCCATGGGCTGGGAGGCTATGAAAGAACTCCTCCTTGCTGAATATTGTCCCCGAGGTGAAATGCAAAAGCTAGAGCACGAGCTCTGGAACCTGAAGATGAAAGGTTCCGATATCGCTACCTACACTTCCCGATTTGATGATCTTGCCCTTCTTTGCCCTGGTCTAGTCACCCCTGAAAGCAAAAAGATCGAGAGGTTTATTTGGGGGTTAACTAATCCGACAAAAGGTCATGTCTTAGCTGCTCGCCCAGATACATATGATAGTGCTAAGACTTTAGCACAAGCCATAATTCACCACAGTGATGATGTTGAGGAAACCACCACTGCTACCCCTGAGTCTACCAAAAGCAGTGGTGAGAAAAGAAAATTCTGGAAGAAGAAGAAGGGTCAATCTTCCCAAGGCTCCTCCAAAAGACAACAAACAGTAGCAGTTCATGCTGCTACTACCCCCATAGCTGCTGCTTCTGTTGTGGGATCCACAGCACCAACTCCTACCAGCCGATATGTTGGTAACCTCCCTCTTTGTGAAAAATGCAAGTATCACCACAACCCTGGTCCCTGTCGAGAACTATCCTGTACCAATTGTGGTAAGAAGGGACACACTGTTCGATACTGCAAAGCTCCGACTCAATCAACAAATCAATCCTCTGGAACAGGCGTTGGTCAAGCCTGTTATAACTGTGGTGAAGTCGGGAACTTTAAAAGGAACTGCCCCAAGAAGACTACTGCTGGCAACACCGGAAGGGTCCTTGCTATGGGACGGGAAGAAGCAGTCGCCGATCCCAATGTTGTCTCGGGTACGTTTCTTCTCGACAACTCGTATGCTAATATTCTTTTCGATTCGGGTGCTGAAAGAAGTTTTATTAGTCATGCATTCAAACATAACCTAAAACATAATTCCCAACCTCTAACCGAAATATTTACCGTCGAAATGGCAAACGGAGAGAAAGAAAGTGCGAGTGAGGTATTCGTAGGTTGCACTCTTACCTTAAACGACCATTCATTTCCTATCAATCTTATGCCCGTATCCATAAAGAGCTTTGATGTTATTATTGGCATGGATTGGTTGAGTCCCAATCATGCAGATATCCTTTGCTTCGAAAAAGCCATCCGTCTTAACCTTCCTTCGGGTCAAACTCTAGTGATCTATGGCGATAAACTCGGTTCCAACCTTCGTATCATTTCCTGCATCAAAGCTCAGAAACTCCTGCGAAAGGAGTGTATTGCATTCTTAGCCCATGTAATCAATGAGAAACAAGAAGTTAAAGACCTCGCGAGTATCCCCGAGGTCTGTAATTTTCCTGATGTGTTTCCTGAAGAGCTTCCAGGAATTCCTCCCGAACGTCAGGTCGAGTTCCGTATTGACCTAATTCCTGGGGCTACTCCTGTAGCGAAGTCTCCGTATCGCTTAGCTCCAGCAGAAATGCAGGAGCTATCCAGTCAACTTAAGGAGTTGCTTAGCAAAGGATTCATTAGACCGAGTTCCTCACCCTGAGGAGCCCCGGTTTTGTTTGTCAAGAAGAAGGATGGATCCTTTCGTATGTGTATTGATTATCGTGAGCTAAACAAGTTGACTGTCAAAAACCGATATCCTCTTCCTCGAATAGATGACCTTTTCGATCAACTCCAGGGAGCCAGTTACTTCTCTAAGATAGACCTTCGATCAGGGTACCATCAGTTGCGAGTTCATGAAAGTGATGTGCCCAAAACAGCTTTCAGGACTCGATATGGATACTACGAGTTCGTAGTGATGCCCTTTGGTTTATCCAACGCACCGGCAGTGTTCATGGATCTGATGAACCGGGTGTGTCGTCCTTATTTGGATAAGTTTGTCATAGTATTCATAGATGACATACTCGTCTATTCCCGAAGTGAAGAAGACCACAAACAACACTTGAGGCTAGTGTTGGAAACCCTGCAATCCGAGAAGTTATACGCGAAGTTTTCAAAATGTGAGTTCTGGATACGGAAGGTAACTTTCCTCGGGCACGTGGTAAGTGAGGAGGGTATTCATGTCGATCCTTCCAAGATTAAGGCAATAGAAAATTGGTCAGCACCGAAGACACCCACAGAAATCCGACAATTCTTGGGTCTCGCTGGCTATTATCGAAGGTTCATCCAAAACTTTTCCAGAATCGCCAAACCTCTAACCACTCTAACACAGAAAGGTGTACCCTTTTGTTGGGGTAATAAACAAGAAACCGCATTTCAGACGTTAAAGAAAGCTTTGTGCAGCGCACCTGTCCTGTCCCTACCCGAAGGGACAGAGGACTTTGTTGTCTACTGCGATGCGTCTACTCAAGGTTTAGGTTGTGTGCTTATGCAGAGGGGAAAGGTAATTGCTTATGCCTCTAGGCAGTTGAAAACACACGAGGTCAACTATACCACACACGACTTGGAGCTAGGAGCCGTAGTTTTTGCATTGAAGATTTGGAGGCATTACCTTTACGGAACCAAGTGCACGATCTTCACCGATCATAAGAGCCTGCAACATATCTTCGACCAAAAAGACTTGAACATGAGACAAAGGCGATGGGTAGAATTACTCAGTGATTATGAGTGTGAAATCCGTTATCATCCCGGCAAGGCCAATGTGGTAGCAAACGCCCTTAGCCGAAAGGAGAGTACCAGCAACAAAGTGAAGAGCCAGTCGATAACCATCCATTCCAACCTACCCATGCAAATCCGAGAAGCTCAGTTAGAAGCCCTGAAACCCGAGAACATGACAACTGAAGCTTTGAGAGGAATGGAAAAGAAACTTGAGATTAGAAGCGATGGAGTCCATTGTTTTATGGATCGGATCTGGATTCCCAAGTCCGGAGGATTTAGAGAGTTACTCATGGAGGAGGCACACAGAACCAGATACTCTGTTCACCCGGGCTCTGACAAGATGTACTTAGATCTCAAGAAGCAATATTGGTGGCCAAATATGAAGGCTGAGATAGCTTCATTTGTGGGCAAGTGTCTGACTTGCGCCAAGGTAAAAGTTGAACATCAGAAACCCTCGGGTCTGCTCCAGCAACCTGAGATACCTGAATGGAAATGGGAGATGATCACCATGGATTTCATCACCAAACTACCCAAGTGCTCAAGTGGGTATGATACCATTTGGGTGATTGTCGATCGTTTGACAAAATCAGCTCACTTCGTTCCAATCAAAGAATCATACAAGATGGAAAGACTTGCACGGATATATATTCAAGAGGTAGTCCGACTGCATGGTGTACCTGCATCCATTATCTCTGATCGAGATAGCAGGTTTACTTCCCGCTTTTGGCAATCTCTCCAGAAAGCCCTTGGAACCCAACTAGACATGAGCACGGCATACCATCCTCAGACTGACGGTCAAAGCGAGAGAACAATTCAAACCCTGGAGGACATGCTTAGGGCATGTGTCATTGACTTTGGAAAATCGTGGGACGCACATCTACCTTTGATCGAATTCTCGTACAACAACAGTTACCACACCAGCATTAGGGCTGCCCCGTTCGAAGCCCTATACGGTCGCAAGTGCATATCCCCTCTGTGCTGGGCCGAGGTAGGAGATACACAGTTAGCCAAGAGTCGAGTCCCCGACAGCGCACTTACTGGTCCTGAGATCATCCGTGAAACCACTGAGAAAATTATCCAAATCCGTGAACGACTAAAGGCCTCGCGCGATCGTCAGAAGAGTTACGCTGATAATCGTCGGAAACCACTAGAAATCCAGGTTGGGGACCGTGTTCTGTTGAAGGTCTCGCCCTGGAAAGGCACTGTACGTTTCGGTAAACGTGGGAAACTTAATCCGAGGTACATTGGACCTTTTGAAATCATCGCCAGAGTTGGTCCGGTAGCCTATAAGCTTCATTTACCTCACGAACTTAGTAACATCCATCCCGTCTTTCATGTTTCAAACCTCAAGAAGTGCCTATCCGATGAAACCCTAGTGATTCCATTAGATGAGATTGAAATCGATGAAAACCTCAACTTTGTGGAGGAACCAATCGAAATCATGGATCGAGAAGTCAAACGTACAAAACAGAGTCGCATCCCATTGGTGAAGGTTCGCTGGAATGCCAAGCGAGGACCGGAGTTCACTTGGGAGCGAGAAGACTCGATGAAACAAAAATATCCACAACTCTTTCTAGGTCCATGATTTGTATTTTTTTCTCTTATCTCTTGTCTTGAATTTCGGGACGAAATTCCCTCTAACGGGGGGATAATGTAACAACCCGAAATTTCATGTCACTTCTTGTACCACAACTTGTAATCCAATCCGATCAACCAAACGTCATTTTCAATTTCGTTTCCAATTTCGTCATTTTATTAAGTCATTAGTTTATATTGACTTAAAATGACTTAATGGGTGTCTTAATACGTTTAGAAATCACTTTAACACCCCACGTTAGTAATCGGAATAATTATAGAATCAGCCATATCGAGTCACGACAATTTGGTCGGGTACGACCAAAAGCCCCACTTAATGTCAGTATCGGGTAAAATTCCGTCGTGTTCAATTCCCGAAAACTATATAAAGTGTTTTAAGACTTCATTTGAAGCCTTTGGCCAATTTCTCACTAAACTCTCACAACCTCTCTCCTCAAGCTAGAATTAAGGTCCAAATCTCAAGTTTAAGGCTTCAAATCTTTAAGGTAACCTCCCTAGCATGTTATTCAACATCTTTAGCCTTCAAATTGATGAATTAATTGAGTTTTGGGACCAAGAACATGAGTTTATGGCCAAGGAGCAAGCTTGGGCCGTAAACTCATATTTATGGGGTTTTTGAGCCAAATAACCCTTCCAAATCATAGTTGGGACTTAGATATGACCTTAAGGCTTGCTAAACTAGGCTTGGAACACCTTGAACATGATTTTTGGGGGACAAAAGTGAGTTTACGGCCAAGTCATATTCTTGGGCCGTAAACTCCACTTAAAAGGGGATTTAATGCCTTAAAACATGTCCAAATGCCTTAAAACTCAACCAATAGCCTTGTGGTAAAATCTAGATGCATCTAAAAATAGTTTAAGGGTTTGAAACATATCAAAAGTGTCATTTATAGGAGTTTACGGCCTAGGAACATACCCTTGGCCGTAAACTCATGAAACCATGTTAATGATGCATCAAATACACTCAAATGCCTTGTATAAATTTCTAGAATCACATGTGATTGTTTTAAGCATCAAAAACTATCTTTTTCATGGGTAAAGGAGAGTTTACGGCCTTAGAACATACCTCTAGGCCATAAACTCCAATAAGTGTGTTAAATGATGTTCTAAATTCATAACAAGGCTTGGAAAATTAGTTAGAATCACATGTGATTGCCCTATGAAGCTCAAATCAATTTTTCCTTGGCCATAGGTGAGTTTACAGCCGTAAACTCTTATGGGGTGGCCGTAAACTCCCTCTTGAATGTTGTAAATTCTTTCCAAGTGTTCCAAGGCATTTTAGATAATCCATTCTAGCAATCCCCATGTCCATTTAAGCCCTTAGATCATCAAAACCACACCAACATGAGTTTACGGCCGTAAAATCATGTGTGGGTGTGTTTTGTGGTTGTAAACTCATTTAAATGTTTACTTATGGAGAGTAAACTCAAGTCCCAAGTCCCTAGTGCCATTACAAGTCCGAAGATATCACCCGGGTCACTCCAAACGCTCATTTTGAGGTGTTTAACCTCATTGGAGTGTAATGTTCCATATGATTAGTGAATGTATCCCTAATTGTATATATATGGACATTATTTCATTTTACATAGGGTCATCGCGAATAAACAATCCCCGAATCAACGTCTAGTATCCAAAACCGACACATTCCCGAGTCCGGTGAGTTCATACCCCTACCCTTTTTCACTGTTTTTCACTGTTTTCAGGGGGAACACAAGCAAAGTACAAGGGTTTTCTTGTACTCAAAACTTATTTTCATGTGTGTACTTCACATTTCATATGCTTTTAATATTGATTACACAACTGATAACGAGTTGAATACACAGATTACTTAAACATTTATTTGTGAAATGATTTTATAAACTGTTATGTTTTATATATTTCACAAATGGTTTCCTCATTTTATCAGTTAAAAGCATAACTTATAACACATGAATAATATATTTAGTACACTGTCATGTCCTCGGTAACATTCCACAGAAATACGTGAATGGAGGATTACCCTATTATTACTAGTAAATTTGTTATTTTGTATGATTGGAGACACATCCTCGGCAAACACTCCACAGAGATACGCGAGTGGAGGACTACACCCGTAACCAGAATCTCTGGAATTTAGAGAGCGTGACTTGAGTGTATAGATCTATACGGGGCTGACTACCCCACACCTGGCTGCTAGCTACAGCCGAACCAAAATGGTTCAAGGGTGACGAAAGTCATAAGGATTGTGGACTACTTATTGCCACAAGGCTGTGGACTACTTATTGCCACAGGTTCAGTCTTTAGTATGGTTATGGAACTCGCAACTAGGATAACAGAGATTTACTTATAGTAATAATGAACCACATACTACATTTTACAGATAACCAGGATTCAGTTTACATCTTTTACAAATGATAACCAACATTCAGGACGTTATGGGACCTTCCTGGGAAGTCTTGTACATAACCAGGTCTAACAAAATACATATTTTACATTGAAAACCAACATACAGGAAAGCATGGGGCATTCCTGGGTAACATTCACATAATCAGAAAAGAGTAACCAACTGAATAACATTACATCTTTTACAATAACCACCCTTCAGGATAGTATGGGACTTTCCTGGGAATACACTGATACATTAAAGACATAAAACAATGAATCAGATAACTAAACCATACCTTACTTTTATGAAACAACAACCAACTTTAAGAAAATATGGGATTTTCTTGGCGTGTGTTACAGTTTCAGAAACAGAAAGGAAACATAAGCATTTTCACAAAACTACTTATGAACTCACCAGCGTTATGCTGATTTTCAAACTGCTTGTGTTCTCAGGTCATCGATAGTACAGGTACCCGAAGACTTACTTGGTTAAGGATCGTGTGCGTGCAAGGCTCGTTCATTTTGATTATGTCTATATTATGTATCACAACTGTATAAACTGTGTCTTTTGAAACAAATTTTAAAACTTTTAATATGTAATGTAATGTTTGTTTCACTTTACTTACTATGTACATTGGATTTGATACTCAACGTGGAGTCAACCCCGGAAATGTTTCCGCCTTCGGTTTTCGGGGTGTGACATATTCTTCCCTTCTTCAGATTCTGGATCTCATTGTTGATTTCCAAAAGATCCTGCTCAGAGCAGTATTGCATCTTCGGCTGCACCAGAAAATCCTCCCAAGACATCTTACTAGCTTCTCCCTTAGGCATTGAATCAGCTAGTAGCTTCCACCAGCTCAGTACTCCAGACTTTAACAAAGGGATCGCGAGAGCGGTCTTCTGTCTGTTGTTACACTCGCAACTCTCAAACATTGTCTCCATCTTGGAGATCCAATCCATAACTTCCACCGGTTTTGGGCTTCTAGAAAGACATGGTGGTTTGGATGCCATGAAATCCTTGTACTTGCATCCACGTCCGTCATTTCCTTCATCCTGATTGTTTCGTCTAACTATCAATGTGTTGGCTTGACCAACCGTCCCACTGTAGTTTCCTCCTTTTGACTGCCCGTCAGTCAGCTCGGGCTGTTCAATAGGCAACGTAAGTTCCTCTTGATTTTGTTGAGGTAAACGCCTTGTTTCTTCTATTTGACAATCCATCATCATCTGGATCATCTCTTGTACTCCGGCCATCGTGATTGGCTCAGGAGCGACTACCACAACAGGTATTTGCTCAATCACTGGAGGTTGATTCCTGTTTCCATTCACGTTCCCGACTCCACTTCAGGTTCATACCATTTTGATTTATACACCGGATCATAGGTTCGGTGCGAAATGATGAGAATTAAGATAGGAAAGATTTTATTTACGATCGACGTGTAAATCTCCTTATCACTCCGAAAAGTTACATGTCGGTTTTAATACCATAATTAAACATTTAGAAACCTGAACACATAAAGTTTCCATATCCGGTCGGTAAAAGACCATAGATTCGTTCATATACAGCATATCATAAATCATTTAGCACATAGAAGCATGTTAGGCGTTTTCCCTAAATAAGCTTGTGCTTATGTCTATTTAGGTGTACTTCCTAAAATATATTAGACACACTCCTCACGATCATTGCTTAGCATTCTAAGTTTAAGTCTAGAAATAGATCCATATTCCTAGTTCGCTTAAGCTAATGCTCTGATACCAACTGTGACATCCCCATTTTCACGGCTAGAAAAAATCGATTTTGTTTATGCTTTATGAAAATTAGAGTACCTCTTTTAATAAAAATGTTGCGGAATTTGTTCCCAGAAAAACACGATAAATACGTTATCAAGCATTTCCGATGAAACGTATTTTATTCATTTTAAAACATTTCGGATGTCATCGCCAATACAAAAACATAAGCATAAACAGAACTTACATTCATTTACACTAGTGATCTATATCTCTTTAATCTCTCAGTGTAATGTAACTTCATATCGACACTTGTGATATAAATAAACTGAGTGGGTCAGGTTGGGAAACCTGGTGAGTACATAGGGTTTTCAACCCACAATAATATAATTATTATGTTTAAACAATCAAAAAATCAACCCAATTACCCATCCCCATTATCTTCTTTACTCTTAAGGATCTACCCTAAGAATCAGCTATTCCTCATTCATTCATTCCTAAGGATCATCCTAAGGAATCGGCATGAAGTACATCGTTTCCATGATTTACACAACGGGCACTAAGTCCGCATAGTTGCCAGGGCTTAGGCACTAAATCTGCATAGTCGCCAGGGTTTAGGCATCAAGTCTGCAGAATCCCCAAGGTTTAGGTATCAAGTCTGCATGATCACCAAGGTTTAGGCATCAAGTCTGCATGATCACCAAGGTTTAGGTACCAAGTCTGTATAGACGCCAGGGTTTAGAGCACATTGGGTGAACACATCGTTCACAACACCTAAAGGTTGTGAGCATGCTAGTGTTCCACTGGACTGTCTAGAATAGTCCGTAGTTGTCATCCATACTCTACTGAATGACGGGGCCATCATTTGGGAAAGGCTTCTCACATCGTCCACCTCTCACCCTCACCTCGTGGTCTATAACACCTCTCAACTCATCATCAGACTCGTATTCCATCTATTACATCTACACATGTTTTACCCCAACATTATCATAGATATAAAATACATATACAATTTAAATCATTTAAAACATGTATAAAATCGTTCATTCAGCATAGATAGCAAGTATACGGATAATATGCACACGTAGCACGTTGTTTATATAAAATACTTCATATCTATGTGTAAGATGAAAGTAACTATGCACTCACTTGATACGGTGGTGACTCAGTAGTCGGACAACACTTCGTTACTCTTAACACAATTTCTTTCGACAAAACCTAATATCATTACCGCTAGGGTTTAGTCTAATATTCACCGAGACTAATTAATAATCTAGCTATTATTACTACTATATAAGCGTTAAACAACACTCTTATATAACTCATAATAGTAGCCCAAATAATTATTTTAAGGTCCTAATAACATTACTATATTAAAACATAAGCTATACTAAAGATAGGTTAGGCGTAGCTCACTTACAACGAGTTTTTCTCAAAACTGGGCTTCGTTGGAGCATCATTCTCGAGCCGAAAGGCTCTTCTTCTGGGGGCCGTCGGGCGCTCCGGGGCTTCCACCTCGTGCTAGGGAGTTCCCTAGGCTTTTTTTTTGGGGGGGGGGGGGGTGTTAGGCCTTAGAGAGATGTTCTAGAGAGAGGGGAAGAAGTTGGAAGGTGTGAGGAATGAATGGAACCCGACACCTCTATTTGTAGGCTTCCTGGAGCGTCACCACGTCATGGTGCCTCTCACCACGTCGTGGTGTTGCATAGGCTCCAAGGTTTCGCCTGGTGCTGACACGTGGCGTCGCACATAGGGTCGAAATCAGCCGATTTTCAAAGATTCATAACTTTCGCATACGAGCTTCATTTTTGACGTTCTTTATATCCACGTGTAGGTAAAAATAAGATCTTGAACCTTCATTTTGACTCCATCAGCTAATTATCGACCGATCTTAAATTTAACAGTACGAGGAGATTAGACTGTTTAATGACCGGAAAAAATTCGTAACTCCTTCGTACGAACTCCGTTTTCGTATGTCTTTTTACCGTTGAGTTCCCATTAATGAGACCTTCAACTCTCATTTAGTTTGTGTAGGCCAAAAACCGCTCAAATTAAAATTCGAGTTTCGGACTGTGCACTACTAGGCCAAATCTTAGAAAAATCATAACTTTCTCATACGAAGTCAGATTTGGGCGTTCTTTTTTTGTATGTTCTCGGTTTAACTTATACTACAACTTTTGTTTAGATCACTAAGGCCAAAAATTCTTCTATCATAAATTCACTATTTACATCTCCTGGTGTTGTGTCGGTTTTGCCGTAAAACTTTGACGGGTCATAACTTCTTCATTATAACTCGGATTTCGGCGTTCTTTATATGTACGGAATCCTTGAGACATATTCTACAAATTGGTTAAGATTATTTATTATAAATAATATTTTATCGAAAATTTGTTTTTGACCACTATTATCTCTAAATTGACTAGCCCGGATCTACGGGCGTTACATAATATATAGATAGTATGATTACATGATGATGAATAATCAAAGTATGATTAGTAAGAAAGATAAAGGAAATCTTAATACCTAATATTCTATGTTAAAATTAGAATAGGATTACCAACACTTGACCATTATAGCTGGTCTGGTGAACTACATTGCTAGTGTAGGCTGACAACCTACAAACGTAGATGAAAGGTAATATCATATTTATCAAATTACTATAACGGTTCATGTGCCTTTATGACTTATATTGGCCAAGGAAGCCCCTAGATATGTAGTCAAACCCTTTAAATGGTTCATTGGGTAAGATAAAAGTTTCATGATTATCATGGACTAGGATTTAAGAGGATTGATTAGGATGGGTAGAGGATTCTATAGTTATTCAAACCTTATCTATATTATTTGGTAACTATTCGTTTTGTAGGTCTGATAATTAATAAATATTATCATGAAAATATTATGGGATTGAAATCCTCATGTATGTTACCAGGTTTTCAAACCTAGCCCATTCATTTTATATGCATCACAAATATTAAGACTTAAGCTACTGGAACTTGATTAGGATGTTGAGTAATTAAGAGACAGTATGCAATAGAGTTCAGAACCATTAGGTTTTTACGCGGTAACTTATGTTTCTGTATCGATTATGACATCCTTAGAATTTTATTAAATTGAGACAATCACTTATACTCAAAATGTTTTAAATGTACTGGGAATTTCTACATCAATGATAATATAATATTAAAAGCGTAAAGAAAGTTTTAATTGGTTCTAAAAATTTAAAGGATGTCACATAATGAATATCGACCCAACCAAGAAAGTAAAAAAAACTTAAAAACTGATATCAACAGGATAAATGTTTGGAGTAGGTTGATGGTCATTAAGCCTGAATCTCTATACAACTGGTAGTCAAGGTTTCATTATACTATCGTTTTTCAAGCTCGTGAATAAAAATATCCACTAATGTCCGGGAATAGGTCTTATTGATCAGAACCACATTAACACAACAAAAAAGATCATTTTAAGCAATGAGAATAATCGTCGCAATTGATTCCAGAAATTGTCGCTAAAGGTATTAGTGACAACATGTCATCGCAAATGGTTCGTCGCTATTACTCTGTATCTTATACTCATAAACCATTGCTATTACAGTCATCGCTAATAATGATTGTTTCTATAAAGCTAGTCGTCGCAAATGACATCGTCGCTATACTATTTTGGTACACCAATGGGAGCTTTTCCGGCCAAGGTTGTCGAAAGCACAAGTCATTGCAAATGAAGCATGTCATTGCAAAAGGTGTCACCGCTAATTCTTTATTTTTATTATAAAAAATTTGTATTATTTATATTATAAAAATAAAAGAAACAATAATAATACATAAATTATAATCTAGAAATCTGCATTACGTTAATATAAAATAACATAAAATAAAATATACTACAGTCCCTAAACGATCTAATCCAATCCATAACAATTTATCAAACTACCAAACTACCAAATTCATAACAAATGAATTAAGCACTTAACAAATAAGCAAAGTACCAAACTACAAAAATTCACTATAAAATGCATCATGTCCTTAACAATATAGCAAAGTACCAATTTCATAATAAATGCATTAAGCCCGTAATAATTTTAAAATTACCAAGATACCAAATTCTTTAAGAGTTTAATAAGTATGCTAGTTTGCTGTGGTGCTTGTGACTGTGTCTGCCACTAAGAGGGAGCACTAGTACCCGCTGCGGAAGGAGGTTTAGGCCCGATGCCTCTCACATGTCCCTTCGAGCACCTAACACCTTATCAAATATGCCTATATAATTAATCGAGCTCGGATCATCACCGAAGGAGGTTACCCACATATACATACATTATACACACATATATTCTAGATTACATACAAATCACATATACATAGATTAATCACTACATTACACATTTTACTACACATCTTGCATACATATACATACATTATACACACATATATTATTCATTATACCAAATACACATACAATGATGTAACGTCCCAAAAATCAAAGTAAAATTTTCATTTTTGAAAACACAATTCCATAAATCTATAAGTTACCAAAACATTGTTTACAAATCATAATAAGTCAAAGTATCGAACCAGAGTATCAATCAACATAAACTCCGGAATGCTGTGTACAATCACGCCTTCACTTTTCCCTGCTCATCAGAAGTACCTAAAACATTGAAATCCAAACTATAAGCAAAAACTTAGTGAGCTTCTTAAAATAACCTACACCAAAAAGAATAATGATACACTATAAGCATGCAATAGGGTTTGTTGGTCCTTGACCTCAACCCGATCATATCGGGTTTGTTGGTTTAAAACACAAATCAGTAAAACCTCATCCCGACCATCTAGGGTTTGTTGGCATATGGTCTCAACCCAACAATCCAAGTTTGTTGGCATGTGGCCTCAACCTTACCATACCGGGTTCATTGACCTCCAGTCTCAACCCAACCATATCGGGTTTGTTGGAACGTGGCTTCAACCCAACCATCCATATGTCGACATATACACAGACAAACCACACATAGAACTATCATAGCAATCCTACATCCTAGTACACATAAATTCAATAAATGGTCCGGCCTTGGTGCATTAGAACCATTGGCATAGTGAGAGAATTCACCTCACATCAAAAGGATGAGTGCACACTCACACCGGCTCTACCGCTCGCCTAAACAATCAACTGGGACCCAATTACATACTGATAATTCAAAATACTCCAAAAGTCCCCAATGCAAACTTAGTCAAAAAGTCAACGATCAATGGTCAAACTTGGTCAACCGATATTGATTACACGGCTTACTCGGCACATACGCCCGATGTACTCACAATCTAAATCAGGCCTCATGCAGTGTACACTCAGCAGACGCCCAGGTATGCCTAGTGTACGCAATGACTTAACAAACCAACTTTTAAGGATTTAATCCCTAAAGCCACTTTGTTTAAGTCTCAGATCTAGTCCCAAATGTCACTTCAAACCATAAAGTTTCCAACTTTATGTATCTACATGCCTAAGTCGAACCCAACAACAAAACCCTAACTATTCATAACCAGTAAAGTTCTTAATAACTTGCATGGGGGAAACCAAGAGACCACGATCACATTTTTATGACTTTAGACATGTAAAAACGTCCAAAAGGACAACCCATATGTTCTATAGCATGCCATGCATAAGAAGGTAAAAGTTTGGGAACAAAAGCTCATAATATCATCATACATACAAGATCTATCAAGTTAATCACCAAGGTATGAACTTTATACCTTCTAGAGATTTAGAATGATGCAAGACTTCCATATCCATTCTTGCTTCAAGCTCTCATGCTTCACCACCACCTTCTTCTTCCTTTGAAATACCCAAAAACACACTCTTAAGCTTCAAACTGCAACAATGGGGCTAGGGTTTGCAAAAAGGAACATTTCTATTGATGGAGGCTGGAAATGGGATGATGGAATGGAGCTTAAGATTCAATATATATGGTCCAAACTCTAAAGATTAGGGTTTATGTCTAGACAAAGTACGCCCCGCGTACTCAAAGTACGTCCAACGTACTCCCAAAACGTCATCATTTCGCCTAACGCCCCCTTACGCCTAGCGTACCATCTAGGTACGCCCATCGAAAGGGCCTAAGTTGCAAGGATTACAAATAAAGGGTAGAAAGGGAAGCTTACCAGGATTTGAGCGTAACAAATGAAGCACATACACATAAAATGTTACATATATAAATAGTGGCGACCAGTTGGAGGGAATAGTGGCGACCAGTTGGAGGGAAAAGATCACGAGCTTTCTGGGGGAGCTTTAGCGGTGGCGGTATCGCCTCAATTGTTGTCGTCGCTATTGATCGGTATGATGATCAAACCATAACCGTTGGATCAAACAAAAATCGTAGGACGATCATGATTCCTTATCGCGTTGCTCACACCGATTGCTGATAATCACTATTAGTGACGCCCCTTTTAGCGACAACACCAATGTCATCGCTAAACGTGTGTCGTAGCTAAAATTGGGGTCGCTATAGTAACTTTTCTTGTTGTGTAAATACTATGTCATTGTATATGTGTGATTATTCTCGTTAAGGCTTATGTTTAACTTTTTACCTTATTTTGGCTTTAATAAAATTCTATTATGTTGAACTTTTTATTTTTTTTTAAACAGAAATCCATTAGTAATAATTAAATATCGTAAACCAAAGTTAAAACTACATATTTATTAATATAAATACGAAAAATATGATTTTTTTTCATTTCTAACATATGATGGATTGTAATGACATGTCTATTATCATATCCGTTTATCCATCACATTGTATCGTTATATTATAAACACATGAAATTCATTGGGACTGAAATTAGACTTGTGGTTAGGTCAGTATGCCATCTATCATCTTTGTTCTTTGATGGTATTTGCACGTGCTTGTGAAGAACATTTAATGGCGAGAGGTTACCTGTTTCTTTCTATATTGGACTGCCGTCTGGACATTACTGAAGTCTTCTTTGTTAGGTGTGTCCTGTTGCCTACTTTAGATGGCCGAAACTTCAGTGATTTATTTATACCCATCTTCTTGATCATGGCAAATTTACACTGCATTAACGTGTTCATAAATCTCATTTTCTTGATCTTGATGATTGTTATTTGTCTAATAAAAGCAAACAATATTAGTCAACATATTATATATTCAACTATCCATGGACACAAATATTGTGACTGTGCATGCAACTTGTGTCATATATATAACTTTTAGTTACGGATCATGATCAGTTTGATATTTCTACTTGCATGATATATTTATTATTCCTTGTTCTTTTTAATAAATTGTAATTTGTTTTAACAGTCTACAATATGTTGGCGTTTAATCTACTTGTAATCAGATTGGTCCAGGTAAATATGAGGCACGGAGGAAAAAATAAAGGCCTTCAAAATTACCAAGATTTTATGGTCCAGTTACTAAAATTTATGACAAATTTATAAATTTGGTGTATATGGTTTGTCAAAAATTAGGACTTTAGTCCAAAAAGTTTGGAGTTGCTAGTCCAAAAAAGTTATTTTATTGTGAATGTGGTCCAAATTATTTAAAAATACATAAAATGACCGATTTGCCCTTATTATTTTTTTCCATTTTTATTTAAAAATTAAAGTATATATATATATATATATATATATATATATATATATATATATATATATATATATATATATATATATATATATAGAGAGAGAGAGAGAGAGAGAGAGAGAGGTTCATGTGAGACGGCCTAATTTTGTGAGACCGTGAGACGTAATCCTAGCTATTCATTTGGTGATAAAACAAAAAAAAAAATTAAAACGCAAAATAATTGAAAATTTTCGAATTTTTTTTTCTCAAATATTATTTTCGGAACTTATATTTTCCAAAAAAATAAACAAATACCAAAATAAATAAATAAAAAATACATTTTTTTACATATTCTAGTAGAATAATATATTTGAGAAATCTAGTATAATATTCTAACATTCTAAAAATTACATTAGAATAATTACAGTGTAATATTCTATTAGAATATTTCACGTATTTTAAAAAAAACGGTAATTATTTTATTTTATTTTTTATTATTTTTAGGTAATTAAAGTTCCGAAAATAATAATTAAAAAAAGAGTTTTTGGATTTTTCCTTTTATTTTTCATTTTAAAATTATTTTTAGATTTGGTTTCACGGTCTCATAAAATTAGCATGGTTTCAAATGAACCTGAACCTATATATATATATATATATATATATATATATATATATATATATATATATATATATATATATATAGTAGCCGTTTACCCGCGTCAAGCGACTGGTACGAATAGTTTTTTTTTTTTCAGAAATTAGTTTCACTCGGAAATATATTATATTTTAAGGAAAACACACAAATTCATATTGTTATAGGCGGTTTTGTAACAACGAATAGTTTTGAGATGACGATTAGAATCATTTCAGTGAGAATAGTTTCAAATTCAAATGGCTAACGGATCCAACAGACATGCTGGTTTGATTAAACTTTATATTTTTCACCACAAATGATTTACTTGAAAAACCAAGATTTTTTTTTATTTTTTTAATATTGATTATTAATTACATGTCTTATAAATAAATAATGAATATTATTATAAATTTATTATTATTTGTTAACGTTTGTTCAATTTTATAAAATAGTATATTTTTTAGACTAAAATATATTAATTGACAGATTTAAAATATAGTAATTGACAGATTTAAAAATGGATTTTATATCTAGGATATCGGGATATAACTAACCTTTTCGAGATCTAAGGTTTTGTGGCTTTTAGAGTTACTGTTTTTTTGGTTTTACACATAGGATTCAGGTTTCATTATGGTGTATTATCGTGATGGTGAGTGGTGTGTGTGTGTGTGTGGAGAGAGAGAGAGAGAGAGAGAGAGAGAGAGAGGGTGTACTGTTGGTGCCTTCATGATCGTTTCATTTGTGGCAGGAAAGAGAGTGAGAAACAGGCGGTGCGACGATGGAGCCTTGAGGATCGTTCCACTCTACAGATGATTTTCCCTACGATCGAGTGTATGTGAGATAGAAGCCTAAGACTTCACATTGAGTATTACCTGTGTCTTCTGTTGGATTAGTGTCTAAGTCCATAACCATTTTGGTATGTACTTGACCCGATGGTGCATGGTCCTTTTGGGTTGCGTTCACCAAAGCAACTTGATAGGATGAATTATGGAGAGAAAGGATTAAATATGATTTATTAATATATTATGGGAATAATATATTAAAGGAGAAATCATATTGTTTAATTAATATTAGTCAATAATTAATTGGTAATTAGTTTTGTGACTAAAAGAGATTAATTAAACTTAAGGGACTAGAATTGTAATTATAAGATAATTGCAATTTGGGCCATGGATTGCCTTGAATCAAGGGGTGGACGAATTCTATGGGGAAACCCATAAGGAAATCGTCCATGGGCTTGATTAAAGGAGTCTATGGGTTGCTTAGGGCTTAAGCAACCAAATTAGGGTTTCCTTGTTAGATAACCCTAATAGCCTCACTATATATAGAACCCTTAAGGCTCAAAAAACGTGGGGAAGCTTCTTGCTAGGGTTTCACACGTTTTTGGGCAGCCTCTAACCTCTCTCCTCTTCATCCTCTTGCTTATGGTGTTTGTGAGCCATTAGAGGAGTGACACTTGTGACTCTAAGCCTTCCAAAGTTAATATTGATTTCCATATGCTAGAATTAGGGTTTATAGTCTTGGATTCAAAGCATGTACAATAGAGAAACCTAGATCCAAGCATTAGGGTTTGTATGAGCACATAGGATGTCTTATGACCAAAACCCATCATCTTCTTGGGGGGGGAGAGAGAGAGAGAGAGAGAGAGAGAGAAAGAGACGTAGGAGATGAAGGAGAAGAAAGGGTCGAGATAGTCATACAAACCAGAAAAAGTGTGGAGATGAAGGCGATGGAATAGAAATACACCAAATATTGTGGAGACTGGCCATAATCCACATATATTTTCCAACATCTCGGATTCAAGAAACTCAACTGGGTCAAACTCATTCTATGCGAGCTTTATTTTGGAAGCTGAGTTTGTTTAGTTTAAGATAAGATATAAGGTATAAGACTTAGATATAGCACAATTGACTCAAACATCTGTAATATTTATGGATATTTGTGAATTGAATAATTGTACTCGGTGCTATATCATTCGTACAATTGAAATTTAATGTTTGACTTTAATGTTTTAATGCATAAAGTTATTCTACATGATGAAGTAATGGTTTGTACCTCTTAAAATTCAGCATTTGATGCTAAATGCTTATTAAGGTACTAGCCATCTACCCGTGCCAAGCGACAGATGTGAATAGTTTTTTTAGAAATTAGTTTCTAGATGCAATTAGTTCTTTAGCGCAAATAATTAGCTGTTTTACCTTGCATAAATCCTTGTTTCCTAGGATTCCAATCATGTGAGCTCGGATTCCTCGTAATTTGTTTTTATGAAATTATTTATCTTCAATTCATCACATAGATCCAATATCTAGAGAAGCTTAATAGCTTTGTTTAAGTAAAGGTATGAACAAAAAATTACTCATATAAATGCACAGTTCATCTTGTAAACAAGACAAGAATTAACTGTTTAGATATCAAATATGATTTAATGTATAGATATAGATGAGATCCATTATCTTAGGATCTATTGTTGTAATCATCTATCTATCTATCTATATATATATATATATATATATATATATATATACCTAAGGGTATTCATGGAAAAATACTTCAGTTAACTTGGTAACAGAGCCGTGATCCCTACATCTAAAAAAAACCATCTTCTTCCAGCATCGACTCCCTAACCTTCTATCAAATAGTATCTCTTTAATGGCTTCTCTCATAAAATCATCCACCATTGTTACCGCTATCTCTTGAAAGTTGACTCGTACTAATTTCTTGCTATGGAAGGCTCAAGTCACTCCTATCCTACGCGGAGTCAAACTCTTTGGACATCTAGATGGCACTACACCAGCACCTACAGCCACATTGACCACCGGAACTAGTGTTGCCGGAAAAGAAACAATTGAAGCTACAAAAATAACACCCAATCCCGACTATGAAACATGGGTGATTCATGACCAAGCCGTCATCGGAGGTCTGTTATCTTCTATGACTGAGGACGTTCTTCCCTAACTCATTCGTTGTATCGACACATCAGAACAATTGTGGACTGCTCTCCACACCATGTTTTCGGCTCAACATCGGCGAAATTCCATTTAGATTCGCATACAACTTTCAACCACCAAGAAAGGAGACATGAGTGCTGCCGAATACTATCAGAAAATGGTTGGATTCGTTGATACCATTGCCTATATTGGTCAACCAATGAACAATGAAGAATTCATTGGGTACATTCTCGCAGGTCTAGGACCAGGACACAGTGACCTGTTTACAACGATTACCGTTCTGAGAAATGAACGGAAGGTTACCCTTCCTGAATTTTATTCATACCAAATTGCACATGAAGCACAAGCTACAACCATGGGCAACACAGTTGAGTTCACTTCTTCAGCCAACAACGTATCTCGACAGGAATCCAACAACAACAATTCCCGACGCAACTACAACAATTACCAATGAGGAAACTACCGTGGCAGCTATGGTCGTGGTCGTGGTCGTGGTTGAAACAATAATGGACCACGTTGCCAAGTGTGTGGTATACCTAGCCATAGTGCATTAAATTGCAGGAATAGGTTTAGCCATGCCTACCAAGCTGAGGAGAACCGAAGTGGAAACAGTGTGACCATGGGAAACTATAATCCCGACACCGCTTGGTACCTTGACACAGGAGCTACAGACCACCTTACTAGCGATCTCGATAGACTCACTATGCAAGACCGTTACCATGGGAAAGATCAAGTCCAACTAGCCAATGGGGCAGGTTTGTCAATTCTGCAAATATGTCACTCAAAAATTCCGAGTTTGTCTTGGCCTTTAGTTCTTAAAAATGTCCTTCATGTTCCTTATCTTAACAAACATCTTTTGTCCACTCAAATACTTGTCTCTGATAATAATTTTTTATTGAACTTTACCCTAATGTTTTCTTTGTTAAGGACATTGCCACGAAGAGAACACTTCTACTCGGTAGAAGCAAAGGAGGTCTTTATCCCATTCCAGTTAGTCGCTCCTCTCGTCAAGTTTTATCAAGTGTCAAGGTCTCTTCATCTCAATGGCATCAGCGGTTTGGTCATCCCACTCCAACGGTCGTCAAGTCAATTTTTAATTCAAATAAATTAGGTTGTTCTTTTAATAATGATGTGTTTGTCTGTAATGCATATCAACGTGCAAAGAGTCGTCAACTCCCTTACAATAGTTTTGTTCGTGTCACCTCTTCTCCACTTGAGCTTGTTCATACCGATGTTTGGGGACCGACTCAAGTGTCAAGTGGAGGTTTTAGATATTATGTTAGTTTTTTGGATGATTATAGTAGATACACTTGGATTTATCTCATAAAACACAAGTCTGATGTCGAACAAGTTTTTTATAAATTTCCGAACCATATTGAACTTTTGTTAAACCTTAAAATTTGTACTGTTCAGTCTGATTGGGGTGGAGAGTATCATCGTCTCCACAAGTAATTTCAAAAAATTGGAATTGATCATCGTTTCTCCTTCCCTCATACGTCACACCAGAACGGTGTGGCTAAGCGAAAACACTGCCACATATTTGAAACCGATCTAGCCCTTTTAGCTCAGTCATCTCTTCCTCTTCGTTATTGGGACAAAGCTTTCTTGACTGCCTGCTACCTTATAAATCATATGCCTAGTCGTACCATAAACAACACTACACCAATCACACGACTTTTACAAGTCCACCCAGATTAATCTTTTCTTCGTGTCTTTGGTTGTATATGTTGGCCAAGCCTAAGGAAACACAATACTCACAAACTTAATTTTCGGTCGAAAATTAAGTGTTTTTGTTGGATATAGTTCTATGCACAAAAGCTACAAATTCTTGGATAGAACCACGGGAAAAATATACATCTCTCAAGATGTCATTTTTGACGAATCTCGGTTCCTTTTTGCCTCCTCAGATTGTCATGCTAACCCATCGTGTGTATCAAAAGCCACTTCTTTTCCTCAGTCAGAACTAACAATTACAAATGACCATATACAAAATTATGACCTATCTCTTTTATTGGCTAACGAATCGAATGCAGCTACAACCAAGTCTTCTCCTCTATATCTCTCCATCCGTGCATATTCACTGTTCACCACTACATACTCCCACAACGGTTCAAACTGAGAAAACATCAACCATCATCGATCTAGATGAGTACACACCAGATACTCCATCAACACCTATTGCACCATTATCTCCTGTAACGCCCGCGTTTCCAGGCTAGGCATTATCATTGATGTAATAGTCTAGGTTAACCCTTGTAACTCTTTTTGAAGTATTAATGATGAAATATTTGAGTATTATGTGAATTATGTGAATTATGTGTTTATTTTCTTAATTAATATAATTTAATGAATTAAGAATAAAATAAGCGTCAAATTTGAAGTATAGAATAATCCCAATATCTTTGCATAAAGATGTAGTGGTCGAAACAAGGATTCCGAAGATATAAAGAATGCCGAAATCCGAGTTATAACGAAGAAGTTATGACCTGTCGAAGTTTCGCGACAGAACCGACAACGCTGAATGACGTAAAAAGTGAACTTTACGTTAGAACAATATTTAGCCTTAGTGATCTAAACAAAAGTCGTAGAGTTCGTTAAACCAAGAGCTTGCATAAAAAGAACGCCCAAATCTGACTTCGTATGAGGAAGTTATGATTTTTCGAAGTTTCGACTTAGCAGTATGCAGCCCGAATACTCGATTTGAGATCGAGCGGTTTTTAGCCAAAACAATCTAAATGAGAATCGAAGGTCTCGTTAATAGGAGTAAAACGATAAAAAGATAGGCGAAAACGGACGTCGGATGAAGAAGTTATGAATTTATAACACAATTTTCCTATCCTGACCAACTAAAAATAAATAATAAAAATAAATTCAAAATTAGCCGACGGAGTCTAAACGAAAGTTGTAGATCGTAGTCTCACCTACGCGTGGATATAAAGAACGTCGAAAACGGAGTTCGTATGAGGAAGTTATGAATTTTTGAAGTTTATTAAATATTTTCGATATTATATATATATATATATATATATATATATATATATATATATATATATATATATATATATATATATATTCCGATATTATCCGAAGTGGGGGGAGTCAGCGATCTTATCGTCGTTACGCCCAGCGTAATTCGACCTTCCAGCCCCTATAAAAGGAGGTCGAGGGCAACCGAGTTTATTGCTCATTTCTTCCATTTTTCTCGTGTTTTTGCATCGTTTTTCGTGCAAGAATTGTCCCAAAGCCCCGGTATCATTCCCGAGCCCCGAAGCAAGTCCCGAGGTCCCGAAGATCCCGAGAAGTAAGATTCCCGAGCCAAAGCTCTGCCTGTGAGGAGTCCGGTTTTTGTGAAGATCTTCTAGATCTGCCGAAGAATACTACTTCTACAAGCCGTAGTGTTGTCCGATCATCTTCTGATCAAGTGAGTGTGTAGTTACTTTCTTCTAACGCATAATTATGAAGTATTTTATACGAAATACATGTTCTGTGTATAATTTTGTTGTTATGTGCGTGAACGTATATTCACTCTCTTCAATCTCATAGATCTGATTTGTTTTCTATGAGATACATGTTATGTGGGTGTGCCTCATCTGTTATGTGGAATATATATTGAATGAAAATGCTATACAGGTTTTAAACTATGTATAAAAATATATATTTTTATCTACTAATATGTTGGGTAGAACATGGGTAGATAGTGTGTAATAAACACATGAGAGGCCTCGATGTTGTTGTTGTTGATCTAGTTATTTAGCGGAGTATGGATAACGACCACAGACTCCTTCTAGACAGTCTTGTGGAACGCTAGCAGGTTCATAACCTATAGGTGTTGTAAACGATGTGTTCACCGGTGTACTCTATCCCCCTCATGGTTGCCTTTAGGACATCTATTGTTGAGGAAACCCCTTAGCAGTAATGTCCGTCCCGATGAAAATCCTAGATTAGGTCCTTTGAGATAGATGTTGTTTTAGGGACGTAAAGTGAGGATAACGGGAATGGGTAATCGGGATAGTGATTGGTTGGTGAAATTAAATATAATCTATTTATTGTGGGTTGAAAACCCTATATGCTCACCAGGCTCCCAAGCCTAACCCACTCAGTTTTATTTGTATTACAGGGAGTAGCGCAAGGGCGTAAGATGGATGAATCATCGAGTTGTTTTGTTTACAAGTCTGTATATGTATATATTTGTTGAATGACTTGTAATGTTATCGTTTATGCTTTATGGTATGTATCGGAACATGACATCCCGAGTTTTGATTATATAATGAAAATGCATCTCTTGATGAAATGCTTTGATAAATGTTGGGTAGCAGATTTATTTTGTGTTGCGTCATTGGGCTCGGTTAATAGTCCAAGTTTTGTACTCCGGTTTGGGCCTGTCCAACCGTGAGCTGATAGGGTTAGTATATAATAATGTGCTTGCATGCATATTAGGTTAACGATTTTAAAACAATTTATAGCATTACGATAGCTTTACAGATTTTCTTCATCGTTCTTGTAAACCCTAATCCTCTACAGTAGAAGTTCTTTATCGAGCTCTTCTGAGGATTGATTATTAATCATTCGACATCTTTGATCCATTATTATGTTCTTGTTGTTTACTCGTTTATTTCTTTACCTGTTTTATAGATCTAATCGATCTTCAAGTTAGTTTTCTACTTATCAATTGGTATCAGAGCAGGAGGCTGTGTAATCGATACACTTCTTTTCTGTGAAAAAGGTTTCGATTAGGGTTATTCCGCATTTATTGATATTTATTGAGCCGTCATCTCATAATTGACGTATCTCGATATTTATTATTTTGCCCTAATTTGATATATTACAAGTCTGATCTTTGAACAGGTTATTCGATCAATTATGGACGAGTCGCAATCCAATCCTATTAATATTTCAAACAGCATCGGATCAACAACGAAGATTCCCATCCTGTACACCCATGATTATGAAGTCTGGGCGCATCACTTTGAAGATTATGTTATAGGATCTGAGGATAATGGATACCCCATCTGGGAAGCAATCGTTTCTGGACCCTTTTCTCATTCAGCAACTTCAAGGATTATTAAAACTCAAAAGGAGTATAATGATCTTCTGAAAGATGTTAAAGATATTGCGCAAGACGAAAAAGATAAATTTCAGTGCAATATCAAAGCGTTAAGATTGATCAGATTCGCCCTTCAGTCCGATACTTTCAGGCTGGTGAGCTCATGCACGACGGTAAAAGAAATATGGGACGGGTTACGTGAATTGTACTCTACAGATGAAGATCTTGAACACTCCATTCAAACCTTACTCTTGTCTGAGTTTGGTGAATTCAAGCAAGGAGCCGAAGAAACTGTGACTCAAACGTTCGATCGCTTCAATCATCTTCTTAGCAAGATGATCAAACATGACATCGAAAGGAAGCTTATTGAGCAGAAGGTTACATTTTTGAACGGTCTCAGATCAGAATGGAGAGCAGTTGTGTCCACAGTTAAAGCCCACGAGCAATTTAAATCATATTCTTTGGCGAAACTGGTGGGCATTCTAAAATCTCAAGAAAAGATCGTGCTACAGGAGAAAAGTGTGGTTTCAAGCCTAGGTTCGTTGGCCCTCCTGTCCAAAAGTAAAGTTGTGATGGATGAAGAAGACCTCAACTTGGAGGACTATGATCTCACTTCTGAGGATTTTGCTATGATGGTGTCGAACCCCAAGAGGTTCATCAAAAAGAGATTCCCCACTAACAAGAACCGAAACTGGCAGGGGAGTTATAGCTCAGAAAAGGTCAAAGAAGAACCGAAGGCTGAAGAATCAAAAAAGGAACCGAAGGCTGAAGGAGATTCCGGAGTAAGCTGCTGCTATTGTGGAGGAAAGAACCACTATGCAAAGGATTGTGTCCTCAAAAAGATGGCAGAGAAGGATGAGGAAAAGGATGAAGAAGCTTTGCTGCAGAAAAAGCTAGATGAGATCAGAAAGAAGAAATCTACTGCTAACCCCTCTATGAATGCGTTAATTGTGCAGGGTTCGGTAGCTGATGATGAGTTCGGACGCGTGGAGGTCTGGTCAACCGACTCTGAAGATGATGAAGTGAGGAAGCCTTCTCATTGAAAGGATTATGTGGCGAAAGAAGAAAGCAGTGGAGGAAGATGCTTGATGGTATCCGATGTATCTCAGATGAGGAGATACAACACTGATGGTGGGAATGATGACACGAAGGAGCAACAGAACTTGTGCTTTACAGCCAAACCACTCAGCGTGCAGTTCAACGAGCTCGATGAACTGATTAAGAAGGTACAATCAGTTTTTGTCTCATTTAAAGTCCCACAATGCTCATATGAAAAAGAATTAAAAAGTGTTAATTCAAGAATCTCTCATCTAGATAGTAGTTTAACTCAAACTCGAGTCACCAATTCTAACCTAACTGACCAATTAAGCAGGGTGTCTTCGAAGAGTGAGGAACGGCGCATGTGGATAGAACTGAAGGAGTCGGAGTTAATCAAAACAAAAGATGAAAACATTTATTTACAAAGAGACAATTTAAAGCTTTTGAAACAGCGAAATGTTTTTTGTCTGATTGCTAAACGTCTTTACACTAATATTACTCAGCTTCATTTGGATTGTGAAATAGGACAAAAGATTCACCGCATGATTTTGCCCTTCCTTAAGTTTAAGGAGGATGAAATTGATGCTGAAGCGTATAATTGTGAAAGTGTTATTTCATCTGAGGATGTGAATCCGACGTACATGTATGGACTGGACAAAATCGAATCTTTCATTAAATCCAAGGACCATAAGGACATGCTTAAAAACCTTTTGGATGAAAATGATAAACTGAAACTGAGAACCGAAACCATACAAAAATTTGACTTTTTAAACGCCAACTTGAGCTCAGAAAATAAAATTGATGTTGAAAATGCATCTGAGCTTAATGAGGATGACAATATGAGCGAAATTTCTGTAGAGGACACGGTTGACTGTTCAGAATTTGTAAAAATCTAACCTGAAAACCACAAGAATCTAATTTCAGAAAATTCAGTGGAGTTCGCTCGTATGTCCCAACAAAAGTCCCCGATTCTTGCAGAGAAGGCAGTAGTATATCAGAAAGTAAGAACCACTCCAAATCAGGAGTACAAGGTCACAGGCGTAACCAAACATCAGACTGCTAAGCTCACAGCTATTGTAAACGAAGACAATGCTGATGGCTGTGACGAATTCTTCTGCTTAGCTCCCATTAACAATGCTGATGAAACGGTAGGTTTATCTGAAAGAACTTCATGGAAAAGCAAAGGCAGATATGTGCCAGAACCTTTGAATAAACCTGATAGCTTCGATGTGCCAAGTACTAGTGGTACGAAAGATGTTCCTCAAGAAAATGAAACTCCTACAAAAGAAGTCACATCCCCAAGTGAAAACTCTAAGGTCGGTCCCACCAATGATCAAAAGCAAAGGTTCGGTTCTGAGAACAAAAGAGATCAAAACTCTAAGGTCGGTCCCACCAATGATCAAAAGCAAAAGGGTCACCTAGAGTCTTCAACCAAGAAGTCATCTCAATCTAAACCCTCTCATTCTAACTCATCTAATTCTTCTAATTCTTCCAATTCTTCTCCACCTCGTTCTAAATTTCATTCTGTTCCTTCTCAAAAATATCAATCATCAGTTGAACAAAAAGGAAAACAGAAGGTTTCAGTGGTTAAACCAGAGTCAAAACCGAAAGCATCGAATCCCAATAAAATTAAAGTTTTTACCATCAAAGAGAAAGATGAAACAACACTAATAAAAAGAACATATTTAGTTGACATCTCTCTTACTATTCTTGTTCCTATGAAAGGCTCACGTGGACCCCAAGAAGCTTTGGGTTCCTAAATATGCTTAATTTTTGCAGGTTATCAGTGACGAGCAGTTTGACGAAGAATGGTACATTGATAGTGGCTGCTCGCGTCACATGACAAGAAGGAAGGAAGAGCTAAGGGAATACCGGTCTCTTTCAAATGGTGGAAACGTCAAGTTTGGAAACAACTCCTTCGGCACCATAAAAGGCTATGGAATGATTACAAACGGTGATTTCACGATAAGGAAGGTTGCATACGTGGAAGGACTACAACACAACCTCATCAGTGTATCTCAGCTTGTTGGAGGTACCGGTCTCAAAGTCTTATTCGACGATGAGGGTTCTGAAATAATTGAGAAAAAGACGAAAAGAGTTATTCTCAAATCGGAGCGTAAAGCGAAATGTTTCCTCTAAACCTCAAACCCATCAAAGGAAACCCAGCTATCTGCCTGTTATCAAAAGCACAATCTGACGAAAGCTGGCTGTGGCACCGAAGGCTCTCTCATCTCAACTTTAAAGACATCAACAAACTTGTCACTAGAGGCCATGTTCGGGGTCTTCCATTGCTCAAGTACGATAGAGATCATTTGTGTGTTGCATGTGAAATGGGGAAGCAGAGTCGTCAAAGTCATCCATCTATAATAAACACTAAAGTTGTTGAACCACTAGAATTACTTCATATTGATTTGTGTGGTCCATCATCTATCGAAAGCATCGGTGGTAGCAAGTATATTCTTGTTATTGTTGATGATTTTTCGCGTTTTACATGGGTGTTCTTTCTGAAGCTTAAATCTGAAGCGACTCATAAGCTAAAGGTGTTCATCAAGCAGATTGAAGTACAACTGAAGAAGGTCGTTCGCAACATCAGGAGCGACAATGGTCTGGAATTCAAAAATAGAGAATTCGAAGAATTCCTGGCAGAAAAGGGAATTAGTCACAACTTCTCAACTCCCTACACACCTCAACAAAACGGGATTGTCGAAAGACGAAACCGATCTTTGTGTGAAGCAGCCCGAACCATGCTAAGTTTCGCTTCCTTACCTCTTTATTTTTGGGCTGATGCTATTTCTGCTGCTTGTTTTACACAGAACAGGTCATATCTCAACAAACGCTTCTCTCTCACTCCTTATGAGATCATCAACAACAGGAAGCCAAACGTGAAGTTTTTCCATGTGTTCGGTTCACGGTGTTTTATCTTCAATTCTAAAGAAAACCGCAACAAGTTCGATGTCAAAGCTGACGAAGGGATATTTATGGGCTATTCTCTTACTTCTAAAGCGTACAGAGTATTAAACAAGCGTTCGAGGAGAATAGAAGAAACTTACTACGTGACTTTTGATGATAGCTATGTCAAAAAGCTAAGGGCCAACGAAGACACAGCTGGGGAAATCTTTCCTCAAACTGGCCAAGTCACAGCATCGATCGCTAATCTATTCGAGAAGTTCATGGAGCTATTTGATGAACCAGAGAAGGCCACTCTCTCTGAAGCCAGTGCAGCGGACAACAAGGTAGATCACATGAAACAAATTGTTGAAGACGCTGCAAGGAGAATGAATGAAGGAGGATCAAGTTCAGACGAGCCTCAATCACCCAATGCTTCAGTCGAGGGGGAGGATCCACCATCATCATCTCAGTCGAGCTCACAAGTTGAGGGGGAGCTAAGGTCTCAAACTACTCCCGAAAGCACTTTGCCAACCGAAAGCACTTCGCCAACCGAAAGTGCCTCACCATCCGAAGGTGCATCAACGCCCGAAAGCTTAGCACCACAAGCAACCACTGTAGCTCAAGATTCTCAAGACATTCCTGTAAGATCATCTATCGAGGGGGAGCATGCTGATATGTCTTACGACTATGAAAGCCAGTCCGAACCAGAAGAAATGATAAACGCTGAATTAGATCCAACCTTTGATCCAAACTACCCTCCTCTCACCAAATGGACCAGAGATCATCCTGTCTCTCAAGTTGTTGGTGATGTATCTGAAAAAGTTCTGACTCGATCGCAACTCAAGGCAAAATAGACTTCCTTGTTTTCAAAAGTCGAATTCTGCATGTTTAACTCATTCGTATCAAAAGTTGAACCAAAGACAGTTAACACTGCTCTTGATCACTCCGATTGGGTTCAAGCTATGCAAGACGAACTGAATGAATTTGAAAGGAACAAAGTTTGGCGACTTATTCCAACTCCTCCAGATGCCTCGGTTGTTGGTCTCAAATGGGTCTTCAGGAACAAAATGGACAAGGAAGGGAACGTTATAAGGAACAAAGCTCGTCTGGTTGTGAAAGGATACTGTCAGGAGGAAGGCATTGACTATGAAGAGACTTTCGCTCCTGTAGCTAGGCTGGAATCAGTAAGAATATTTCTAGCCTATGCTGCCCACAAAAACTTTGAGGTCTACCAAATGGACGTCAAGTTTGCATTTCTTAATGGAGAACTCGAAGAAACTGTGTATGTGGAGCAACCTCCTGGATTCGTGAATGAAAAGTATCCTAATCATTGTTACATTTTGGATAAAGCCGTGTATGGACTGAAACAAGCTCCGAGAGCCTGGTATGAAACGCTGACTAAATTTTTAAAGATGTCCAAATTCAAACAAGGTTCGGTTGACCCAACCTTCTTTCGTAAAAAGGAAGGTAACCACCTTATGATCGTTCAAATTTATGTCGATGATATCATCTTTGGCTCAACGAATCCTAGCCTAACAGCTGAATTCAGAAAGCTGATGGAGACTAAATTTGAAATGAGCTTAATGGGTCCTATTAACTTTTTCCTTGGTTTAAATATTAGACAGGGACCCGAAGGCATCTTTATTAATCAGGAAGCTTACACGAAAACTCTCTTAGCAAAATTTGGCATGATGGGAGATTCAAAAGTAAAAGTTCCAATGGCGTTCGGCACCAAGCTCACTCCATCCCTGGATAAACCGGCCGTTGATATCATGTTTTATCGTCAAATGATAGGCTCTCTAATGTATCTTACTGCTAGCAGGCCTGACATAATGTTTTCTGTGTGTTATTGTGCTAGATTTCAGGCAAACCCACGCGAACCTCACATGCTTGCAGTGAAGAACATTCTACGATATCTCAAGCGAACTGCCTCTTTAGGTCTATGGTATCCTTCCAACTCAGGCTTCTTCGTTCAAGCCTACTCAGATGCAGACCTTGGAGGATGTGGACTCGACAGAAAAAGCACCACTGGCGGCTGTCAATTCCTTGACGGGAAGTTGGTTAGCTGGCAATCAAAGAAACAAACATGCGTGTCTTTGTCTACAGCTAAAGCTGAATACATAGCAGCTGCATCCTGCACCTCTCAAGTGATTTGGATCCAGAGTCAACTTCGAGACTATGGACTCAATATGAAAAAGATCCCACTATATTGTGACTCTGAAAGTGCAATTAAGATCTGTCATAACCCAGTGCAACACTCCAAAACCAAACACATAGCACTGAGGTATCACTTCATCAAAGATCATGTGGAAGATGGAAACGTTGAAGTACACTTTGTTAGGACCACTGATCAACTGGCTGATGTCTTTACCAAAGCTCTTCTTGAAGCGTCATTCAACAAAATACTACAAGGGCTAGGTATGATGGAATCAGAGTCGGTACCACAAACTACCTCTCAAACTCAAACGTCAGAAGCAAAATACACCGAACGTTCGGGTTCGGTTGAATCATCTGCACTCACTCATCATTTCAAAGGTAGTTTTCCTGGTTGTAAATTTCATGTACAAAGTTACTTCTCTTATTGTTCAAAGTATTTTCTTTTTGAAAGTCTAAATTCCTTGGTTTTCCAAAAAATTTCAAAACCGAAATCAACCGAACGTTCGGGTTCGGTTTTTCAAAATTTTTCAAAACCGAAATCAACCGAACGCTCAGGTTCGGTTTTTCAAAATTTTTCAAAACCGAAATCAACCGAACGCTCGGGTTCGGTTTTTCAAAAATTTTCAAAACCGAAATCAACCGAACGCTCGGGTTCGGTTTTTCAAAATTTTTCAAAACCGAAATCAACCGATCGCTCGGGTTCGGTTCTTCAAAATTTTTCTCAACCGAAACCAACCGAACGCTCGGGTTCGGTTCCAAAGTTTTTTTTTCTTCTTCAATGTTTTTCTTTTATTTTCCAAAAAAAAAATTTATTTTCTTTCTTAGTCTTATTTTTCTTATTATTTATCTTTTTTTTATATCAAAACTCCAAAAATATTTTGTTCTTCATTTGCTTTTTGTCTTTAATTTTTATATGTGTGTTCGTTCGTTTATGGGGAAATATTTGTTGGATTAGTTAAGTGTCCCTAGAAGCATGCTGTTGTATGTGCCCAAAGCCTCATCAGATTCTGAATAATAGCCTTAATAACTTGGTATACACAAACTTTGTCTTCCCAATTAGGCTATTACTCTCTTATTCTAATCGTGAGTTACCTAACTCTCTTCTCACATGAGATAAGAGTTTTCTGCTTGGTCCTATTTTTCACAGAAGAGGTACTTTGATTTCTTACACCATCTCTATTACATTTCTCCATTAAATTCGTTTCCTCAACGTAACCCTTTAGACTCTCAGAAATTACCACTGAGGTTTATGGTTACTCAAAAACTGTGTTTATGATCTTAGTTTCGTGCCACTACGAGCTGAGTGAAACCCAAAATTCAATACCAAATCTGAATTGACGGTGAACAATTAATTTGCTCAAGTTTTCACTAATGAATTGACGGACGTATCCCCATGAAATCTCAAGTTTTTCTTTTGTATGATTCCTATGAAATTGTTAAACACCAAAACATTTCTTCCCTTGGGATCCAGTTTTATTTTTTTGAGATTTTATATTTTTCCAAGCCACTTTAAAATCATTTCCTACCTACTTGTTCAACAGACTACACCGGTCTCACAAGTACTTTGTTCACTTTCTATCTTATTTCAAGATTAGGACTGTTGAATCAAAGCCAAAGCCATCCTAAGGAGCCTAATTAAAAGAAGCCTTTCAACACTTCTTAATAAGTGTTTGATCGTTATTCAACGGGGAACCACACTAACACTTTAAGGTCTCTCTTGACTTTGAAGGAAGAGATTCGTGCCCGGGATCATTTGTTTCGTGTCATTATTGACATCACAATTATTCCTAAAAAGATTTGCTTTATTTCTTTTCTTTTCACACCCTTAGCACGAAAATCTTTGATTTTCCAACATTCTGGTACTAATAATTACAGGCTTTTTCTTTGGATCGGTGATTAATTATAAAGATGTGGTCAAAATTAATCCACGTGGGCGTGTTATTCAAAAGATGCCGTTACATATTAAAGGGATAAGATGAAAAGTTGCTGACTTAGGCGGGAGATTAATTGATTTGATTTCAAACGGCGGAACAGGGAAAGCGTGCGAATTTGAAGCGTCTAAATTGACGTCGCAGACGCGTGTGCGAATTTGAAACGATTCCTCTCTGGCACAGAAAGGCGCGTGTGGATTTGAAACGGTTTAGTAGAAACGGCGCTTGATGGGAGACGTGTTCTTCGGAATCTGACACTCTCTCTCATGCGTGATCATCGGTTCCACAACTGTCACGCATCAGTCACTCCGAAAAACTCTTGATATTTCGATGGAAGATTTGGGCAAATTTTTCTCTCTCCTTAAACCCACTATAAAAAGCGACATCCTCTCCCATTTACCTCTTTACTGCATCAAAATTCCGAAGAGAGCAAAAATTCCCTGAAACCTAACTGTTCATCATCTTCTTCCCATCTTCAACAATGGCAGATTCATCATCCGTTCACGCTACTTCTCACATCCTTCCCATTCGCCCTCAACAGTGTCTCGTAATCGATTTAACCCCTCAAGCATATGACTCCTACATGTTCCCAATCATCGAGTGCTTGAAGTATTCGTCAATAGCACCTGCACTTTTGAGGTTGGAATCAGTGCCCATGGAGCTCTTATCACAGATTTATGCGACTGCACACTATGATAAAGTGGTCGATAGGATCTTCTTCGAGGTTTCTAATCACAAAGCCTCTATTTCCAAGCAACGATTTGGCTCATTGCTAGGGTTTGAAACTGACCCTTCAAGGGTTAATCCGGAGACAATTCCGTTGGGGCACCTCTTCAATATGTTCTACAATATGGGGTACACGGAGGCGCTCACCTCCGTCGCAAAGTTCAAAAAGTCTTGTTTACCGCCACAGTGGAACGGATTGTTCACTGTGCTTTTCAAGGGTCTCTCAGAAAGTAGCTCAGGTTCAGATGGCTCCAGTCGACTCTTCCTGTCCATTCTGTACGGATTTTACAACGGCGTCAACGTCGACTATGGGTTGGTTCTCTGGCAACAACTCATCCAAAGTCTATCTTCTTCTTCACGACATTCTGAGGTGTCGTATGCAAGGTTTTGGACCCTTATTACTAAGTGGGCGATGGATAAGCACAATGTCCCCACTGTTGCCGGTACACCGATGTCTTCGATTGGTACATTCCATACCACGAAGATCATCGTTTCAGATGCATCGAAATTCCCTTTCAATGGTTCCATCCCGGAAACCATGTACGCTGATGTTCCAGCTGACAGCAGGATCATCCGGACCTATAAGGAGTTCAAGAAGTCTGGTCTGAGGGATCTCACGCCGGAGATGCTAAAGTCCATTCACGATGCCGATAAGCCTGCTCCGAGAGGTAAAAAGGAAGATAAAGGCAAACAGGTGGCCAAAGGGGCTAAAGGCCCTTCTCCTAAAAAGAGGAAAGCTACTAAAGCTGCTCAGTCCCCGCAGCAGAAGAGGCGAAAGACTCAACCAAAGCGAAGGCTCATTATCGCTTCCTCTTCAAGTGAATCGGAGGGAGAGAGTTCGGATTCTGACGACTCTCCAAGAGGCAACACACCTCCAAGGGGCAACACACCACCCAAATCCCCTACCCCTGATATGCAAATCCATACCTCTCCACTTCCCTCTCCTACTCAAACAATTCCTTCTTCCATTCCCACCATAAACCCCTCTACCAACATTCCTAAAACCTCATTCCCTATACCACCACCCATTTTCACCGATGCAACAACAACATCTACTGCAAAGGTTACAACCAACGTATCTGATACGGGGGTTCATACCGATGCAACTGAACCACCGCCAGCAACCGAAACCATACACACAACCGAAACCCAACAACCACCCGAACCTACCCCCACTCAACAACCACCCGAACCTACCCCCACTCAAACTCAACCTGAACCTACTCATACCACAACACCACCAGCTTCACCGCCACCACCATCTCCAGGTCATGCCTCTGATGGAGATAACCCTTTCCTTGGCGGGGAGAACATGACATTTGATTCGGTCGACTACAGTCTGTTTCAGGTGCAAAGCGACGATGATGAGGATGCTCCGGTAACAAAGAAGCACCTTAAGGAGCTGCATGAGAAGGTCGACTTGCTCATTGCTTCCTCCTCCAATTCTCAATCATCTCTCTCTGAAGCTGCTCTTCAGAAGATTGTTGATGCCTTCTCCAGGGCTCAGCATGATTCGGTCGCTTCTGCCACCGCTGCCATAGATGCCTCGACGAAAGCTTGTGAGGCTGCGACCGAAAAAGTCGATAAACTATTCTCTGACGCCTCTACCTTGTTACAATCTTTGCAGGAGAGTGCCACTGCTACCAAGACAACGTTGGAACCAATTGTTCAACAGTTGGTCACGTTTGTCTCCATGGAGTTGAAGTCATTTGCCACACTTCGCCAATCGCTCAGTGACGACAACTCTGCCCTTCGTACCTCTATCGACGAGCACCTCTCTAAACTCCAAGAGGATCTAGCCGTGGAAAACTCGTTGATGGACGTTCTAGCAAGGAAGACCACTGCCCTAAAGGTCAAGAGTGCTCAACTTTCCAACTCTCAGCAACAAATTGACGCTCTTCGATCCGAACGGGAGGTCATCAGGACGTGTGTTTCGGATGTACACTCAGCTATATCCAACATCCTTGAAGCACACGATCCGATCCTGAACCATTCTGTGAGGCGTACCCTTGCAGAGAAACTTGCTCCTGCCCTGGATCTGCTAAGTAAAATTGAAGGGCTACCCAGTTTCGTGTCCACTCCGAAACAAGGGGGAGAAAAGGAGTCCGGATCGCAACCACCTCATTCCTCAAAGGCAACTCACACAACCGAACCTCCTCCTACAGGCCAAGCCTCTGGTTCGGGTGTGAAGGACAAAGGCAAGAAACTTGCAGAGGATGAAGAGGAAGATGATCAAGAAACCATTGCCGACTTGCTGAAACGCAAAAGTCATCGCAATGTTGAAGATGATAATATTCATGTGGCGAGAGAAGCTGAAGAAGCTGAACGCAAGCAGAAAGAAGCCCACGACCTACTCGAGAGCAGGAAGACTCTTTTCCCTGCTTGGACTCTCGAGAGGATGATAAAGGAGGCAATCGATACTCCGAGTATCTTATGGCTTGAACCGGTAATCTCCTTTGACTGCTACAACTCTGTCGACTCTCAGTTCAACATGCCCTTAACCCGAAAGGCGTTCATCTTTCACGCATTTGCCAACGTTGCTGAGCTCCCTCATCCTCATCCGGAGGTTGATCGGGAATTGATTGAGTTCTATCTGAAGGCCTCTCAACCCCAGTACCAAACCTGGAGCGCTCAGAAGATCATCAACGTTCGGGTTCTGAAGCCATACACTGAAGGGAGATTTATCAATGTTCGGTTTAAAGTGCTCAGAGGGTCTGCAAAAACCGAACATGCCATATCCTTAGCAGATCTAACGAACCTCAACCCCCATGACTGGATTGTTCTGCACAACATCCTCTTGACTAATGAAGCCGAATATGGTCTGATCATTGACCATCTCAAAAGGATGTTGGTGTGCTATATCATGGAGGTAGCCCTGATGGATCAGGAGATTGCAAGTGTCTTCAAGAAGAAATAGAAGATCTCTCCTATTGGCTCGGCCAGTGATCTAAACCAGATGAAGATGGGAAAGATTGAACCAAGGCGAAACTCGGTCATGTTCACTAGGCGTGAAGGACAGAAATGTCTCTTTGCCTTAGCGGATAAACATCTTTATACCACTGCTTGTCTTGAGCATGTGCTGGGGATCATCCACAGGTGCAAAGAAAATACAGCGGATGATATCAAATACTTTGACGACATGATTCAATGGTACATCCGATTCAGACAGACAATCCTCGCCCTTATCTCGCGTCTGTTTGAGACTGTAAAGAAGAAGGCTCCCGCTGCTGGCCCAAGTAAGAAGACAAAGTGATCTCGCTCCAATTTGACGCAAAGGGGGAGATTGTTGGGTAGCAGATTTATTTTGTGTTGCGTCATTGGGCTCGGTTAATAGTCCAAGTTTTGTACTCCGGTTTGGGTCTGTCCAACCGTGAGCTGATAGGGTTAGTATATAATAATGTGCTTGCATGTATATTAGGTTAATGATTTTAGAACAATTGATAGCATTACGATAGCTTTACAGATTTTCTTCATCGTTCTTGTAAACCCTAATCCTCTACAGTAGAAGTTCTTTATCGAGCTCTTCTGAGGATTGATTATTAATCATTTGACATCTTTGATCCATTATTGTGTTCTTGCTGTTTACTCGTTTATTTCTTTACCTGTTTTATAGATCTAATCGATCTTCAAGTTAGTTTTCTACTTATCAATAAATATTATTTTATCATGTTTTGTTTTGGGAACAAATTCTGCAACACTTTTAAATCAAAAGGATTTACTCTGAAATTATTTTAAAAAGCATAAATGAAATCGGTCTTTTCTGGCCCTGATTTTGGGGATGTCACAGTTGGTATCAGAGCATTAGTTTAAGCGAACTAGGAATTTGTAGGATTTCTAGACTTAAACTTAGAATGCTAAGTGGAATTTTGAGATGTGTGTCTGTTGGATTTTAGACACGAGCACTAGTTTATTTTAGGAAAGTTGCCTAAAATGCTTTTATGTGCTAAATGTTATATGTTGCCATATATGATATTATTTGTTCGGATCTACGGTTTGTTGCCAACCGGATCTGAAGGTCTATGTGTTTAGGATTCTAAGCGTATGTATACGATATTAGAACTAGCATGTAATCGTTTCAGAGTGATAAGGACGATTTGAAATCTATCGTGAATGAAGATCTAAATTTCACCTTATTCGGTGTGTAGATCAAAAATGGTGAGAACGAGGACTGGCGTTGGAAACGCGGATGAAAACAGGAATCAACCGCCAGTGATTGAGCAAATACTTGTTGTAGCAGCAGCACCAGAACCAATAACAATGGCTGGGGTGCAAGCCATGATTCGAGCTATGTTAGCCAAACAAAGGGATGAGATGCGACAGATGTTGCATGATAATAGGGACGAACCTATCATGCCTATTGAGGAACCCGAATTGATTCCCGAGCAATCGGAGGAAGGGAACAATAGTCGCATTATGAGTCAAGTTGGGACTCAAGGAGAACGAAGGAACAATCCAGAAAGGAGAAACAACAAGGATGGGCGAATGTACAAGAACTTCTTTGGCGCCAAGCCGCCAAGTCTTTCTGGGAGCCCAAAGTCTGTTGAGATAATGGATTGGATCTCCGAAATGGAGATGGTATTTGAAAGTTGCGACTGTAGCAACAAACAGAAGACTGTCTTTGCAGTTAGACAACTGAAGACTGGAGTATTGAGTTGGTGGAAGTTGTTGGCAGATACTATGCCATGAGGGGAAGCCCTGAAAATGTCATGGGAGGAGTTCTTGGAACAACTAAGGGTGCAGTATTGTTCAGAGATAGATCTGATTGATCTGAACAATGAGTTCCAAAACTTGAAGAAGGGGAGGATGAGCATAGATGACTATGCTACTGCATTCACTGAGAAAATGAAGTTATTTCCGTACCTAGTGCCAACAGAACTCTCCAAGATTGAGAGGTTTGCTAATGGACTGCCTGCCGACTTCGGTCCGACAGTCAAGATGGCAACTACTCTGAAAACGGCTGTTCGTGCAGCTAAGAATGTGGAGGCCTAGCAGAAGGAATAGGGTCTAGAAAGGATAGAAGTTGGTGAAAAGAGGAAGTTCGATGGAACTTCAGGGTCCAATAAGAAAAACAAGTTCTCGAAGTCTGGTTCGAGGGGAAGTGGAGGGGAAGCGAAATGGTGCGACAAATGTAAGAAGAAGCATCATGGAAAATGTGAGGTAGTGGCCACATGCTACAAGTGTGGAAACCCAGGGAACTATGCCAATGAATGCACCCTCTCTAAGAAGGTTTGCTATGGTTGTGGTGAGGAGGGACACATGTCGAGGGACTGCTCGAAGAAGAAGGAGGCAGCTAGACCCAACATTCTGCCAAAGCCAAAGGCGAGAGCATTCCAGATGACACTAGAAGCTGCTAAAGATGAAGCTGATGTTGCTTCAGGTACCTTTCTCGTAAACAAATTGCCTGCCCAAATTTTATTTAATTTTGGAGCCAACTACTCCTTTATATTGCATGAATTTGGTAGAAAACTAGCTTTGCCTGTTGTTAGACTAGATAATGCCTTATTAGTCGAAGTTGCCAGTGGCAAGTATGTACCTGTTAGCCATCGTATGAAAAACATCTTAATTGATCTGAATGGGAACAAGTTCCACGAGTAATTATTGCCAATCGAACTTAATGGTTTCGACATCGTATTGGGAATGGATTGGCTTAGCGCCAATGATGCCGAAATTTTATGCAAGAAGAAAATAGTGAAAGTGAACCCGCCTGGGAAGGAATCGTTTATGGGGTATGGAGATAAACGCAGAGTAAATTCTGGAATCATTTCTCTAATGAAAGCCAGAAAATGTTTGACCAAGGGGTGTACATCATACTTAGCATTCGTGATCGATGCTAAGAAGAAAAAGAAGGTGATGCAGAACATTCCCATTGTGTGTGATTATCCGGAAGTATTTCCCGAAGATCTTCCTGGATTACCGCCTGATGGACAAGTGGAATTCCATATTGACTTGTTGCCCGGAACAACGCCAATTGCAAAAGCACTTTATCGATTAGCACCAACGGAGATGAAGGAGTTGATGATGCAACTTCATGAGTTATTGGACAAGGGTTTCATTAGACCTAGTTCATCACCCTGGGGAGCTCCGGTGTTATTTGTAAAGAAGAAAGATGGAGTATGAGAATGTGCATTGATTACCGAGAGTTGAATAAGGCAACAATAAAGAATAGATATCCGTTGCCAAGGATTGATGACCTGTTCGATCAGCTACAAGGTTCAAGTTATTTTTCAAAGATTGACCTAAGGTCAGGATATCATCAGCTGAAAGTAAGAGAGCGGGATATAGAGAAGACTGCGTTCAGAACCCGATATGGACACTATGAGTTTTTGGTTATGTCGTTTGGAATAACCAATGCTCCAGACGCATTCATGGATTTAATGAATAGAGTTTGTAATCCGTTCCTAGATAAATCTGTGATAGTGTTCATAGATGACATTCTGATTTATTCGAAAAGCCAAGAGGAGCATGGCAGACACTTGCGAGAAGTGTTAGAAGTATTGAAGGAGGAGAAGCTGTATGCTAAGTTCTCCAAATGTGATTTTTGGATTCGTGAACTCCAATTCTTGGGTCACGTGGTCAACCAAGAAGGGATAATGGTTGATCCAGCGAAGATTGAAGCTGTGATGAAGTGGGAACAACCGAAAAGTCCCACGGAGATCCGAAGCTTTTTGGGATTAGCCAGATATTACCGAAGGTTTATCCAAGGCTTTTCTTCGATCGCTAGTCCATTAACAGCTTTGACCCATAAAGGAGCTAATTATGCTTGGAGTGATAAGCATAAAGAAGCATTCGAGAAGCTAAAGAAGAAGCTATGCAAGGCACTGATATTTTCTCTACCCGATGGAGTTGAAGATTTCGTTGTTTATAGCGATGCGTCTGGGGTTGGATTGGGTTGTGTTTTGACCCAAAGAGAAAAGGTGATAGCATATGCGTCTCGACAGCTGAAAGAGCATGAAAAGAACTACCCGAATCATGATTTGGAGTTGGCAGCGGTGGTTTTCGCTCTGAAGATATGGAGGCATTACCTCTATGGCACAAAGTGCAAACTTTTCACTGGTCATAAGAGTCTCCAATATCTTTTTGGTCAGAAGGAATTAAATATGAGGCAACGACGCTGGCTAGAATTACTTAAAGACTACGACTGCAAGATATTTTACCACCCCGGTAAAGCTAATGTTGTTGCTGATGCTCTTAGTCGGAAAGTCAATCTTGAAAGGAAAAGGCCAAGAGCGTTGAGAATTGAAGTTGTCTCGGCTATTTTGGAAAGTATAAAGAAAGCTCAAAGCGAAGCTTCTAAGAAGAATGACCGAAAGAAGGAACGTTTGGGCAAAACGTTGGTGTTCGGTGTAAACAGTCATGGACTGAAGGTGTTCTAAGATCAGATTTGGATACCTAAGACAGGAGGAGTCAGAGATCGTCTGATGGAAGAAGCTCACAAAACCATGTACTCGATTCATCCCGGTAGCACTAAAATGTATAGGGACCTAAAACCCTACTACTGGTGGCCGACGATGAAGCTTGATGTTGCAAAGTATGTGGCTGAGTGTGTGACTTGTGCGAGAGTAAAGACACAACATCAGAAACCATACGGGAGTTTAGAACCATTGTCTGTGCCTATGGATAAGTGGGAAGACATTGCTATGGATTTTGTCACTAAACTGCCCAGAACAAAGAATGGTCACGACATGATTTGGGTGATCGTTGATCGATTCACTAAGAGTGCGTATTTCATAGCAGCCAAGGAGAAATGGTCTCTGGAAAAGCTTGCGAATTCTTACGTGAAGGAAATTGCGAGGCTTCACGGTGTTCTGTTAACGATTGTGTCGGATCGTGATAGCCATTTCACCTCGAGGTTTTGGAAAAGTCTACAAAAGGAATTGGGTACCAAGTTGTGTTTAAGTACAGCTTACCATCCGCAGACTGATGGTCAGAGCAAACGAACGATACAAACGCTTGAAGATATGCTGAGAGCATGTACTCTGGAATTCCTAGGTAATTGGGATGAACATTTACCTTTGGTAGAATTTTCCTACAATAATAGTTTCCACTCGAGCAATATTAAGATGGCACCTTACCAAGCTTTGTATGGACATAAGTGTCGTACGCCGTCTTGTTGGCTTGAGGCTGGGGAAAAGCAGTTTATGGGACCGGAGATGGTTCATCAAACTGCTGAAAAGTTGAAAATAATTAGGGAAAGAATGTTAGCAGCTCAGGATCGTCAAAAGAGCTATGCTGACAAAAAGCGAAGACCGATGACTTTTGAAGTTGGGGATTCGGTTTTGCTTAAAGTCTCACCGTGGAAGGGACTTATAAGATTTGGTAAAAGGGGAAAATTAAGTCCAAGGTTTATTGGACCGTTTAAAGTTCTTCAGAACATTGGAAACTAAGTTTACAAGCTCGAACTACCAGAAGAACTGAATGGAATTCATAACACTTTTCATGTGTGTTATTTGAGGAAGTTCACGGGAGAAGTTCCCGACATGATTCCACTTTTGGAGTTGAGAATCGATGAGAACAAAAGGTTGATTGAAGAACCAGAGACAATTGTTGACCGAAAGACTAAGAAGTTGCGACGCAAGATGGTCGAGTTAGTGGTTGTCCGATGGAAACACACGAATGGGCCGAATCTCACCTGGGAGACGGAGAGTCACATGATGGGTCGCTATCCGCATTTGTTGATGTGTGATTCCAGGGATGGAATCATTCTAAGGTGGAGAGAATTGTAACGCCCGCGTTTCCAGGCTAGGCATTATCATTGATGTAATAGTCTAGGTTAACCCTTGTAACTCTTTTTGAAGTATTAATGATGAAATATTTGAGTATTATGTGAATTATGTGAATTATGTGTTTATTTTCTTAATTAATATAATTTAATGAATTAAGAATAAAATAAGCGTCAAATTTGAAGTATAGAATAATCCCAATATCTTTGCATAAAGATGTAGTGGTCGAAACAAGGATTCCGAAGATATAAAGAATGCCGAAATCCGAGTTATAACGAAGAAGTTATGACCTGTCGAAGTTTCGCGACAGGACCGACAACGCTGAATGACGTAAAAAGTGAACTTTACGTTAGAACAATATTTAGCCTTAGTGATCTAAACAAAAGTCGTAGAGTTCGTTAAACCAAGAGCTTGCATAAAAAGAACGCCCAAATCTGACTTCGTATGAGGAAGTTATGATTTTTCGAAGTTTCGATTTAGCAGTATGCAGCCCGAATACTCGATTTGAGATCGAGCGGTTTTTAGCCGAAACAATCTAAATGAGAATCGAAGGTCTCGTTAATAGGAGTAAAACGATAAAAAGATAGGCGAAAACGGACGTCGGATGAAGAAGTTATGAATTTATAACGGAATTTTCTTGTCCCGGCCTACTAAAAATAAATAATAAAAATAAAATCAAAATTAGCCGACGGAGTCTAAACGAAAGTTGTAGATCGTAGTCTCACCTATGCGTGGATATAAAGAACGTCGAAAACGGAGTTCGTATGAGGAAGATATGAATTTTAGAAGTTTATTAAATATTTTTGATATTATATATATATATATATATATATATATATATATATATATATATATATATATATATATATATATATATATATATATATATATATATATTCAGATATTATCCGAAGGGGGGAGTCAGCGATCTTATCGTCGTTACGCCCAGCGTAATTCGACCTTCCAGCCCCTATAAAAGGAGGTCGAGGGCAACCGAGTTCATTGCTCATTTCTTCCATTTTCTCGTGTTTTTGCATCGTTTTTTGTGCAAGAATTATCCCGAAGCCCCGGTATCATTCCCGAGCCCCGAAGCAAGTCCCGAGGTCCCGAAGATCCCGAGAAGTAAGATTCTCGAGCCAAAGCTCTGCCCGTGAGGAGTCCGGTTTTTGTGAAGATCTTCCAGATCTGCTGAAGAATACTACTTCTACAAGCCGTAGTGCTGTCCGATCATCTTCTGATCAAGTGAGTGTGTAGTTACTTTCTTCTAACGCATAATTATGAAGTATTTTATACGAAATACATGTTCTGTGTATAATTTTGTTGTTATGTGCGTGAATGTATATTCACTCTCTTCAATCTCATAGATCTGATTTGTTTTCTATGAAATACGTGTTATGTGGGTGTGCCTCATCTGTTATGTGGAATATATATTGAATGAAAATGCTATACAGGTTTTAAATTATGTATAAAAATATATATTTTTATCTACTAATATGTTCGGTAGAACATGGGTAGATAGTTGGTGTGTAATAAACAGACGAGAGGCCTCGATGTTGTTGTTGTTGATCTAGTTATTTAGCGGAGTATGGATAACGACCACAGACTCCTTCTAGACAGTCTTGTGGAACGCTAGCAGGTTCATAACCTGTAGGTGTTGTGAACGATGTGTTCACCGGTGTACTCTATCCCCCTTATGGTTGCCTTTAGGACATCTATTGTTGAGGAAACCCCTTAGCAGTAATGTCCGTCCCAATGAAAATCCTAGATTAGGTCCCTTGAGATAGATGTTGTTTTAGGGACGTAAAGTGAGGATAACGGGAATGGGTAATCGGGATAGTGATTGGTTGGTGAAATTAAATATAATTTATTTATTGTGGGTTGAAAACCCTATATGCTCACCAGGCTCCCAAGCCTAACCCACTCAGTTTTATTTGTATTATAGGAAGTGGCGCAAGGGCGTAAGATGGATGAATCATCGAGTTGTTTTGTTTACAAGTCTGTATATGTATATATTTGTTGAATGACTTGTAATGTTATCGTTTATGCTTTATGGTATGTATCGGAACATGACATCCCGAGTTTTGATTATATAATGAAAATGCATCTCTTGATGAAATGCTTTGATAAATATTATTTTATCATGTTTTGTTTTGGGAACAAATTCTGCAACACTTTTAAATCAAAAGGATTTACTCTGAAATTATTTTAAAAAGCATAAATGAAATCGGTCTTTTCTGGCCCTGATTTTGGGGATGTCACATCTCCCATTACACGTACACCAAATCCTGCATCCGTTTCACCAACCCCTCAAATTGTCAATGCACCATCAACGAATCTAATTGATCTGAGTAACACAGTTGTCTCTACTCCTGGTGTTACCACCAGAAGTCGTGTTGGAAAGGTTTTTCCTCGACAATTCACTGATGGCACTGTCCGGTATGATCCAACAAAGTGTGCCTTCACCACTGTAACACCACAGTCATATCACTTGGCCCTATCTGATCTAGCTTGGCGAACAACCATGGAGTCCGAATTTGCCGCACTTCAACAAAACAATACATGGGTTCTCGTACCACGTCCCACTGGTGTGAATATTGTTGGATGTAAATGGATTTTTAAGCTTAAGCAACATTCGGATGGTACCATAGACAAGTATAAAGCACTCTTGGTAGCTCATGGTTTCACTCAACAATATGGTGTTGATTATATATATACTTTCAGCCCGGTTGTCAAACCAACCACAATTTGATTGCTTTTGTCTTTAGTTGTGTCTTGGGCTGGCATCTTTGACAAATAGATATAAACAATGCATTTCTTCATGGGTTCCTGGATGAAGAAGTCTACATGCAGCAACCACCTGGTTTTGAGGACCCTCACCATCCTACGTTTGTGTGAAAAGTGCAAAAAGCACTCTATAGACTCAAACAGTCCCCTCGTGCATGGTTTTCTCGCCTGAGTGCAAAACTGCATCATTTTGGGTTTTCCTCCTCCAGAGCAGACACATCTCTTTTCATGTTTCGCACAACTGAAAGTTTTATCTATATGTTGGTCTATGTTGACGACAATATTATTGTCGGGTCCTCACAACTGGTTGTTGACAAATTAATTAAAGCTTTGTCCTCATCTTTTCCTCTTAAAGACCTTGACCACCTTAAATATTTTCTGGGAATTGAAGTACTTCACAATTTAGGGGGAATCATGTTAATGCAACACAAGTATGCCACTGATTTGCTACAAAGAGCTAACATGCAGAATTGTAAAAGCATTTCAACTCCCATGTCAGTAACAGATAAACTTGCTTGTAACCTTGGAATGTTTCTCAATGATGAAGATACCATTAAATATAGAAGTATGGTTAGTGGCTTACAGTATCTTTCGTTAACAAGGCCTGATATTGCTTTTCCTGTCAATAAGGTGTGTCAATATCTTTCTAAACCCACTAATGTTCATTGGGAGGTAGTAAAGAGAATTTTTACGATATGTCAAAGGCATGATAACTATCAGGCTTAGAATTCAAAAGTCACCCTCTACGTTGTTGAGTGTGTTCACTGATGCAAATTGGGTTGGGTGTCTAGATTATCGAAGGTCCACCGGAGGTTTTGTAGTGTTTCTAGGACCCAATTTGGTCTCGTGGAGTTCACGGTAGCCGCCCACAGTGTCTAGGTCAAGCACAGAAGCTGAGTATAAATCTTTAGCAAATGGTACAACAGAAGTCACTTGGATATAGTCGTTACTTAAGGAGTTGGGTGTTCATCAAGCTCGAGCACCTATGTTGTGGTGTGATAATTTGGGAGCTACCTATTTGACAGCTAATCGAGTCTTCCATGCCCGAACAAAGCATATAGAAGTGGATTTCCATTTTGTTAGAGAAAAGGTAGCAATGGGAGCTTTGGATGTCCGTTTCATATCTTCTAATGATCAACTTGCAGATGGTCTTACTAAACCTACAATTCGAGATATGTTGAGTAGGTTAAGATACAATCTAAACCTTATGACGGTTAAGATTGAGGGGGAATGTAAACAAGATAAGAATTAACTGTTTAGATATCAGATATGATTTAATGTATAGATATAGATGAGATCCATTATCTTAGGATCTATTGTTGTAATTGAAGGGTTTTGAGCATTCTAACACTCCTATGGTGTACATGCAACCCTAAACACCTTGGATCTATGTTTTCTCTATTATACATGCAAACTTGAACTTTCCAAGGTATTACCCTAACTAGCAAACAACCATTAATACTTAGGTAATATAAACAAGTTAGAAGACATACCTTTTCATGTAGCTTGATTCTATGGAGATTAAGAGCCTAGTGCCTCAATTGTGACACCTCAAATGGTTCACACAACATCACCAACATCTTGGAATAACTTGAGAGAAAAGGTTCCTATGCTTAAATCGGATAGCCTTCATGTGTACACATACTAATGCCAATTTCTTGAGCCATGGGGTCCTTATATATGGTGGATACTGGGGTTACACCATGTAACTCATGTCTTTCCATATTCTTCGTGCTCCATGGGTTTATCCCAACATGAAGAACTATGGATCATAAGCCTACATATCTAAGAATTAATGATTTATACAGTCAATCCCCATATATTTAATTAGTCTCCTTTTGATCACATACTAATTCTAAATTAATTATTGATAAATACTAATTGAATAATATGATTTCATATTAATATATTAGAACTTATAATATATTAACAAATCATAATTATCCTTTTCTCACAAAATTCTATCCAAATTGTTCCGATGCCATGAAACCCAAATGGACCATGCTAATCGGGTCAAGTACATACCAATTATAGTTATGGACTTAGACACTAATCCAACAATAATCATCTCTTATATATATATATATATATATATATATATATATATATATATATATATATATATATATATATATATATATATATATATATATATATATATATAGATAGATAGATAGATATCAATACCTAAGGGTATTCACGGCAAAATACTTCTGTTAACTCGTCTTATTCTTCATATATTCTTCAAACATACGAAGTGCCGAAGCATCTTTTTGCAAGGTCTATAGCCTTTTTTCCAATGTCAAATGACACCCACATGCAACCAAAACTTAATTAAGAAACTCAAAACCCCAATTTATCTAGTAATATAACCCATTTTTATATATGTAACTAGAAAAGGGCACGCGGCTCTACCGTTTTTGGACTAATGTGAGAAAAGTATTTTTTTTTAGATCATAATGTGTGTGTTGCAACCCACCTCATCTTCAACATGACATCAAAATATTTTAGAATATCAGGACAAGCAGTCTCCCCAAATACCGAAGAAGTAACCACTATATCTCCGAAAACTAGAACGATAGAATTGTGTTGTTGGTTCAAGCAACAAATACAGTGACCGGAAATGATCACCTTACTTCAAATATAAGACTATTCGAGATAGCATTTATGTATCTTTGTTACCGATTTCCTTACGTTGATGTCAACTGGAAACACAAAATTGCATCATCCAATAAAACCTCTGCAAGATATATAACAATAATTTCATCAAGAAAATTAATAGAACATAAGACAAACATTTCTTAAGGATAACAAAATCCAACCAACTTGTTGATTGTTTAAAAAAAGACAACTTCGTGGTTCTAACTTCAATTGTTTAATTCTACAATTATAATCAATGAAACGAAAAGCTTACCAGATGTTTGGAGTGAATCATGAAAGTTTTGGTTTCCCTGTTGCTGGGCCAGCTTCCTTGATAATCTGTTAAAATCATAGACAAATTAAGGTGGACAAACAGAACAAAATAGGAGAATGATTGACTTATCGGTATGTTTTTAGTACAAAAAGAAGGCAGCATACTTTCATTTTATTAGTTACAACATACAAAATGAAAGTGCAATTTTGTAATTGGGTAAAGACTTCGTAATTTGATCTCTTAATATGAAAGAAAAAGAAAAACGCAAAGCTTATTATAACATCATCCTTGTCAAATATGAATTTGACATAATTTCATCTTTAAATGCTTAAGCATGTTTAGGGCAGTGTTGATTATTGAAAATCACAGTAAAAGAGAAACCAAAAATGTATGCATTTAAAATTTATAAATAACTTACCCAAATAATGTTGTATAATATAATAATAATAATAATAATAATAATAATAATAATAATAATAATTTGTAGCTACCCTCTCAAATTTGTTATTAAAATATGGTTCTCTCTCTTCTCATTTCCCTCCAGGTTCTGTTTTTGTTCTTCTTCAACCGTTACTGGTCCCCAAAGAAGAGGGTAGTACTTACAATGGATATTGAACTTTGAAATTACAAAAAACATAATTTATGAACTTATAAATCCTAATAATAAGTGAAGAAATGGAGTTCTAAAATACAATCACAAAAAGTTGGATATGTTTTCAGTTGGTTCAACTTTCCTTTGTACCTGACCTGATATGAGATAGATGATGTAAGGATGGCTTCAATAAGTTGATTTGTTTAAGAGTGTGTATGGTTGAACTCATTATTGTAATCAGAATGCAATGTTATAATTTTTTTTTTTGTAAAATAGAGCCTCACTTTCAGGAAAGATTAATCACAACAACAAATTAGCATACAAACAAAAAAATGGAGGTAAAATACCAAGTCATATGAGCAGAAATCAAATTTACAACCCGAAAATGGTGTTTTGCACTTATCTCGCAACAAATTTGTTTTCTTCTTCATGCTTAGACAACAGTTGAACACTTTTAGCAACAAAATTTATGGATTTTTTTGTTGCATCATATGTAGCTCTTTCAAATTCATACCCGGATAAGATTGGTTTTCAATAACTCACTGCATACAAAGTTGAGAAAGAAGTTTATCTACATGAACAAATGAAACATTAGAATACGAGTAAATGACCATTTTACCCTTGTACCTAAACGGGATGCCAAATAAAATAACAAATGACTATTTATTTATGAACTGTATAAATTTAAGTGTAAGGATGGATTAAATGGATTTAGATAAAGGATAGTAAGTTAAAATGGAAGGTCTAATATTTAGTAAGGTAAATCCATGAACTACTCATATTCTATTGTTTGGTAACTGAATTTATACAGTTGACAAAACAGTGACGATGTTGCCACTGTCTCTCTTCATGGGAATATTTACCATGAATAATTGAAGCATGATCCCCCTTCTTGTCCTTTTCAACAGTATTCCATGCCTTAGGCAGGAAACCAAGGGCATGTTGCTTCAACTATTTGTACTTGTTTGTCATTGAAAGTCAACATTTGCTCTGATGCAACACCAAAAGCAAGCAAAATCACAATAAATTACTGAAATGGAAAGATTGCATACCTTATAGACAAGGATGTTCTCAATTGTTATCGGAACAGAAAGCAAGGAGAAGTTTATCAATTGACCATGTAAATCGATTCAACATCCAACATTAAAATTCAGGTATAATTTTGATTAAATGCAAATTATGAAAAATTATGAAGGTCAGGTGCATAGTAAAAAACTATCAGATTTGGTCCGGCGAAGCAGAGTGGTGATTTTTCCAGCTAACATAGGCTCACAATTATGTGAAATTCAACCTCATTTATGTAATCTTAATATATAAGATTTTAAGAAAGGAAGCATAGATTGGAAGAATTGTCACTTACAGGATCTAAGTTTTTGTTTTTTGTCAAATAGAAAAGAATTGTTGGAAAGCTACTTATAACAACAACCAATTGAATAAACAAAAACGCAGCTCGATCCTTTAGGAAAACAAAAATACAAAATGTAAAAGAATGCAAAAATGTTAAGCTATCAACGCACAGAGAAATCTAAGGATTGCGCTTCAAAGTAAATTTAAATACAACAAATTAAAACTAAAATCAAAATGTCAAGGTATAAAATCCATTAATAAATAAATAAATAAATAAAATAATAATTCTAACTAACCTTCGTCGATTTCAGGTCAGTTCGACGGGAATGAAACGAAAGAATAGAATCCTAATTACTTGCTTACATGTATTTTGCCAATTTCATGTTCAAACCTGTGTGAAACAGAAAAAAAATACAAAACTAAGTTACTTCAATCATTCTCCAAAGCATAAGCGAGAGACAATAGTAGGTAGGGGACGATGGAGAGAGGGGGAGACTTTGATGGCTCAAAATCTATCAAATTCTTGACTTCAATCATGGGTTTGAGGTGTCTTTCGTCTTTCCTACTATACATCATCATTGAGTACATGCACAACCACTAAAAATCGATTTAGGGCTTTCCTATGCAATTGGGTGTGGTAGCCCTGGTCCGACGTCTTCTTCTCCCACCGGTGTCGATATCAAATGGAATCGACAACAGATGACGTCAAGGCACCTGGGTTGGGAAGCTTGGTGATCGGCTCGACAGAGATGGATGTCGATGACGCTGTAGCTAAAGGGGTAAACAACGGATGTATGTGGAAGCAGTGATGTTGTAGCTGAGCGATGCTTCTATATACATAGAGGGGTAAAATATCATAAGTCGATGAAGTTTCTGGAGACAAGGCTCCGAAGAAAACATCGACTCTTTGAAGGAACGGTGGAAGGATAAAGGGTATGAATGGCAAGACACCTCCAATCCATCTAGCCGATTCAAAATCGGAACTTAAGAGAGGCGGTGGGAAGGATCCGAAAGAACGCCAGCAATCGAAAAGTGATTGGTTGGGAAAACAGTGAAGAGAACAGACGTGAAACACGTATACAAAAAATCAATAAAATGGCAGAAAGTGCCCAAAAAACAAAAAACGGAAAAGAAAGCCAGAAGTAGACAGACGACCATAAAAGAAGGACTATTTGTGCCAAAAACCAGCATGTTTATTGTTCCTAACTTTCATTTCTTTTTTATATATATATATATATATATATATATATATATATATATATATATATATATATAGAGGGGGGGAAGAGAGAGAGAGAGAGAGTTAGGATCATATATAACCTTTAAATACTGTGTGAACGTATGACCAAATGTGGTCCACTCATTTTACAATGGCATTATTGTAATTTGATTAATTAAATTAATTACTATAAAAACTAATTACCTATAATTTTGGAAACATAATCAATTCAAAATACACAATTTTAGGGATTAATCGCCAATCACCTGCTATGCGTCTCTCTTTCTCGTTAACCTACACTACGATCGTCTGAATTTCGTCCGGTCTCCATCGATTACCTCTCCAACCTGTCCATGTGATTTCATTTCTCAATCCAATGTGATTCAATGTTACGATGGATTTTTTGATTCATGTGTTGTGGATTCATGCCTAATAGTGGAAATCGGTGAGAGTTGTTGATCAATTGTACCGATAATTTTGCGGCGAAGGTATTTTTCTGTTGTCCTTTTGATGAGGGTATTCTTAAAAATCTATAAAGGTAATCTTTATTATGTGATTTACATAAAATTTGTTTAATTGAAAATTTGTTTCTACTGTTATTATTTAATATTTGTTTTATGCAATTGCCTTTTCGTTCATTATGTAGTTAATGATAATGATTCCAGTTTTTGATTTTTTTGGTTTTATATTTTATAATCAATTTCCTACTTCTATTCTTGAAGCATGAAGCATGATCCATGTCCAACCCATTCATGAATTGTTAACTGGCTTGACTTTCTTATTTAATTTAGACTCTTTCATGTTTGCTATATTTTTTCTTGAATTCCTCCAAAAAATAACATTAGTACCAATTCAACTTGCTGAATTACCGACATGAAATTATCTCGGAACCACATATCTATTGATTTGGAATTAATAAGTGAGGGATGTATTCGATTAAGAAATCCAAAAAAATATCTAGTTGATGTTATATGTTAGGGTGTTTGTGTGTAAGTGGTCAACTTCTTATTTAAAGTATTAGGAAAATGGTGTCTCCGTTGACAAGGATGTTAATGATCAAAATTTTCACTGTTGAATATTCAAACTAGGATCTTGTGGTGTGGTCTTGAGTAAATATCCTATGAAATCCATTTTGAATATCTTATTAGTTCGTGTGGTTTTTAGTTTAACCAAATATCCTTGTTTTTTTAATCCAAATATGGTTGTTGGGATGGAAACGCAAATACTATTTCCATTCCATTCCATTTTGGTTTTGTTATTAGAAATTGGAATGGTGTGTGTATTTGACTTAAAAAGTAGAACAAATACATACATGACCTTGTTGCTTTCATGGCTGGGATGTTTTCAAGGCTTCTGGGTTGAATATGAATGAAGATACGATCAAGGAATGGGTTTCTAGAATGTGGAAGCCTTTGACAAGAATTATTGTTCTTTCTTATACATTTTTACTCGTTATCATTCTCAACCATTCTTTTTCATTCTTTTGACTTGTTTTTGATGGTCATAAACATGAGATAAAGCTTGTTATTCGCATACCACTCATTCTCATATAATTCAATTTCTTGGCATTTATTCTCACAGAATGTTATGATCATGGACTTGAATGTAACAAAGATAAATGACACATGAAGGGGGGCATGATGATCAACAACCTGAAGGCTGGATGATGGGTTTTCAAGAAAGGACACTAGATTATCTTCTCATCCTACTCCTCTTACTGAACAAGAAATAGGTCCACACCATCTAGTTACTTATCCACCTTTTGAGAAGCAAGAGAGACCTATAGCACATTCATTGTTGTTGTTAGCTCCTCATTGATCCATAAAGTTTCTGCAACTATACATTATTTTCATTGTCACGAGAATGATAGATTTTCAATTGTAAACTATCTACATCCTTATAAAAATTACAATTTTTTATATTTAAATTTTAGGCTCTTCTTTTATTTTTTTGAATTATTCATCAAGAATGTTCTTTTATTATTTCAAGAATATTAAATTATTCTTTAAGAATGTAAGTTATGCATTTTAAATTAAGCATTATTCTTTGAGAGTTTTAAAGTATTCTTCAAGAATGTTCAAATATTCTTCAAGAATGTTCAAATATTCTTCAAGAATATTTTTTATGTTCATCTCATTAATGTCTTATTCTACAAGAATGTCATATGAGAATATCATTCTTATTATCACGAATGAAGCTTTAACTTAAAAAAAAGATCAATTCTTAACCATTTTCATGATATATATATAAGAAGCTTTATTTTTTTTTTATAATATTGATTGTTGTTACATCAATTATAAGAATTCTTAAAATATTGCGATTGTTAAACATACGAATGACATAAAAAATCAAATTTTATAAGCGGTGAAAATAAAACCTAATTCTTAGAGAATGAAATGTATTATGGTTTTTTACTACTGCATAAAAAAATTCCGCACACAAAGTAAATTTATATTTAATATCCCATGAAAATCTCAAAATCCATATATATATATATATATATATATATATATATAAACCATTTTTATGATTTTGCATTTATAGTTAATTAAATGCAAATATATACATGTTATTAATATGTACCTTGATATCTTAACTTTTCATTTTTTTTAATCAAATGGACAAAAATTAATAATACATTCACATAATATTTATAGTTCATATTTAATCCTAACTATATATATATATATATATATATATATATATATATATATATATATATATATATATAGAGAGAGAGAGAGAGAGAGAGAGAGAGTTAGGTTCATATATAACCATTAAGTATTGTGTGAATATATGACTAGTTTTAGACCAATCATTTCATAGGTGTATAATATTAACTTTGACTATTTTTAATTATGGTAAAATAATTAATTCACTAATCATTTACCTATAATCTAGTACTACTCGTATTTATCTCGGTTCTTCATCCCCAATTATTTTTAACCCATCGACAACAAGCTATTCGATAGAGATGTAAAATTGAAACAATGCCTTATCCACTTCTCCATCTCCGATTCATCATCAAGCGTTAACCGGCCATCGTCCATTACCGAAGCAGTCTCCTGCCACTCTGCCATCGTCCATAAGTGGTGCGATCGCCAACTGCTCCCCTATTCTCGATCATCGACACACTTCGACCTCTCCGCCATTCTCAATTACAGATGCAAGCTGGTGTGTTATTGCTGATTTCTTGGTCTTATATTGTTGATTTATTATACATTGGTGTGTTATTGTTTATTTATGATTTTTTTTTGCAGGTGGTCATACGAAGGGTTGTAACATCACCTCCCTTTTCTATTTTTCCTCATCCTATTGGTAGCGATCTTGCTTTCTCAAGCTCTCTTTATTCCCCCTTTCCATTTTTTTTGCATAACTGATATATAAAAAGAATTTGTAGATCAATAAGCATATTTTTATATTTTTTTTATAGGTATTTGTAATTATTTGTGAAAGAAAACATTAATGTTGGAGTCATATACAATATATGAAAATTAGATAAGAAAGCATGCAATATTTTGTACATACTGCTACCTATTGTGTGGATTTGTAGTCACCTATTTTATGGTTATGGTTCATGTTGTAGCAGCAATTAGATTATGGTTAAATGAGTATTTTCTTAAAAACATATTTTCGATCATAATGGTGAGTTTTTTTAATAACCATCTAAATGTAAGTTTGATTCAATACATGTAAAATTATTTATAAAGTTTCTATTGACATGTTTATATCTTTTCCAAGTTTGAGATTTGTTGGTTATCTAGCTATATGCACTGTCATTAAACTTTGTTCAATGTGGAATATGACAGTAATAGAAAATTAATTTTTTTATTAATCAATACATTCTTATAGAATTATTTTTTGATTCTTAAAGAATGAATTCTGATTCTTATATATGTAATTTCTTATTTTGATGTTTATTATTGAGTATTGTCACATTGTTTTTTATAATAATTTTACATGGTAGGTATTATTTAAAAATAATGAGTATATCATATCGAAGGGAAACGATTAAAATGTCGATCAACCATAATTTATGTTTAAAAATTGATTTTTTTGGAATGTATGATTTAGTTATTAATCAACTTTTTGTAAATAATCTTTTGAATTTAGACTGTATGTGTATCGGCCAACTTATAATCAGAAACATACATACAGGGGAGAAGAAGGAATATTTTCTGCGGTACTTATATTTGTTGGAACATACAAAGACAAGAAAAAGAAAAAGAGGAGAGTGGGGTAAAAGTGACTTAAAAGAGATTGGTTGTATACAAAGGTTGCGGTGCTATTAACCTTGATATCAGTTTTTATTCATACATTCTCCAAGAATACTTGTATTCTTAAAGAATTGCAAATTGTATTCAACAAAAATTTCTTATACAAGTTATATATTTTATTTTCCAAGAATATAATCTATTAAATTGATGTACAGTACTATGTAATAAAAACTTTGAAATCAAGGACACCGGATAATCTTCTCACCCTGCTCCTTTTACGGAACAAAGAAGAGCTCTACATCATGTGATTCCTTATCTACCTTCTAGCAAACCAACACACATATAACACATTCATTGTTGTAGTTAGCTCCTCATATTGTACAAAATTCGAGCCATAAGTTTTATGCAATCATACGTTACTTTAATTATCATCAAACTACTAGATTTGCAATTGTAAATTGTCTTCGTCGTTATGAGAATGTTATATTTTTTATATGAATTCTAGGTTCTTATTTTATTTTTTGTCTTATTGTTCAAAAAAAAATTACTATTTCAAGAATGTTGGTTATGCACTTGGAATTAATGTCTTATTCCTAAAGAATGTTAAATGATTTTTCAAGAATGTCAATTATAACATTTAATTAATGTCTTATTCTATAAGAATTTCTTTGAAAAAATCATTCATAATCATTCTTATCATCAAGCATGAAGTTTTAATTAATAAATCAATTCTCAACGATTTTTATGATATATAAAAAGTTTTACTTTTAAAAAAATATTTTTAATATTGTATCAACCCTGAGAATTATTAAAAGATTTTTATTTTTAAGCATAAGAAGGACATAAAATAAGCCACAACTGTGAATTCTTAACTGTTCTTATGATTAAGAAAAAAATCAAATATTATAGATGATGAAAAAAAAACCTAATTCTTAAAGAATAAAGTATGTTTGATGTTTCTTGAGTACTATGTAAAAACCATTACGATACGTAAATAAAAATAAAAAATAATAATAAATTGATATCCATGAAAATTCACCTTCCATATATTATTTTTAACCATTATTACACCTAATTAAATGCAATTATATGTTAATAACATGTGCTCTTATATCCCAAGCTTTCAATTCTTTTAATCCAATGGCCAAGAATTAGTCACACATTCATACAATATTTGAAGTTCACATTTAATCCTAAATATATATATATATATATATATATATATATATATATATATATATATATATATATATATATATTAAATGGCGACAATGTCGGCCAAATTCCTTTTCTTGAATAATTTTAATGATATAAAAATAGTGTTCTATGGTAAACATGTCATTTCCAAAATAACTCATATTCAATGTTTTAAAAATCGGTTTTTTAGATGAACCGGTATAGTAATCGGTTCCAGATTCAACCGGTACGACCACCGGGTCAACTGGTTTCTATATTTTTTATTTTTTTTCTTATTTTCCTACACATACATACATTTATAAATCATGAATTTGATCTTTACAAGTTAATAAATTAAAAATACACATAAAAATAAGTTGTAGATGATCAAAATACATTAAAATAACGCATAACCAAAACTTTTAGTGTTTTATATCAATCCATATACGTCAAAAAGAAAATAAAGTATAATAGCGAAACAAAATATTGTTTTAAATAAATACAAACATATTAAAAAACTTTATAAAATTACCATATGGTTTTATTTAAAGAAAACTAAAGAGATTTGAAAAAAAAAATCACCAAAGTTTATAATGTAAATAGTTTTTTTTTTCAGGTGTTTTTATTCGGTTTAACCGGTTCAACCGATTTATTTTGACTGCTGCAATCGGGTTTTTCTAAAAACTGACCAGTTCAATCCGGTTCAGAAATCGACGTAACACTGGCGCTACTTGAACCGTTCCCTCCCCTGGTTTTCGGTCCAAACCGGTTCGATCGACGAGTTCAAAACGGTTTTTAAAACATTGCCCAAAATGTATTGATAAATATCATTTACTATGATTTGGTTCTGTTTGAAGTATTTAAATGGTGTATTCAATCGTGTGTCAGACAAATAGTGTTTTTTCAACAAATATTTTAAATATCAATATTATTACATGGTTTTGTGTTTCAAACAAACTAAATATATAAATAAACAGTTAGTCTAAAAATCGGTGTTTGTTTACACAATATATCTATGTTATTCTTTTTAATATTGCACATCGTTACAAGTAACTCCTCCACCAGTGCTTTCAAAATGATACTTAATAGTTTTTTTTATCTAGTTATTTTTAGATCCATACGATGTACATTTTTTCCTTCGTCAAAAGATAATAACTTATTTTGTACTAGGTTATAACTCGTGTAGTACACGGGTTGATTATAAAAAAAATATTTAATTGAAATTTGTGAAAAAATAAAGCATAGTTCGTGTACAACTCTACTATTATATGACAAGTTTATAACCCGTATAATATACGGTTGATAAATTAAAATAAGATAAATAATAATTGTAATAAAATAAATGGAATAAGAGATTATTTATAATTGATTATTTCATATAATTGATTACCAAACATTTTGAATTTCAAAATCTTTATAATAATGCTAATTTTAAGGGATTTAGAAGAAGATTTAAATTTAAATGTAAAATCATTAAAAAAAGACATGTGTTAGTTTTTGAGAATAAAAGAAAAAAATTCAAAATTATAGAAAAATCACACGTGGCAAATTCATGATTTTTTTATTAGAAGAGAGAGATTTGAATCATATTATCTTACCGTCTTCTCAACCAATTTATGTTAGAAAAAATACAACAAAAAAAATTGTGTACCATATAAAAAAATCAAACCCAACATCTTATTTGCAAGGTAAATTACAAATCCAAAATGAACAAAACGATAAACGTTAAACAATAACCATAAAAATATGCAAAATACCAACCTTCTCATTGCTTAAATTGCATCTTCATTTTTATTTCATTTTTAATCTCAAATCTCATCTTGGTGTTTTTCTAATTGCATTCCAAATCCATAATCACTACGCACATAAAATTTACAAACAAATATATCTATAAAATTCATTGATCTAAAACATAAAAGGATCTATAACATATACAAATCATCTTCATATTAAATTGCAATTTTGTTATGGTCTTTGCTAATTGTTGTTTGGAGTTATCTATTATTTCTCTATTTCACTTGCTTGTTATAACATAGATAAACCAACTGGCAAGTATTTTATTCAAATGTTTACACAAGTAACAAACCACAATCTTGATATCATCTAGCGTTGAATGAGCCATATGATATTAAAGCCTCAATATTGGTGTTTTTTGTGAGTTTTCTAACTGCAGGAGGTTTTTTTCTTGATTTTATATATTTTTCCCCAGCCGCCATTTCGTAAAGAACATGATCATAGGACTTGAGTTCGTCTTACAGATTTCAAAATATGTGTTCATAGAATTTTATCATGCTAGCTAGCATATGTATCAACAAAATTCAAGTTTGCCGAACATGAGTACATGTTAAGAAGGTAATATGAGAAAGTATGATCAAAATAATATCTGGAATGCTTTATGATTTGCTATTAATATACCTCTGATAGAGTGGAAACAAAAGTGCATTAGATTAGTGCAATCAGGTTAAGAAGATATCTGTAAATTGCAATCATGAATCTGTCAAAGTTATTTTCAATGCTTTAAGCAACCAATTTAACAAAAAAATGGATGAAAAGTGATCTGGTAATACATTGAACAAAAGTATAATGTAATAGAAGTTACTTGATTTTTTTTAGTTCATGCCACACAAGAAATCTTGATAGGAATCTATAAAACATCACCTGAAGAGAAAAAAAGAATGCAACAAATGAGTCATTTTAAATGTGATGCAACATAGCGTCCAACTTTATAAAAACATAGAAAGTTTTAGTTGAGTGTTTTTACAGAGTAAAAATACTCAAACCCCAATCTAGACTGCAACTCAAGATGTCATCCTTTTTTTGCAGGGCATGGTAAAAAACTAAATAAACAAGTGTTTGGACACACATTCTACTATGACTACTAACATTAATTAAATAAAAACAAAAATTTATTCTCTAATTTAAAAGGTGGTACAAAAATCTTTAATATGTGTTGCACTTGACAATGCTAAAAAAATTACCTGTACTATTAGCATAAGCTCCATAATCTAACAGGATGGTGTACACAAGAACTTTCCATTAAACCATTAGCCTTTGTAAACGAACAATCAAAGTACCTGTTATGACCCACAAATTATAATTGAAAACAATCACACAGAAAAATTACAACTATTGATAGCTGAAAAATTATTACTAACAACAATCACATAAAAAAAATTACAACTATAGATATTAATGATGTTAACAGACAAATCTAGAGAAAAGCTAATTGCCGGTCTCACCAATATGTTGAGATCTTTGCATATTCTTTAAAATTCAAATAAGACATTCGAACAATGACATAGTACTCTGCTTCAAGTATGCCAAGATGCTCACTATCAATGTCCATAATTTTCTTCTCAAACTCAACAGTCTTATTGTGGAGTCCTTGGGTTCATTATCCAAGATCTGGATATGAAAATGCTACATAATATCAAATAATCAACTTTCTCTCAAAATTCAAATTTAAGCAAGCATTTCTTCCCAAAACCCAATAGTTTGAAAGCATGAATTGTGATCTTAACTTTGGAAACATAAAAATTTCAACTTGGGAATCAACATAACAAAAATAAATGGTATTTCAAAAGAAAATAAAGTAAATGATCAAAGAATAAAATGAAAAAATTATTCCAATATGAGCATTCTTCAGGGAAACTATTCTGGAAGAACGATATGAAAAAGCATATCAGATGATTCCATTTTGGCAATACAGTCCTTCAAGTTTCCTGTTGCAGCATGACATCATTATTTGTTTATTTAAATGCATAAATTAATGAAAGACACTACCTTTTCAATGAGACTGAGATCATCTACATCGTTATTTTTTTATTTAATTGTGGTGGTGGCGCTTAGGGCTTTTTTACAAAGAGAGATGGAGGAGCGCTGTTGGCACAAAACATTTCATGGTCAGGGAACAGGGGAGCTTTGGGAGCTCTAAGCTAGGGTTTTTAACCGAGATTACAGCGAGGGAGATAAAGTTGCGTCTTCCGCCAATACAGAAAACCGAAAAGTGCAGGAACCCAAAATCGAAACGAAACTTAAAAAAAATATATATCAAATTAGGGCTAGAAAACAAAAATCGTGTTAGGGCTCTTACCTGGTACTACCTAACGGGGAATGATGTCATTTTTTCAATCACAACCACTTCCATAAACCTTCTGTTAATATGAACCAGCAAACCTACATGGAATCAAAGATGCACACATCAAGCTTACACACACACACACAGAGAGCACAACAAAATTGGAGAATGTAAACACCTAAATATGGAGTAATTTGTAATGGTTAATGAATTTGACTAAGTATGGGATGAGTCTCTTCAAATTATTGGTTATTCCTGAAGAAGAGGGATTTTCAGAAAAATAGGAGCAGAGAAGTTGCTCTTCTATTGAAGTTGCGGGCTTAGAGTGAGTGGTTCCACATTAATTCTTGTTCCTTGTTTGGTTGTGGATTTGAGGCAGAGTTACTCAGTTGACTGTCTTATTCATCTTAATTATCCATTACTTGTATATGGCAGGAAATCGTAGTGGTACCAGGGGGATCGTGGTATAAACTATCGACACTAGTTATCAAAACACTTTCATTGTATGTACTCGTTCATAGCGGTACGATATGTAGGAGTGTTAACATCAAAGGGAAAACAGAAAACACTAGAACAGTTCCAGAGAGTACATTGTCGAACACACTAAGAGTACATTGTCGAACACACTAGGGGTACATCATCGTATAACAGAGGTTTCTTTCAAACCGGAAAAAACTTTGTTCAGTAAAGAGTCCGTTACTTTCATTCGTCATGGATTGGCATGGTCCTCACCATACTAAGTTCATATGTTTCTATCGCCTCGACCGTCAAGTTCGCGAAACCTTCGTCATTCGTATCGACAGTCTGACCTAAACCTCAGTTTTATCTTTCGTATTCTAAACCCTGAAGTACTCGTGCGAAGAGTACTTTGATCTCCGAAGCCTTATTGCCAAATGTCCGCAGACCGTCACGAAATGCCACTCACCCAGCAGACCAAATTCGAGCACAGAGGCTAAGGACGAATACAGCCCACCTATTACTATTCAGTGTATACGCGAGGGTGGTATATGATTATGATTACACAGATTTAGTATGTTTGTTTCCGCCCTATTTCTTGTTCCTTGTTTGGTTGTGGACCGGGGGCAGAGTCGCACATCCGACCGTCTTACTAATCCTAATTATATACGACTTCTATACACGAGGTAATGATAGATGGACCAAGTACGAATCCTAACCTAAACACTAGGGCAAAGTTGCCAGGTCTATGAGTGGGTATTCTGCAAATCAAAGGAGCACAACCCCAGTAATACTATAAGAAAGCTAATTTTGGTACGAAATTCCCTCTAACGTGGGAATGATGTGACAACCCGAAAAAAATTTGCTTTAAAAACCCAGTCAGTCAACTCAACTGAGTATCAGACTTATTGCTAATAGTTTCAGCCTTGTTAAAGATCATTCTAAGGAGTTTTAGCCTAGTACACTTAAGGAATAAGTGTTGGGAAGTATATGTTAAAGCCACAGTACAAAGATCAAGCCATAAACTCATCAAAGGGGAGTTTACGGCCAAGACACCAAGAGTTTACGACCGTAAACTTGGCCATAAACTCACCCCTATATATATGGGAACACTTCATTCTTCTCATTCTTTCATTCCCTTGGCCAAAAATCTCCAAATCCTATCAAGTATCATCGGGTTTTTCGTCTAGATCTTCATATATGTAAGTGTTCTAACCTTTGATTAGTTGATATCTTTCATTAACTAGTATCATTCCATGATTCCATCCATGAAATCATTCCATTTTGTTAGATCTTCAAGTTACACCAAGAACACCAAGAACACACACTTGTTCTTGGTGGCCGAAAACTCATCAAAGGCCCTCCAAAGTGTGAGTATTCCATCTATCATCTAGTAGTGTTTAAACACTAGATCATGGTATTAAACTTCATCAAACTGATCATCAAAGAGTGTTTACGGCCAAGAGTTTACACCTTGGCCGTAAACCCTTATAAATGTGATGTTTTGAGCCTTAAACACTTCTAGACCCTTGCCAAACCTTAGAACACTTGAACCTTTGAAACTCCTTGCCTTTATGACCCAAGATGAGACCATTTAGAGAGTTTACGGCCATAGTGTTTATGGTGTGATCGTAAACACCTCAACACCCTCCAATAAGATAGTTTTGCTCATCCTCTTGTGGAGAAATGGTCCCTTAAGTTTCCCTGGCATTCAAACACCCTCTTATGCACATTAACATGAGTTTACGACCATGAGTTTACACCCTGACCGTAAACACCTTTTATTGTCCTTAAACACCCCTTAGATTTATCACATGTGATTCCTACACTTGGTCAAAATGTTTCCTAGTCCCGTGAGGTGTTTCCTTGCATTTGGTTGCTTCCAAACACTATATTTATGTCAATATATGCCAATATATGTCATTTAGGACTCGTTAAGTCTCGGGACTACATTCGTGGAGCTTCTCATCCTTACTTACACATTCGTTTGAATCACCCACATCAGGTGAGTTCATACCCCGTAATCAATCTTTTAAACTGTTTTAAATGCGTTTAGGAGGGGGGGGGGAATACAAGTTGAACACAATGTTAATTGTGTAAATGCTTTGTCATAAACATCTATTAAATGATTACTTATGTACTATTAAGTGATCAAAATGTTTCAAAAACTCTTTTAAAGTTATGTTACTTTACAGTTTACAAAACTCTGTTTTTAAAGTACAATCATAGCTTAGTAGATAAAATGAGTATTTTCTTCAAGTCAGTGTCAGTCAATTAAACATACTAGTAAACTATAATAGGTATAGTTTAGAGGTTCAGTTCATACTATAACAAGTACAGGGAGGAACATGTTATAATAAGTACAGGCAGGAACATACTATAACAAGTAAAGGGAGGAACATACTATAACAAGTACAGGGAGGAATGTACTATACAATAACAGACAAACAAATCAAGTATTACTCACTTATACAATGTCCTTAGTACTCTAGGAAGACATTGTATCCTTAACTCATTGTTTGTAGCAAATTAAGGTATTAATATATCTTTCCGGGTTTGTGTTAACGTTAGTACGATTACACGTACTTAGGTTAGCAGGCTCGATGTAACGACCCAATTTTCAAGTCCAAAAATTTCATTTTTGTTTAGCTGACTCATAAAACATTCATAAGAAAATACTATGAAATCACATCATTTCATAAAACAATGTATCATGTCTGAAAACCCAAGTCATAAAAGTGGTAACATGTCAAAGTACAATCCCTGAATATCCATAGTGCGGAAAAACAAAGAGTGTGTGTATGATGTGCTACTACCGCGCCAGCTCCTTCCCCGTCGTTGAAGAGGTATCTGCAGTGTTCTAAAAGGCGCGCCATGGCACGCGCTAAGGCGCGCCATGGCGTGAGGCGTGGCTCCGCCGTTACGAAAAACCTCAGAACGTTGCTGTTAGGCGTGGCATGTGGCAAGGCGTGATATGGCGCGCCATGGCGTGTTATGGCGCGTTTTTTTCGTTTGAGACACAGTTTTTTGCTCTTTGTTATGTCTTTTCTAATCGGAGATACGGGTATTGTGGTTTTCGTTAAATTTTTGTTACTAGTTATTGTTCTAACACTTATAAAAAGTAGTTATATTTAATATAAATTTATATTTATGTGGTAATATAATTTTAAATTAATACAAAATCGCCGCCTTACATCACGCCTTGAAAAATGCCATGGCTCGTCATGGCTCGTTAAGCTTGAGGCTTGACCATGCCGCCACTCCACGCCTCTCGCCATTTAGAACCTTGGGTATCTGAAACCAAAATTGTAAACTGTAAGCACGAAGCTTAGTGAGTTCCCCCATCGTACCGCATACCATACAATCACATAGCATACATACTGTCGGTCAATTCTGGGATGCCCAACATACCCGGTACGACCATTCTAGGGTGCCGACCTACCCGTACGACCATTCTGGGGTGTCGGCCTGCCCATGCGGCCATTCTGGGGTGTCGTCCTACCCATGTCAAGCCATTCTGGGGTGCTAACCTACCCATGTCAAGCCATTCTGGGGTGCTGACCTACCCATCAGTCCTAACAACCGACCCTCGGGGACTATTCTACCCCCTATTGCTACTATCACATATATAATAACATAAACATACTACCAGACATATGTAAGGTGTCCGAACTACCCTTCGGTCCTAACAACCGAACTTGGGGACTATTCCCTTCCTACTACCACTAGCACATATAACGTATCTTGCCAACATATAAGCATATCATCACATATTGTCAGACATACCTGGGGTGTCTGACCTACCCTTCGGTCCTAAAAACCGAACTCTACTACTATCACATATAACATATCATGCCAGCATATAACATATCAGGTAGTAGCAAACCTAGATGATATCACAAAGACAATCATCTAATCATACAACTCCTACTGGTGGGCCGGCATTGCGGCCGTAGACCCACCGCTACTGGAAGGTAACTCACCTCATACGAGTAGCTGTTGTAATCTGTGCGGGAAACCTTTGTCTGCTGCTGCTCCGGAAATCCTCCGACTACAATCCCCACAGAACACTCAGTCAGAAACTGATATCTACTCTTAAGGTAAAATGACTATTTTACTCCCAACCAAGTCCAGGTCAAAGTCAAATTCCAGCTAACCCGACTCGCCGAGTTGGGCCGTCAACTCGTCGATTCCCTTTCCGTTACTCGTCTTTATCTACGACTCAGCTCGTCGAGTTTGGCAACGACTCGACGAGTTCCCCTCTTTTACGAACATCAACGAACCTTCTTCTGACTCGCCGAGTCAGATGAACACTCGTCGAGTTCACCTTCATCTAATGAACAAGTCCAGACCTTGACTCGCCGAGTTGTATGAACAACTTGTCAAGTTCATCTTCAAACATAAGAAGATTGCTTTGGAATCGCCGAGTATGTTCTAGCACTCGTCGAGTCCCATGAACTCCAGGTCTAAAACTAATTCCAATGTGTTGGGTCACTCTCTATGTCCTGCTATAACCCTTCTAACACCCAACTGAGTCCTTTGACCCTCAACAGATATGAGACTCAAAGCCTTGGACTCGTCGAGTCCCAAGAACGGACTCGCTAAGTCGATGACGTCCACACCCTAAATCCTCGATTTCTGATGTACAAAACTTGTCCAAATGATAGATCCAAGCCCCTAATCTCGATCTAGCACGTAAATTTACGAACTTTACGTGCATGCATGGTACTTTTGAGCCAAAAAGGCTCTAAAATGGCTCTTTTGTAGCATGGGGCCTTCCTTGGGTGCAAAAGCAACCCAAATCTGCCTTGTAACCCTCCCCAAGTGCTAGATCCAAAGTCTTGACCCCCAACCATGTTTATAATCATGGTTGGCTACCTCATATGGCTTAAAAGCCCTAAATCCTTCCCAAAAAGGGATCTAACAAACAAGCAAGCAAGGTACAGACTTTATACCTTTCAAAGACTGCAAATGATGAACCAAACTTGAATCCTTCAGTATCCTCTTGATCCTTCTATGCTCTTCCTTCTTCCTTGAGGTCAAAACCCACAAAAATCACTCAAAAGCCTTAGATCTTGCACCAAAACACTTAGGGTTTGCTATGGAGGGTTTCTGGGAGCATAAAAGGGCGATGGAGGCTGTATAAGGTTGCTTAAATAGGGTGCAAACCCTCAGATTAGGGTTTTGTCCGGTCAGAGCCTACTCATCGAGTCCGGGACCCGACTCGACGAATCCATCACTTAAATCCCGCGTCTCATCCCGCTTCTACTCTGTGAGTTGGGCCTTCAACTCACCGAGTCCCAGGCCAAAAATAGAAAATTACTTAAATAAGATATATACCAAGAATCAGGTGCTACAAATCTCCCCCACTTATTTTAGACTTCGTCCTCGAAGTCTGCTGCCCGTTCCCGGAACAGCTCTGGGTAATGCTCCATCATCTCATCCACCGGCTCCCAATTCCATTCTGAGCCCTTCCGGTGCTGCCATTGCACCTTCACGAGCTCCACTCTCTTGTTCCTCAGATCCTTCGACTTCCGGTTGAGGATTGCCACAGGTCGCTTGATGTAATTCAGGTTGTCATCGACCTGAATATCCTCTAAGGGTACCGTTGCTGAGTCGTCTACCAGGCACTTCCGCAGCTGGGAGACGTGGAAAGTGTTGTGGATCTGGCTGAGTTCGGCTGGCAGATCCAACCTATATGCACCTTGCCCACCCGGGCTAAGACCCTGAACGATCCAATGTACCTGGGGCCCAACTTGCCCCCTTTCCTGAATCGGATGACGCCCTTCCATGGCGACACCTTTAGGAGAACCATATCCCCGACTTGAAACTCCAGGTCCGATCAGAGCTTGTTGGCATAACTTTTCTACCGACTTTGAGCAGTCTGAAGTCTGCTCCGAACTTGCTGAATCCTCTTTGTCGTCTTGAGCACCACTTAGGTGCTCCCCATGACCCTCTGGCCAACCTCACCCCAACATATTAGGGTTCTGCACTTCCTCCCGTATAACATCTCGAAGGGAGGACGATCAATACTCGCATGATAGATATTATTGTACGCAAACTCCGCCAACGGAAGGTAGGTATCCCAGCTACCTCCAAAGTCGAAAACACATGCTCGCAGCATGTCCTCTAATGTTTGGATGGTCCGCTCGCTCTGACCATCCGTCTACGGGTGAAAGGTGGTGCTAAAATGCAAACGAGTACCCAGCTCGTTATGAAACTTCCTCCAAAACCTGGAAGTGAACCGCACATCCCTGTCTGAAATCACCGATACTGGCACCCCATGCCGCGCCACTACCTCCCTGATATAGATGTCGGCCAACTTTTCGACCGAAATGCTCTCCAGGATCGGAATAAAATGAGCGCTCTTGGTCAATCAATCGACGATGACCCAAATCGAATTCACTCCCCGCGCGGTCCTGGGAAGCTTCGTGATAAAATCCATCGTAATGTCTTCCCATTTCCACAGCGGGATATCCAACAGCTGCATATTGCCGTATGGCCTCTGGTGCTTGGCCTTGACCTTCCTACAGGTCAAGCACCGCTCCACGTACCATGCTACATCTCGTTGCCCCAGGATGAATGGAGAATCGAGATTTGTGTGCCTCCTCCATCAGAACCTAGCGCACACCCTCGTGGTACGGCACCAACACCCTACGGTGTAGTGTCAGTAATCCTCGACTGTCATAGGCGAAGGAGGAAACCTGCCCCACAATCCGCTCTCTCTTTCGATGTTCCTCCTTCATGGCCTCCTGCTGGGCCTCCCGAATCCGCTCCAGCAGTGGAGTCACCACTGTCATCCTCAGGCAGATATCCCTGATCAGTGCTGCCTTGCGGCTAAGCGCATCTGCTACCACATTGGCCTTCCCCAGGTGGTAGAGGATCTCACAGTCATAATCATTTACCATATCAAGCCACCGACGTTGCCTCATGTTCAGATTTGGCTGATCCATGAGATACCTCAGGCTCTTGTGGTTCGTGTAAATCGTACAACGAACCCTATAGAGGTAATGACGCCAAATCTTGAGAGCGAACACAACAACCCCTAGTTCCAAATCATGTGTCGGGTAGTTTGCCTCGTGAGGCTTCAACTGTCTCAAAGCGTAAGCAATGACATGCCCTCTCTGCATCAACACTACACCCAATCCCGAGATGGACGCGTCACAGTACACGACGAAATCCTCCATGCCCTCTGGCAGGGCTAATATTGGTGCCTCGCACAATCTCTGCCTCAAAGTATCGAATGCAACCTGCTGCTCAGACCCCCAAGGAAAGACCACGTCCTTCCTCGTTAATGTGGTCAGGGGTACGGCTATCTTGGAGAAATCCTGGATGAATCTCTGATAGTAGCCGGCTAATCCTAGGAAACTCTGAATCTCAGATGGAGACCTCGGAACCTCCCATCTCATCACGACCTCCACTTTGGCCGGATTTACCAAAATCCCGTTCTGGTTGACAAGGTGCCCAAGAAACTGCACCTCGCGCAACCATAACTCACACTTGGAGAACTTAGCATACAAGTTCTCCATTATCAAAGTTTCCAGAACCTCTCGCAGATGCTCCCCGTGCTCCTCCTGCGTCTTAGAATAGACCAAGATGTCATCGATGAAAACTATCACATACCGATCCAGCATCGATATGCACACGCGGTTCATGAGATCCATGAACGCGGCAGGAGCATTGGTGAGCCCGAAAGGCATCACCACGAACTCATAGTTGCCATAGCGCATCCGGAATGTAGTGTTTTGTACATCCTCCTCTCTGACCCTCATCTAATGATATCCTGAACGAAGATCAATCTTGGAGAACCAAGATGCTCCCTGTAGTTGGTCAAAGAGGTCATCAATCCTCGGGAGTGGGTAACGGTTCTTCACTGTTACCTTATTCAAATCCTAATAATCTATATACATCCGATGCGACCCGTCCTTCTTCTTCACAAACAGAATCAGGGCTCCCCAGGGAGAACTACTCGGTCTAATGAATCCCTTGTCTAACAGCTCCTGCAGCGGTGTAGACAACTCCTGCATCTCAGGAGGAGCCAATCGATACGGTTCCTTGGCTATCGGAGCCGCACCAGGGACTTGGTCGATCCTGAACTCCACCTGTCGCTCCGGAGGTATCCCAGGCAACACCTCGGGGAATACATCTGCAAACTCTCGTACCACGGGCACATCACCCATTGTTGCCTTTCCCGCCTAACGGGTGTCCATGACATAAGTGTTGGAATAGTGTCTAAGCCCGTAACTATATTTGGTATGTACTTGACCCGGTTGTGAATGGTCCTTTTGGGTTGCCTTCTCCAAAGCAACTTAACAAGGTAATCTAAGGAGAAAGAGAGAGTATTATGATTTATTAATATATTATAAGAATAATATATTAAAGGAGAAATCATATTTATTTAATTAGTATTGGTCATAAATTAATTAGGAATTAATTTGGTGATCAAAAGAGATTAAATGAATAAAGGGGTATAAATTGTCAAATGTATGATAGTTGAGTTTTAGGTTAAGGAAACCTAATGCGCTTAAGGGGGAACAAAATTATGATGGGTATCCATCATATTTTCATCCAAGGCCTTATTCCAGAAGGTTCCTTGGGCTGCTTGGTGGCTAAGCTGTCCATTAGGGTTTAGACTGAAACCCTAGTAACCTGTAAGTATAAATATGACCCCTAGGGCATTGAATTCGGCTACCACTTGATTCTAAGAGATCCCTAGGACGATTTCTAGCCTCTCTCTCCCTCTCTCATATTGCCTTCTTGCTTGTGGGGTTTGTGAACCATTAGAGGAGTTGCATTTGTGACTCTAAGCTCAAGAGAAGAAGAAAGAGAAGATCTAAGCCAACAAGTGAAGAGGTAAACATCTACATCTGATTCTATATGTTATTTTTGTTGTTTATATGCTAGATTAGGGTTTGTAAGCATGTTCAATAGGGAAACCTAGATCCAAGCATTAGGGTTTGTATGAGCACATAGGAATGTTTCTTATGCATAAAACCCATCAGTGGTATCAGAGCTTTGATTGGTTTCAGTTGTATATGATGCTTAACTGCTTTATTTGCTGAAAATCGAGTTTTTGGACTCTGCCCGACTCAACTCGGCGAGTCAGTATCTAGACTCGGCGAGTTGACCCCTACTCGGCGAGTCCAGGTCTGACTCGGCGAGTCAGTTCGTCAGGCAGAGGGTATTTCGGGTTTTAGCTGCTATTTTGACTTGGATTTAATGCTTAAATTGTTTTATGAAGTTAAAATCCGAATTTTATCTTAATTAAGTGTTTATCCTTGCCAAAATAATAGATAATTTCAAATCTTTTAATATTAGTTGTTTATGTGATAAATATGGATTATTTAAAATTATTTGGTAAGTATCTAATGACTAACATTTAAGATTAGGTCAAATATAGATAATTATGAAATTAATTGGTTAATTTGAATTATGTGTTATTTGATCCCTTGTGTTTTGAATACTTCAATACTTGGCCTCAAGTTATGAAATTTGAATTTATGATTAAAAGTTTAATTTTGAGTAATTTAAATTTCAAACCCTTAGAATTTTACAAGTTTAAAATTCAACCCTATATTATTATATATTATTACAAGTTTAACTAATATATATGTATAACTTAAAATGCTAGTCTTACCATTAGTAGGCCTCATTCACGAAGTCGGTCTATAAGGTGGGTATAAGGTTGCTGCCTATAAAATGGCGCTTAATGGGTGTACACTCACACCTACCGCTTGCTTGACTGGTGGAGGGTCGTTAGCCGAACGGGTAGGATAGGGCAACCCTCTCCTCATTAAAAGTATAATGTTAAATATAAAGTAACTACATGTTTTATAAATTCCCATTCCTAGTTACTTTAGGGTAAAATGTGAAAATGATGCTAATCCATGGAATTACACTTCGTACCCTTGTCAAACGTTGATGGAGCGTGTGTGGTTAACCGGCACATCAATTTGGGGATGACATTGGTAGCGAAGGGGGACTCGATGTTTGTCATAGATCAATGGAGCGTGTGTGGTTTACCGGCACATTAATTAGGTGATAGAGACATTGAGTGCACCACGTTGATTCGCATGGTTATTCACAAATTTGTTTGTGATCCTCGGCATCCCAGTCGCAAATTTGAAATGCATATCGAGATTTAAACATGCCATTGAAAAGTTCAATGAATCTCAAAGATCTAGGAGTTTTCAATACATTTAAAACCTAAATTGCTTTTTCATTTTTCATGGTGAGAATTAGTGAATCGTCATTCACTTACCTTCAAATTATTTACTTTTAGAGTACAACATCCCTTTCTAAGTTGTAAATAATGTTGTTGGATCCTAGCCCTAATTTCTCATTTGGGTGTTTAATTAGGGATTCATTTCTAATCAAACTTTGTTCCCTTCTTTTTCAGATGTCTGCAAACAACAACAACAACAACAACAACAATGCTTCTGGGTCATTCTCATTGATGAACTTGTGCCAGAAAGTGACATTTGATGGTTCAAACTTCAACGAGTGGATGAGGTATATTCGCATGATCACACGCTACGAGGACAAAGAATATGTCCTTGATGAAAAGCTTGAGAAGATTATCCCAGATGTTGCTACTCTTGAAGAATTGGCCGCCTTTGAGGCTCATGAGCGTGATGCCACGAAAGTTCACTGCATCATGCTGGCCACCATGAACCTCGAACTCCAAAATTCCTATGAGGACATGTATCCATATGAAATGCATCAAGATTTGCTGGACAGGTATCACCAGATCGCGAGGCAAGAGCGTTATGAGATCATTACTAACATGATCACCGCTAAGATGGGGAGTGGAGAATCCCTAACCTCTCATTTGCAGAAAATGCAGAGGTATGTTGATCGTCTTCTCAAACTTAATGTTAAGTTTGATGAGGATTTGGCTATCGACATAATCCTCCACTCCTTTCCCTCATGCTACAATCAGTTTAGGATGACCTACCATATGAACAAAGAGGAGGTCTCCTTGAGCAAGCTCCAAGGACTCTTGAGGACTGCTGAGAGCAACCTCAAAGACAAATCCGTTGCACCGTCCCCTGCTGTGGCCGCTCCTGTGATGGCAATAGGTCAAGGAAGGGGCAAAAAGAGGAAGGCTCCATGTAAGAGCCACCATAAGGGGAAACCCCGTGATGGTTCGTCCTCAAGTGGGACCAAAGCTGGCCCTGCTAAGCCCTCTTCCGATCCCAAAGAAGCAGAGTGCTTCTATTGCCACCAAAAGGGCCACTGGAAGCGAAGCTGCCCACAATATCTGCAGGACATAAGAGATGGGAAGATCAAGCCCACTTTTGCAGGTATGTATTCTATTAAATCTAATAACTCATCATTTGCTACTTCATGGGTTCTTGATACAGGGTGTGGTAACCACATTTGTTTTGATATGCAGGGCCTAAAAAGAAGTGGGGAGATGGAACATGGGAAGATGAACCTGATTATGGGAAACAGAAGGTCGTCGTCTGTGACCAAAATCGGTGTTTATTCTTTAGTGTTAAATAATGGGTTAGGGATAGATTTAGAGAATTTTTGTTATGCACCAGATATGGCAAGAAACATTATTTCTTTTCACGGGTTGTTTAGACAAGGTTTCAGATATTCTTTTGATAATAGTAATGGTTCTATTAACGTTTATTTGAATGGTGTCTTTTATTTCAATGCATTACCTTGTAATGGGATTTATGAATCTGTGATGATTGTTGATAATTTAGGAAATAATGTTTTGAATATTGATTCGTCTACTAGTCTAGACAAAGCATGCTTGTGGCATTGTCGCCTTGGCCATGTCAACAAGAAACGCATAGCCTAACTCCAAAAGGATGGAGTGTTGGAGTCATTCGACCTTAGGGACGATGACACGTGTGAATCTTGTTTACTTGGGAAGATGACCAAGTCACCCTTTACTGGCATTTGTGAAAGGGGTGAGGGTTTATTGGATCTCATACACACCGATGTATGTGGGCCTTTTAGATCCACCACAAGGGATGCTTGCCGCTTCTACGTGACTTTTACAGATGATTATAGCAGATATGGATATATCTACTTGATCAAGCAAAAGTCGGAAACCTTTGAAAAGTTCAAAGAGTTTAAAAATGAAGTGGAGAATCAGCTGGGCAGGAAAATCAAGATGCTTCGGTCAGACCGAGGAGGAGAGTACCTAAGTCTTGAATTTCACGACTATATAAAAGAATACAGAATCGTTTCGCAATTGACACCTCCGAGGACGCCACAATTGAATGGTGTGGCTGAGAGACGCATGGTTCGTTCTATGATGAGTCGGACTTCGTTACCAATAGCTTTCTGGGGGTATGCCTTAGAGACTGCCGCCCATATACTTAACTTAGTTCCCACCAAGAAGGTTTCCAAGACTCCTCACGAGATGTGGACAGGGAAGGCTCCCTCGTTGGCACATATCAAGGTTTGGGGTTGCGAGGCTTTCGTAAGACGAGAGACTCATGACAAGCTAGAACCTCGTAGTGAGAAGTGTTATTTCATCGGCTATCCGCATAAGTCTTTTGGCTACCTTTTCTATAGACCGAGTGACAATGTTGTCTTTGTTGCTAGAAGAGGAGTTTTACGAGAAAGGGAATTGATAAGCCAAGAAGACAGTGGGAGGCAAATTGAACTTGAAGAAATTCAAGATCAAAATGATGAAGGAACCTCTGACACTGGCACTCAACTTGAAGAGGAAACTCCTGTTGAACCTGTTGACGAGTCCTTACCTCTTCGACGTTCCACTAGGGCTAGTGTTCCACCCCAGTTTTATGGTTTTCATATTACTACTGAAGGGGATACATTTATTAGTGATAGTACACTAGTAAAATTGGATGAACCTAGCAGCTATAAGGAAGCCATGGAAGGCCCAGAGTCTGCGAAATGGAAAGAGGCGATGGACAGCGAGATTCAGTCCATGTACGACAACCAAGTTTGGAATTTGGTTGATAATGTACCGGGTCGTAAGACAGTCGGGTGCAAGTGGATCTTCAAGAAGAAGACGTACATGGATGGGAAAGTGCATACTTATAAAGCGCGATTGGTTGCGAAGGGCTTTACTCAAACTCCCGGAGTTGACTATAATGAGACCTTCTCACCAGTTGCGAAGATAAAGTCTATTAGGGTGATGCTTGCCATAGCTGCATTTCATGATTATGAAATATGGCAGATGGACATGAAAACCGCTTTCCTTAATGGAAAGTTGGCTGAGGATGTCTACATGAATCAGCCAGAGGGTTTTGTCGATACGAAGCATCCAAATAGAGTATGCAAGCTTGAGAAATCCATTTATGGATTGAAACAAGCGTCTCGCAGATGAAATCTTTGTTTTGACGAGAAGGTAAAAGAGTTTGGCTTTCTGCGAAGCGAAGATGAATCTTGTGTGTATGTCAAAGCCAGTGGGAGTATAGTAAGCTTCCTCGTATTGTATGTCGACGGCATACTACTCATAGGAAACGATGTCCCAACCTTGCAGGAGGTCAAGTCCTGGCTTGGGAAATGTTTCGCTATGAAGGACCTCGGAGAGGCTGCTTATATTCTGGGAATAAGAATAGTAAGAAACAAGGAAAAGAGACTGATAGGACTCAGTCAGGATACATACTTGGACAAGGTACTAAAGCGTTTTAGTATGGAAAATTCCAAGAAAGGGGAGTTGCCAATCCAAAGCAATACCAAGCTGAGTAAGACTCAGAGCCCGAGTACAGAGGCAGAGATAGCTGATATGATTCGAGTACCTTACGCTTCCGCAGTAGGCTCTATCATGTACGCTATGACTTGTACTCGCCCTGATGTGGCCTTCGCTTTGAGCATGGTCAGTAGATATCAAGGGAATCCTAGTAGAGCTCATTGGATTGCAGTTAAGAATATTCTTAAGTACCTTCGGAGGACCAAGGGATGGTTTCTAGTCCTCGGTGGGAGTGATGACTTAAGGGTACGAGGGTACAGTGACGCTAGTTTTCAGACGGATCGGGATAACTTCCGATCGCAGTCGGGCTGGGTCTTTACCCTAAATGGAGGATCAGTGACTTGGAAAAGTTCCAATCAAGAGACCGTAGCTGATTCAACGTGCGAATCAGAGTATATTGCGGCGAGCGAAGCGTCAAAGGAGGCTATATGGTTGAAGAAATTCATTGGAGACCTTGGAGTTGTGCCATCCATAAAAGAGCCGATGAAAATTTTCTATGATAATGAAGGAGCGGTTCCCTTGACCAAGGAACCGAGAGATCATGGCAGATCTCGACATATTGACAGAAAATACCATTTCATCAGACATCGGGTAGAAGAGGGACTCCTCATTGTGAAGAGGGTATCATCAGAAGAAAACCCAGCAGATCCCCTTACGAAGGGACTGAGTAGGGTCAAACACTTGCAGCACGCTAGGAGCATTGGGCTGAAGGATGATATAAGTTTGGATTAGATAGGAAATGTGTAATAGATAGTTTGTACTTGATATTCGATGAATAAATAAAATGTGTTATTTATGAGTAAAGCTATTATCTTGTGTTGGTTATTTATCTATTGTTTCCATTTTGCATGTTTTGACTTCCTGAATGATAGGATTATTCAAAAAGGTCCGCAGTCGGTCATATTTTGGAAGTAGATATGAATGAAGACTGTCATGAATTGTTTGTAGATTGTCTAAAAGGTTTTAGACATAGCAAAGGTTTGCTGCAAAGTTCATGAGTGCTTATGAATATGAGTTGAGCATTGGATTAAACCCGAGTTTTCTGTATCACTTCGTGGTGTTTTACCTTAAGTGATCGCAAAGCGATAACATCATATAGTCTTAAAACTTAGAGATATGGTTGTTGTTTGCTGGTTGGTTATACATTGATAATATGTAAACGCATCAGCAACTTGATGTTATAAAACACATTATTGTGTGTGATCCATTAGTAAATAATAGATGCATATGAGTCGAAGTTGATCTGTTCCTTTTATTCTATGAGAATAAAAGTGATATATTGGCCACTTGATGATTAGGTTTGACTTATGTGCCGGGCCCGGTCAGAATGAAGTTGATGTGTTCAAGTAAATTCTATGTCAAACAAATCAGAAATCAAGGTACTACTGCTGGACAATAAGCATTGCTAGCATGATATCCAGAACAGAGGATTATACGATCCCTTATCTAAAGGACAAGTTGATCAAAGTTGACAGCGAAGTATAAGAGCTACGATTGCTAATCGGATTCTGAAGTCATATGTGAGATATAGTTACTAGACTTATCCAAGTGGGAGACTGTTGGAATAGTGTCTAAGCCCGTAACTATATTTGGTATGTACTTGACCCGGTTGTGCATGGTCCTTTTGGGTTGCCTTCTCCAAAGCAACTTGACAAGGTAATCTAAGGAGAAAGAGAGAGTATTATGATTTATTAATATATTATAAGAATAATATATTAAAGGAGAAATCATATTTATTTAATTAGTATTGGTCATAAATTAATTAGGAATTAATTTGCTGATCAAAAGAGATTAATTGAATAAAGGGGTATAAACTGTCAAATGTATGATAGTTGAGTTTTAGGTTAAGGAAACCTAATGGGATTAAGGGGGAACGAAATTATGATGGGTATCCATCATATTTTCATCCAAGGCCTTATTCCAGAAGGTTCCTTGGGCTGCTTGGTGGCTAAGCTGTCCATTAGGGTTTAGACTGAAACCCTAGTAACCTGTAAGTATAAATATGACCCCTAGGGCATTGAATTCGGCTACCACTTGATTCTAAGAGATCCCTAGGCCGATTTCTAGCCTCTCTCTCTCTCTCTCTCATATTGCCTTCTTGCTTGTGGGGTTTGTGAACCATTAGAGGAGTTGCATTTGTGACTCTAAGCTCAAGAGAAGAAGAAAGAGAAGATCTAAGCCAACAAGTGAAGAGGTAAACATCTAGATCTGATTATATATGTTATTTTTGTTGTTTATATGCTAGATTAGGGTTTGTAAGTCTTGGAATCAAAGCATGTTCAATAGGGAAACCTAGATCCAAGCATTAGGGTTTGTATGAGCACATAGGAATGTTTCTTATGCATAAAACCCATCAATAAGCGACATATCCTGCGCAACCCTGTTGAAGGTAACGCCTTGCCCTCACTACCGAACATAAAGATGGCCCTCGTTGTGGCCTCTCTCCCTGAATCACTAACTCTCCCCCTCCTGGGGCCCTGACTCACACCAACTGTTGTGCGCAATCTATCACTGCCCCATTAGGGTTTAGCCAATCCATGCCGATAATAACCTTGTTCCTCCACAAGGGTATGGGAACCAAGTCTACCAGGTAACACTCCTCGAACAATCTCAAAATACAATCTCAAAATACCTCTGATGCTCGCACCGGCCGGTCGTCCGCAATCTCAACCTCTAAACGGCAATCCAACATGCCCGAAGACTCAGGAAACTTCTTGCTAAGCGCAAGAGAGACAAATGATCGGGTAGCACCCGAATCAAACAATACCTGAACTGGGATACCATTCACATGGAACGATCCTAAACAGAGCACATACATAACATATCAAAATCACAGCAGCATATCATAACAACAAAAATAAGAAGTCATACTTGTCACCACATCGGGTGCAGTGTGTGCCTCCTCGGTAGTCAACTGGAAGGCCCGTATCCTCACCACTGGAGCCTCAACCTTGGCCTGCCGGCCATCAGTAATCCGCAGGGTCGCTGGAGCTGGCGCCTTCACTAGCGTTGTTGTTGTCAACTAAGGGCAGTTGGCCTTCTTGTGGCCCCTCTGGTTGCAGTGGAAACACAGCAACTCAGACGTCTGAATAACCGGTGTAGGGGCGGTACAATCCCTGCTGAAGTGCCCCGTCTTGCCGCACTTGTAGCAACCTCGACGATCCCAATCTATACACCCCTCATGTGGCTTACCGCATTTCCTGCAGTGGCCTGGTCTTGTCTGGTTTTTCGGCCTACCGTCTGATCCCTTGGGCTTCTTCCCCGAAGCCCCAGTCGTCTACCCCTCCTCTACCTTCCTCTTTCGGACATGCTCCATATCGATTTCCCTCTCCCTTGCCCTGGCAATCATGGACTCTAGGGTAGGGCAAGCTGAAAAACTAACATGCTCCCGAATGTCGGCTCGCAGCACGTCATGATAGCGGGTCCTCCTCATGCCCTCATCTTCCGCATACTGGGGAACCAGCAACCCCCTCTCCCGGAACTTGGCGATGATCTCCGCCACAGTCTGCATAGTCTGTCTCATGTCCAAAAACTCCATGGCCAGCTACTGAAGCTCTACAGCTAGCGCAAACTCCGCCCTGAATCTGGTCACAAAGTCTAACTAGGTCATATCCTCAACAGCCAAGGCTCCCAATGAGTCACCAACAGACTCCCACCAATCTTTAGCTCTGTATCTCAAGCACCCTGCTGCATATCTCACCTTCGACCCCTCGGGGCAGAAGCTGGTCAGCTGTGCAGACTCAATGTCCGCAATCCATCGTCTGGCAGCAATAGGGTGCTTCGCCCCGTGGAAGTCTGGCGCGCCACTGCCCCTGAAGTCCTTAAAGGATAGTGTGCGGGATCCTGACTGGCTGGTTGCCATGTCACTCCTGAACGCCCTAAGGCGATCCTCCATCAACTCGACAATCCCTTCCTTGATCGACCCAAATATGACTGGGGTCGCATCTAGGATTCCTCTAGTGATCTCAGACGCGATGAACTCGCGTAGCCTCTCATCCACTGGTTTAGAGCCTGATCCCGAACCCGATCCCTCTCCTGAGCTGCCAACTGTTGGCCTCAGACGTAGTACCACCATTCTGCAATACATCATCACTACCGTTAGTGATACTGGTACATCTAGAGGGATCACACCCATCACAAGTTTCTTGGTCTTGCCTCAGCCTTCCTCAATTCGAGTACGGATCCTCTGCTTTCAGTAGTACAGTCCGATACTACCTTCCACATATATCAGTACTTTCCTTAAGGACTGCCTTGACTCCACTAATTCCCTTTTACCACTGCTGATCTCTGCTACTCTCATCCTAGGCTTACCCTAGGGAACCTCTGACTCCACCCAAATCGGTCCTCAGCTGCTAAAGGCTTCCTTGTGATGCCAATTAGCCATCACCTGAATACCATCACATGTAACGAGGCTCAAATAATCCTTTAAGTAAAAGACTCATCCCTACAATGGTTAGACTCAAATGAGAGCTGCACAATAGGGCCATATCCACCACTCTGAGATTATTCAACCCTAATCACATGTAACGCGACGTACTCACCTAATGGCTAACTCCCATCATTCAGAGCCCTACAAGCACGAAGTAAGCAACATTCGGACACAGGAAACTACTCAAGCAACTATATTCTCCTAATGAGAAACTGTACCAGCATACAATGTTGAGCTCATACTACCAGTCATAACCTAAATAGGCTATCCTATTACTGTCAACTTAATACTAGCATGTAATTCTCATAGGCTGGAGCACATAAAGCAGGCACATAAGGCATCATTCCTAGATCCTTAGTCCAATTCTAGCATGTTGTTCTACTGAAACTGATAAATATAATATAAACTTGTATGGGTACTTTGGGGAACACTTACTTGAGCTCAGCCGGTCGCGCACATCACACACTTTGTTCTTTCCCAAAACTCTTTTATCTCAGCTTTTAGGAAACCATTTTTCTTGCAAAAAGATTTTAATCCCTCGATTTGTGTCCAGACACCCCCAAGGGTGTGTCCGAATCCCTCAAACCAGGGCTCTGATACCAACTTGTAATGACCCAATTTTAAAGTCCAAAATTTTCATTTTTGTTTAGCTGACTCATAAAACATTCATAACAAAATACTGTTAAATCACAACATTTCATAAAACAATGTATCATGTCTTAAAACCCAATTCATAAAATTAGTAACATGTCAGAGTAAAATCCTAGAATATCCATAGTGCGGAAAAACAAAGAGTGTGCGTATGATGTGCCGCTACCGCGTCAGCTCCTTCCCCTTCACTAAAGAGGTACTTGAAACCAAAACTATAAACTATAAGCACGAAGCTTAGTGAGTTCCCCCATTGTACCACATACCATACAATCACAAAGCATCCATACTGCCGGACAATTCTAGGGTGCCCAACCTACCTGGTACGACCATTCTGGGGTGCCGACCTACCTGTACGGCCATTCTGGGGTGCCGACCTACCTGGTCGAGTCCCGTGAACTCCAGGTCTTAAACTAATTCCAATGTGTTGGGTCACTCTCTATGTCCTGCTATAACCCTTCTAACACCCAACTGAGTCCTTTGACCCTCAACAGATATGGGACTCAAAGCCTTGGACTCGTCGAGTCCCAAGAACGGACTCGCTGAGTCGATGACGTCCACACCCTAAATCCTCGATTTCTGATGTACAAAACTTGTCCAAATGATATATCCAAGCCCCTAATCTCGATCTAGCACGTAAATTTACGAACTTTACGTGCATGCATGGTACTTTTGAGCCAAAAAGGCTCTAAAATGGCTCTTTTGTAGCATGGGACCTTCCTTGGGTGCAAAAGCAACCTAAATCTGCCTTGTGACCCTCCCCAAGTGCTAGATCCAAAGTCTTGACCCCCAACCATGTTTGCAATCATGGTTGGCTACCTCATATGGCTTAAAAAGCCTTAAATCCTTCCCAAAAAGGGATCTAACAAACAAGCAAGCAAGGTACAGACTTTATACCTTTTAAAGACTGCAAATGATGAACCAAACTCGAATCCTTCAGTATCCTCTTGATCCTTCTATGCTCTTCCTTCTTCCTTGAGGTCAAAACCCACAAAAATCACTCAAAAGCCTTAGATCTTGCACCAAAACACTTAGGGTTTGCTATGGAGGGTTTCTGGGAGCATAAAGGGGCGATGGAGGCTGTATAAGGTTGTTTAAATAGGGTGCAAACCCTCAGATTAGGGTTTTGTTGTCCAGTCAAAGCCTACTCTTCGAGTCCGGGACCCGACTCGACGAGTCCATCACTTAAATCCCGCATATCATCCCGCTTCTACTCGGCGAGTTGGGCCTTTAACTCGCCGAGTCCCAGGCCAAAAATGCAAAATTACTTAAATAAGATACATATCAGGAATCAGGTGCTACACACGAGGTGATAAAATATAATAATATATCTTTCCGGGTTTGCGTTAACACTAGTACGATGACACGTACTTGGGTTATCAGGCACGAGGTGATAAAATATAATAATATATCTTTCCGGGTTTGCGTTAACACTAGTACAATTACACGTACTTGGGTTAGCAGGCACAAGGTGATAAAATATAATAATATATCTTTCTGGGTTTGTGTTAACACTAGTACGATTACACGTACTTGGGTTAGCAGGCACGAGGTGATAAAATATAATAATATATCTTTCCGGGTTTGGATTAACACTAGTACGATTATACGTACTTGGGTTAGCAAGCACGAGGTGATAAAATATAATAATATATATTTCCGGGTTTGCGTTAACACTAGTACGATTATGCGTACTTGGGTTAGCAGGCACGGGGTGTTAAAATATAATAATATATCTTTCCGGGTTGGCGTTAACACTAGTACGATTACACGTACTTGGGTTAGCAGGCACGATGTGATAAAATATAATAATATATCAGTCCGGGTTTGCATTAACACTAGTACGATTATACGTATCGGGGTTAGCAGGCATGAGGTGATATCAATATATTAAATCGAAATTATTTATACAAATTTACATAACTTATTCGTAACATGAACATTAAGTGGAAAGGGACCTATAATGCTAACTTTATGATTCTTTAGTGTATACATCAAGGATATATATATATATATATATATATATATATATATATATATATATATATATATATATATATATATATATATATATATATATAAATCATGTCTAGGAGATAGTAGGACGTGCGTTTTCCACTTTACTTCATGTTCCTTGTTTGGTTGTGGGCTTATGGAAGATGCACCCAGTCTACTATCTATCCGATCTTAGTTATATATGTATTCCGTATACACCAAGTAATCATAAGGAGTACCAGGTAGAGGTCAAGTCATAGTAAACTAATTCAAATACATTGTTTTCTAGTAAAAGAACATAATTTTCAGAAAGAACACGAAGTAGACTAAACTAGAAACTTACCAGTAAAGGGTTTAATCCATTTTATTAAACCAATATAACTTAAAGGACCTTAGGTGATTAATACAATAATACCTTAATTAGTTCTTAGTTTATACATCAGGGTTGTATATAATTAATACCCGATAGGTAGTTGGATGTGTGCTTTCCGCCTTACTTCATGTTCCTTGTTTGGTTGTGGGCTTAGGGCATAATCACACAATTAACTATATGTTCGATATCAGATTAGATATAGCTAGTATAAACTAAGTGATCATAGAAGGAATCACTGTGGTTACTATTTTATTATAAGAAATAAGGGTTTTCTTAAAGAATCTTTTCATCAAATATAAAGGAACTATTACAGTTAGCTCCGTGAGTACCAAGGGAATACACCAGGGTTACATACAATAAGGATCTAACAACCAATGGGATGTGTGTCATTCGCCTCATTCTCTGTTCCTTGTTTGGTTGTGGGCTTAGGGCATATACCCATAATTGATTGTTTGTTTACTCTGAGTTTTATATAACTTGTATCCACTTAGTATTCATAGAAAGGATTGTAGAGTCACTTTTACTTATCTTTCATCAAAGTAGGAAATATAGGATTTTCTAGAGGAACGGGCGAACTTTTCTAAACAAAACTTAAAATTTACTACAACTTACTTACATCACTAAAATCTTATGAACTCACCAGCTTAATTGCTGATCAACTCTTTCAAAATAACTTGTATTCTCAAGTAACTAGTAGACAGGTACTCACACTGGGAATTCAAAAGATGGAGCAGCATAGCTTCAAGTCTTGTTTTGTTATTTGCTTATGTATTCTATGTTTTGTGAACACATACTTTGTAAACACTTTATTTCTAATGAAATGATTGTTTATTACTTTGATTACTATGATGCATGTCTTGTGATACTAAACATGACGTCCTCTACCCCAGAACATTTTCGTCGTTCCGGTTTTGGGGTGTGACAATTTATGTCGCCAATTGCTCCGTCGAACAATCTGATTTCGGAGATATTCAACTCCGTGCTCCCAAAAACTCCTTGATTTTGAAGGGAATCAGGATTGGGGTTATGAATTTATCTAGGGTTTTCAAGTATCAAACTGGAGCTAGGGTTTTCAAAGGGAATATGTTTTGGAATGTGATGAGAAATAATTGATGGAGTGACAGTTGTCACCTATGAGCCAATCACATCAACAAAATCCTTGATTGTCTGGACCTCGGTAGTCACAGCTGACGTAGCCACTGGATCTGTGAACCAATTCGACCATGGATGTGGTGGGGTGGGCTTTACAACCACAAGAAAGCCTTATTTTCTTGAAGAAAGCAACAGGCTTGCTTCTATTTCCAACATAGAACATGGGTTTTAATCATCGTCATTGTCTTCGACGGAAGACAACCACCGTGGACAACACCTGATTTCTAGACCTGTGTACTCGCCGAGAAAAGCAAATCTAACCTTTCTTCTTTTTATTATATTTCTTCTCCATGGGAGGCTTTTGCATGAAAGATTTGAAGAACAACAACCTCAATTCTTTTACACTTGTTTTCTTCGCAAAAAAGCTACTTGGTTCTGACACATATATCTTCATCTATAATTAATTAGATTCATAATTTATTTCCACCTATTGTGTTATTTTTTTTCTCGAATCAAATATATTTGGATCCAATATCAGATGGGTTTGCTCTATTTTTTTCTTTTATTTTGATTTGTGTTCATGAATTTGTTGAATGAACACACCTTTAAGAAACTTTCACATGTTTTACTCTTGAATCCGCTACGACGCACCATTCCTAAAAAATCATCGATTTTTCCGAATTTCACGTCAATCAAAGAGATTTTGATCATTTCCTAGTTGGGTATTTTTTTGGGTCGAGAATTATCATTAAGCGAAGAGATATCTATCAGTATCTTTGTATCGCTACCTATTATACAAGGACACTGAGTGGGTCAGGTTGGGAAACCAGGTGAGTACATAGGGTTTTCAACCCACAAAATTGTAATTATATGTTCTTCATCATTCAAATAAGCCAATTACTCCATTTCCATTATCCTCGCTTTCTAATCCTAGTATGATGATCTCAAGAGATCTTTCCTAAAGGATCTTTGTCATCAACATGATAACATTTTGGGTAAGCACGGAAGTACAAAAAATACTTGGATAAGCATGACAATACAATAGTACTTGGGTAAGCATGGTATTAAAAACTACTTTAGACAACATAGAAGGCACGACAGTACAATAGTACTTTTGGTTAGGCACGAAAAGTCACAGCTTATTATTTCTCACAACTCTCATTGAACTATCACGACCACTAATTCACAAAGCCCTATCACAGCCTCTCCTTTCTTATTATGCACAACCCTTTTACTACACAATTATATTATTAAGTATAATTTATGAATAAATCAAGTAACATTCCTATTGTACAACCACATTAAACAAAACAAGGATAGCACACATAGAAATTAAGCATTTAGGATACTTGCAACTACGTGTAAATTTGAAAGTAACTATGCAGTCACTTGACTTAGGTGGGTGATTGGAGAATTCAGTAGCGCTCTACCAAACTCCCTGACTTTTCTTCTGATGTGACCTAGTTACAAATGTCACTTAGCTTAATATTCTTGGTGACTAATGATAGTCTAGGTTCCACACTAATCCCAAAGTCTACATCAAGATCTCTCAAGTAAGGAACAACCAAGTAGGATCAAATACAAGGTAGGGTCCATTTTGTATACTAAGTATATTGTTTTGAAATCCCACTTTAAACACCTCACTAAATCTAGCCTATAAATTATCCCCGTGAGTAGATCAATCAATGTAATGACTTAGAATCACTGATAAATCTTAATTATAGGTTCATAATAACAACTATGACTATTATTAAAAGTTACACTTGAATAAAATAAGTGTAGCTTAACTTACAAAGTATACTAATAAAAACTAGGAATTAAGAAAGAAGAAATATGACTACAGAGCTCCTAATTGCCGCTTATCTAACACAGCAAGGCTTCGCTAAATGGGTCGGGAACTCGAGAGTATTATGACTAAGGGGTGGAAAGAGCTACAGAGGATTCGAGTGGAGTTAGGATCGGAAATGAGTTGGTTTCTGAGGGTTTATATAGGATTGAAAAGTATGTGCGCCGCACATCTGGTCGACCAGGGTGATGTGTGTTCTCTGTATGGTGCCATGTGTCGAGCATCTAGTGAAGTGTCATTGCACGTTTCGCATGCTGTTTGTGCGCGTGGGTGCACGCGAAAAAATATGAATTCTTAGAAAATACATAACTAATTCATACAAGCTTTGTTGTGAGAATGCACTCAACCCAATTCCAAACTCGGTTACACTCAAAGTCATCCAACTCGGTCATGGGCAACTCAACTAGCAGATACCATGACGTGGACCCTCCTTGGTCTCGTCGTGAACAAATCAGAACAAAATAGTCAATGAGTCCTCCATCACCACGTCCTGGTACTCTCTATGCCACCTCGTGACCACCGACTGGGGAAACATCTTAATGGATTGAGACCTTGATCCATTAAGCCTTCAACTCTAACTTTTCATAAAGCTTCTAAGGTCTCTAAAGGCTTATAAAAATGTCAAAATTATGGACATACAAGAACCATGCATGACGTTTACCCAAAATAGGTAAACAAAGGAATATGACCTAAAACTCATGCCAAGTACCCAAAACTCATCCACATACTAGATCTGAAAGATATAAGGCTTAAAGGACCTTAATAAGCCATAGTTGCAATCTTTATCTCATTCCAACATAAAAACTCCTCTTATGGACTAAAAAATACAAAGAAAACTAGATCTATAAGGAAAGAGTCATAAAGGTAGGAGCTTTAAGTCTTACAAATGGTCCAAAAAATGATTCCAAGGGTGGAGTAGAGTGGATTGCTTGATCCTTGCTCCAAGACCTTCTTCTACTCCTTCAAAGTGTACCACGAGCACCAAAATGAGCCAAAAACTCGCAAAAGGGGGCTAGGGTTTCATGATAGAGGGTTGGAGGTTGAAGGGGATGCTCTAATCCTTGGGGTATGATGATTAAATATGAGGGAAACCCTAAAATCATTGGCTTGTTCCTGACAGTTTCCAGTCGTCGTACTCAACGGATGGATGTGTTTTATTTAACTGATGTCATGTCATGGGCATCTATAAACCACGTCGTGGCATGGAGTTTTCCCAAAAACTCCATCTTTGATTCGGTTAAGTCTTAAGCTAAACCAATTGTAACGTCAATTTTGTAGGTATTTATATTTTTGTTCCATATGTCAAAAATTATTGGATTTTAGCCCGTATGTTGGGCGTACATGAGGTACGTGCCGCATACCTAATCGAGACTTGGAATCGTGGAACTCTCCCTAGTATGTTGGGCGTACGTGTGGTACATTGGGCGTACTAGCCTAGACCTTAAACCCTAAATTTTAGGGTTTTTCCATATTTAAACAACCTTATAACTTCCTTGGACCTTCTAGAGACAGCCTCCACTCCATACAAACCCTAATCTCGAGTCTCTTGTTTGTGAAGATTTTAAAGCTTTTGGTGATTTTGGTGCTTTTTTGTTGAAGAAGAATGCCATTGTAGAAGGTGGTGTTGCATACAAGCTTGTGGATCCATAAACTACCTCACTTTATGCATCTTTTGAAGGTAAAAAGTCCATACCTTGCTAATGCTATTTCTAGATCTCTTAAGATGGGTATTTATAAGCTATTTGTCCTAAATCGTGGACCTTTGTGAGTATGGGTTACTCAAGAGCATTTTGGTTGTCCTTTTAGATTTTTTAGAGTGCCTTGATTCATAAAAATGGTTGCTTGATCGTTTCCTTTAGCCCATGCATGAGTTAAGTGACTATGAGTGTTGTAAAAGTTATGGTTTTGTGTTTTGAGCCCTATCTAGCCATGCAAAGATTTAAAGTCAGTGACTTTATAGGTTAAGACCTTCTATAGTGATTAGATCTGAAGTTAGAATAAGTGACTTAAAGGATTAAGACATAAAATTCAGGGTTTGTGACTAGGCAGAGTACGTCGGGCGTACTCGTGGCTATGCCCCGCATAGCCAGGCTCGTCCCCGGTTTTGCTGATTCGAGTTGTATGCCCCAAGTTGGAAGCGTACGCCCCGTGTACGGACCGAGAAGGTTGACTTGTTGACTTTTGCCGACTTTTGGTCAAAAGATTGAAGGTTTTGGACCATGGAAGGGAAAAATGGTCTTTTAACCCTTCAGGGGCCTAGTTGCGGGATTTGGACATGTGAGTCGGGTTATGACCTTAATTGACTAGCGTTACTTATTGTGTTTATTAGGCGAAGTCTAGTTTCGGCCGTTCGGGAGTGAGATTTACCAGGCATTAGTATCAGGTGAGTCTCCTTACTTATTCGTACCTATGTTGTAGGATAGCTGTGTAGATATATATGTGATGACTAGTTGGGTCTAAGTGATGCTACTGTGATATGTGATACTATGTGTGCTGAGACTTTGAGTAGTCTCTAGGGTTGCTAATAACCCACCAGGCATGTTGTTGGTCCAATGATACTTCAAGTAGTATCTAGGGTTGCTGATAACCCGTAGTAGTTTATTTGTGTTGTGTTGTATGTGGTATTTTGGGGAACTCACTAAGCTTCATGCTTACAGTTATTGATTATATGTGTTTCAGGTACTTCTGAGGATCGCGGGAAAGCGAAGGTCTGACTGTACACACTCACTGGGAGATTTTTTTATTGGACATTATGTGGAACTCTCATATTTGTAGTGATGATTTGTACTTGATAGTTGTGATTTTTTGATGGTTATGTTTATGAACAATATTTTGGATAAATAAAAAATGAAAATTTTGGTTTGAAATTTGAGGTGTTACAACTTGGTATCAAAGCCCTGATTTGAGGGATTTGGAAAGAAATGAATTTTTTTACAGGAGAAAAGCCCAGTGAAGTTGTGTGTACAATCAGCCAAAGCTCAACCAGTAGTTTCGCAAGATATCTCAAATAATTTTATGAGTAGTGTAGAGCTGATATCTTATGATTCGATAGAACTGCATGATAGTGATAGGCTAAGGATCCTTCAGGAAAAGTGTCATAGGGTTGTCTGATTTGTGATGCCTTTAGCTTAGGAGTTTGCTCTTATAAGATTAAATATGTCGTTGCTATTTGCTTGGTGTATGCTGCATATTTATACATAGTTAAGATTTTATAGCCATAGAATGCCTGATTTAGCCTTTCTTCCTATTCCTTGTTTAGTTGTGGATTTGAGGTAGAATCATTTATTCTAATGTCTATCGACTCTCGTATTGTGTATGATTGTCATGCACACAGAAAATAGTGAGGATAGCAGAGGTCTTATGAGGCGGGAAAGTGTTTGGGTGCAGCCGAGGAAGGTTGCCTAGATGCTTAGTAGTGGTTCTAAAGAACTGACAGGGTGGTGTATAGATACTCCTGAGGAATAGAGTCCTTGTGAATTAGCGTCTTGATAGGATGACTTAAGACAAATAAAGGTAGGCATAGAAGGTAGCATCGGGGCCGTACTACTAAAAGCATCGTATCTGTATGCGGATCGGGAAACAATCCTAATCAACTAAGGAGATGACATGATTATATGGATGCTTTTTACGCATTTTAGCCCGATTCTGATGGTTTTCTAGTGTGTTTCAGTATGGTAGTTACCAGAGGTTTAGGCTCTAGCGACCCCGAGAGGTCGAGTGCCAGTGATGATGAGATCCGTAGGATTGTTGCCGCCGAGGTGGCCGCAACATTCAAAGGGGCTATACCATAGATTTTTGGCTCTATTAAGAACATGTTTATTCAGACTTTTAATGAGCGCTATGTCGTGCATCACTGAATCTGTTGTTGTCGCAGCCACCACAGTCGTTGCTGCTACGAGACCGTAAGGGGGTGATCTGTTGTGGTACCGGGAGTTCAACAACATGAAGCCACCCGAGTTTGATAGGATCCAGGATCTGATTTCTGTGATGAGATGGATTTCTGATGTTGAGGGTTGTTTTACACTTGCTCTTGTCCATAGAATCTGAGGGATCGTTTCGTACTGAATCTGCCTCGCTTGGGAGCGAAGGATTGGTGGAAATTTGTGATAGCTGATTATACTCTTGCACAACATTCTACGTTGACCTGGGAGAAATTTACTGAGATGTTCATAGATGAGTTTGTACCAATGGGTGAAAAAGAGAGAGAGAGAGAGAGAGAGAGAGAGAGAGAGAGATTGACCCATGAGTCCCTATCTCTCAAGCAGAAGACAAAGACGATGACTGAGATCATTACGATGTTTCATGAGAGGACCTTGTTTTGCCCTGAGCAGGTGTCAACTTAGCAGGCATGTGAGTCAATACCTAAGTATTCTGAGGAGAGATATCAATGCGTTTGTGGCAAATACCATGTATTGTATATTGGCTGAGCTACAGGCCAATGCTAGGAGGAGAGAGATCAAGTTGGAGACCCAAGTGAGAGAGGATAGGGAGATTCAGGTGAGAGATAAGAGACTAGTACAGTCGAAGCCGACGATTAAGCGACCAATGCCCGCTGACTCAAGAGCTAGAGGTCAAAAGGGCTGTACTTGCGGAAAGTGTGACAAGGGGCATGAGGGATCCTATCGGTCGGGCACTATTTGCTACATGACTGGCAAGGAGGGGCATATAGCTAAGGATTGCCCCAAGGTATTTTGGGTTCGCTTCTATTGCAACCAGACGAGTCATTGGAGGGTCGAGTGTCCACAACTTGCATCTAGGGCGGCTCAGACTCTGGCCCCCCATGACTCTACGTATTACTTATGGCCGACAGGGGAAGGCCGATGCTCCGAGGGCTCAAGGGAGAGCATTTCAGTTGACAGAATAGAAGGCCAAAGCACCTCAAGATGTTGTGGTTGGTATGTGTTTCTTTCTTTATGATGATTTATTTATGATTGCTTATGATATTATGTTGGATTAGTGTCTAAGTCTATAACTATTTTGGTATGTACTTGACCCGATGGTGCATGGTCCTTTTGGGTTGCCTTCACCAAAGCAACTTGATAAGATGAATTATGGAGAGAAAGGATTAATTATGATTTATTAATATATTATGAGAATAATATATTAAAGGAGAAATCATATTGTTTAATTAATATTAGTCAAGAATTAATAAGAATTAAGTTTGTGGCTAAAAGACATTAATTAAACATAAGGGACTAGAACTGTCAATTGTGTGATAGTTGAATATTGGGTTAATGGACTCCATATTAGAGGGGTGGACGAATTCTATGGGGAAACCCATTAGAAATCATCCTAGGCCTCTAAGGAGGGAGTCCATGGGTTGCTTAGGGCCTAAGCATCCAAATTAGGGTTTCCTTGTTATATAACCCTAATAGCCTCACTATTTAAAGGACCCTTGAGACTCAAAAACATGGTGAACTTATTCCTTAGGGTTTCCACACGTTTTGGGCAGCCTCCCCCCTCCTTATTCTTTATCCTCTTACTCTTGGTGTTTATGAACCATTAGAGGAGTGACATTTGTGACTCTAAGCTTTCTAAAGTCATTACAAGGAGGATTTGAGATTGTTATTGCTACATAACAATCAAGGTAAGATCTAAACCCCATTCATAAGTTAATTTGATTAATTGTATACTAGAACTAGGGTTTAAAGTCTTGGATGAATTGCATGTACAATAGAGAAACCTAGATCCAAGCATTAGGGTTTGCATGAGCACATAGGATGTTCTTATGGCTAAAACCCATCAGTGGTATCAGAACCTTGGTTGGTTTCTATTGTATTGATGCTTATTTGATCGAAATTATCACTGAAAATCGAAATTTTTGGCTTCTGAGTGTTTGACTCGCCGAGTCACTTGGTGAACTCGCCGAGTCAGCTGTACTCGACGAGTCCAAGTCCAGACTCGACGAGTCAAAGGGTCTGACAACTCGTTTTCGCGATTTTCTTCCTGCTTTAGCTTTGGATAATTACCATAAACATGTTTTTGTAATAAAATCCAAATTTTATCAATATTTGGTGATTATCCTTACCAAAATAGAAGATAATTGTCAAAATTTAGATAATCATTTGTTTTATTAGATAAAGTTTGATTATTTGTAATTTAGATTTGAATTATCTTGTGAAAAAGTTTCAATTTTCTCCCTTTAGGTTTTATAGTTTAAATTTGAACTTAAAAGTTTTGTTTTTGAAATTTAAATAAGTTAAACCCTAATGTTTTGAAATGTTTCAAAACTTGCCCTCAAAATTTAAAAGTTGATTAAAAGTTTAATTTAGAAATGTTAAATTCTAAAACCCTAGTATAGTTTTGAAAAGTTCAAATCACACCCTTATGGTTTTATTAATTAATTAAAGTGTATAATTAAAAGAGATTTAATAAATCCATAAAGTTTTGATTTACAATTTAATTAAATTAAAAGTATAATTATTAAATTTGACCACCTAGTATTTTAAAAGTGTAAAATACACCCTATACTATATATAACATTAAAATTCTAATATTATATATATGTATGAGTAAAAGTCAGTCTTACCGTTAGTAGGCCTCATTCACGAAGCTGGTCTATAAGGGGTGTTTAAGGAAATTGCCTATAAAATGGCGATTGAATGGGTATCCACTCTTACCCACCGCACTCTTGACTAGTGGAGGGCCGTTAGCCGAACGGGTAGGATAGGACAGAAACCTTACATTATAAGTATAATGAAGTACAAAAGTAACTAAATGCTTTTACAAAATTCAAAATCTTAGTTACTTTAGGCAAAAGTGAATTGATGCAATTCCATGAAATTACATTTTGTACCCTTGCGAAGACGTTAGTGGAGCGTGTGTGGTTAACCGGCACACTAAATGGTTCTAAGCAAAGGTAGCAAAGGGTGACTCAATGTTTGTCATAGTTCGGTGGAGCATGTGTGGTTAACCGGCACATAGAATAGGTGACTGTAACATGTGGGGGCACCATGTAAGTTTGCATGGTTATTCACACCCGCTTTGTGATCCTCGGTATCCCAGTCACAAACTAGAGGGGCATATCGAGATTTAAACATGCCATTGAAATGTTCAATGAATCTCAAAAGATCTAGGAATTTTCAATGGATTTAAAACTTAAATTTCTTTTTCGTTTTTCATGGTGGAAATTGGTAAATCGTCATTTACCTACCTTTAAATATTCTGCAACTAGATTACGACATCCCTTTTCTAGGTTGTAGTGTATTGTGTTGGATCCTAGCCTCAATGTTTCATTTGGGTGTCACATCGGGGATTCTAATCAACTAACTTGAATTTGTTTTGTCCCGTTTTGTAGATGTCAAAGTATGACAACTATGGTATTCCCAAATCCCATGGAACAAGCTTTCCACATGAAGATGATATTTCACGATTCGATCGAGGAACAAGAGATCATGCTTCACTTCCTCCACCTCCTCCAATTATTCTCCCTAACCCACAAGTTCTAAGTCTTGATAAGTTCAAGATCACTCAAGCCCTTTTGGCAAGTAAACATGAAGAAGGAAAGTCGGTGTGTGCACACGTCCTAGAGATGAAGTCACACATTGATAGGTTAAGAATGTTGGGATCTGTTGTCTGTGAGGAGCTGGCTGTTGACTGGGTTCTTCAGTCACTTCCTGACTCATATAGTGAGTTTGTAAGAGAGTACTATATGATGAACCATGACGTAACCCTCATTGATCTCACCTATATGCTTATTGCTGCTGAATCAGCAATGATTTGGCGCACTGGAAAAGCAAAGTTGATTGGTGGATCTGCCTTCTGGACCTCTATGGATATAGGCAATGGCAACGAAAGGCATGCTATGATCAAAAAGTTTGATCATAAGAGAAAGGCAAAGTCGTAGGTAGTTTCTTGTGCTGTTCCAAAGAAGTCAATTTGCTTTTATTGCCAAGAGAATGGGCATTGGAGACGAATGTACCCTATTTACCTAAGAGATCTAAGATACGGGAGAGTCAAAACATATGGCTCTGCTTTAGGTAAAATCCATTAACGAACTCTTTTAAGTTCCTATTCTAGATTCTTAATACATGATGTGATAAGATTACATTTCGATGTCTTGTAGGATCGAAGAAAAGAGAGGAAACTTAAGGGAAGAAGTGAGCGGAATCTAATCGTGAAGAAACGGATTTCGATCGCATTACTTGAAGATTAGAATCTTAAGCTACTACTTGGAGTTAGAATAAGATTGCTAAGAAATATGTATTAACATAGTTTTTCAATTAAATTGCATTGTAAGGACAAACTTTTTCCACAATAAAATAAATTTTGATTTTATATTATTTATTTATCCTTGCAATGGCGTGTATGAAAAATTGATGTTTGTAAGTTTCAATTATTAGCAATAATGGATTTGATTCTTAATTATGTTATTTGTGGAAAGGTCAAGAATTTACCAAATGGGGAAAGTTTCTCATCGCCCAAGTTTCAATTGGACAGAAACTTGGAATCATACAACTTGGTTGCATGATGAATGAGAAATTTCATATTTGGAAATTAGACTAATTCATTGACAAAGTGTCAAGTGAAGGACTAGGAGATCGAGTACACAAGGTTGTATGTTGATCAAGTCCACCACAAGAGTGACAAAGATATTCATCATGATTTACTAAAGGTTTAGTAAATATTATTATACTTATGAGATTAAGTGTAATTCTGAGTTGATTGAAAGAGTTTAAATCAATAGCAGAACGAATAAGAAGAATCAAGTAGGCAGAAAGATAAAAGTTTCTCTATTCTAAGAAGAAGGGAAAGTACCTTTTATTATGTTTTATGATAGGTCTTAATGATTAAGAACCATATCTCAATTGATCCTCTAAGTGAGTCTTAGTGCAATTGTATGTCTGAGAAGAGGAATCAAGAGTCGAAGAAATGGTTAAATCAAAAAGTCAATCATACTTCGTTCCAAAACAAATCTTAGAGTTAAGATTGTGGCATTGAGTGACAAGTCTTAAGAAGGTTTATAACATTCATCAAATATAGAATTTGGAAAAAGGTTTTCTTATTCTTGCACATTTGAAATTGGTAAGTTGTGATGTCTTGGATTAGACAAAGACCAACAAGGACCAATTTTGTGAAGTGTTTTGTCTTGATAAAAGCTACACTAACTCTTGAATATTTGTTTATCAAGAAATGTTTATTGACAAGAGAATCTTATATGTCAAGGAGTCAGTGGGAGTCTTAATGGTCTTGAAAGGGTTCAAGAACAAATCAAAATAAACCTTACCGAACATCACTAGCACACGACTTGAGGCTTACAACCTATCGTGTTGACACTATCTTGTTAGTTGAAAATCGACTTTTATAACCTTTGTAGCCGACTTACGTACGCTGGGCGTAAGTTGGATTACGCTGGGCGTAATGAAGATTTCTACGCGATTGAGTTTATCCGGTGCCAGCCATTACACGGGGCGTAACCTAGAATTACGCTGGGTGTAATATGATTTTGGTCGCTACGCGGGGCGTAATTGGTCCTCCAGCATTTTTAATTTCTTTTAGCTTTTAAGCCCGGTTTCCGCTTCAGTCTTTTCTTTTGTGCTTTATCGACAACGAATAGCTGCAAAACATAATTCAAAGCATTATGAGTACTTTTTAGTTCTAAAAGAGAATAATAAAGGCCAAAATATTAAGATATTGTGCATAAAAATATATATAAAAATACACATATCAAAATACCCCACACTTAGCCTTTGCTTGCCCCCAAGCAAATTTACTTTTATTTTACAGATATCGCACTAAACAATCCATTTAAAACTCAGCCATTATGACAAGACCGCAACGCATGCATTTGTGTCTAAAATTTTCCTAAAGTACCCCCCATACTTTAAATACTCACAATCTTCATAAACACTCGCCCACTTTTTTCGAACAATGCTCATTTTATGCAACCCTCCGAATCCATCCGCAGAAAACCTCCTAACCTCAAGGCATTTTTAGTTGAGCAACCTAAGCATACATAATCTAGAATTGCAATCATTGATACCACTATGGAGCTCTTTTGAATTCTTCACTTTCTTGATAATTTGATCTTTGATTTCTTTGAATTCACCACCTTTGTTTGATCTTTGGTATCTTCAACTTTTTGAATTTCTTGGAATTTTGATCTTTTGATCTTCAACTTGATAGCTCCAAAATTCTTCAAACTTTTTTTCGTAATTCTCTCTTTTTTTTTTCTTTACATGTACCTCACTTTTTTTACTCAAAACCTACATGCTTAAGCAAAGGCGCTCAACCTCAACCTTTATTGGTTAATGATAATAATTTTCCTGGATACATTTCAGGTTTAGGCTGCTAAACATATTGCATCCCTCAAACCAAGCGGGGTTATGTTTTTGTTCCATGATTTCACTAAAATAAGGGAGGCCACAAATGCACTATAACGTGTATTGGCTCAACTAAACATTTGAGTTCTCATCGGATCATCTCATACAATATTAGCAAAATTTTAAATTATCACTAGATTTTTCTAAATTAAACTATTATTTCAAGTTTTTAAATTTTTAATTTTTCTAAAATCTAGCAATTTCCAAATTATTAATTATATTTTCTTTTAATTTTAATTTACTTTTACCGACCCCTACCCCACACTTATTTCATACAATGCCCTCATTGTATGCTAAAACGAATTAAGAACATAAAAAGGGAGAAAAAGGAACATACTCCCCTTGGTAGTTGTGGCAAGATCGAATGGGGCTGCTACAAGTTGCTTCAAATATTGCTGAAAGACTAAAAACTGTAACTGCTGCTTCTGAATTTGCCGAAAAATAAAATCAAGACTGCCGACTTCAAAAATGTGGTGCAAAAGATTGCAAACAAATGCAATGTGTAATAACCATGACGTGGGAAAGTGTCGACCACGTCGTCTCGTCAAGAATGACATCCTCTTCTCGCGATGAAAAATAACCCACAACATAGGAAAGTGTCAACCACGTCGTGGCAGCCGAGATGATACTTCTTCCTCGCGTCGAAATAAAACTCTATGGTGTGGGAACAGCTCATCCATATCATAACAGTCAAAATATCGTAAAAATGCCAATCTTCTAAACGATCGCTCACGAAATCAATATGCACCCCACACTTATGACAAATTGTGGGTCTTGACTATAATCTTCAACTCTCACACGGCTCTCTCTAGCAACAGTCGGACCTAGCTGCTAAACTTACTGCCAGCTTTCTAAGGACGAAAATTCTGCAGAAATCTAAACAACCAAAGAGCATCAACATGGAAAACAAAAGTAAAAATACTTTAAATTAAAGTTTAATTACATACCAAATAAAAAAAACTAAACTAAACTAAAAATAACACAAAAAATAAAAATAAAAAAGATCACTCATCATCTCCATCATCATGCTGCTGTGTTCCAGAAGTACCGGCCCCATCATATCGTGACTGGAATGGTGGAGGGTAGGGAACCGAGTACTAAAACCCCTGGTGGGCAAAGAATGCGTTCAACGCATCCCCATACCACTGTTGTTGCCTGTCCACATGTGCAACATACTCACTAAGGTTCTGGACCCTCATGTCAAGCGGTCAATGCCCTGAGCTAGGTAGCGCATATCAACCTCCGGCTCAGGTCCCTGCTGAGCTCCCAGAGGAGCAGGTCTACGCCACTGGACCCGTCTCGGCTGTGGCTCGGCGGCACCCTCCTCGTCCGCCACATCATCTGCTCGCACCCTCAAGACACCATCTCCACCCCTCTCTAATACACGCATCAACTCTAACAACTGAAGGCTCATCGGCCTCATATCGTGAAACACCATCGATCTCGTGATCTCACGCATCAGCAACTGATATTATCGAGCTAAACGCGTGATAAAATGCCCTCCGCAAATCGGGCTATCCTCGCGAAGTCCCCTGGCCCTCCGTCCCAAATATGCAACTAAAGCAACTGGAAGGTTCAAGTGCCTCCCTGGAGTAACAAGTGCCCATAGGAAATACAAGTCTGTTGAAGGCACTCTCTCACTGTTCTTGTGATGCGTGAGAGACATAGAAATTAAACGGTGCAGCATTCGGTATGTAGTAGACCGAATCATCCTCCCTCGTGCAGTAGATGGCGTATAAACTCCTCCCGTAATCTCGGCCGAAAAAGTGTTCTCGTTATAGTCTTCTGGCCGGTCCGTGAGACAATCAGCAAGGAATGCTGGGAAGTGGACACTCCTCGCCTCATCTGCTGTGTAAATACCCACTCGAGTCACAAGCTCTATCATACTGCATTCCCGGCTCACACCCCCAGTCTGAAGGCAAAGGTTGTCCTGTCATCGGGTGCCTTCCTAGGATCATAGGAAACTGTAGCGTAAAACTCCAGCAAAAATTCCCGATAAACAAGCTCCTGGATCCTGAACAAGCGTGCCCATCCCTAACACACGAACAAATCCACTCCACTCGCGTCCGAGTGCATGTATTGCAAAAAATCCTGGATCAGTGCAGCAAGTCCAGTCCTGGTAGCCAATTCCCAGTCGAATGATGGTGCTATATCGATCTCCTTGGTGAGAAGCATGCTCAAGTTGGTGACATAACGTGCCCGGGTTGCATCGTTCAGCGTTTGCGGAAATTGTAAGAAACGGTGATCGGTCACATCCTCGGGTGGGTTGGTCCTTTGAGTTCTTCAGGCCATAATCTGCACAAATAAACACAAAACCAAACAAAATATAACAGCATTAACAAATTTTTAAACCAAAAAATTGGAGCTGGATATGGATAGTACGATGGGCGTACATCCAGCGTACGTTGGGCGTACGTCCAGGTTCCACGAATCTATGTTCTGCTTCCATTGCTTGTGCTAAAGTCATAACCCATATAAAAATTTTTCAAATTAACCAACTGTAAGCAATAAACACAGTAGGGCAAACACATGGGGCATATCGAGCTTCGTGGTCCAAGACTGTAGAAAAACGGGACCACCTAAAAAAATATGAACCATTCTCCTGTTCGTTCCTTATCTTATCAAGATTAGCAAACACTACAAAAGAAAAACTTCATTGGGGCAGTCAAGAATCGAGGTTTACAGGGCGTACGCTTGGCATACGTCCCCGAGCTCAAAATGATGGGTCTATCACGGGATTAAGGACAAATTAAGTCCTATTGTTTAGTTAATTGATAGAAATCGATCCATTCAAGTGGTAATCAGAACATATATTTGCGAAGTCGGCCCTAATTCAAGAACCCTATAAACCCTAGATTTAGAACAAAGGCATTTTTCAGCTTATTCCATCGATTTAAACACAAATGCAAAACATTGAGTACCCGAAAAACATACATGTGTGTCGAATTTTACAGGAAAAGAAGAAAAAATCGAGATTCTTGGAGAGAGTTTGCCGTCACAGTTCGTGTGCGAAGGAAGGAATTGTGAAAAAGTAACAAAAAAGTCAAGGGTCAAAAGATATAACCTGGTCACCGATTTACGCTGGGCGTAAAACAAGGTTACGCTGGTCGTAACCCCAACTCCATGAAAAGTTCATCCGCGATCCGAGGTTTATTACACTTGGCGTAATCACACTTACGCTGGGCGTAATTTTAAATGAAAATTTTCCTTTTTCTTAATTGAAATTCCTTTCTTTTAACTTATTTAATTAAGGGACTTAAAACTTAATTATTTTTCTTTTTAATTTCTTCAGCAACTGATGACTTTCCGATGAGTGGCATAAAACAAAAAATGAGACGTCATAATCACTTATCTTTGTCAAGATCAAACAACAATGGTTGATTAAAAACCTTTGCACGCAAGAATTGGTTTGCGAAAACAACCACTTTCGGGACCCGTTAGAATATTTCCTTTGTTTTCTTTGCACCTTTGACTAAAAGCGGAACAAGAAGTGACCTAACTAGTCAAGAACAGCAAGAGCTCGGTCTTCCACTTAACCACCACAATACGTCTTGCTATACTACGCCTCATGGATTGAGTTAGACAAATCAACAAAGTAGTAGGCCAACCAGGTCAAGAATTCCCTAATCGCTTTCATCCTCGAAACCCATGCAAAAAGTAAAGTCAAGCAATGTGTACAATCCCAAATTCCTGCAATTAACAACAAGAACCTTTCCGACAAGTGAAATGATATCAACGAAAATCAAACTAAAAATAAAAACTAACTAAAAACAAATAACGAATAATCTAATAAACTAAATTAATGACAAGCCGTTCCCCAGCAACGGCGCCAAAAACTTGATGTGCACGAAAGTACCCACTAATTTTAATATTTATAACCTAACAAACTTAGACTAACTATGCACTTATAGGCAGTGTACCTCGTCAGATTACATTATAGCTTAGGTAAGTCGGGTGTCGATCACAGGGAACGGTGGTGAATTAATTGAAAATATTTGATTATAGGCTACAGGTCACACGAAAAGAATAAAGAAGTAATTTAATAAATCTCAAACTAACAATTAATTAACAATTCTCGATAAACTAACAGGAAAGCAAATCTCTTCAGGTACTTTGGTTTAGATAAATTACACCTTAAAAACATAGACAATTGCATACACAAATTCATTTATTCATGTTCACCGATTCCTAAAATGATTAGATTCGCTTTCACTATAACTAATCCTTTAGCAAACAAGTCAATTCAAACAATGATCAGTTGGTTAAACTAACATGCTTCCTAGTGTTCAGTTCGTATCAAGCAAGACTTGTAAATATAGTTAGTCAAATTAGACATTCAATTAATCTCTTGTTGATGGTCATCAAACAAGGCTCACACATTAACTTACTTATTCCCAAGTTAATCCTAGTTTCACATTCGTTATTCCTAGACTTATAATCTCGATGGTCATCAAAATCATAAGATACAAGCAATCAAGCATATGTTCATATAACTCAATTCACTTAACAATTAACAACAAATAACTATCATTAATACGTAAGGATCTTTTAACAAGCTTGGCAAGATAAATTAAACACAAACAAACAACTCAATATAACAATTAGTCTAATAATCAAAGCTTCATTCAATCATAAACACAAAGTAAAAGGTTTTTACACCCAAATCAGAAACTAAATACAGAATAGTAACACAATGGAATGCTAAACATGGTCACGTTAACAACCCATATGATTATCGACATGTATCCGCTCTCCAACCCTTCCGATCTCTGCTCCCGTTAGCTTAACGGCCTTCCGGCTGCCTTCTAGACCCTCAAAACGGCTGCCAGTCGTCATAAATCGGAAGTCGGGAAATAGTATAGAGAGAATGATTAGAATTCATGTCTTATATCTATAGGATATCTAGAATGGAGGAATATATGATCCCTTATCTAAAGGACACGCGTATCTGATAAGATCAGAGTTGACAGCGGCTTTGGAAAGCTACGATTGCAGATCAGGATCTGAATTCATACGCATAATAGTTATTAGACTTATCCAAGTGGGAGACTGTTGGATTAGTGTCTAAGTCCATAACTATTTTGGTATGTACTTGACCCGATGGTGCATGGTCCTTTTGGGTTGCCTTCACCAAAGCAACTTGATAGGATGAATTATGGAGAGAAAGGATTAATTATGATTTATTAATATATTATGAGAATAATATATTAAAGGAGAAATCATATTGTTTAATTAATATTAGTCAAGAATTAATAAGAATTAAGTTTGTGGCTAAAAGACATTAATTAAACATAAGGGACTAGAACTGTCAATTGTGTGATAGTTGAATATTGGGCTAATGGACTCCATATTAGAGGGGTGGACGAATTCTATGGGGAAACCCATTAGAAATCATCCTAGGCCTCTAAGGAGGGAGTCCATGGGTTGCTTAGGGCCTAAGCATCCAAATTAGGGTTTCCTTGTTAGATAACCCTAATAGCCTTACTATTTAAAGGACCCTTGAGACTCAAAAACATGGTGAACTTATTCCTTAGGGTTTCCACACGTTTTGGGCAGCCTCCCCTCTCCTTATTGTTCATCCTCTTACTCTTGGTGTTTATGAACCATTAGAGGAGTGACATTTGTGACTCTAAGCTTTCTAAAGTCATTACAAGGAGGATTTGAGATTGTTATTGCTACATAACAATCAAGGTAAGATCTAAAACCCATTCATAAGTTAATTTGATTAATTGTATACTAGAACTAGGGTTTAAAGTCTTGGATGAATTGCATGTACAATAGAGAAACCTAGATCCAAGCATTAGGGTTTGCATGAGCACATAGGATGTTCTTATGGCTAAAACCCATCATATTGTTCATGTTAGGTACATTCTTGTGAATTTTTTACCTGCGTTTGTGATGTTTGACTCGGGTGAAAATCGGTCTTTTATGTCATCATCTTTTTGTCGTGGTTTTAGTATTGCGTGATAGGCCTTGAGCAGGCCATTGAGAGTCTCTATACCTGATGAGCATCCAGTCTCTGCTACTGACATCTATTGGGGTTGTGTGCTAGACATTTTTAGTTTTGGGTATCTAATAGATCTTACACCTATTGCGATGGGAGATGTCTGTGTTATCGTGGGTATGGATTAGTTGAGCCGGTTTGGGGCTCTGATTGAATGTGAGAGAAAGATGGTAACGGTTCGAGATCCTAGTGGGGGAGTGTTGACCATGTATGGCAAGGGTACTAGGTCAGGATCAGCTTTCTGTTTTGCCACCAGGGCGAGGCAAAGTTTACAACATGGGTGTATGGGTTATCTAGCATATGTAGTGCATACCCGGGTTGGTGAGAAGATATCCGTTTCCATTTCTGATGTTCCTAGTATGCATGATTTCCATGATGTTTTCCCGGAGGAATTACCTGGTGTGCCTCCTACGAGGCAAGTAGAGTTCCAGATCCATTTGATCCCTGGTACGACGCCAATTGCCAAGGCACCATATTGTCTTGCACCTCCTGGGATGCATGAGTTATCCTCTCAGCTTCTGGAGCTGTTAGCAAAGGAGTTCATTCGACCGAGCAACTCTCTGTAAGGAGCACCGATCCTTTTTGTCAAGAAGAAGGATGGTTCACACCGGATGTGCATTGATTACCGGGAGTTGAAAAAGTTGACGATGAAGAACCGTCATCCATTGCCGAGGATTGATGATCTCTTTGATCAGTTACAGGTGGCAGCTTGTTGTTGATAACTTGTTTTGGATTGGTTTATGAACTATAATTTTGATACATGTTGCTTTTGGTAATAAAAGTAACATTGGTGATGTTTTCAAGTAATTCAAAATAAGACTTACGCTAACGTATTCTGTTAAATAAATATTTTAAAAATAAAAAAAATTAGGTGAAAAATCACGATGTTACAAGGATCTAATGATGCAATTCGAAATTAAGAAAAGGGATGCCATAATCTAATAACAAATTCATTTAAGGTGGGTAGTGTATTTTACCAATTTCAAAATATGAAATTCCTATCATTTGAAATTTATCAAGGGCATGTTTAATCTCGATTATGCTCTTCAATTTGTGAATGGGATGCCGATGATCACAAATAAGATGTTAATAACCATGCAAACCCGCTTGATAGCCTCAATGTCTTTTATCGACTCAAATTAAAGTGTCGGTAAATCACTCACGCTCCATTAATTAACGATTGAGTTCTGCCATCATTTCAATTTTATAGTTCCTAATTAGTGTGTTGGTTAACCACACACGCTCTATAAACGACTCATAAAGATTGATATGCGTTTTCATGGATTAACATACACTTTCACATTTTCCTTAAAGTAACTAGAATGGGAAAATTTTGTAAAAAGTTCTATTACTTTATAACATTATACTTTTAATGTTATTATGTCTTGTTTAACTCGTTCTACTAACGACCCTCCACCACACAGTAGAGCAGTGGGTAGAATAAACACGCATTCAACAACCATTTTATATGTCGCTTTCTTATATCCTCTTTATAGCATGACTTCGTGAATGAGGCATACTAGCGATTAAACTGACTCATGTTATACATATAGTATTAAACTTTTAATATATATATATATATATATATATATATATATATATATCATACATACTTATAACGCTATCATTTTTCCTTGAACCTTATGTATTTGAAACCCCCATAAAAATTTGCAAACACCTCATGCATTTGAAACCTTCTATTTTAATGAATACCACTCAAAAGTCTCTTAATAATTATTAACAATTCAAATGTTTTATAACTTATATAATATATTTAATAAACAATTAATGGATACTTTGTCAATCTTTTTTAGTAGACACACAAATACAAATCACATACAAAATTCACAAAGAAAACAAGTTTAAAGTTTTTTTGTGTTGGTTTGAGGGATTTGAACAATTTTTCGAGTCATGTTATTATGTTGAAGTTTTAATTTGTAAGTTTGTTATATACCAATTCTTTTTTGTCTTTTCTTGATTTAAGTATTCTTTTAAGAATATCATTGTATGTTGTGCTTGAAATTTTAATGTAAATTAGATTATATTTATGTTATCGATCATATGTGATGGAAGGTGATATATATAATATTTAATTAACTATTGTATGCATGTTTGTATTTTCATGTTACTTCAAAACAATAATTAATTAAAAATCATGGATATGTCATATTATCCATATTATCCATGTAAACATTTTTTAAAATGCAAATTGTCTATCTTATCACTTTATATTTTAGTATATATTTAACATTTTAATTATAATAATAAGTGTTTTTTAAAAGTTTCTTTCACTTATTAATAATAACAAGTGGTTTTAAAATTAATAAGCAATAATTATAAATAATAAAATCAAATTACATGGATATGTCATATTATCCATACAAGTCTCTTTTGAAATGCAAATTGTCTATCTTATTACTTTATTATTTAGTGTATGTTTCACATTTTAATAATAATATTAACTGTTTCTTAAAAGTCTTCTTAAATTTATTATTATTAATAAGTGGTTTAAAAATAATGAATAACAATTTTAAATGATAATAACATCAGATTATAAATTACATTTAGTTATAAATAAATTATATTTCAAATGAACATCATTATTAAAATTAGAAAATGATCGCATAAATAAAAATATATTTAATCAATAATGATAATTGTTAAAAATTAAAACTAAATAGATAATTATATTTAATTATATTAATGAGGAATGTGAGTTGATGTCAATGAATATTATTGTTCAAAATAATATATATATATATATATATATATATATTAGTACAAAAATATTATCTCAAAGTTAATGTCAATAACATAACCATTTTAAACATATAGTTTTCAATATTTTATCAATATATTTTTAATCTTCGTTGCGCAACGCGCGAGAATTCGTCTAGTATATATATTCGTTGAACAAAAGGTTTCCCATGTCGTGGTAGATAAGCTCCACGTCGTTGCAAAAGAAAATATCACGGATCAGACAGTGGGCCACGACGTGGCAGAAGAGCCCCATGTCGTGGCGACGAAACATAATGTCGATTTTTTCTCCAATTGTTCAAGTTCGATTTATGCACATTCAAATGTTAGACAACCTAATGCTCTTATATCACTGATGGGTTTTACATGTAACAAACTAACAATACGAAAAAAATATCTTAAACTCTTAAGGGTACATGCAACCTAGTTTTGGATCTATGTCATAACACTATTGAAGCAAAATACAATTGAACAACAAAACTCTAATCCTAGTTGAAATCGAAATTCACAAGTTCAATTGCATACCTCTGATTTGTTGTTGTAAACAAACCCTTTGAACAATTCAATTGTCTCTTGAAAACTAGTTTCAATTGTATACAAGCCTCTAATGGTTCACACCCACAATACAAGAACCCTAGAAGATTTAGGGGAGAGGGGAGAGGTATGAAATTTTCTGATTTGATCTTCTTAGAAAGCTTGACCGAAAATTTCAATTTTAAAGGCTTTATTTATAGCCGACAAAGAAACACATAGAACCCTAATTTAAACATAAAATAATATTATTTTAAATAAAGTAATTATCTAGTTCCTAGTTTATCCTCATGAAAGCTTTCAGACGGCTCCAAGAGAGCCTCTAATACCGTCAATAGCAGGAGGGTTATAGAACATGTCATCTGCTCAACTTTAGAACAATTACAACTATAGTCCTTTAACTTTTAATTAATTCTAATTAACCCATAATTAATTCCAAATTAATTATGACTAATTCTAAATTAATTATAACTATTTCTAATTAATATATTAGTCATATACTATATTAATAAATCATTTATCTCTCTTTAAAATCAATGTAGACACTTTTTTGGTTATCAAGGCAACCCAAAAATGACTTTACTCTTATTCATCAATATTATATTTATTTAGTTAGGACCTTAGACACCTTAATCCAATAGTCTCTTACTTAGATAAGTCGATAACTATAATTACTTATACAACTCTAAATAACCAATAAAGAATGTTTTTAAGACACTACCAACTTTCGTTGTTCTTAAAATAAGCGATCAACTATTTATTGGTTCTCCCCAATATCGTTTGAACATGAGATATGAATTAAAATCAATCTCTTGTTCAAAACGTAAAAATTAAATTAAAAAAAAAAAAAAAAAAAAAAAAAAAAAAAACTCCCTTGGCCGATAAGAATAATTTGTAAGGTATAAGGGGTCAAACGTACTTTACCTTTATTATACTGGTTCCTCCCTCCTACACCGGTAGCGGTGGGGGTATACTAATGTCACGGCGGCGCATTGCCGGATTACATCCCGTTTAAGAACTCAAGCGGCTTCATCGTTTTCTCTAAAATCTAAACTGTATACTTAATTTGCAAAGATTTCTGTGCTGGTGCCTTATTCTTCTTCTCAAGGGGATCATAGCGTACCAATAAACGATGCTAGGTCTTTCGTACGGGGAGCTTTTCCTTATCATCGGAGCCACGGCAGCTCTCATCGGTACGCGAAATCTTTCTGCCCTCGCTCCAATTAACGTTACGTTTAATCTCATGGTGTGAGAATACACATTTTCAAGCTAATTGATCTCGTTATGTTCGATTTTCATATCGTGATTACGAGTATTTGTGTTAGTTTGATTTTTGTAATTGCTGTTCAAAATGATTGATCCTCATTCGACACTAGGCCCCAAAGATCTCCCACGCATAGCACGAGTCGCCGGGAGGTTAGCTGGCCGGTCAATCGGATACGTTCAAATGGCTCGTGGACAGTTCGACAATGTCATGCAGCAGTCTCAGGCTAAACAGGTCTCTCTATAACCCTAAAATCCCGCAGTCCTAAAACCAAATCCACGGAGTAGTTGTTTACAAACACCTCAAATTCGAAACGTTGGTGATACTTTAGAAAAGTTTTCATATCAAATTGTAAATCTGTTATTGAAGATCGATTACGATTTGTTTCTGATAGTCTCTTTCAATCACAGGTGCACAAGGAACTTCAAGATACTATCGCTCAACTTGAAGCCATACGTCATGAAATCCGAACAATTTCCTTTGTGAATCCTGGCCCATTAACCAAGAGGCTTGTGGACAATGTTTCCCAGATTCCAGATACAAATGGTATGTATCATCATCTAAGCTCCCTTTTTTTTTCTGTAAATTATCCATATTAATCATACTTATATTTCAACTTTTAGGGAATACTGTTCCTGTAAAACCCATTGATGATGAAGCATTACCAACTGCTACCCCTAAGGTTCAAACCCTAAAACTCAAATTTCATTCACAGAACTCTGTAATGAAAATCACTAGATTTATCATTGATTTGTTATTTTGCAATTTGCACCCCAGGTTTATAATTATAATGCAACTGCCTCACCATCATCAGACATGCACGACCAAGCTACTGCTTATGCAAGATTAGCTGAGTCAGCAGCTTTGCGTTCTGAAGCTACAAATACAAATAATGAAGTTATGAGTGAGCTTACTGATGAATCTGGCCTCACTGTTCTTCCTGTATCAGCTCAAGACACAGGATTGTTGCCTAATCGCACAGGTAACTAACAAATAGCAACATACTTTCATTTTCTTTTTATTGATATTGCTATCATTTGGTAGATTTTAAAAAAAAAAAAAAAAAAAACTACAATGCTGTAATACAATAAATAACTTTGTATTTGAATAACTCTTGTTTATGTTGTAAATGGCAGCTGATGCAAAGGGATCCGACATTATGCTGGAATCTATTCTGGAGGCAGAGGTAGCAAGAAATGCAAAGGATTTTTTTGCTCAACCCCAAAATGTAGTCAAAAGTTAATACAATAAATAAATAAAAGCAAGTTTTCTGTTTTAGCCATTATTATGCCATTTTTTTTATGGGTAATTGTTTCTTAAAAGTATTATAGCATATTGTTATATAATATGGATCAGCAAATATCATGAACATGAACATGAACAGAAACCCATTAACATCGTGCATTTATGATTTAACTTTTTTTTTTTTGGATTAAATTAGTTAGTGGTTCAAATAAGGTAGTTTTCTTTAAACACTCACCTAATTGTTGGTAGCTGGCTGTTCAATAACTGAATTTTGTTTAGCAAACCATGCAATTACTTCCATTTTATTGTTTCTTCTTTAAATCTTTTGACTTGTTTAACACAAGTATTTGTAAGCTTTTATTTTCTATTTATATTTACCGTGTTTTTCATTTAAATATAAACTCTATAGGAGATGGATCTTGAAGTTATGTTTTTCTTTTTGTACAATCTTCTAAAGCATAAATTGTTGTGTATGACAAAAAGTTTTATGTGTAGATCACTTCTCATTTAACAATGGTTTTTGTTTTCTGTTGAATAACTTTGTATTTGAATAGTTATACTGGATATGATATTAAATAATCAAAATTAAGTTATTAGTAGTAATAAAAGTATGTTGTATTAGATATGGTGTTTGGTATTCGAAATTTGTAATATTATATGATAAGTTATTTTAAATATTTTGAATGTTTTAACAAATTATGATTGTTTAAAGCAATTCATAGATTGATCAAACAAAAATGATATATTTGTGAAAAAAAGGTTGCTGTCTTCTGATAATCCGTTTTGTTGCAAAAGATATAAAATTGATTGTTGAAATTTGATTATTGATCATTAAATAATTAGAAAATCAGAAGTTATCATATCATTAACTGCCAATACTACTGGTGTGGATAAATTTTTTTACTAGCTCAATAATATGTATTGCATGATCAGTTTATTATTAATTTTATATCCAGTCGATCTCATGCAATTAGAGTGGCAAATTCGGCAATCGTATCGTGTTTTTGTCTGACACAACACGATAAGACAATGTTTTACGTTAGGGATGAGCAAAGGAACCAAACTGGCCCGAATCGGACCCGGACTGGGAACCGAAGTCAGCCGAAATTAAGAACCGAACCGGACCGCCGGTTCCTACGGGTTCTTACCGTGTCTTCACTGTTGGAACCGATCTTTGATAAATAGCAACAAATGGTTCCGGTTTTTGTCGGTTCTACCGGTTCCAAAAATCTACAAGAATATGATCCCGGTCCCGGCCCGACTGGTTCTATCGGGTTCCAGTTCCGGTACCAGTTCCAGCCGGTTCACCGGTCGATATGCCCATCCCTATTTTATGTAACATTAATACTACACAACACGATATCGTGTTTTTTTAACTAACATGAAAACTAAACCAATTAAAAAACGATAAACACGGCACAACATGATAAAGATAACATAAAATAATAATTAGCTTAATCATACATAACACGACAAACAAATGTTAAATCGTGTCAAATTTTTGTTGACTTTTAAATATGAACACAATACAACATCGTATTTTATGCACATGACACATACATGAATTCAAATTTCAGTTTCGTCCCAATTTTCGTTTCATGTTGTGTATTTGTATCATGTCGTATCGATTATTACCCTACATACAATCATATTTCATTTACCCCTTTAATTATATTTAAATTTTAAATATTGGGAAATTGAGTAATCTAACTACTTTTTAATGGTTTTTCAATAACAATAACTATTTTTTTTAAAATAACCATTTACTCCGGAACTGGTCACTACATACCCAAAAAATCAGCCCAAGCCCAATGGGGTGTGTGTGTGTGTGTGTGTATATATATATATATATATATATATATATATATATATATATATACCATAAAACTCACCTCTATAACAAGGAACCAAGAAACTAATCGTGAACGTCAAAAATCATAATAATCAATGACCAAATGAATAGATGTACACTTGTACATTAGACGCACATACACCATATTATACCATAAAACTCACCTCTATAACAAAAAACTCACATCTTTTTTTCATTTAAAGTTTTTTTAAGTCACGTTTTTTATCGAAAAAAATTGAATATACTGTTGTTTACGATTTTCCGACCTCTTTCCATAAAGATCCATGTTAATATAAAAAAAAACTAACATTAAAAAAAAAAATTCACTTCATTTTGTTGTTTTTTCAATATTTAACTTTATTTTTATAAAAAAAAAAAACTAATTATATGAAAACATCTCAATTTTTTGTCCTCCATTAATAAACATCATTATCAATTAAAAAAAAACACTTCGATCAATTAAGATTCACACTGTGAATTTAAACTATAAATATTTAAATTTTAACATTCACAATGTAAAATCTTACCAATATTTCAACTCTTTGATCATTCACAAATTAAGTAAAATTTACAAATGAATAAAAATATATTTATGTAGTTCTATAATATTTTAATGTTATGATTACTCGAAAATTAGTTTTTTAAAATCAACAAATAGATTTATTCACATTGTGAATCTGAACTGTATATAACTTAGTTTTCAGAATTCACAATATGAATCTAACTTACTATTATTTATATCGTAAATCTGAGCAGATTCACAATGTGAATCGTAACTGAAATTTCGATTTTTTTCTTTTAAATGTCAATATAAATTTATGTTTAAATAGTACAAAGAATATGAATTTTGATATATTTATTAATTGTTTCGATAAAAAATAGACCTTAATTTTTCAAAAAATAAAGAAAATGAAGTAGGTTTTTTTTGAAAAAAAAAAAGTTTATTTTTTATATATCAATATGGATCTCTATGAAAAGATGACGAAAAATCATGAACACCGATATATTTGGTTTTTCTTTTTGATAAAAAATATGGCCTAAAAAATTAAAAAAAAAAAAAGAAGAAAAAGTATGTTTTGTTATAATTCGGTACATGTGCGTCAATTATAAAAATTACAACCCTTCTGTTTTTCCGTTGATCGATTTAAATTCCGACGCTTTGGATTGATTCTTTAGTTCTTTGATTAATAATGTTTTCCTATTGAACTCTTATATATATATATATATATATATATATATATATATATATATATATATATATATATATATATATATATACACACACACAAAAATCTAGAATACGCGTTTCGAAATTTCCAAATATGAAGCACTATCTACCCGCATTTCGGACCTAATTTTCAACATGGATTCATCAAACCAAGTAAGTTCTACGCTTTAAGTTACTTTGCATCTGATTTATAAACGCATTTATGTATTCCGGAATGGTCCGGTATACGAGGAACAACTCCAGAATACTATGATCGAATCCGGATTATCCTTTTTTATGTTTTTCTTGTTGTATGTGTATAAATCTCATGTAAGTAACTTGTAGTGTGTTTCAAATCTTTTAGTCCGAAAATAGGCATTGTAGGGATTTGGAATGACACTATAAGTCCGAAACATGAAGAACATGGTCTGAAACCCGATGAACTATTTTGGAATGTTGTTACGCAATATTATTCCGGAATAACTATACTTATCTTTTTTTTTTTTCTAAATATTATTTAATAACCCATGTTAGTATAAAAATAAGTTTGTGTGGATGTTAAAAAAGTGGGTTTTACGGAAGACGAAGATATATTCCATTTACAAGGGCTTTTGGAATTGCCCCTAATAAAGGTCAAATCGAAAAACAAAAATTTAAAATTTTAATTTATTGTACGGTAATGTATTAAAATGTTCTTAAAATTTTATTTTTGCAGATAAAAAACCAAGATGTTGAGTTACAAAATAAAATAAAAAATAAACCAACAAATACACCTATAAATTTAAGAAAGAAATTAGAAAGGGTGTTAAAACTTAAATTGATAGCAGGCAGAACTCCGAAAGATGGGACCGGAGCAAATACACACAAACCTGTTATGATCGACTAGTTGCAATTATGTTTTTTTGTTATGGATATGTTACAACAATTTGGTTTTATTATTATTAGATATTTTTATGCACGTTGGTTTTTAATGAGTATATTAATATACTTTATTTTCAGTCTCCGACATCCAGTGACTCGAACAATGAGGATGAATTGCCTATAGAATATGTTATACCACGTCTTTAAGACGAACAATGACGTCTTGTTGATACGACTGCATTAGAAATGATTCGTGATTATCAACATGCGAAACAACGAATGGTAATATTGGAAATCCCATTACTGCCTTCAGCGGCTGAGGAGCGGTGAAAAGTAGCATTGTATAACAAGCCAATGCTCATCATTACCATGACTGGAGATATACGATATTTTATGAACACAATGGACATCACTGAAGAAACACGTAGGGCAACTCCAATAATAGATGATCGAGTCGAATTGACTGCTAATGGGTTCAAACTAAGTGAGACCTACATGGAATTGTTTGAAAATCATGTAGACACGACTAGTTTGCATCGGATGCAAGTTCACATTTATCGGCCAAAAATGTAATCTTATTTTAAATTTGGATATTGTAATGTATTTTGAAACTAAATTTTGTAAAAGGAACGGCAGGATTGTCTAAAATGAAATTTGTTTTCATTAACATTATTGCAAAAAGTGTTATAAATCCTAATACATACTTAGATTGGTTTCCACAAATTAGGAAATTATAAAGGATACAAATTTTGTTCGCGGTCAATAAAATCTCCTCTAATTCTAACAACATCTGTTATACGGTCATGTTCTGCATGAAGCTTATCAATCTCCGCATTTGCATCTTCAATCCGCTTCTTAGCTTGTTTCACTTCTTTCATAGCTTCAACAACCCATTTGTAACGCTCTAAAAATTTCAACCAATTTAAACTTTTCAAAAACAACCCAGTTTCATTAAGTTATTACAAAAAGATTTTCAATACAATTATTATCAGAGTCTTCCCAGAACCACATCATAAAACATAATCATGAGGAGCGGTACAATCACGCCTTTGCCTTGCCACGGTCTCCTGAAGAACCTGAAAAACATTAAACCACAACTGTAAGCCCGAAAGCTTAGTGAGATACCCCCAAAATACCAACCACATATACCATACACACACAACATGCCATATCATAACAGAACACAAAACAGCCATGCACTTCGGGTCTACTGTGTGACTGGTCCGCCGCACCAGCCTTCAGTCCACCTGGTCCACCCTCCGAGTCTAACCATATACATCGAGTCTACAGTGTGATTAGTTCGCCCGCACCGGGCCTTCAATCCACCTGGTCCACTCTCTGAGTCTACAGTATGACTGGTCCGCCCGCACTGGGCCTTCAGTCGGCCTGGTCCACTCTCCGAGCCTCGGCACGTCTGGTCCGCCCTCTTGGGGCCTACAACCTATCCGGACCGCTCGCTGGGCCTTCGGGATAACCGGTCCGCCTTGGGTATGTTGGCCTACAGCACAAAGTTGGACCCGCCTCAACCACACCCCAGTTCGACAACCATGTGCACATAAACATTCAATCATATAACAATTCACATTCAATCAAACGGATCTAGCAGATCACATAGCATAACATCATCCTAACCAGGATACCGACCTAACCGGTCACTAGCATAAACCATCCTAACTACCAGGATGCAACATAACAAAGCAAATAACATAACAACGATACCCGGATCACAATCCGATAAAGGGTCGGCCTTGGTGCCGTAGACCTTGTCGATATAGTGAGGATAACTCACATGCAACTGTTGACTAAAGAGATAAGACCAAGCTGCTCTAACTACTGACACGATCTCAACCACTAGCCAATACCAAAACACTGAACTCAAAAACAATTGCCAATAATTACCAAAATGCCCCTGAAAGTCAACTGGTCAACCCTTGGTCAAAGTCAAAGTCAAAGTCAACCTCCTGACTGACTCTACTCGCCGAGTCAACCCGCTGACTCGTCGAGTCCCCATGCTCAGAACTTCCCAATCCGCGACTCAACTCTCTGAGTCACCCCAAGACTCGCCGAGTCCCACAATTTTGAGTCCCCTCGCACTCAACTCACCGAGTCCTCCCTTGACTCACCAATTCACGGCTCAACCAGAAGAAGGTTAGGACCTCACGACTAGACTCGTCGAGCCCAAGAACAGACTCGCCGAGTCCAAGGCTATCTTCAACTAACTAACCGAGTTGTTCTTCCAACTCGTCGAGTTCCTGCCCATCTTCAAGCAACTCGCCGAGTACACCCTTGTGACTCACCGAGTACCCCTAGATCTCAATCCCTACAGAAGCTTTCTAGGCCATGCAGATGATCCAAACCATAGATCTACCCTTCTACAACCCATCCATCACGTAAAGTGGCAAACTGTACGTGAATCCAAAGAGATCTAAGCATATAACACTCTAGGGTTAGGGTTTGGGACAAGATGGATTCACCAACCACTCAAGAACAAGGATTTTAATGCACTCTAGACCTTCTCCATTCCAGATCTGAGGTAGCAACCTCAGATCTAACCTCCAAACTCAAAATATCACAAGCTATGCTTTCCAAAAACTCCAAAATGATGAATCTAGATGAATAACAGCCCAAGCAACGAAATAATACCTCAAAAGAAAGCTCCAACAGAAGAGAAATCTGAATCCTTGCAAAGCCCCTTGCTCCAAGCCTCTTAACTCTCCAAGATCTCTTCCAAAATCTCTTCTCCAAGGTTCAAATGCTCTCAAATCACTCACAAACGCGCATTCGGGTTTTCTGGACTTCAAGAGAGGGTAAAGAGGCTGGGGAGAGGGTAAAATGTCCTTTATATAGGGCTCATCCCCCGAAATTAGGGTTTTCTCCACACAGAACCAACTCACCAAGTCCAGCCGCCGCCTCGCCGAGTTGGCCACTTAACACGCGACCAGAATCGCAACCCTACTCGCCGAGTCCACCCATGGACTCACCGAGTTGCCCATTCACATTTTCACTTTGAACCCTGAACTTGCACTCCTGAACTCGGGATGTTACAACATTTTTCTTTTTCATTTACTTGTTCTGCTACATCGTTTGCACGTTGATTTAGTGTGTGAATTCTTTCAGAGTCACTTTCGTTTGTTTCTTCAACATCCTTCATAGCTTGGAAAACATCACCAAACATTTTATCTGGGAATGGAAAATCTAGGCATTCTGGAAACGGGTTATTATCTGAACAAACATAACAATATTCTTCTTCACAATGCCAAACATAATCATGAGATGAATTCATTTAAAAAAAATATATGTTGAGGATGCATGCTAGCTACATTTTAAGGTTCAAGAGCAATGTCCAGAACGAGGGGCCGAAATAGCAATTCCAGAATGTTGCTCCGTAATGAGGATCTAAAATAATGTCAGGAATCTATGACATTTACTGTTCGGAATGAGTACATATAGTTTCAGGAATCTATGACATTTACTGTTCGGAATGACTACACATAGTGTTAGGAATCTATGACAATTATGATAGGTTTTATAAGTCATAATTAAAGCATGCGATGAAAACAACTTAACCTTTAAGTTCACTTACAACCTATTTGGATCTAAGTTTTCTCTATTGAAAGTAGGGGTGTTAACGGGGTGATTCGGTTCGAATAGTAATAAAATTGTAAACCATCACCACGGGGCGAGTACCACATGTGTACTAACCGAAACCAAACCGAATTAGCAAAAAAACTGAACCGAACCGAACCGTATAAAGATAGGTAACCACGGTTAGGCTTACGGGTACCTGCTAAATATAAAATATAAAATATAATGAAATTACAAACTCCAATCTAATGATTTCTTTCTAAAAATTAGTAAGTCCAAGAGTTAAAAAAACATAATAAAGTTCAAATAACATACATTATAATTGGTATTATAAATATAAAAATAAAAATACAAGAAAACATAATGTAGAGTGTAAAACTTGAATTGTCAATCATGATTTTTGTTTGTGATATGGCTAATAGTTCAATGGAAATGAATATATATATATATATATATATATATATATATATATATATATATATATATATATATATATATAGGGCTAGATTAAAGTGTTTTTTATATTTATTGTGTGCTACAATGCACCAATAGGAATTTAGTAAAATTATATTATTATTTAATTAAATAATGATAGATATTAAATGGTTTTCATAATTGTATGTATATATTATATGATATCCATAATTATAATTTTCTCTTTATGGAAATTAATTAAATTTGTCATTAATGTCAGCAATAACATTCTTTCAGAATGAATTCGTATCTAGGTTTTTATGTCAGCAATAACATTATTTTAGAACTCACTCACTTAAATACAATAAATTTGAATGAAATATGAAGAATGAGGGTGTATTCTAATAGAATATACACTCGTTCTCCTAGATTAAACTCTTATTATTTTATATATGAATTAATTCTGAAAGAATATTATTATTGACATTAATGACGAATTAAATTAGTTTCCATAGAAAAGAATTATAAATATGGATATCATTTAATATATATTTAATGTTTACTCAATTCTTATTGGTGCATTCTAGCGCACAATAGATGTGAGAAACATTTGAACCTAACTCTCTCTCTCTCTCTCTCTCTCTCTCTATATATATATATATATATATATATATATATATATATATCAAGCGGTTCGGTTCGATTATCCGTGGATACCTAAGTATCCAAACCAAAACCGACCCGTTGATATCCAGGTTTTTCGGTTTCGGTTTTTTTCAGTTTCGGTTTTGGTTTTTTAGGTTTTGGATCGGCCGGTTCGGCTCGATTTTTCGGTTTTACGATTTTTTTGCACACCCCTAGTTGAAAGCAATAAACAATTGAACATCAAGAACTCTAAGGCATCCTACTATTATCGAAAATAACAAGGATTAGGGTTTACATACCTTTTGATTATTTTAGTATATAATTAACAATTCCTTTCATTAATTCCCTTGGAAAACTAACACCAAAATTATGATGTCTCTAATGGTTTGTACCCAAACCCTAGCAATGAAAAACTTAAGAGGAGTAAGGAGATGGAAGCAGAATTTCGACTCTTCTAGTTGTAGGTATGCATGGGACGAAAATAAGGAGTCTAATGAGGCATATTTATAGCTGATATGAAAACCCTAGATAACCCTAATTTGAAAAAAAATAATATTATTTCAAATATGACTTTATTTAGTTTCCTTATTATCCACATGGAGAATACAAGAAACCCTAGGAGTACACCAATTTTTGGCCACCATAGGAACATTCCAAAATTCTTCTCTTGATCAACTATTGAATAATTACAGTTAAACCCTTACACTTTTTCAAACGAATATAGGGTCCTCAATGCATCGGGGTATCAAACACCCTAGTATTACACATATTGCATAACAATCGGAAGTATCTACTACCAACTTTTTACGTGAAGTTACCATATTTGATTATCAATGCAAACTGCAAAGTCCATATTATTAATCAGTCTTAATATTATATTATGAGGCCCTATTCAACAAAAACTAGTTAATTATTTAATTAACTAGATTCTAATTCATATAATTAATATTATTCTATTTTCCAAAAAAGATTATTATTATGGGATAATGTCACTGTAGCACATGGAACTTTTAACATTTGGCTAATTTGGTCCATAAAGTTTTTTTTGGTACATTAGACCAGTAAACTCGTAATTGACCTTTTAATTACACCATTTTAGAAGGTTTCCTGGTTACAATGCTTATGTGGCACGCTGATGTGTCCAATAAGCTTACGTGGGAAGCTTATGTGTCGAAGTAGTCTAGTTGTCGATATAGGCTTATTAATTGAAACCCTCATTCGGACCTCCTTTAAATCTTTACTTACCCTTCTCTGAAAAGTCAAAGACTTCTCCCTCCCCGACTATTTCCATCCTGAAGAATAATGTCTTCGAGCTCATCGACGTCAAGGAATCAGCTACAAGTCACTCATGTTCAGTCGCAAGAAGGGGTAAAGTTTTGTGATTGTGTCGTTCCAGCTAAAGAACGAACCTGTTAGAAGATAACAAACCCTGGGAGGCGATTCTGGAATTGTCAAAACAGTATGGTAGGTCTCGATTCTCTTGATTTTGATAAGTTAGTATTTTATGGTTTGATGTTTTGTTTCTTTCTGTAAAGACGATAATGGTGTATTTGTATTTTGTTTCTGATGGGTTTTGGTCATAAGACATCCTATGTGCTCATACAAACCCTAATGCTTGGATCTAGGTTTCTCTATTGCACATGCTTTGAATCCAAGACTATAAACCCTAATTCTAGCATATGGAAATCAATATTAACATATAATTAGGTTTAAGATATTACCTTGATTGTTATGTAGCAATAACAATCCTAATTCCTCCTTGAATTGACTTTGGAAGGCTTAGAGTCACAAGTGTCACTCCTCTAATGGCTTACAAACACCAAGAGCAAATGGAGAAGGTATAAGGAGAGAGGAGAGGTATAAGATTTCGTCCTTAGGACTTCTAGGGATCAAGTGTATGAAATCCTAAGGCCTTAGGGGTCTTTATATAGGGTTGGGATTAGGGTTTCAGTCATTATCCTTATCTAGTTACTTGCCCATTAAGCAACCATAAGATAAGCCTTGGAAATCCCTATCTCTTGGACCTTTGGACGATTTTAAGGATATCCTTATCCTTGAATTCGTCCATCCTTTAACAAGGATAACCATTGCCCTATTTTGCAACTATCACATAATTACAATTCAGCCCCTCTAGTTTAATTAATTACATTTGATCACAAAATTAATTCTTAATTAATTATTGACCAATATTAATTAAACAAATATGATTTCTCCTTTAATATATCATTCTTATAACATATTAATAAATCATAATAACCTCTCTCTTTATTTATTTCTCTAATCAAGTTGCTTTGGTGAAGGCAACCCAAAAGGACCATGCACCATCGGGTCAAGTACATACCAAAATAGTTATGGACTTAGACACTAATTCAATAGTCTCCCACTTGGATAAGTCTAACAACTATTTTGCGTATGACTTCGGATCCCGATTTGCAATCGTAGCTTTCCAAAGCCGCTGTCAACTCTGATCCTATCAGATACGCGTGTCCTTAGATAAGGGATCATATATTCCTCCATTCTAGATATCATATGAGATATGATTTCAAATCATTCTCTTTGTACTATATCTCGATTCCGATTTATGACGACTGACTAATTGAACAAATCAAATTAGCCCTAGCCCGGCCGAGCATTTACGTTTGTCATCACTAAATCATCGAGGGGCCCAAAAGATATCGCTTTTATCCTACTTTGGATAAAAGGAATGGATAAACTTTGATACAATGCTTGCTTGCACTCACGCACCGAATCACACACAACAATATGTTTTATAACACCAAGTTACTAGTGCGTTTACATATTATCAATGTGCAACCGATTCACAAGATACAACTCACACATCTCGGTTTCAAGAATATAAGATGTTATCGTCTCATCAATCACTCGTGATACAATTCATGTAGTGATCCAAGTGAGCGTGGGTTTAATCCAATGCTCAAATTCATATTCATAAGCACTCATGAACGTTGCAGCAAACATTTGCTTATGTCTAATACTCTTTTAGACAATCCACACACCAATTCACGACAGTCTTCATTCATATCTACTTCCAACATATGAACAAATGTGGCCCGTTCGAATAATTCGATTATTCTTAATAAACTCAATTATTCTGGAAGTCAAAACATGCAAATGTGAAACACAAGAATAATACTAATCCTATATGGCCTCAAACCTTTGAGTATAAATAAAACGCCTTTTATTTATCACCATATTGATTACTCATTATTTGTCATTTCGGGTAATCAACTTCTTACTTGAATTCCAACACTTGTCCCATGCTCCTTGCATGCACACAATGTTTACCTATGGTTCTTACTCTGTGAAATAGATCACATTGAACACATTTCCAATCCTTCTCATTTCACAACTCCAAATCCGTTTTTCATAAGTTAAAGAATATCAAATTCTTGTTACTTATAGAATATGCTAGATTCTAACATTCTATGCAACTATCCTTTCGTAATGTCACTGCACCAAAGTCACAAAGACTATTGCCAATGATATTACAAAGTCCTCTATCGGAGATTGTTACAAGACAATTCCTTAGATATGATGTCTCTCACTCAAAGTACATTCCTTTGAACATCCTTTTGCATAAAAGTTTCTAATCTAGACATAGATTTTCAATATTCAATTCCCAATATGGACACATTTCCATATTTTCCATATGACAACTCATTCTTAATAGAATCTCATCTATTCGTAATGATGTCGATATGGTCCATCCAATATGGACACATTTCCATATTTTCCATATGACAACTCATTCTTAATAGAATCTTTTCTATTCATAATAATGTCGATATGGTCCACCCAATACCATGCTTCCAACTACTCACAAGCGACCAATCCTCATCGAACTTTGGATTGTCCCTTGATAGTTGTTTAATTATTTTAGTCAAAACCAATTCTTGTCATTTTTTCCTCTAAATGCGCTAGACATTTGGAAAATTTTAGAATGGTCAAACATTAAAGCATTTGCAATCGATCCTATACCCGAAGCGTATGGGACACGACGCATAATGTTTTATTTGCTATGTTCTCAAATTTCGAATTGTGAAGAGGAATGCCGTAATCATAATCGAAATTTTAAGAACACACTATGTACCCTTGACTAAATTTATTAACATTCCACAACCTAATCCTTTAGATTTGAAATGAAGCATAATATTCTCTCCCTTAATTATAGCAAAACAACTTTACAACCCTTACTACTTTGCAAGGTATAACTCTTGTTTTTCTATAATTAATATTGCCAACTTGCAATACTTTCCATAATAATCATACAATCATAACTTTTATGCTCCCACTATCATGATGATTACTATAAAAACATAACACTAATGCTCCCACTAGCTTCTACATGTATTCATAAACATCTTAACTTTCAGAAAAACAATGCTTATTGAATTTCTTAAGTTCATGTTTCTAATACTTAGTGCTTTGATAATCTTTTATCAAGGCTTCTTGAACTTATACACCTTTGCCTTTGATAGTTCATATGTGTGTCTAAACACTTAAGACTAATTGCCAAACCTCACAATTCAAATTATGGAAAGGGATACCGTAACCATAATTGAATTCGAGAATGTAATTTTACAATCACTATCTTCTTAAAATCTTTCTTAGTGAATGCATTTCCTCACAATCATTTTCATGAAGGAGGAAATCTTATGACACTTAGATTTTAAACGGTGTATGTGTTCCTATCCATGTGAATTTGTTAAAACCAAGGTTTACGACAAATTCAAACTCATATTGACCGAACTTTCTTAATCTTGATTTCTTGCCTTATGGTAGCACAGCTGCCCACCATGTCTTCCAAGTAGTTAAGCAGCTCACCCTTTCCTATCAATGTACCTTTCATTGATTAAGGTGCTTTGCCTTTTATGCGTTCAAATGAGAACTCATAGGACTCACATGCATAATTAACTCAATTGGAATAGCACAGAATCAAAATCTTGTCAACACGATAGGTTGTAAACCTCAACTCGTGTGCTAGCGATGATTGATAAGGTTTATTTGATTTGTTCTTGAAACCTTTCAAGACCATTAAGACTCCTACTGACTCCTTGACATATAAGATTCTTTTGTCAATAACCATTTCTTGACAAACAAATATTCAAGAGTTAGTGTAGCTTTTATCAAAACACTTCATAAATTGGTCCAAGTTGGTCTTTGTCTTATTCAAGACATCACAACTTTCCACATTTTATGAATGTTATAAACCTTTAATACTTTTCACTCATTGCCACAATCTTAACTTTAAGACTTGTTATTGGAACGAAGTATGATAGACTTCTTGATTTAACCATTTCTATAATCCTTGATTCCTCTTCTTAAACATACAATTGTACTAAGACTTACTTAGAGGATCAATTGAGACATGGTTCTTAATCATTAATACCTATCATAAAGCATAAAAGGTACTTTCCCTTCTTCTTAGAATGGAGAAACTTTTATCTTTCTGCCTACTTGATTCTTCTTATTCGTTCTTCTATTGATTTAAACTTTTTCAATCAATTTAGAATTAAACTTAATCTTATAAGTATAATCATATTTACTAAACCTTTAGTAAATCATGACAAATAACTTTGTTACTCTTATGGTGGACTTGATCAATACGCAACTTTGTGTACTCGATCTCATAGTCCTTCACTTGACGCTTTGTCAATGAATTAGTCTAATTTCCAAATATAAAATTTCTCATTCATCGTGCAACCAAGTTGCATGATTCCAGATTTCTGTCCAATTGAAACTTGGGCGATGAGAAACTCTCCCTATTTGGTAAATTCTTGACTTTTCCATAAACACCATTAATAAGAATCATATCCATTTGTTGTAGAAATATGCAAACACCAATTTTCATAACGATTTCATTGCGAGGAAATAAACAAATAAATAAATAAGTCAAACGAAAATTTATTTTAATTATAAAAGCAGCGGAAAACATTTGTCCTTACAATGCAAAATCCATTGAAAACTATGTATTTCAAACGAAAATTTTCTAACAACTCTATCATAACTATCTAAGATCAAACTCTAATCTTCAAGTCCATGCGATCAAGATCCATTCCTTGTGATTAGATTCATCTTGCTCTTTCACCAAGCTTCCTTTCTTTTCACCGATCCTATAAAACATTCAAATGCAATCTTATTACATTATGTATTAAGAATTAATGAATAGGAACTTAATGGAGTTAGATAGTGGATTTTACCTGCAGCGCAGCCATACTCTTTGACTCTCCCATCTTCTGGACTCTTCAGGCTCTTTGGGCAGACTTGTATCCAACGCCCTTTCTTTTGGCAGTAAACGCAGGTCGGTTCTCCCAGAACATCCTCGGAAGCATGGTCGGTTGACTTTTCCAACAAATACGCTCCATTGCTTCGCCAAATCATTTCTGATTCAGCAGCAATGAGCATGTAAGTTAGGTCAATGAGGTTGTCATCATGATTCATCATATAATACTTTCTTTTGAACTCATTATATGATTCAGGAAGTGACTGCAAAACCCAATTCACAGCCAACTCATCTGGGAATGACACACCCAACATTATCAACCTATCAATGTGTGATTTCCTTCCTAGAACGTGGGCACACACGGGTTTACCATCTTCATGTTTCATTTCCAATAGGGCTTTAGTGATATTGAACCTTTCAATTCTTCGATCTTGTGGGTTGGGGAGAACAATAGGAGGAGGTGGAGGAAGTGAAGCATGATTTCTCGTTCCTCGATTGAATCGTGGAATACCATCTTCATGTGGAATGCTTGTTCCACGGGATTTGGGAAGACCATAGTTGTCGAACTTTGACATCTACAAAACGGGAGAAAAACAAATTCAAGTTAGTTGATTGATTGAGTCCTTAGTAAATCACCCAAATGAGATACTAAGGCTAGGACCCAACACAATATTCTACAACTCGGGAGAGGGATGCCGTAACCCTAATTGAAGAATATTTGAAGGTAAGTGAATGACGATTCACTAATTTCCACCACGAAAAACAAAAAGGAAATTTAAGTTTTAAATCTATGAAAACTCCTATATCCTTTGAGATTCATTGAACTTTCAATGGCATGTTAAAATCTCGATATGCCCCTCTTATTTGTGACTGGGATGCCGAGGATCACAAAGCGGGTGTGAATAACCATGCAAACTTACATGGTGCCCTCACATGTTACAGTCACCTATTCGATATGCCGGTAAACCACACACGCTCCACCGAACTATGACAAACATTGAGTCACCCTTTGCTACCTTTGCTTAGAACCATTTAGTGTGCCGGTAAACCACACACGCTCCACTAACGTCTTCGCAAGGGCACAAAGTGTAATTTCAAGGAATTACATCAATTCACTTTTGCCTAAGTAACTAGGATTGAGAATTTTATGAAAACATTTAGTTACTTTTATACTTCATTATACTTATAATGGAAGGTTTTGTCCCATCCTACCCGTTCGGCTAACGACCCTCCACTAGTCAAGAGTGCGGTGGGTAAGAGTGGATACCCATTCAATCGCCATTTTATAGGCAATTTCCTTAAACACCCCTTATAGACCAGCTTCGTGAATGAGGCCTACTAATGGTAAGACTGACTTTTACTCATACATATATATAATGTTAGACTTTTAATGTTATATATAGTATAGGGTGTATTTTATACTTTCAAAATACTAGGTGGTCTAATTTAACAATTATACTTTTAATTCAATTAAATTGTAAACCTAAACTTTTATGGATTTATTAAACTTCTTTTAATTATACACCTTAATTAATTAATAAAACCATAAGGGTGTGATTTGAACTTTTTCAAAACTATGCTAGAGTTTTAGAATTTAACATTCCTAATTAAACTTTTAATCAACTTTTAAATTCCAAAACTTGAGGGCAAGTTTTGAAACCTTTTTCAAAACATTAGGGTTTCAACTATTTAAATTTCAAAACAACAAAACTTTTGGGTTCAAATTTAAACTATAAAACCTAAAGGGCAAAATATGGAACATTTCATAACATAAGGATCAAATAACAAATAATCTAAATCACATAATTATCCATATTTGATTTATTTAATGATTTCTTGCAAAACAATTTATCAATTTACTCAAAATAATTAATCAATTATCTTATAAGGAAACAATTATCTTATTAATTGATAAATATCTTCAATTTGATCAAAAATATTGTCAAATATATCATATAATCGGATTAATATTGATCTAACATGATAAGGTAACTATCCCAATGCAAAAACAGCAAGAAATCCCGAGATAAGCTCTATCTGACGAGTTGACTCGTCGAGTCAAGCCTGGACTCGTCGAGTCACCTTGGACTCGGCGAGTTCAGCTATGGACTCGGCGAGTCCAGCCTCCAAAACACCAAAAATCGAATTTTTCAGATATATCAAGCATCAATACAATAGAAACCAATCAAGGCTCTGATACCACTGATGGGTTTTGGTCATAAGACATCCTATGTGCTCATACAAACCCTAATGCTTGGATCTAGGTTTCTCTATTGCACATGCTTTGAATCCAAGACTATAAACCCTAATTCTAGCATATGGAAATCAATATTAACATATAATTAGGTTTAAGATATTACCTTGATTGTTATGTAGCAATAACAATCCTAATTCCTCCTTGAATTGACTTTGGAAGGCTTAGAGTCACAAGTGTCACTCCTCTAATGGCTTACAAACACCAAGAGCAAATGGAGAAGGTATAAGAAGAGAGGAGAGGTATAAGATTTCGTCCTTAGGACTTCTAGGGATCAAGTGTACGAAATCCTAAGGCCTTAAGGGTCTTTATATAGGGTTGGGATTAGGGTTTCAGTCCTTATCCTTATCTAGTTACTTGCCCATTAAGCAACCATAAGATAAGCCTTGGAAATCCCTATCTCTTGGACCTTTGGACGATATTAAGGATATCCTTATCCTTGAATTCGTCCATCCTTTAACAAGGATAACCATTGCCCTATTTTGCAACTATCACATAATTACAATTCAGCCCCTCTAGTTTAATTAATTACATTTGATCACAAAATTAATTCTTATTTAATTATTGACCAATATTAATTAAACAAATATGATTTCTCCTTTAATATATTATTCTTATAACATATTAATAAATCATAATAACCTCTCTCTTTATTTATTTCTCCAATCAAGTTGCTTTGGTGAAGGCAACCCAAAAGGACCATGCACCATCGGGTCAAGTACATACCAAAATAGTTATGGACTTAGACACTAATCCAACAGTTTCATCTGTTAAAAACCCTAATTTTATTTCCTTCTTGACGATCACTGTGAATAAAACCCATTTCGCTGGTACATTAAAGGTAGTTGATTTGTGATTGTCAGTCAAACCCTAATTTTATTGGATTTTTATAGACTAGGTTGAGGAAATGTAGCTTCTTTGAATGGAAAGATGAAGAACAGGCAGACGGGTACTACAAAAACCTGTTATATTCTCTGAAGCAGAAATTGGATGCCAAAGATGAAATGTTTGAGATGAACAAATTGAGGAGAAGGATTGCTGAAGTGGAGTTTCTGCTGTCACAGGAGCAGTATAAGGTGGCAAAGAGTGAGAAAGAAGTTCATGATGCAAGGAAGGCAATAGGCAGGTACAGGATGATAGTTGCCCTGTTGTTTGCTTGCTTGGCCCTATGTGTTTTGAAGTTAGGGGGGTCAATGTAGTTAGTTTGGTTGGTTAGTGTAATCTTTTGTTTTTTTGGGATCCCTTGTATTTTTTGTAAAGGCGGACTAGAAAGTCAGTTCCATAAGGGGCATTTTGTATGTATTGAAGCTGGTTTTAGTTATAAGTTGGGGTTATCAACCTTAATGTGTTGATGTTGTAAGGTGGTAAGTCCCTAATGAAAGGGCATATGATAAGTAATGTAAAAAAAATATTCAAAGTCCCAATTGTAGGGCATTTTGTATAATCAGATGATGTTTATCAAACATATGCATGGTCTATATTCCCAACAAATATATTTAATTAGGAAGTGGTCCATGTGGAAGTACACTATGTGTATGGGGACCATTTATAGTCAGTGAGTGTTTTAATAATGAAAAAATGGGACCTGTGAAGCCATTAAAAAACCATATCCGGGACCATATAAAACATCCCCATGCATGCACATTATTCCAATTTTTTCCATGCATAAATATTCAAAGCCAAATGTCATGATTTTACTTAAAATGGTAACCTGCTTTCATACTTCATGTCATACATAAATAAATGACCAACATACCCTTTTCGGTCATACATAAATAAATGACCAACATACCCTTTTCTGTCATACATACTTAAATGACCAAAATACCCTTTTCTGTCATACATACTTAAATGACCAAATTACCCGTTTCTTGCATAAATAAATGAATGACCTACATACCCTTATCTGTCATCAATAAATAAATGACCAACATACCCTTTTCTTTCATAAATACTTAAATGACCAAAATACCATTTTTCTTTCATACATACTTAAATGACCAAAACACCCTTTTCTTTCATACATACTTAAATGACTAAAATACCCTTTAATGTCATACATACTTAAATATAAATTACCAACATCCTATTACATAAACTTTAAATATAAATTACCATCATCCTATTACATAAACTTTAAATCCAATTTACCATCATCCCATTACATAAACTTTAAACACAAATTACAATAAACACTAATCAGTTACAAGAGCTTTTCCCTTCGAATTTCCTAGATCATCAACACCACCAATTGTTTTGCCTAACTTCAGCTTCAATATTCTCTCTGACTTTCTTCTCCTTATCCTCTTCAAAATATCTGAAATTGGTCTAACACAAACCTGCTGAACTTGGTTAACAGGAGCAACCTCCTGAACATTACCACTATCCACTTGGGCATTAGGATTAACCTCATCAACCTCCTAAACATTACCATTATCCACTTGGGCATTAGGATTAACCTTATCAACCTCCTGAACATTTACATTATCAACTTGGATAACAGGATCAACCTCCTCAGCCTCCTCATCTTGAACAGCTTGCTCAACCACAACAGCTTCCTCAACCACATCAGCTTCCTCACCCATAACACCCTCATCACCTTCATAACATCTAGGTGGAGTAAATTGCATATAATGACTAAAATCCCCTGCACTACTAGATTCAACATCAATAGGAGCAACTTGCATATCATTTTGAGTAGTATCCATCTCAATTGGAGTCATTTCAACCTCTTCATGTTGTTGTGGTTCACTTGTACTACCCTACATGGCATGATATAATTATGTTAGTAACAAATTATATGTAATTAATCTTATATTTTAAATTGTTTTACCTGTCCTGCATTTTGGTTCACACATACTTTTTGTTTCTTCTGTTTCTTCACATTTAACTTTTGGGGCCTTCTCTGTGGACAAGTGGCCTTATTGTGACCTATCTCCTTGCAAATACTACATCTGATTTTCTTTCCAGCCTTAGAGACCATGTGTGTTCCTGTATTCTCTGTAGTGGATTTCTTCCTCTTAGTAGTTGGCCTACCAGGCATCCTTCTATTAATAGGAGGCAATGGTGGAGTATAGTTTGTCTCTGGCCACATGTCACTACTATTCATGGGAGAAATTCTGTAATTGTATGCCTTCCTAAATGTGGTTGTGCTAAACATGTTGTCTACATAGGCTTCTACATCCCTATTAAGAAAGGATATGCTAGCTACAGAATGAGCACATCCATATCCATTCAATTGCCACAACCTACATGAGCATGTTTTCCTTTCTAAGTCCACCTCATATGCATCTATTGCTCCCCTTACCTCAAACTGGTTTAATCCACTTGGTAGTACCTGATAATGCCTTTGAGCTTTTTTAAGCAAATTCACCTTATCCCTTATCTCTGGACAAATATGATTTCCCTATTGTTGTCCCTTTAATTTCATGTTGTAGATTCTGTCCATCATGTATAATCTTATCTCCTCTAACATGGTTATTATGGGCTTCTTCCTGGCATCTACTATTACAACATTAAAACTTTCTGAGAACCCATTTTCAACTGCATCACAATACCTTCCAGTTTGAAAGAAAGCTCTAGACCATGTTTTAGGATCTTTCTCCATGAGATATTGATGGGCATCTGGGTTCAATGTCTCAATTTCTTTCATCACAACTTTAAAAGCATGCTCAGTTGTGGCTTTAGATGCTCTCCAAAACAAGGTATGATATATGGCACCAGTAAATCTCTTCTGTAAATTCTGGCAAATATTTCTAGCACACTGCTTGTGCTCTACATATGGCAGCAACTCTTTAACAACCTCTATCAAACCCTGTAGTAGTAAAAAGGTTTAATTCAGATAGTGTAAAATTAACATAAATGCATTACTATGTAAAATACTAACCTTATGTTGGTCTGACATTAAACTGAAACCATTGCCTAAATTCAATTGTAGATCATAAATGAGAAGCTCTAGAAACCACTTCCAATTCTGCTTGTTCTCCACATTAACCACTGCCCAAGCAATAGGATATATCTTGTCATTTGCATCCCTCCCAATAGCACAAAGCAATTCTCCATTTTTAAGAAAACATCCATCAAGACCAATTACCCTTCTACACCCTTCAATCCTACCTTGTTTAACTCCTTGAAAAAAACAATAGAACTTGCTAAAATATTTCTTTCCATCTGGACCATCCTCCATATCTAGTTTCACAGTTGACTAAGGATTTGTCCTTAAAATCTCATGACCATATGACCATAGCTTACCATAATGTTCAACAAGGTTACCTTCAACAAGTTTCAGTGCATACTTCTTTGCTCTTCTACATTGCCCCATACTAACTTAGATACCAAACTTGGCCATTACCTTTAACCTAAGCTTCCTTACACTTATTTTCTGACTTTCTACAATCTCTTTGGTATAGTGACTCCCAATCCATGCATATGTCACCAATGATCCAAACTTGAAGTTCCTAGCACAATTATGATCAGCTTTTAGTGACTTGATTTGGAAACTCTCTTCATCACTCATCCAGGAAGCCCATAATCTAAATGTGCAAGCACCTTTGCTACACCTCACCAAAAGTCTTGTCCTATCATTTTTTCAAAACACAATTGATATCCATTAGCTACAACATAGTTACACAACATTGATTTTACTTGCCCTGGACCCTTAAATCTCATCCCTAGAATTAGTTTTTGTTTTTTCCAGTGTAATAGCTCATTAAATATGGAATGAGTTTGTATGTTAACTTCAACTTCTCTCCCATTGTCATCATCTACAATGTTGTTTGCATCCTCATCATCAACACATAGCTTACTCAAGAAAGGATCATTTGATGTCCTATTCATATGCATTACATCCTCATTAAATTCAAAGGCAACATTTCTAAGTTCATCTATGTTGTCTTCATTTTCACCATCAATACAAGACTCATGTTCATCATCATCATGCCACCCATCAACACCAACCCCAATATGATCCACATAAACCGAAATTACACCATCTGTTCCATAAGCATCAAAAATAAAAGCAGAATATTCCACATCATCTGAAATGGGATTAAGCCCTTCCATCAAGGACATGTCTGGTTCACAGTAGTAAAACTTTTTACACTCTTCATGCATGAAACGTTCGCAGAAGGTCACAAACTCAGAATAAGTCATAGAAGAAAAAGTCAACATCATTGAAGATGGTTTTAACACCACCAGTGTAAGAGAAAGGATTTCGATTAAATACCCCTTGGTAGTTGAGTTCCACCATCGCAAACAGTCCATTAGGTTCCGATTGTGCCATTGCTGCGAGTTCTTTGTTTCTTTCAGCTCGATCACAGGAATGCTTCACAAACCCTAAATCAGTTTCTTTTACAGCTGAATAATGAAGACGAAGACTAGTGAAGTTCGATAGCTGAAGACGAAAGGCTTTAAGCGTCGTATTTCATTAATTGACGTGGCATATCTCACGTGGCATCGGATTAGACAAAAAATATATATTTATTGACAAAATGGCATCGTATAACCGGGAAACCTTCTAAAAGTTGCTAAAATGGTGTAATTAAAAGGTCAATTACGAGTTTACTGGTCTAATGTACCAAAAAAAAACTTTAAGGACCAAATTAGCCAAATGTTAAAAGTTCCATATGCTACAGTGACATTATCTCTATTATTATTAAATGACCAAATTCTTTAGGCCCAAAATTAAGATATTACATCATTTCTTTACCAAGATACAACAGTGATAATTGGTCCTAAATACCACCAAACTCAACGAGGTCTGAATAGTACCTTGATAATATGGTAATAAGTTCTGCATCAATAAAGGAAGGAAAGAAGACATATTTTTGTATTTTGATGTCAATAGTACAGAACGTATTTAATAATGCAATGAGTTTTTTTCTTTTGATGCGGTGGAAGCCTAAAACCGCACATTTAAAAAACACTTTGGCATTAATAAACCAAGGAACCACACCATTTAATGTATTTGTTGGTGCGGTTTTCTTATATCCACACCAAAAGAAATTAAAAACCCATTATTTTGGGCGTTTGTTCAAACCACACTATAAACACATTTATAAAAATAAATACCGCATCAGGAAAAAAAAACATTTGTAAACACACCATTAATTTATTCTTTGCTCTAAGAAATCCATTTTAATTTTTCATTTCCCTCCTAAATTTTCATTCTAATAAATTGCAACAATAAAAATTGGGAACGACATCAATAGATATGTATGCCCTATATTGTTTATGTTTTCTCCTTTGAAGACAACACACACATATGTCTTTTCTACTTCCTTCATTTTTTTATTTACGTTTGGTTTGTTTAAGGTGGAATAAGGGTGGTGGTCCTGGTGCATCGGAAATATGTAGGAAATGGTGGTGTGTCGATGGTTCTCGGTGAAGATAGGACTTTTTGTTGCTTGGTTTTATCGATGGTTAGTTCTGGAGATAGCAGGTAAACAGATAAATCAATGTATTTTCTTCTTCTTTCTTTTCTTTTTCTGATTCATGTTTGGTTTTTTTTAAGGTGGAACAAAGGTGGTGGATCGGAAATTTGTAGGAGATGGTGGTGCATGGATGGTTCTCCGCAAAGGCAGGGGATCTATTAACGGTATTCTCGATGGTAAGTGGTGGAGATGGCAAATGGTATAATGTTGGTCTGAGGTGGCGAGATGGTTAACCAGAGGTGAAGCAGATGCCGATGGTGTCAACTTGTGGTTGTTTCTTGTTCTAAAAAAAATGATAAGGGGTGAAAAAACGATGGTCACGGGGGTAGTAGGGTATTTTTCCTGACTGTAATGGTGGTTTTCAGCTAAGGTAGGCTGATGGCGATGCTATCAAATGGTGGTGATTTACTCTTTTGTGAGCTCAACTATGAAGGTGGTCAATGTAGAGATGTTTGATGATGGTTAATGGTGGAAAAAATGGTGCGGCTTGGTGATTGTTGTGTTCTCCGCATCGAACATGTGATAGAGATGATGGTGGTGTCCGGTGGGATGGTTTTTTTTTGTTGGTATTTCTTTTTTTGGGGCGGTTTTCATGATTTTTTTGGGTGGGGTTTGTATTTTTCATAAATTATTTTTTGGAGCGGTTTTGGTTATTTTTTGGTACAGTTTTATAACCACACCATTAAATGAGAGTATTTTTTGCTACAGTATTTGTTGGTGTGGTTTAATACTCGTACAAAATTAATCATTTTAACCGCATCAACAAATGTATTATGTACTAATGTGTTTATATGTTGTATCTAGAAATGCTATTTATATATTAACAAAGTAACCCTTAGTTCTTTTTGTTTTTTTTTTTTTTTTGAACCGGCAAATCTAAATTCCACCTATGTTCACAACGGCACTTGAACTCTCGACCTTAAAGAGGGAGGACACCATCTGATACCGCTGGGCTATAAGTCCTTTGGTAAGTAACCCTTAGTTAACTTGGTATTAAACACAAATGATAACAAAAAAATAAACACAACATTATAACCAACAATATTGTATTTAATTTTGTTATTAATTACAAACTATAGTTGACAACTAAATTCAAAATCGTGACCGACATGTTAATTTCGTTTTTTAAATAACGGAAACCAAAAAAAACACTAAAAGTCCAAGTAAACAATCATTCAACCACATAATTTGGTGACTAATTTATCATTTGTCTGTTGTTCGTTTTAGACGTTTAATATACATAACTTATTGTATCATGGAGAATAACACATATGTACAAGTGAATTTCCATTTCGAGTCTGGACATGAACCGAAATTTTATTTTCAAAAAAAGGCAGCCCCGTTTTTTCTATAATAGATAAACCCATTTTTCCAACAATCTCTTACATGAACGGAAATTGATCACTAAATTTTCAAGCTAGCAAGATAAGATCTAGTTGCATAATTTAGGTACGTAGGTCTTACTTTTGAACATTCCCTAAAGAAGTATATTTATTTTACTAGTAGAGCAGTGTGGATCCGATGTCCTTGAACTGTTGTATCATTTAATTATAGAAACAATCAATAAACTTCTCACGTATTCTTCTTTACCTACTTCAATTCATATTCATAGTTATGTTTGTTTTGGACATGAACATTAGTAAGGTTTTGCAAGACCTCTTAGGAATTGCATTCGAAAGGATTTATTTCAGACGTAGGTGATTCATCTTGAATCATTAAAAGTGAAGTTTGATGACTTGTGCAAAAATTTTAAAGACTATAAGCTTAACACGGTCACTTCGTATGAATGGATCAAAAGGTTAAACATGATCTTTGAGAGGAGGTAAAGGAAAGGATCGATTTAGCATATCACAATATCCCTACTTTATCTTTGTTGATCACATTATTTATCCTTATCTATGATCCACCTGTATCTCATTCTTGTGTTAATTAACAAGATTATGATTATGTTTCATGTATTTATACTATTGATACTATTGATAGGTGCTAAATGAAAGACAACTTGAGCCTTTACAAATCAAAATAAAACTCATACCCGGGATGCTAAAAGGTGACTGATTCATGGTAATTCGGTAATCATACCAAACACGGGATTCAAACTTATATAACTTTCAATCACAAGAAAATCTCAATTACTTACATGAACTTTCTCTATTTTTTTACAGTTTCTTTTATCAAAAATATCTGAGTTGGATTAATTTATAAGCTAATAAAAACTATAAATCCAACCCTCTAGCTTCATACCCTTTCATGATTCTAAGTCTTTTGCAAGACGTAACAAACATTTCCCATGGCACATCTCCAACAAGCATCCAGTCTCCATCTTTGTCTTCATAAGTTGCTGCATGCTTTGATCCATCGTACCTTTCGTTCTCATTGTACAACCCTATGGTGCACAAAAACATCTCCTCTAAACCCTTCATCAACTCCCCATAGCTTTTGTATACTTTTAGATCAACTTTTCTCAAATATGGAGCTCCATCCATGCTCACTTTCACATACATCGCGGAGCCCATCTCCGGAAACACTTTCTTCCCTTGTAATACGTTTTTCCGGTAAGATCTCACCGGAGGCCACCCGACTACTTGTTCCCTGAAATCATTGAAACAACTTTACATGAGTTTATGCACTAATTTGGAACGTAAAAAGCATAAGATTTTTGGGTGCATGGCATGATTTATTTTTATGTGACTTACTTTGCCGGAGGGGAGGATCTTGATTCGTCGGTTTCATTTTGACTCATCTCCGACGAGCTTCTTTTGGTGCTCTTGGTGAGGGAACATGTCGTCGTCGTATTAACTTCCGGCAAGTCGTTGGTTCCAGGCAACCCTAATCTTAGCTCGGTTGCTTTGTAATTGAGATCCATATCGAAGTTTAGATGATCGGTTCTTGAAATCTATCTGTATGATGATCTCAGGCAAGATTCTTGATTTTGAGGAGGATGTTGGTTTGTGAGTGGTTTTGGAATTGAAGATGATGTGTTATATATAAGATTGTGGTTGGGATTTGTGCATGAACTCTCTTTTGACAGGGAAAGTTTATGTCCACTCGCACATAAATTACACGCGCACTTTGTTAACTACCTTAGTATTTTCTTTCATATTTTAATTAAAAAAATAAGTTATTAATTAGAAAAGGTGAACTGTGCAAGTGAATAGTGAAAAAGTAACATGAAAAAATGTAGAAAAGACGAGAAACTTCTGAAACTAAACTTTCACCTTTGGATTCTTGTATTGGGTTTGGGTTGTATCTTCTTTCATCCTTTCAAAATTAATGTATTTTTGTACAAACTATTGCATTTCTTTTTGTTTATTTTTAAACAATCGTTTCAAATCTTAAATATTACTAAAAGAGAAATCTTATGACATCATCTTAAATAATCTGGACCATTGATTGTATTTCAATCTTATTTTTTCCACCCTTAGATCAAATTGCTGACATCATCTTCCCCATATGGAATGTATTTAATTCCAATAAATGCTTTCCAATCATCAATCAATAATTTGTATTCGTTGAAATGGAATATATTTAATTCTAATAAAAACTTTCCATATTTTACATCTTGAATTTTCAGTTATGAAGATTTTAATATGGTCAATTTTAAAAACATATTACAAACAAATCATTTCAATCAAGGCCTTAATATCAAACATTAATATAAATCCGTTTATATTAGTAAACCATTAATATAAAATCTTTTTTTATTAGGAAATCATTAATACCGAGATATCATATTCAAATTATCACATACATATACGATTCATCATTGAATCCGCGACTCACATTTATTTTCAATCGTTTCTTTTCTTCAAACTTTCTTCTACAACATCGTTAATATTGCTTATAACTTCCATCATCATTCTCTGCTATAAACATTCGCTCTTGTGTGCTAGATGGTCAGTAGCTTCTTTCGCTTTTTATATTTTTTTAGATTATTTTTTGTTCCTATATCAAATGTATGTATTTATATATTTCGATTTTCTTTGTCACAAATTAAATGAAATCAGTTAACTACTTTTCTGAAACTTTTCAAATAAAAATGAAAAGATATTAGGTACCTTTAACAAAACAAAAATTAACAATCTTGGGAACTGACATTAATTACGAAAATGTTATTTTTATATATTAGAGATGATTATGATTTTTTTTTTTTAATTTTTATGTCATAAGAATCCGGTTAATTTTGGCATGATTTTAAAATATCATTGAAATTATTTGTTTTTGTATATCATATCAACCTACTTTTTTATCTTTGTATAGTAACAATAAAATTTATTAATGTACACAACAAATATAAATATTTCAAATTTTGTAATATTATTATACCCTACAAAATACAACTTCCTCCAAAATAAATTTTCACCAGTAATTTCATCCATAATTTCAACAAATTTAAATTTGTATTTTCTTTATATAAATTTTTTTAATGATCCTGATTTTTTTTTCTCCAAAAATATATCAAACATTTACGTCTTAGATAATGTTGCGCTATTATAATTATTATTTTCCAAAAATATATCCGTTTAATGAGGAACTTGATATAATAAAGGAAGTGAATGTTAATTAAAATGAGATATATATTTCATAATTATTACATTAGTTTATTAAAAAAATTAATATCAAGGTGTAAACATTAAGCAATTTTAAAATGAAATTTCAGAATACATACAAACGATGATGTTGTACAATGAAATATAAAATTGAATAGACTGAAAAAAAAACACTATTAAAGCAGTTAATCTTGAAAATAACATAGTTATGAAAAATTATAAAGTAAGATAAAAATTATAAGATATTAGGAGATTTGTAAAAAGCACATTTAGTAAAGCATTAGGGTTATTAGAAAAAATAAGACCGTTAAGATTAGTGAAAATACAATATATAAACTAAATTATCACAATAGTAATGAAATGTTATTATTTGATATTTCATATAATTAAAAGATATATCAAATTACATTGATGATATATTAAAATTATTCAAAGTTGCGCCAAAAACTAATGCAAAGTTCTTGTGAACACCAAATAAATAAAAACAAACATAAAAGCTAGCATTTATATTTATAATCAATTTAAAATAAACCAATCATGATTTAGAAAAGAATCTACATTGATGATATACTAAAATTAAATCTATATAACATTTAACATTTTATAAATTATATTACATAACTTTATTTGAATAAATGAAATAGTTGTCAATATTTAATGTAATAGAAAAAACGGTATATTGGTTGTCAATATATGTTTAAATTAGGTAACATTATTATGCAAGAAACGTCTAATTAAAATGTTTATAAATATATAAATATCATAACTATATGATACGAGGAAAGTCGTTCAACTAATAAAGCAAAAATGATGTCTACAAAGAGATTATATATATTTATCGTTTTCAATGTATTTTCTACACATTTCAATAATACCAATAACCATATATTTTTTTATAATCATTATACAATATCTATAAACGATTATATGTTTTTTTATGCGTTTCCCGCGTTTAACGCGGGCTATAATCTAGTTTAGAAATTAAAACAAAATGGGTAATAGTACGAAACCGCAAAAACAAAAAGCAAAATTGAATTGAACTAATAATAACAAGAAACGTATGGAACCAAATATTTGTATGGTATTAGTACCAAAAATAGAAGCAATAATATAATTTGTATCATTGTCTTAGCTATATGAAAATAAAAACCCGGAAGAAAAAAACTACAAATCAAATCTTGATATTGTCTTTCATATTAATTATAATAAATATTCTGATATATCTCTCTAATCTTGTCTCTATGACTGTCTGTATACTACGAAAATATGACCCTATATATATATATATATCCTCTTTTCACTTTCATTTACGCTCATATAGTTTCAAAGTTTATAAATTTAAAAAAAAAAATGTTTTAACTTTGGAAAAAAGAAGAGCGAGTGAGGGGACAAACACAGCAAAAGATGTTGGTGAGATGAGTGGCAGGCTTACATCATCATTTAAAAGTGTGGGGACAAGAGTCACAACACAACAGTTTGGTTATTGGACGCCGTGTGGTCCTTCTCTCTCATCAACGGCTGTGATTGGAGCTTAATATTCACACGAAGTCATAGCTGGACCGTCAGATTGCGGTCCTACTGAAAGGGTATATAGCATGTGATCAGAGGCCAACCTTTTGTCGGGTGAATGAGACGGTACCCATGTGTGGATCATTGATTGGTAGGTCCCGTGAGGGGATTGTGTGTTACGCCTACATGTCATGTGGGTGTGGGACACTATTTTTTTTTTTCTCTTTTTTTTTTTTTTTTTTTTTTTTTTTTTTTTTTTTAACCGGCAAATCTAATTTACTTCTAATCTAACAATACATATTTCACCTATGTTCACAACGGGACTTGAACCCTCGACCTCAAAGAGGGAGGACACCACCTAATACCGCTGGGCTACAACACTATTTGGCCCGCACGTATTATGTACGCGTATTTTTAGCCGTTTATTTTGAGTCATATACACTTAATGTTTTTGCATTTAAATTGATTTCACCGTTCAAAAAAAAAAAGGTTGATTTATCCGCAACATTTTTTTATCCATCAGCAGAAGAAAAAAAAAACAAATTTAGCCGTTTATTGTGAATATATATGTTTTGGAAACATAATTGTCGGTTGTTTTAAACAAATTTAGAATTTTTTTTTTCAAGTTATTTTTAAAAATGAATAAGGATATAATTGCCATTATGTAGTATTATCAAGCAATGTTTTAAAACCCGGGTCGACCCGGCCGGTTCAACCGGTTGGACCGTGACCCGGGGCAGAAGGCGGGTCAATTAAGACCGATTTTTTGTAAAAATACGAACCGGATCGAACCGGCCGGGTTTCCCCTAAACCACGGTTCGACCGCTTATGTTGAACCGTATAACCGGTTTGACCCGTTTCAATAGAGTTTGGATAGTTGGATACAAGTAGCGAACGCCAAAACAACGAGCCGTTTGCGGTTTCTTAAATGTTTTTCAATGTTTAAACTTTGTGGACATCAAATTATTGGTTTTTTATGTTTATGCATTATGCATGAAAGTAAAAATATATAGAAATAGAAAAAGACCATAAACCGGGTTGACCCGTGGGGGGGTTCTTTCGGTGTACGGCGAGGGTACCCGTTCGGGATCAGCTTTTTGTTCGGCCGCTAGGGCGAGGCAGTGTCTACAGCAGGGCTGTAAGGGTTTTGTGGCGTATGTGATGGATACGCGGGAGGTTTCCGAGAGACCGAAATCAGTTGAGGAGGTTCCTGTGGTGCGCGAGTTTTCAGATGTTTTCCCCGAGGAGTTGCCGGGAGTACCTCCTGTGAGGCAAGTAGAGTTTGGTATCGATCTAGTTCCGGGGGCCGCGCCTATTGCTAAAGTGCCTTATCGTCTTGCACCTCCAGAGATGCAAGAGTTGTCCTCGCAGCTCCAGGAGTTGCTGGGGAAGGGATTCATTCGGCCGAGCAGCTCGCCATGGGGAGCACCTATTCTGTTCGTCAAGAAGAAGGATGGTTCACACCGGATGTGCATTGATTACCGGGAGTTGAACAAGTTAACGGTCAAGAACCGTTACCCGTTGCCGAGGATCGATGATTTATTCGATCAGTTGCAGGGAGCATCTTGGTTTTCCAAGATCGATCTGAGGTCAGGGTACCATCAGGTGAGAGTGCGGGATGGGGATGTCCAGAAGACAGCATTTAGGACGCGATATGGGCATTATGAGTTTGTGGTGATGCCTTTCGGGCTCACCAATGCCCCGGCTGTGTTCATGGATCTCATGAATAAGGTATGCAGACCGATGTTGGATCGGTCAGTGATTGTATTTATCGACGACATTCTGGTGTATTCTAGATCTAGAGAGCAGCATGAGGAGCATTTGAGGGAGGTCCTCGAGGTATTGAGGTCGGAGAAGCTTTATGCAAAGTTCTCCAAATGTGACTTCTGGCTGCGGGAGGTCCAATTTCTAGGACATGTTGTCAATCAGAAAGGGATATTGGTCGATCCGGCCAAGGTTGAGGCGGTGATGAGTTGGGAGGTGCCGAAGTCACCCTCCGAGATCAGGAGTTTCCTTGGGTTGGCAGGGTATTATCGGAGATTCATTAAGGATTTCTCCAAGATCGCAGTGCCGCTCACCAGATTGACCCGGAAGGGTGTTGCATTCTCATGGGGGCCCGAGCAGCAGACCTCCTTTGAGACACTTCGCCAGAGGTTGTGCGAAGCCCCGATATTAGCTCTCCCAGAAGGGATGGAAGATTTTGTGGTATATTGCGACACATCGATTTCGGGACTGGGTGCAGTGTTGATGCATAGGGGTCATGTGATAGCGTATGCATCGAGGCAGCTGAAGCCTCATGAGGCGAGATATCCCACGCATGATTTAGAGTTGGGGGCAGTAGTGTTCGCTCTCAAGATTTGGCGTCACTACCTGTATGGGGTTCGATGTACGATATACACGGACCACAAGAGCTTGAAATATTTGATGGATCAGCCCAACCTAAATATGCGTCAGAGGAGGTGGTTGGATGTGGTCAAGGATTATGATTGTGAGATCCTGTACCACCCAGGCAAGGCTAATGTGGTAGCCGACGCATTGAGCCGCAGGGCGGAGAGCACTCCATTGCGAGAGGTATGCTTGAGACTGACTGTGATGACTCCAGTATTGGATGCTATTCGTGGGGCACAGGCAGAGGCTGTGCGACCAGAAATGCAGAAGAAAGAGCGGGTTGTGGGGTTAATTTCAGAGTTCGTTAAGGATGGGCGAGGGCTTATGACGTTTCAGGGTCGGATATGGGTACCGTTCGTGGGCGGTACGCATATTACCTTGATGGAAGAGGCTCATAGATCGAAATTCTCGATCCATCCCGGTGCTACAAAGATGTATTTGGATTTGAGGAAAGAGTATTGGTGGCCCTGTATGAAGAGGGACGTGGCATGGTTCGTTGAGAGGTGCTTGACCTGCCGTAGGTTTAAGGCCGAGCACCAGAGACCGCATGGCAAGTTACAGCCATTGGAGATTCCCGAGTGGAAGTGGGAACAGATCACTATGGATTTCATCACCAAATTGCCGAGGACTGTCAGGGGAGTTGATGCAATTTGGGTGATTGTGGATAGGTTGACGAAGAGTGCACACTTCCTTGCCATCAGTGAGAGTTCTTCAGTGGAGAAGTTGGCGGAGATATATGTGAGAGAGGTGGTATCTCGGCATGGGGTACCGATCTCGATTGTTTCAGACCGTGATGTGCGTTTCACTTCCAGGTTCTGGAAGAAATTTCATGAGGAGCTGGGTACTAAATTGCATTTTAGTACCGCATACCATCCCCAGACAGACGGTCAGAGCGAGCGGACGATTCAGACGCTGGAGGACATGCTTCGAGCGTGTGTGTTAGACTTCGGGGGTAGCTGGGATGCATATTTACCCTTAGCAGAGTTTTCCTACAACAACAGCCATCATTCGAGCATTGGTATGCCACCTTTTGAGCTGTTGTATGGTAGGAGGTGTCGGACCCCCATTTGTTGGGGAGAGGTGGGACAGAGAGTGATGGGTAGCACAAAGATCGTGCTTCAGACGACAGAGCAGATTCAGCAAGTTAGACAGAGGTTATTGACCGCCCAGAGCCGACAGAAGAGTTATGCAGACAGGCGCCGATCCGAGCTTGAGTTTCAAGTCGGCGACTTCGTTCTCTTGAAGGTCTCTCCTTGGAAAGGAGTGATTCGATTCAGGAAGAGGGGCAAGTTGGGGCCCCGGTATATTGGGCCATTTCGTGTGATTGCAAGGATAGGTCGGGTAGCCTATCGGTTGGAGTTGCCAGCGGAGTTGGGACAGATCCACGACACGTTTCATGTGTCGCAATTGAGGAAATGCATAGCCGATGAGTCGGCAGTGGTTCCATTGGAGGATATTCAGGTGGATGCGAGCCTGAATTATGCTGAGAGACCAGTGGCCATCAGGGATCGGAAGATCAAGGTTCTGAGGAACAAGGAGGTACCTCTGGTGTTGGTTCAGTGGCAACACCGTAAGGGATCGGAAATGACTTGGGAGCCGGAACGTGAGATGCGGGAGCAGCATCCGGAACTATTTGCAGAGTGAGACTTCGAGGGCGAAGTCTAATCCTAGTGGGGGAGAGTTGTAACAACCCAAAATCTCAGGTATTATTAAATTATGTTTTGGAGTGATTTGAGAGGGGACTCGGCGAGTTGGAGCCTAGACTCGCCGAGTAGGATCGCAGACTTGGTCGCGGGATCGCGACTGGACTCGACGAGTCCAGATATGGACTCGGCGAGTCGACGCTGTTTAGCGAAAACCCTAACCGTTCAGGTTTGGGACGTATAAAGGAGACTTATTGGCCGTCATTATTCATTTTAGCCTTCTGAGAAGAACCCTAAATCGATTGGGTGCATCTGGAGCAAGGATCATAGGCCATTATTGATTATAGAAGAGTGATTGTGCAAGGAAGAGAAGAGATTGGCTAAAGGAGCAGCAAGGGGGTCACATTCTGAGGATTGGGGACACAGAGAATACATCATCCAGGTAAGAATTCGTGTATGCTCTGTTATATTGATGTATTTATGGATTTAGGGTTTATGGAACCCTTGTGTGATTAGATTGACTGTTACCCTAGTTCCCTGAACGAGTGTAACCCTGTATTGAGACCCTTGGAGGTCCAGAATGTCCCATGTCTATGCATTTCGGGAATTGATGAAGGTTTTGGATTGGAATCCTTATGCCTTAGGTCAAAATGTAAATTATGAATCACATGGTGTATCATGAGCACTGAAATGAGGACTTCACGTGGTAGATCATCCTAGGAAGGCCAGACCTAGGAATGGTCGAAGCAGTTCTGACCTTAGGATGCAGTTTGAGCGGTTGCATGGCATGGACTCGCCGAGTTCGATGAGCAGACTCGGCGAGTAGCTTGAAGATTTACTGGGACTCGTCGAGTTGTTCTTCAGACTCGGCGAGTTGAGTCGGGGTGGCCCCGCGATTCTTCCAGGAGTAACTCGTCGGGTCAAGAAGGATACTCGACGAGTAGATAGGGAATCCCAGAGAGTTGGAGGACGTCTAGACTCGCCGAGTCGCCATGGTACTCGCCGAGTCCGGTCGAGTTGACCGTTGACCGTTGACCAGAGTTGACCTAAGTCTGACTTCTTAGGGATAGTCACACTTAGAAGATATAAGTGTTAATGAGATATGTGATGTTATAGGGAGGTTGTAGCTCGTCGGATTGTGCACGAGTGAATTCAGGATTTGCTAGCTTTCAGCATTCACGAGGTGAGTCTTCTCACTATACTGTACCCGGAAGGGTTTGACTGTGTGACCGGAAGGTCAGATACGATATGTGATATGTATGCTATATGTGGTAAGATATTTGTTATATGTGCTATGTATGTTATGTGGGCCGGAAGGCAATATGTTATGGGCCGGAAGGCGAATATGTTATGGGCCGGAAGGCGTGGTGTTGATGACCGGAAGGTCAGGGCCTGGAAAGGCGTATGTGCGTAAGTTGTATATTGGGGAACTCACTAAGCATTTATGCTTACAGTTGTTATGTATGTGTTTCAGGTACTAGCGAGGACCGTGGGAAGGCACCGGCGTGATCGATACACACTGAAGAATGCTTTTATGATCTTGGGATTTTGAATATTTGTATTTGACAGAATACTTAAACTATTTATGCCTTGTTTTGAATGGAAATAATTATATTTTAAAAATGAAAAATTTGTTTGAAAATTTGCGTTGTTACAATAAGTTTAGGTAAATGACAAACACATATTCCCTAAGCTCATATATATATATATATATATATATATATATATATATATATATAGAGAGAGAGAGAGAGAGAGAGAAAGAGAGAGAGAGAGAGAGAGAGAGAAAAAGGTGGGTTCAATTGAAAAAATAAAAAGATTGAGAATTGAGGAATCATTCTCAGCCACTTATTTAATCTAAGCATAAAAAAAGACACGGTGACAAACTTGTAAATATGTTAATAACCTTCAATCTCAAATACGTAACTATAGAGAATTCGATAACAGTTCGTTCATCATCAAAATTTCTCCTCCAACCTTCAACAATCATCCAGATTTCTTCAACTAAACCATCATCAATGTCATCCAGTGTTAATCAATAATCGATATTCGTAACTGGGAGGTTCGCCGTTCAAGACAGATTCGCAACCCAAATTCATCAATTTCATCGGTTTCTTTGTTGAATACTCCGAATGTTCGTAGCTTGCAAGCATTTGTTAAAGTTCATAACGGATTTGGAACTGGAATTTCCCAGATTCGCAAACGAAATAAATTGGAATCGAAATTTCTTCGCTATTCATGAAATTGGAATCGGAGTTCTAGACTTACAGTCACAGTCGACATTGAAGGACTCAGAATCGGTACTCACATGTTCCAAATCGGATTTTCGGAAATCAAAATCAAAATGAGAAATCGATCAGACATAGGATGTCGCATCTGAAGTCGAAATCAGAAGTATATGATGATTTGGAATTAATAACTTGATGTTTTTAACATTTATAAAATAGTTAACTTGTATGCACTCCAACTGTTTGATGAAATGCATAAACTAAATTATCATGTTATATTCACATATGAATATGTTTTCTCACCTGAATCAGTATATGATTATTAAAAACACAAAACAAATATTCAAGTCTGTATGTTATTCATATGTGAATATCATATGAAAATTATATATATTTGTCAAAATACCTTCTAATATTCATAAGTAAATATACCTTGTAATATTCATATGTGAATATACTATGTAATATTCATAAGTGAATATACCATCTAATATTCACAAATGAATATACTATGTAATATTCACATGTGATATACCATGTAATACTATGTAATATTCACATATAAAATATCATTTAATATTCATAAGTGAATATACCATCTAATATTCACAAGTGAATATACTATATTAATATTCACAAGTGAATGCATCGTCCAATATTTAAATATGAATATATTATGTTTATTATATGTTATATTCATATATAAATGATACTTAAATTGTAAAAAAAAATCATACTTTTTATTCATAAGTGAATAACGAATGTACTATAATAAAACCTGATGCATTTTTATTCACTTATGAATAACGATAGCTGAAAATATAAAAAAAATAATTTTTTTTTATTTTATCTTAAAACTATATCAATATGGATGTCTATTTGTAGAGAATAAAAAACCATAAATTTTGGTATATTTAAAATCATTTTTTGATAAAAATAGCTTCTAAAAATAAAAATAAAAAAAATGAAAAAAAAACTATGTTTTTGTATATATTAAGGTAATTATTAGCATAGTTTAAAGAAATATGTTTTGTTGGAAAACATATGTCTATTCAATTCCTATTTTTGCTGGTACAACAGAGGTTTTTGCGACAAAAATAAATGAATGGCTGAGAATGATTCCCCATTCTCAATTTTTTTTTTCTCAATTGATCTCCCATATATATATATATATATATATATATATATATATATATATATATATATATATATATATATATATATATATATATATATTTTGGGGTATAAGTCCTTGTTTGTTAACCAAAATTGGAAAAAGTATTGCTCATGGAATGTCATCCAGCTAAAAAAAACAAAAAGTTGTTTTTCATTCAACCCACTACCTTGTTTTTTGTTTTTTTCATTTCGTCCAAGAATGGAGAACATGTTTACCATTTCATTATAGTGTTATATCTTAAACTAATAAAAAATAATGTGACTTATGCATCACCAATAAATCGCAATAAGGATAAAATTAATTTGTTTTGAGGGTCAATTAAGATGCATTGGCAGTTGGCACGGACCCATTTCATCCATATATTTAAGCCTCTTACTTTCAAGCTGACGTTCGATGATGATAGAACTGTAATCTAACAAAAATATTTTGGTTAGGGAATTTTATGTAATTTTAAGAGTTTTCTTGTCTTATTAAAGAGAAATTAAATATCCTCCTATCATTTGTTCCTACTTTTCCTCCTATCATATCAAATGTTGACAAGAGGATTAAATGATTATTAATTTTATTAAATGTGACACATGTCAACATTTGATATGATAGGAGGAAAAGTAGGAACAAATGGTAGGAGGATATTAAATTTCTCCTTATTAAAGTACCCATGAGGGACTGAGGGAGATGTACACTGATAAAAATAAAAGGCAAAACATGTTGTTTTTTTATAATAAGAGATTATTATAATATGAGAAATGTGATATATATATATATATATATATATATATATATATATATATATATATATATATATATATGTAATAAAAATAAAGTTATTAATAATGATTGACAAAGAATAGTCCGCTTTGTGCTCATCAGAACTCCACAGTTAAACGTGCTTGGGCGAAAGTGATACTAGGATGGGTGACCCCCTGGGAAGTCCTCGTGTTGCACCCCATTTTTCCCACATTAGCTTGATGTGGTTTCTTTGATTAATATATTTGCCGATTTCCAAAAAAAAAATAATGATTGACAAGTTCTCTCCATAAGGAAAATATGTTGTTTTTTGGAAAAATAACTTTTCTAACGAAGTTTTTGAATTAGTTTTTATGCACTGATTAATTCTCTTGATAAGAAGATACGAGTTGTAAGCTTAAATTGTGATAAAAACAAAGGGATAGCAACTAAGCTAATTATGTTTTAAGTTCATATTAAGGAATTTTTTTTTCTAAATGATCAACAAGTATGGAGTAGGCTCTTCCGGACACCATAAACAATAATTTTTTATAAATAAAAAATATACATTTAGAACTAATATTCCAGATTTCAGAAAGAAAAATAATCTATAGAATTTCAAGAATAAATCCGATAAAAATTCTAGAATTACAAGAATAGTACTACTTTTTCACTCAAAGCTAACAAAAAGTTGAAGATACATAGCAAATTAGAAGTATATTCGATACAAAAACTTAAACCAAATGTTTAATTGAAAAGTATTGATATTAGACATTCTGAAATTGGGCATTTCGAACATGAATATAAAATTTGAAATATATATATATATATATATATATATATATATATATATATATATATATATATGCAAATGAGAAAAAAATATACATTATACATTTTTGGTCAATCCAAAAACAAGTCAAATATAACTCATTTAAGACAGCTTAAAAAAATTATAAAGATTAAAATATCCCTAAATAAAGAGTACATTTATTTTACTAAATGTACATCCCTAATTATTTATTGTACACTCTTTGATCTTATATCAAATTGATGGCTGAACACTTTGATATTCTACTTAGATCATGTTCCTACTCGAGATCTATCAAAAATACATACATAAATAATGTATTTATATAATCTAAAATGAAGTAGAACCAGTAAATGTTAAAACAAAAAACAATTCAACTTTGATATCATTTGTTATGAGGTAACTTTGATATCATTTGTTATGAGGTTCTGAGACGTGCAACTCAATCGACATGTAATCAAATTATGTTTCTGTATAGTGTAAAATAAAGTACAAACAATAAATTACATTTTGAAAAAAAAATTATACATTTCTTACTTCAAACAAAAGAGTTATGCATGTTTAAAAACTAAGACAAATTGTAACTCAATGTTGAAAAAAAAAAAACAATTAAGCTTTGATACCATGTGTTATAAGGCATGTAACTCAATCAATATGTAATCAAATTAGGTGTTTATATCTTTACTATCTTATAAAAGAAATCTTACTATTTCTATAAATAGATGCAATATAATAATAATATTTTTTAAGACGTTCAAATTATTAAGCTAATGGTACAAGTAGCCATCAATAAAATAATATTAAATTTTAAACTCAATTCTATTTAGATTAAACTGTACAAATAAATAATACATAAGTACAAGTATCCAATCCAGTCATTAAAGATGTTATTTCATTTTTTGACGGAGATCTTTTTCTTTACTATCTCTATTTTATTTTACCTGGTCTTCCGCCTTTATCTTCGGAAATGAATCCCAAATTTGAAAACTCCGATTCTCACTCATCCCTTTCGTCTTCATCTCTAATAAATTCAAGATATGCGTTTTTACTTCATCATCTTCGCTATTCATAGGCTTTCTTGATCTAGGGTTTTTATATCCCTTCTAAAAACCCTAGCCCCAATTCTGCTCATTGTCGTCATCACCAACCATCACTCATGCTCATTGTCGCCACCAACAACCACCACTCCTAGCGGTTAAACTGCTAACCACCACTTGGTAACCCTTACAGCTATCCACCATCATCGTTTTAACCATCCATCGTCACCACCTCTATCGAACCATCCACTGTTCGCTGCATTCCTTTCTCGCCATTCAAGAAAAGCTCAAAAATGTTTAAAACGAGAATGGAAAGTTATGGGTTCTGTCAAATCCAAACTTGGTTCCTGGTAATTTTTCTCATATTCAATAATCGATACAACCTCTAATTTTGTTTTTGTACAATAATTTTGGTTATGTTGTTTCTAATTGGTTTTTGTTTTATGTATGGTTTCTAAAATTCTTCACCTATAAAGGATTATTTTGGTTTTTTGGGATTTTTTCTCCTCTTATAGATAAACCTCTCTCCAAATTCATCACTGTTTCTTCTCAATCTCTCTAAACCCTAACCACCACCGTTTTCCATCTTCGTTATTTCCATCACTTCCTCCCCCCGATAAGAAACTATAAAGTAGTCTCCAATCAACATCGAACTTCGAACATCAAAGACTAACAAGAAGGAGAAAGATAAATTCAACTATTTTCTGCTTTATGATCGTAGACAGGTATGTCTCTTATCATTGATCGTATATGGGATAGAACCAAATTATATCGATTCAGTTTTCGAAACAATTTGAAAACCTAAATCTTGGTTCAGTACCGCATACGATTCAGTTTTCAAAATGATTTTGAATTCCTTTTCCATAAATCTTTGTACGTCTCCTTAACATTTCTCCATGCAGTCGCTTTTCCCTATCTATTGCTCTTCTCAGGTCGGTTTTTATGGGATTTATGGCTTATTGTTTTATTTTGTTGCGGTTCAATTTGATGCTTATGGTCGGTGTTTATCTCTACAAGCTTTATAACAATTTGCTAACTTTGTTTTCATTGTATGTTTTAAATCTTATACTTATTTGGGTGTATATGTCGATTTTGTAGATCTATACACCAACATATTTTTGGCCCACCTCAATCAGAGACAAACAAAAAGTAAGTTTACGTTTGATATATTTTTTTCAAAAATCTTTTCAAATTTCAAATTTGGGGCATATGATGTTTTTGAGAGTCAAGGGCATAATTGTAATTTGACAAATGTTAATTTTGGTTTTAGTAATGTGCAAGTAATTGTTAAATCTAAATTCGAGCATAATGAAATGAAATTGTATGCTTTATTGTTATTATCCATATTGCTCTCAGCTTCTAATTGGAAATCCCCATCTTTGCAGTGAACTGATTGTGTCATATATAAATTGGAAATCCTCATCTTTGCAGTGAACTGATTGTGTCATATATAAATAAAAAGAAAGGTGTGTAATTTATTTGTAATTTTGATTAAATTTTCTTTTTTATCCATTTTTTTGTGGAATCTCCATTGTAATTAAAGGTGTGTATTCTATTTGTAATTTTGATAAAGGTATCTTTTTAATCCATTTTAATATTAGATTTAAAATGTTCCAGGCATAAGAAAAATGACATGTTTATTGAAGCCTATGGTTACATATGCTAGGTATTTTAGAAAAGAAAAAGGATTGACGCATGACATTTTAGGGAGTAGGGTAACCCCATGATCTTGCTTTAGTATGGACATCATTTGTGGGCTGAAAGGTCAAAAGCCTTATATAAAAAATGTCATCTTAAAAAATAGTGGTTCTGTATATCATCATTTATGTTGTTACTCTTAAAATTCGTTTATTTTTATGTAGTTTTTGTTTGTTTTCATTTCAAAAAAATTAAAATAGACAAATAAACATGATTCGAAGATTGATGTAATTATTGTTTTACCCTTCAAGAATGGTTCAAGGTCACACATTTTGAATCTCAATTTTTTTCACTCTGCAACTGTTGTGGTAGGAGGTGGAATTTTGTGAAAATGAGCAAGCAATGACTATCAGTGATCTGTATATGTTGATTTTCAACATAAGCTTGTTAGAGATGATATTTTGAATGACCGACATGCTTCTTGAAGTGTAAGTACGTTTCCATTATCGGTAAATGAATATAAAGATCTTCTTGTTATCATGAGTAAAGAGTAAAGTAGATTGTTTATATTGGTAAAAAGAGTAATCATGTTTTTATTTCTCACAATTTGCCCAATAGGAACTAATATTTAATGTTTGTAACTTACTGTTGAAAGCATTATCATAGGTTGAAATGTTTTTTTGGGAAAGGATCCAACGAGTCTTTTAGAATGAACTTCAAAATGTTTATTTACCATTTTCTTTATTTTCTCTAAACTGTACAATAAGCTTTTTGTGCCTCTTTTTGCATTTAAATGACTAAACTATTTTATGTGGTTATCAGTATCCTATTTGCTTCAAAAGTCAACATATTTTACTTTTAGTTGAGGAACTAATGCATTGTTTTTCGGCTTCAAGGTCTGATATTTAAAGTTGATTTAAAAAAGACAAGAAATCCTTTCAACTTAAGGAAGGTCATTGGATGACCATAACCACAAATTACACAAATAAATGAGATTTAGAGACTATATCAACGAGCTACAAAAAAAGTGCAGGTGACTTTTAAAGCTAGGAAACAACATTGAACAATCCTCAGATGCAATGGTAGCCCTTCAATTGATTGGTGCTGCATTTTTCATCAAGATATGTGTGGTCAAGTAAAGATGGGTAGAGTTAGCATGATCCTTCACTTTCACTGCAAAATCAGTTGATTTTTGTTAATTTTTTTGAAAAATGTTAAGTTTATGATGTCGATCCTATGTTACAAAACGGAACAATTTAAAAAATTACTTAATGAGCCTTTTATATTAGAATCTTAGCATATATTTGGTTGATCATAATATCTCAATTGTGGCAAACAAGGCTCAAGAGATCTTAACTGGTTTATGTCAACCTAATGTTTAGCATATTTAACTATGTCTAGGCATCTGAACATAGTTAAATTAATTTTCTCACTCCCATTAATTTTAAGACAATATGTATATGGTCATAGCATTTACATATAATTAAGTCATCAAATGGAAGTTGACATTTCTTGTATTTAACCCATGATTTTTAAATCATATATGCTTCATTTAAAAGTAAGCAAACAAGAAAATTGAATGGATTTTTATTTTTATTTTTATTTTTATTTTTTTGTTTTCATGTTAGTGTTGGGGTAGGATACTTCTAACCTAGCATAACACAAAATCGAAAAATTATTGGCAAATAATGACATCAAATGGAAGTTGACAATTCTTGTATTTAACCCATGATTTTTAGAAATTCAACCCATGCTTTTTACACAACCAAAAAAGGTACGTACGATTCACTAGAATTGTGTAGAATTGCGTAAATATGGATGGTAGTTTAACTTTGTTACCCAACCATTTTTTTTGCTTTTCCTATTCTTTAGAGTTTTTAAAATATTATTCATTTATTTTTAGACAATATGATGTTTTTATATAGTTAACAAAATCAAAGGCATTTTTATAATTTTTAAAATTAACGACAATTTTACAACTTTATAATTAAGGAAGCTCAATATGCGAAAAAAATTAGTGACCATTTTGTTTAAGATGAAAAAGAAGTTACATAACAATAAAATTTAGGCTTTAGTTATGTATATATGCGACCTAACAATTTTTTATTAAGTTATATAAAAAAGTGGGGTTCTTATAAATTTATTCGGTCGTTCTAATTTGCTTTCCGTTTATACAATAAAAATATTTTTCTTATAAGATAATGATAGCATCTTAACATAAATAAATTCATCTCAATAGTAAAAACTAAAAGATTTCAACCAACTCATCTACCCCAACATATACCTCTACAATCTAAATATTTAAAAAAAAAATACCATTCATCGTTAAAATCTCCACATTCGCTTCACTTTATTATGTGTTTATATTTTCTGAATATGACATGTTTTCGAAAAGAAAATAATCAATGAAAGAAAAGTAATTGTTGTCCGCCGCTGTGCGCGGGTGTCCTGCTAGTAGTTTAAAATGAAATACAACCACTGAACTACATGTTGAAATAAAAGTCATGTCATTGTGATTTCAAACAAAGGAGTTTTGCGGGTTTAGATTAGGAAGTGATTTTGGCTCTTCAAGTTATGGGTCGGTCATGATAATTTACTCGGAACCGGTTGCACCAATGGCGGTTTTACTATGGTGCTTGTAGTGATACCGACAACGCCTGGTTTTTCCGTATGCATTGCAAAAAATTTGGAATTTTTTTAACTATTGTGTCACTATTGAAATTTCATGTGTCACCTCATGTCATGCCATTATGCGTCCGCCCATGGGTGGCACCGAACTGATTTGGAACCAGAACCGATTAAGTCAAATATAAAGAGTCGATAACTGGCATGTATTCTTATAACCAGTCCAGTTGGTCCAGACTAGTCCAACCGCATCAAACGCTCACCCCAAACAATATACTCATAAAGCTCCAGTCATTACAATTGTTTAATTATTAAATGGTGATATAATACAACTAAACTCCACATTTCATTTTGTAAGTATATATAAATGTAAATGATAACGACGTGCTTTGATTTATCGATTTATGTTGTATCATATGCTCGTTTTCCACGAAAATATTGTATTTTTCACTTATTAATTATCAATTGGTAGTCATTACATTGTTTTGACTTTCGCGGCATGGACGTTAAAGTCAAATCATATTTACATGGCTTATTTTCATGAAATTATCCCATTGTTGATATGTGTTGACATATAATTTCATTGTCTTTCTCTTGTGTCGGTTTCTTATTCTTCAAACGGAAATGACCTTTTGCCCCTCCACCGCCGCCAGTTATGTATTCTCCACACACGCTAATTTTCTCGACCAAACAACTTGTAATCTTTTTATGTTGTTCATTCTAGAATCTACTTTGATATAGTATTTGATCAATTTTTATGTAATCTTAAAGGTTATGTGACTTTGAGCACGTGTTTTTTCCCGTTACCTATACAATTCGTCACATCATTTCTCCTTTTAACTACTGTCCATTTGAAAGAAAGTCATCTAAGTCTTTTGTTCCATGTTTCACTCTTTAACATGTCAGATCATGAGATTTCTACATTATAAAAAAATTTAATTATAATATTACCATATAAATTAAAAAATAGTATGTTATAGTAAGAGAGCTTTAAATATTCATACTCGTTTATCTATTTATTGGATCATAAAAAGTGATAAAATAAAAAGATAAGACCAGAAAAAAAAATATTACACATATCAATTATTAAAAAATAAAATAGAAAAATAAATAAATAAATTATTTTCTTCTAATAAACGTTACAAAATAGCTACAGTTACTTTTATGTGGAACTTGTTGAGACACGACTACAAAGTTTGTACACACACGTGTAAGATAATAATTGCTGATGGACATAAGTGGGCCAGAAGCCGCACGTGAAAGCATTGAATTAGACTTTTTAGGTTGGGCCCCATATGTCTCCACGAGTCCATGTTATATACTATGTGGGCCAACGGCCCGATGTTTATCCATGTTGCCTTGTTCCAGCCACTCGTCGTCGTAAGATAGCTGTAGGCTATAGCCTCCATAGTTGAAAATTAATATAATATTTTATTTTAAATTTTAAATTTTAAATTTTAAATTTTACATTTTAGTTTCTTTTATTGTTTTTTCTATTCACAATCATTATAAAACTAGGTGTGAGTCCCGTGTATTACACGGGTTTATTAAAAAAAGTTGAATATAAAATAATAAGGATCAAGTTTTTCAATATATCTATCATAATAAATGAAAACTAATTTATTTGTTTATAATTGGATTCCATAACAGTTTTTATTTTGAAAAAGTTATTGTATAAGTGAAAATTATGATGTGTAAACATTTAATTATGGAATAATTGATTATTGCCAAATTTGTAGTTGTACATTTTTTTTGGTATGGTTATTGAAATTTAATTTAATGATTCTACATAACATAAATAAACTCTCATAAAATATGGAATTTACTTTTAAATTTAAGAAAATTGAAAGCACAAGAAAATGCCAAGTGGAAAAATAAAAAAATCAAAAAATCCTACAAAATGACATGTGTCAAACTAAATGAGAACATGACATTTGGCAAATACATTTTCATTTATTAGGGTAGATGTATTAGACTATTGGTAGTTGTTTTAGAAGATGGAAATTAGAAATGGTAAGCCGTTCAAAGTTGATTAACCGGTCAAAAGTAACTGTTAAGACTATACTTGACATATTAACTTGAAAACTAAACTGTTACCTGAAAAATTAGTTAGTAGTTGAAAACCTAGTTGTTAAATAAAAAACTCGTTGACATTAAAAAGGCTAGCTAATAAAAAATAATGTTTGGTAAAACTAGCTGAAATAGGTAAAACACATTTTAAATAAATGTGTTTCTATAATTAATTAGAGGCATATTTTGAAAAAAAAAAAAAAAAGAAAAAAAAAACTCTTAAAAAAATAATTTAAGTAGCTTTTTGAAAAATTTAGCTTCTAAGCTACTTTTTAGCTTCTAAACTACTTTTTAGCTTACCAAACATAACAACATAAAAAAACTTTAAAATAAGTTAGATTATCAGGTAGTTGTGGTTCGCCATACATAACCTAAATGTTTCTCATTGTCAAAAGATCTTTGGCCTATGCGCCTATCAGTATCATATGTTGACTGATAGATGTCTCTCGGCCAAAGGTTAAGGGTTCAAGTCTCGCTTGAGACGAAATATGTAGAATAGGAGTAGTATAATAGATACGTGTGTAGCCGTTCTAAAAAAGTGTTCCCTATTTTCCTCTGTGAATATATTTCGTTTATCTTTTAATTTTATATATAAATAATATATAAAATATTATTATAATAAGTTATATCGATAAAACCAATCAAGTGTTCGTCTGTGAACATGAACGTATTATTAGTCGATTAGAAAATATAGATGCGTTTTGCAGAAGTTATTTTTCTTTTCATTTTCCGTAAGGGACAATTTAATGTATTTTGGGTTTGATATGTATTAAAATAAAATTAAACACACTTTCAGTAATAATCTTTGTTTAGTATTTAAGTCACAATTTCATTATAGGATGTATACAGTAAAGTCCAAATATTTTCATCGATTTGAAAAGAAAGTCCTAAACTTTATTTTTTTGACAGTAAAATCTAAATTACCGGCAGTTTTTGACACTTTTACTATTTTTCCCCGGTTAGCCGGTAATTAGGACTTTTTTGTCAATAAAATAAAGTTTAGAACTTTCTTGTCAAATCGTCAATTAGTACTTTACTGTCAAAAAAATAAACTTTAGGATTTTTTGTCAAATCGTTGAAAATATTGGGACTTTAGTGTATATATAATTTTTTTTGTTAGAAATTTAATGGTATGATACTATTTAAGCATAAGAGTTATTGAAACATTCTCTAATCAGCTAGATCCTATTGAAATCATTTACGTTTGCTTCTTGTTAAATCGTTTTTTTAATCTCAACAAACCGACATTGAAAAAAATTGAATTAATCAAGAAAGAAAGAAATAACCAGGGTTAAAAAAACAAAATTGCCCTTCTTTCCCTTCTCCACATTCACACCCTTTTGACTAGGCATGTGTTGTTTGTGTTTATATAAAGCCAGAGCAATTTCGTTTTTTTTTAGGTTTCTAATTTCTCCATTTTTGAGACTGCAAAAAGCCAACACAACCCTGGTTCTTTCTTTCTTTCTTGATTATCTCAATTTTTTTCAATGTCGGTTTCTTGAGATTAAAAAAACGATTTAACAAGAAACAAACGTAAAAGATTTTAATAGGATCTAGCTGATTAGAGAAAGTTTCAATAACTCTTATGCTTAAAGAGTATCATACCATTAAATTTCTAACCAAAAAAATTATATATACACTAAAGTCCTAATATTTTCAACGATTTGACAAAAAAGTCCAAAACTTTATTTTTTTGACAGTAAAGTCCTAATTGGCGATTTGACAAGAAAGTCCTAAATTTTATTTTTTTGACAAAAAAAATCCTAATTACCGGCTAACCGGGAAAAAAGGGTAAAAGTGTCAAAAACTACCGGTAATTTGGACTTTACTGTCAAAAAAATAAAGTTTAGGACTTTCTTGTCAAATCGATGAAAATATTGAGATTTTACTGTATATATCCCTTTCATTATTAAGGTTTTGTTACATATTTGATATCTATGATGCAATTTTGCAAGGATCAACATAGTTAAGGTCAATTACCTGTGTTGGAAGAAAATGACTTACATGTCAACGTTAAGACTTGTTATCTATGGTGCAATTTTAGCATGAGCATAATGACTAAGGGGTACAAGTGTGTATCAGTTAGCAAGTCCTACAACCAAATTAGAGCTTCAAGTACTCGGGATCTATGATTCATAAGGACTGAGACGTTGAGGATGATGTCACAAACTATATAAAAGCGAGGTGGATAAAGTGGAAAGCAACCACATGAATTTTGTGTGACAAGGTCCAATTGAAATTTAAGAGAACATTTTATAGGGTGATCGTAAAGCCAACTATATTGTATGTATCTAAATATCGACCGATTAAGAAAAAACATAAAGCAGATGGAGGTCGCAAAAATAAGGATGTTGCAATGGATATCGGTAGGAACAAGTCGGATGGGGTTTTGAACCCGAAAAATAGAAACTCACCAAGAGTTGCTTCAATTAATGAGAAATTAAGGTAAAGAGGATTAGAGTGGTTCATACATCCCTGTATTTTAAGAAGGGAGTTGTTCCGTGTTAGATAAAAAGGGGATGAATAGATTGCTTGGAATCTCTGAAAGTCGTGATTCACTATCAAATTGAAGTATTTCGATTGTACAGATCGAACACTCAATTGGATAAAACTCAGAGAATGAAATCTGAGAATGTATATGAAAATGTTCTTCAAGATGTACCAAAAAAATGACCAAAAAACGGATATATAATTCCTGTCTGAAAACTGTCAAACGACAGTTACAAACTGTCATAAAACTACCAAACTGTCATTAAACGGATCTCAAGGAAAAAAGGGTCAACTTTCTAAAATTGGATTTTTGATGCATTTTTTAATATAGCAACATAGTCCCAGCCAGGGGCTCTACCCGTTGGACCCCGCCAGGGGCGCTGCCCCCGGACCCCCGTTCATTTAGGGGCTTCGCCCCTAAATAACAATATACTTTGAATCTTGAAAAACTTGAACAAGTGTGCACTCCTACACCATCCTAATTTGTTCAATATTCAACAAGATCACTTTTTGTCAACAAATTTAATCATATTACAATTAAATATTATTTGATGATATAAAATCACCAACATTCCGTACATAATAATTTTTATCCATATACACCAATTTATGTTTTAAAACATTATACTGCACAAATCAATAAAACATAAATTGTGTATAAAAATAATTGTGATCGAATCACTTCTTTTTAAGAAACTTACTAAAAATTATTTCATTACATACTAAGTTATACCGTTTGTTGTATTCACAAGGCTCTAAGATTCAAGTCCTTGCATGTGAACTTTTTTTTAAGGAAAGTTTTGGGTTATACATTAAAGTTTTGTTTTTACTTAACAATTCCCCTATAACGTACATATATAAATTCGATTCAGTTTATGATTAGTTTACTTGGTTTTGTTGCTCACATTTATTTTCGTTATAGTTTTTTATTCTAATTTATATGTAAATTACTGAGGGCCTTATAAATCATAACGTAATTGAAGGTGACAATTTCATTTTTACCTAAACGGGATCGATTTGTGTTCAATGAATTAAATAGATACAATCAAAAACTATAGCCAAAAATAAAATTGGGTCAAATGAGTTCAACGTTTCCAAAAGACACTGGAAGGTTCACAACTTCTTATTATGTTTCATTGCTACAAATTGGGTTATTATCTTGTTAATCTGGTGTAATCATATTTATTATCTTGATTACAAAACTAAAAGAAACTAGGGTAAATTACACGATTGGTAGCAATGAAACAGTATATGAAACAGTATAAAAGGAATTTGCGTAGTTTGCGTGATTGGTCCCTATTAAGAATTTTTAACTCGGATCATCCCTAATGTTTGTGTTTGTTACGATTTTGGTCCCTAACCAAGATAAAAAGACAAATATACCCTTATGACAAATTTATATTATTGTTTATGGTATTATTATTACTAAACAAAATTATATATGTGGTCTCACCTCCTTACATAAAAAAAAGATCGATACACCTTCTTCATTCCCCCCCCCCCCACCCACCCCCTCACTTTCTTCTTCCGATCCTTCTCTTCCGACGAACCAACATCACCACCGGGGGTGTTAATCCGGTCCTTCCAATTGCCTGACAGTTATCCAGTGGCTTTTGGATGTCTATCACTCATCAATTCACTCGTATTCCTTTGTTTAACCTTCGACTGAGTTTCCATGGAGGAAAACCCTCCCCTGAACCCTGGAGTAAAAGCGACAGAAAAAAACACAAAAAAGTCGAATCAAGCATTGATTCTTTCTTCTGAGATCTCTTCTAACGAAGTAATCTCCGATTTTGAAGGAATCGGTCTCCAATCTAATGAAGAATTTCAAGTCCGAGAGAAATGGGTTATGATGTTGATTTGAAGAAGATGGCATTTGATTTGATGATTGAAGCAAACCCATCTCTTTTTTAGAAATCGTTTGTAGATGTTCCAGAAATCATGATTAGTGGTCGTCGACGGTCCATATTTATCGACAGAAGGGAGAAATTGTGGCAGGTGTTCGTCGGACATGAGTGGTCACCGTCTTCTACCTTTAATCTATTTTACCTTCATTTCAAAAGGGTTGATCTAGGGTTCGGAGTTTGGGTTTTCAAAAGAATAAAGCTTTGACATACTTAAGATTTTAGATATGATCTTCAAAGTCACCGGATCCGGTGAAAAAGGAACGAAGTTACCGGCTCCATCGGAAAACAAATGCAACTTCGATGACAAGAGGAACGAGGGAAGCTCCATCGTTGTTCTTCGTTTTCTTTTTTAATAAACATTTAATCTATAAATAAAAACAATGAAGAAAATAAATGATAAATAAATAGATAAGGGCATAACGGTCTTTTTAGGTTAAACAGGGACCAAGCGTGTAACAAAACAACATTTTAAGGACCATCCGAGTTAAAAAAAACATTTAGGGACCAAACATACAGATTACCCCAAACCACAAGGACTATTCGTATAATTTACCCAAGAAACTAACAAAATAATTGGAAAGGTTGACCCAAATTAGAGATCAGTAAATGGGCCTGGACATAAGATTGGTCCAATGCCTATCCCCATCAGCCCCTTGTTATTATGACCCTTGGGTCTTGTCTTGTTGATGCAGGGAATCATATGGGTAATAACTAATAAATATGTTTTATTATATAAAGTTGGGCCCAAATCCCAAATAGAGATCATTTGGGCTATGTTAAAATATTACTTCGACAACTTATTTAGAACGTCTTTTAATATCTTGTATTCAATATTCAATTAAACCCGTGATTTTAACTCTTAAATAATTATTCATTTTCATCTGTTGAAACTTAAGTGACTTTATAAGTACTTGTTTGAAAGGTTTAACAAAAAGGTTTGGATTAAGAGTGTTGGATTAGGATTGTGATGTCTCTTAAAATAGGTTATTGTTCTATGTTTTGGCACATAGCATTTGAAAGTTTCTAGTTTTTAGCGTTACACAAAACACTACATTTAAAAAAAATCTTGTTTGACCTTACAAGTTTTTAACGTTTAGTTTAAACAAAATGATCAAATCTAAAAGCTGCCTCACATAAAATTTAACAAAAAGCTATCAACCAACTAGTTTTGCCCACATCCATTGTTTCCATGTGTCTATTTTATCAAATTTGTTTCTAAAAGTTAAATCCAAACACATTTATCGATATTTATCTATTTATGAATTATAATCTATTCTGTTTCTTCTGTTCTTTATATTTCTTGTGTTTGTTGACTTTGTATTTTACAAGGTTTGGTATGTAAAGTGGTAATCTCTAAAATTCAAAAGATATCATTTTGATAATAGTTTTTTAGCAAAATTGATTACAAAAATTGACTTTTATATATATATATATATATATATATATATATATATATATATATATGTATATATATATATATATATATATATATATATATATATATATACTATGGAAAATAAAAAACCATAAAAATCATAAAATGCATAAAAAATACTTAGAAATCACAAAAAAAATTTTGAAAAAAATCGCACCTTTTAACACAAAATCGCTGAAAAAAATTGAATTTTTTTTTTATAAATAGGGAAGGGTTATATGGAAAACAAAAAACCCTAAAAATCATAAAAATGCATAAAAAATACTTAGAGATCACAAAACCTTTTTTATTGATTTTACATATGAAAAAATCGCATATTTATTTAAAAAGTCGCTGAAAAAATAAATAAAAAATCAAATTTTTTTTTCAATTGGTTTTTTTCCAAAAAAAATTTCAGCAAATTTGTAATAAAAGGTGCAATTTTTTCAAAAAAAGATTCAAAAAAAGTTTTGTGATCTATAAGTATTTTTTTATACATTTTTATGATTTTTAGAGTTTTTTGTTTTCCATAGAACCTAAACTTATATATATATATATATATATATATATATATATATATATATATATATATATAGTGTGAACGTATGACTGAATTTGGGCCGTTGGATTAAAATATCAAGTGGTGAACAATGAATACTGATTTTATTAATTTATGATTTATTTTTTAAATTAAATGGTTGATAATATCGTTAGCAGGGGTAATTAAACCATTTGTGTCGTATTTTAAAAATGGAAGTCTTAATGTTACATGCGTATAACTCAATTATTTTTTTCCACCTACTACTATCATTCAATGTTAGTAGTGAAAAATGTTGATATGATTATATGAATATACGATTTCCCCAAAATAAATCAGTTATAGTAGTCATTTAAGAAGAAGCGATAGAGGGTTTACAATCAAAGCAAAGAAGCAACCATTAACTCAAGAATTGAGCAATGAGAAGACGTTGAAGCTAAAGATTACGAGAGAACTTAAAATCAATGTAAGCAAACAGTCAAACACAACATTTGCACCACTTCGGATCAATGACGATGACGACAAATGATTTTATCGATTCATCACTGGTAGGTAAATTTTATTTGTTTTTTGATGTATTCTTCTAGAATTCAAGACCCAATTCACAAATATTGTTTATTCTTTAAGAATGTACACGTATTCTTGGAGAATTTGGTATTAATTTTAGTTATAATAAGTTAGGGTTTGAACAAGTTAGAGTTTGGAAAAGTTTGATTGGTTTTCACCATGTTAAAGGGATTTTAGGTTTGCTGGTGTTGGTGCTTCTTAGTATCAGTTCTTCATATATTTTCTTATACTTGTACAGTTAATGCTCTAAGAATAATTGGTTGATTACAAAGCTTTTGGTAGTTCTTATGAAATGGTTCTATTACAATTGAATTATAAATTGGTTTTGGTTTTAAAGGTTACTTATAAAATTAATGTAATAGAAAATGGTTGTATTTTTAACATCTGTATATGAAAATGGTTTTTTTAATGGTTTTGGTTGTTAGATTAATTGTGTAGTTAGTTCATTAGTTTGTTGTTGTGCACATATTATATAGCAATTTATTCTTTTAGAACGTATGGATATACAATACAGTAGTGTAGTAAAATGAAGTAAATCATTATTTGAGAATTGTGTGAAATAAAAAAAGTAAATAATAAAACATCAATTCTATGATAATACAGTACGTATGTAGATTGGTTTAGTTATTGATAATGCAAATATTGCTTATTCTTTTAGAATGTACCTCTATTCTTCAAAAATTCAAGTTCAAGTTCACAAATATTGTTTATTTTTAAGGATGTACACGTATTCTTGGAGTACGTATGTATAATGGTTTAGTTTTTTGATATTGTAAATATTGTAAAATAATTGTAATTGGTTAGGTAACTTAATACTAAATTTGTTAACTTATTTTCATTGATAGAATGAATTTTAATAGAACAACCTACCCATCCAGAAGTAGAAGGTGATGAAGAATTATTAATGATAGAAGTCATTGTAGAACAAGAAGCAACTATGATTAAAGGGCGAAATGTAGATCACAAAAAAAGTTGAAAATACAATTGTTTATTAGTTTATAAAGTCTATTTTATTATTATATTTTGTTAATAAATTAATAATATGTATGCAGTTAGCTTATGTGTTTAATGTTTGCATCAAGAAAAAAACATTAATCTGAAAAAAGAACTCCTTTTATAACAAATTTTAGTGGATATAAGTTGAAAAAGATCGAGCACTTTGAGGTGAATGCGAATGCTCTTCGGATGGGGCAGTTCGTCAGAAGGGAAGATGCCAAGCAGGAAGATAAAAGTAGTGACACAAATATGTATTTGGATACAGTTGAAATAGAATTTGTAAATAAGGAGGTAAAACAATGTTATTCTCAATCAATTTAACACTATTCAAATCGTTAAGTTTTCTCTTGCAACATATTCGTGAAGAATGATTAATTAAATTTTAATTTTTTGGAAGTGATGTAAACCAAATTTATTTAAGAATGCATACATGACAATGAAATTTGTAATTTTGTATTAAACATTCTATGTGAATGAGTTGTTTAAATTATAAGGTTCCTTTAGAATGAAGACGTGATTTGAGGTATATGGTCCTATGTTGAGTTACAATATTACGTAAATCTCAAAGAATTGATTAATATGACATTCGCCTAGTATTAAGTATTCTGAAAGAATTAATATGTAGTATTATTTGTTTATAACACTTTAATTATTTGCTACTAACAAACATATTGTGTGGTATTTGACATTTGGTACAACAAAATATTGATTGAAAAAATTAATTGCAGGCTAGCTGAAAAAAATTACGTGAATCATAAAGAATGTTATGTACATCAAAAAAATTAATTAAGAAAGAAGGCGTGAAATAAAGATGCCCATCTAAAATCTAATTAAACGATAGGAAATATATTAGCATTTGAAACGTCTACTTAATTGCTTCCATATATATCACTATTTTAATTTAATTTGGGTAATAAAAGGAAAATGTCGATCATAGCCTTGGGAGATCAAAGGTTGATGTTTGGTTATACAATCACATAATAATTAGGATTCATATATATATATATATATATATATATATATATATATATATATATATATATATATATATATATATATATATATATATATATATATATATATATATATATATATATGGCTGAGTTATTGTGTGAACCAAAAGATTTATGAGATCTTATGAACTCATAATCAACTCATCATTTTTCAACACTAAAAACACCAATCTTCTTCAAATGATGTGTCTAAGACATATCTAGGCTCAAAAAAAGATTTGACAAGTATTTTATTTATTTTCGAAATTTGTATGTATGCACAATCAATAGTCATATGGACTGCTGATGAGCACAATTAGTAATCATATGGACTGTGGATTTGCATAATTAGAAGTAATATAGACTGTTGATGAGCACAATCAGCAGTCCATATGGCTACTAATTGTGCTCATCAATAGTTCGTACAACTGCTGATTGTACTCATCAATAATCATACAAAAAAAAAACAAATAAATAAATAAAATTGTCAAATCTTTTTTTAGCCTAGATATGACTTAGACGCACCATTTGAAGAAGGTTTTTGTTTTTGGTGTTGAAAATTGATGAGCTAATTATGAGTTCGCAAGTTCTCACAATTTTTTTGGTTCTCAAAAGAACCTCTCTCTCTCTCTCTCTCCATATATATATATATATATATATATATATATATATATATATATATATATATATATATATGAGTTAGAATTATGTTTTCTCTCTCTCTCTCTCTCTCTCTCTCTCTCCCCTCATCCCCTCTTTCTCATACACACTTTTGTGAAGGTGTTTTGTTTCGATTTTGCTTGCAACACCCATACACCTCGCAACTAGTTTACTTCAACCAAAAACAAGCCAATTTCTCATCTCCTCCAACCAAGTTATCTCCTTTATTCATAGCCTCCACGTTGAACCACTATATATCCTTTTATCTTAGCATCATGTATCATTCCCCCCCCCCCCCTTGGTCTCTCCGATGTTTCTTGTCTCCCACAAACCTAGTGTCACCATAGTATTCACATTACACATATGAAATCAACTCAATTCCAAAAATAAAAATAAGTTGAAGGACATGTACTATTAATGTAACTTAATTTAACTTGTAGTAGTTACTTCCTTAACTTTAATGGTGTCTGGATGTTGAAAGCCCACATATGAAACAAGTTCATACTTGTCACTTAAGTGCTAAATTAAGCTCTTAATACATAAAGAATTTGAAATCTTATTTTATCACTTACATATGTTCGTTATGTCGATAGGAAACAATGAAAATGGTTCGATTTCAATTAGATCAAAGGAGCAAATTAAAATTATGGCATTTCCAAAGTTTTGCCATATACATTCCATGTAATTTGATGCATCTAATCCCAAAACCTTCCATAGACACTTCAAATGACTTATATAAATGTAATAAGACCTATTGGACTCTTTGACCATATTAATACATATTAACTTAATGGTTTGAACGACTTAATGCTTAAAAAATGTTTTAAAGCACCCGTGAAGACATTAAACTTCCAACCTAAGCCATATGCTTCATTTCACCTATTATATTCATCTTGTGTGTTTCTAAATGGCCTTTATATGGATCAAATGATATTCTAAGCATATTTTAAACCTTTTAAAAACATGATTACAAGATGATCGATGATTGAAATGTTATGTTCTAATGGTTTAAGACTCAAAACGTTTGTTAATAGATATCAAATTAGGTTATAAACTTAACTTCGATATGGAATCTTCAACAATAGTAGATCAAATGGACATTATAAGCTAGAGTTATGACATTTCATGGAATATAAAACAATTTAAATAAGTAATCATGCCACAAATCAACTCAATTTTTGGTAGAAGCTCTCAAATACCTTAATAAATTCAATTAAATTAATATATGTTCATACTATATCTATTATCTATTTTAGATAGATATGAGTTGGAAAACTTGTACAAGTTAAATCTATCTTTAATTTAAAAATAAAATAACCCTCAAATGTGGGTTTAAGGCTTCAAAATAACATGCAAGATCCAACTTATGCATCATATTAATGATTAAATCTAACTAAAAAATTCATCTAGACACTCTAAACGTCAATGAACTTGTACTTGGGAAAGCCTCAAACCGTAACTCAGTTTTAAGAGGAAGGGCAAGAAAAATCATACCGTTTTAAGCTTCTATGATTGGTTCCTAGATGGACTTCTTCACAAACACTTCAATCATCCTCCAATAATTCCCTCAAGCCAAAAAAAATACCATATTATCCTACTAATATATCAAAAAAAATGTTTCAAATGTGGGAGGGGGAAGGTTTATGATCGATATTTGGCTACTTAGCATAAATTGTACCGAAAGTATCCACCTTCCTAATTTGACCACAGCTAGACACCTCCTAGAATTACCCCAAAACAATTAAATCTTGACTTCTTAGTCACTAAGCTAAGTCAAAGCAAGGTGTCATAACTAATTTTATTAAAATGACACTTTTGTCTCTCATCATATTTTTTTGTTTCAAGCCAACATTATATTTCTAATTTACTTGAAATTAGGAATATTTACTATTATGGATTTATCTATTTTAACCATTTTATTATTTATTTAACAGCATTTTAATTCTCCCCAAAATTAGAATGTTATTCAAAGAGTGGTAAGGTCCCATAAAATTCTCTTATTTTTCTCTTTTATTTGTTTTATTTTAAATAAATATTTTTTTTCTTCTTTAACTATTATACATACCTTAACTCTCTAAATGTTTTACATGGAAAAACTGTGTCCGACTAGAGTTATATTTGTGTCAATTTTATATATGACCTTATTTGTCGGGGTGGTGTTCTCGTGTAAGGATGTCAACAAGACTAAATGGGGGGTGGAAGTAGCCTCCCCTACCCCGCCAACGAATTACCTTGTTTCCCGCAATCCTAACCCTCACTTCGAATTCCCCCCTTTCCCCCACCTCCAACCCCGATCACCCTTGTTTCCCCTGATGTAACGACCCAAATTTCAAGGCCAATTTTTTTTTTGAGTTAACGCATTTAATAAAAATTTTACCAAAACCTTGTCAATAAGACATTCCATTACAAAATCATAATGTTGTATTTCAAACCATAACATCATAAGTATTGAAAATCAGAGTACAGTCCCAAAAACTTCTTGCGGAAACATGTGTGTGTGTGTGATGCGCTGCTACACCGTCGGCTCCTTCCCCTTCGACGAAGAGGTACCTGAAACCAAAACCAAAACTGTAAGCACAAAGCTTATTGAGTTCTCCCATCATACCACATACCATACAATATCGTCGGTATCTTTCAACCGGTAACCTTCATCGGTATCTTTCAACCAGTAACCATCATCGGTATTTTTCAACCGGTAACCAGGGACTATTTCACCCCTACCACTAGCATACAATCAACATATATAAGCATACAGTCAGGCATATCCGGGTACTGACCTACCCTTGGGTCCTAAGGACCACTGCCAGGGAAACTAATCCCTACCATAGACATAACATAAACCCAGATAAACCTCATAACCAACACATAACCATACCAAGATAATTATCACAAAGACCATTATCTTCTAAATACCCCTTTTTGGTGGGTTGGCATTGTGGCCTTAGACCCACCCCTACTAGAAGGTAACTCACCTCAATGTCTTGTAGTGTCTGAACTAGCCTCGGTGTACAAGTCGACTCCCTACGACTCCTCAATCCCTACACGACAACCTTCAAGTCAACACACATCACATACAACCCTAAACAGGGTCAGTCAAAGTTAACATTTAGTTGACCTGACTCGCCGAGTTGGCCTACCAGAAAGGGTTTGGTGCACAATGGTCACCGACTCGTCGAGTGCCAAGAACAACTCACCGAGTCCAACCTTGACCAATTCCATACAGTCGATTTAAATGAGGTCTAACACACCAAAACCATAGATCTGGCCTCCTAATGTCCATTTTATACGTAAAGTTCCAAACTTGATGCACATGCATGGGGTTTTTAGCTCAAAAATCCATATAAAGTGTCCTACAATGTGCATGGGGCTCTCATGGCCCTAAAGTTGGCACCTTTATGCCATGAGACCCCTCTTAAGGCCCGGATCTGAAGTCAAAACTCACTCAACACTTCCAAATCCGAAATATGACTTAGAAATCCATAGAGATCCCAAGTTAAAGATGAATAACCACATAGATGAGTCAATACAGGGGCATTTTACCTTGAAGCTGCTGAAAATGAAGTAAGATCTTCGGATCTACAAGACCCAACTCGATTTCCAAGCTCCTTTCTTCCTTCCAAGCTTTACAATCCACACAAGAGCACCAAAAATGGCCTTAACTCACACACAAGCGGCTAGGGTTCGATATGAAGCTTTCAAGAGAGTGTTACGGACAAGGGAGGCTGAGTCAAGTTGTTTATATAGGGTGCAAACCCTCAGATTTAGAGTTTCACTTATCCAGCACCTACTTTCCGATTCAGTCTCCCGACTCGTCGAGTCGGTCACTTAAAATGTCCGCAGCCACGTCCCTACTCGACGAGATGATCCTTTTTTCTCTGGGACTCGACGAGTTGGAGGATCAACTTGTCGAGTCCCAGAGAAAAAAATACATACATTGAAGAAAACATACCAAGTGTTACACCAAAATCCACTGTTAATCTATTTTGGCCCAAAATCCACCATTTCACATTATTTACCATATTTTTACTCGTTTATTTTATTCAACATTACATATTACAATAATTATCCAAATACAAAACATATATTACATAATGGGTACTCCAAGATTGTCGACCATATCCACACATGCTGACCCGAGAAGGAACACATCGTAAGGTTGGAAAAAAATTCAAACACCTTCTGGCATACCGATTCATTACAAAGACGGTTCATATTCTTATTGAAAAGAATATGCCACATGTAACTGAGCATCAGCATGATTTTTGTGATCTCAAAAGACAATACTCTGACCCTTAATTTTTTGATGATCTTTTCCTGTTTGGCGGGTTAGGTTTGGTGGAATCGAAGCTATGTGATAATCCTCAAGGAACAAGTAAGATGTTGGTTTTTTTTTCTAAAATTGTACATGTGCCATGGGGTACCGGTTGTTATGTAACACCCAGAAATTTAAAAGGTTAAATATGGAAATAAAACCTTATTTCTAAAGACCAACTTGTCGATTTTAAGTAATAAACTCGACGTGTTGGAAAGTTGGGACGCGAATTTTGGAAAACCAACTCGACGAGTTAGGGAGGATCAAATCGACGAGTTGGACAGGGTTTGGGAAACCCTAAATCCGCGACTTTGCACCCTATTTAAAATACCTTATGCTTTAGGGTTTGTCCTCATTTCCAACCTCCAATGTCCTAACCTTAGTTCTCGAAACCCTAGTGCTATTGGGAGTGATTGTGAACCTTTTTGAGTGTTCTTGTGGGTGGTTAAAACTCTTGGAAGGAAGGAAAGTTTGAAGGAACAAAGAAGAGTTGCTAGATCTAGAAACCTCACTCCATTTTTGTCACTTTCTGGTAATCAAGTCTCAAACTTGAGTAATAGTTAATTAGATCTCCTTCTTAGCATCTTTTGCTTGTTTTTGGTCCAAATGATTTGGTTCTTGAGAGTTGGACGTCGCAAATGGAAAGCACTTCAGATCTAGAGTCTCGAAGGACCTTCATGGCATAAAGGTGCCAACTTTATGGCCATGGAAGTCCCATGCAACTTCTAAGTCACCATTTTGGTCTTTGGAGCTTCTTATTGCCATGCATGAGGAAAAAGTTGGGGCTTTACGTGATCATTTAGTCCTTAGAGTCCAGATCTATGATCTCACAAATTTTCTTGTAGTTTTGGTGATGTTAGGATTTAGACTTTGGCCTTTGGGTTAGGGTTTAGGCCTAATTCATTTAGGAAAAGGTATTAAGGGGTAAAGTTGGAAACTTTACCCTTCTACAAGCATTTTCAGTTGAGATCTGAAGTTTAGGGTTCAAATCCGAAGGATAATGACTTAATGAGTTAAAAAAGGGCTATCAGACAGATGTACTCGACGAGTTCAGGGATGGACTTGCCGAGTTGAAGTAGAGTGTCCTGATTCTGTTGTAATGGAAGAACTCGACGAGTTTGGGGAAACTCGACGATTTGATACAAGATATCGCGACTTGTGATTTACGGAAACTCATCGAGTTGAAGGATAACTCGACGAGTTGAGTCAACTCAGAACGTTGAATTTGACTTTGACCTAGATATTGACTTTGACTTTACCTTGACCAAGGTTGACCCGAGAGGATTATGAAATATGGAATGGATACTAAGGGTGATTCCATGAAGGGTTGGGCCCAAATTAGAAAATTGGGTCATTAGTGGTCCATTAGTGGGCTTGAGAAGTCTACCTAGTGTTGGGCCTTTCATGTATGGTTTTGAGTAAGGATGTTTGTTTGGATGGATCGGTTTGATCCGATTCAATCAAATGAATCCAAATTGATTTTGGTTTCCAAAACATCAATTCGAATAATCCAAACTAAATTCAAATCTAATGCGATCCGATCCAATTACTATTCGGTTGGATCGGTCTTAATAATTCGGTTTTCAAAAACTGAAACATTTTAAAATGACATATAAATATCAATATTACTCAATTTTACAGAAGAAGTGAAAACAAATTATTTATTTGTGATTTGAAATTTATAAACAACTACTAAGAATGTATATTATTGTTAAATATTTTATAGATAGAAAACTTTTGAGAGAAAATGCATATTAATGTTTTTTTATCGGGTGAAACGTTTGGAACCTATTTTAAAGAATAAATTACAAAATTAATAAATAACTATAGATATATATTAAAAATAAATAAATAATAAATGTTTATTCGGTTTTTTTGGACTATTCAGTTCTTAATTTATAAACCAAAACCAATCCGAAATTCAAAATAATAATTCTGTTTTGTGAAAACCAATCCAAAAATCCGAATATCCGAACCAAATAGTCCAATCCAAATTGTCCAATTGGACAATTCAGTTTTATCCAAATAGTGAACAACCCTAGTTTTGGGCCTTAGGCATGGACCAAATAAGATCAAGGGTAAAATGGTCATTTTAACCTAATAAGGATTACTGGTTTTGACTAAGTGTTATTTTGGTGATGATAGCTCGGGGAGTCGAGAGATCAATAGTTCAGGGATCTGCCAACTAGCAGCCAGAGGATTATCCATGAGGTTCAACATTCAGCTTTGCGAGGTGAGTTTCCTTCTGTAGGAACGGGTTGAAAGCACCAATGTCAGCCTGTATATGTATGTTAGTATGTTCCGGACCAAGGTTGGATGTCGGGCGGGGTCCGAGGAATGTTTATATGTATGTGTCCAGACTACGGTTCAATGCCAGGTGGTACCCAAGGAATGTATGCATGCTTAGTTATACTTGATTTTTGTGTGATACTTGTATGTGCCTGGTTAAGAAAGTGAGTGTGGGCGGGGGCCCATATCTCACTGCTAGCTGAGTATGGACAGGGTTACATATCTCATCATTGGCAGAGTAGTGGCGAGGACCATGTTAGGCGAGGCCTTAGGACGAGAACATGTAGTGTTGTGTATGAATCTTTATGTGCTATCATGTTTATGTGATTTGATTGTATATGTATAACTGACGAGGCCCAATGACAGGCGGGGCCTAGGATAATGTAACATCCCAAAACCGAGATCGAAAAATTTTGTTTTTAATTATAATACCCATAAAACTGTTTGAGTAAAACATTACTGATGTCACATCAAGCCACAAAACCATTGTTACATGTTTCAAAAACCATAATGTCAAATAGTATAATGTCAAAGTATAATCCTAGGGTTCTCAAATGCGGAATCATGTGTTTGCCATGCGTTGCTACCCTGCTGACTCCTTCCCCTTAGATGAAGAGGTACTTGAAACCAAAACTAAAAACCGTAAGCACAAAGCTTAGTTAGTTCCCTCATCATACCACATACCATACAACCATACGTACTGTCGGGCAATTCTGGGGTGCCTGACTAGGGATGTCAACGGGGGCAAACGGGACGGGGATTGCATCCCCCGCCCTCGCCCCCAAAATTTTCTCGTTCCCCCGCCCCCGCCCCCGCCCCCGATTGATTTTGGGCTAACTTATTTGGGCTAAAATAAGTTCTTGTTTGGGCTAAAAGAAACTATTTTTTGGATAACAAATAGATATTTATAACATAATTTTACATGTTACAAACAACTTAAAAACATGTTTTTTGTTGAATTTTTGTACGTAAAAATCATTTTGTTGTTTATTATACTTATATAATTAACATATGTCAATTTATATAATTTATTAACGGGGCCCCCACGGGGGTTTCGGGACGGGACTACCAACCCCCACCCCCGCCCCCGAAATTAAAACGGGGGTTAACCTTGCCCCCGCCCCCGCCCCCGTCCCCGATTTTTTTCAACAAATGCCCCCATACGGGACGGGGCCCCCTCGGGATCGGGGTCCCACGGGACTTTTTGACATCCCTATGCCTGACCTACCCATGTCAAGCCATTTTGGGGTGCTGACCTACCCATGTCAAGCCATTTTGGGGTACTGACCTACCCGTGTCAGGCCATTATGGGGTGCCTGCCTACCCTCCGGTCTATCTCACCCGGTCATGGGGACTATTTTACCCCCTACTACTATCACATAATAATATATCATAACCATGCTCTCAAACAGATCTGGGGTGTCCGACATACCCTTCGGTCCTAACGACCGAATTAGGGACTTTTCCCCCCTCCTACTACCACTATCACATAGAACATAGCATACTAGCACATAAAACACATCAAATAATCGCAAACCAGACAATTATCACATAGACAATCGTCTCCACTAAAATCAACTAATAGTGGGTCGGCCTTGGTGCCTTAGACCCATTTCTACTGGAAGGTAACTCACCTCAATGTCGTGTGGTGTCTGCACAGTCCTCGGTACAGAAATCAACTCTTCTCGACTCCTCGATCCCTACACAACATCCTTTCTAAGTTACCATTTCATACTCATAACCCCTACCAGGGTCAACTCAAGTCCACGTCAAAGTCAAGGTCAAAACCTTGGTCAAAGTCAACATCTGGTTGACTCGACTCGCCGAGTTAGTCAACATCCGTATGAAGGTATTTAGTCTATGATTCGCTGAGTTCTCCCAGAACTTTTCAAGTTCGTCTTCATGTGGTTGGGACATCGCCTTGAACTCACCGAGTTAGCTCATACACTCGTCGAGTTCTATGGTTTCCAGGCCCCTAATGAGCCTATACAACCGAGTGATCTTCAATCTTATCATCTGGTCCTTTAACAAAAAGGGTTTGATGGAAAATATGTCCCGACTCACCGAGTCCTATGAACGACTCATCAATTCCCTCTTTTTCCTAAACTATACAGTCGATTTTACTTGGTCTAAATGCATCCAAACCATAGATCTGAACTCCTAGGGTCCATATTATACATAAAGCTATGAACTTGATGTCCATGCATGGGGTCTTTGGCTCAAAAAGCCATAAAAAGGTGGTTTATATGTTGCATGGGTCTCCCATGGCCATAAAGTTGGCAGATTTATGCCATGGGAACCCTCAATGGTTACAGATCTGAAGTACAACTCCAAATATACACACAAATCCGAGTATAGCTTCACTAAAGCTTGGAAAATGTAGAAAATAGCCCCAAATCAAGATCTAAGTGATGAATAGTCAAGGTATTAGCTTTATACCTCAAATGAACAGGTAATATGCCAAGACTTCTGGTTCTACTTGCTCCCTCTTGATCTCCCAAGCTTCCTTCTCCTTTTCCAACTTCAAATACACACAAAAGGCGCCAAAAAGCTTAAGAACACTCAAATAAGGCTTAGGGTTTCGAGTTAGGGTTTTCTCTGGGCGGGAGGGATAATGGGGGCTGGTTGAGGCAAAATAAGTCATTTAAATAGGGTGCAAACCCTAAATATTAGGGTTTCATCCAGATAGCTTCTACTCGTCGAGTAAATCATTAAACATCCCGGTCAAAATTTGAGTCTACTCGATGGGTTGAGCCTCCAACTCGCCGAGTCCTAGAGCAAAACATGGCTTACTTGAATTTAAATACGTACCACGAACTGGGTGTTACAGATAGACAGATTTGTACACCGAGCGGGACTTGATGCCAAGCGGGGCCTGATGCCGGACATTGTCCGATACCGGGAGGGGCCCGATGCAGGGGCGGGGGCCCAGTTTATATGATTATGTGTATGGAATGTGGTAGTTTGGGGAGACTCACTAAGCTTCGTGCTTACAGTTTTCAGTCTTGGTTTCAGGTACTTCCAGTAGTAAGTGGAAGATCTCGGGATGACTGCAGACACCATTTGTTTAGCCTGAGATGTTTTTACGCTGATAATTTGTTATGAGTTTTGATGTGATACTCTGATTTGGTACTACGACTTATGTTTTGGGTGAATTGATTTTGATAATTATGGTTCTTTAATAATTAAAAAAATGAAATTTTTGGACCGTATTTTCAGGAATGTTTCAATTTGGTATCAGAGTCTTGGTTTGAGGGATTCGGGCATACTATCGGGTATGTATGAACTCAAACTGAGGAACTGGTATGAAATTTTTTCAAAAGAAAACCATTTTTGTAAAAAGGATTTTGAAAAGAGAAAAGGGTGTGGTGCATGCAATCAGCCGAGCTCAAGTAAGTTCTCCCAAATTACCCATACAAGTTTGTTATATTATGATTATGAGAACTGCATGCTAGATTTGGGCTAAGGATCTAGGAATGATGCCTTGTATGTCTGTTATATGTGTATAAGAATTGCATGCTAGTTTAGGGCTAAGGATCTAGAAAGGATGCCTTATATGCATGTTGTATGAGCTTATAGAACTGTATGTTAGTACTGATTAGTCAGTAATATGATGGCATGAGTAGGATATGCTTGATTATGATTACTCAATGCCCGAATGTTGCTTGCTTTGTGATTTTAGGAGTCCTAGTTATCTTTAAGTAACTAGTAAACGAATACGTTAAGTTACATATGAAGAGGACTAAATAACTTTAAAAGGTTAAGTCTAGCCCTATTTCGCAGCTCTTGTCTAACTCCAACCGTTGTAGGGTATGACCTCTCATTCAAAGAGTTATCTAGTCTTAGTAATAGGTAAAGGTATTTGTGAGCTAATTAGAGAGAGATAGCAGGGACTTCTTATGCAGTTGATGGCGGAGAGTGGGTCAAAGATTACCCTAGGGAAAGCTTAGGATGAGATTAGCATGAGAACCAGTAGTGGTAGAAAGGGACTTGGTGGATTCAAGGCAGTTCTTGAGTAAAGTTCAGATAGATGTGGAAGGTAGTATGGGCCCATACTACTGAAAGCAGAGGATTTGTACTCGAGTCAAGGAGGGTTGAGATAAAACCAGGAAACTTGTAGCGTGTGTGTGATCCCTCGATAGTGATGAGTATTCTGATGATTTTATGATATGTTGCGGCATGGTGACGCTACACACTAGATCCGTTAGCAGTTCTGGTGTAGGCAGGGGATCATGTTCGGGATCTGGAGGCGAGCAACTCGATGAGCAGATGAGAGAGTTTATTTCAGCTGAGGTTACACACAACATTATGAACCAAACTCCTGTGATCTTCGATACGGTCAAGGAGGGTATCTTGGAGATTCTTGACGAGAGGCTAGGAGCTTTCCGCACTGAGATGGTGTCCATGATGGGGGTGCACACGTTGACATTTATGGATTTCAGAGCTTGTGGGGCTCCAAACAATCATGGGGCTAGGGACCCCATTGCTAGCAGTCGGTGGTTGGCAGATGTCGCCAACGCTTTTTGTACTAGCCGATGTCCCAAGGAGGACAAGGTCCGACTTGCCTCCTGCCTTCTGAAGGACAAAGCACGTGATTAGTGGGAGGAAGTTGGACATGCTATTGAAGATGATGTCGCTATTGATGCAATGACATGGAGTGACTTCTCGGCCAGGCTCAGAGTCGAGTTTGCACTAGTGATTGAGGTGCAAAAACTAGCACGGGAGTTCCAGTACCTCCTACAAACTATTGAGACGGTGGCAGAGATCACCGCCAAGTTCAGGGAAAGGGGGAGCTGAAGAAGGCCCGATATCACGAGATGTTGAGGAACAAAATTAGGCAGTTTGTGAGCAGGTCCAACTGCAAGACGCTGGAGGATATGGTCGCTCGAGCTAGGGAGAGGGAGATCGATTTGGAGGCAGAGAGGAAGAGGAAGTCAGGCAAGGTTTAGACGTTCGTGGGGGCGGTCAAGAGGCCCAAGGTGTCGGATTCGAGATTGAGAGATTACCACGGATGCAGTTGTTGTGGAAAGTGCGGTAGGACACACGAGGGTGCGTGTAGGAGTGGCAGTGGTGGTGATGCTGGTTGCTTCAAGTGCGGCCGGATCAATCATTACATCAGGGATTGTACTGCTACCACCACTTAGGGATCATACTTGATTTGCTTTCATTGCAGTCAACGAGTCCACAAGAAGGCCCAATATCCAAGTTTGGATGCAGCGGGACAGGTGATGGCACCTACCCCTGCAACATTGAGGATCAACGATGACCGTCAGGGTCGGGCAGTGGCATCTACGGTGAGGAGTAGGGCTTTCCAGCGGACTACAGAGGAGGCACGAACGACTTCCAATGTTGCAGGTGTGTATCTTTTACTTTCTTATCATTTTTTATTGCTATTGTCTTGCATTGGTATGAGTAAATATGTCTTGGAGTTATATTGTCTGCTTATGTTCGTATTATATGCCATCTGCATACCATGAATCTTAGAGTAGTAGTGTGAGGTTGTCTCCTTATATAGTGGGTTCTCAGGATGCGGTAGCTGTGGCAAGCGTGATTGGAACTCGGGAAGTGTTCCGTAGTGTTTAAGAGTGGTACTGCTTTAGTGTTGGTTAGTTTTGAAACACTATTAGTGGTAAGTTTTGGTTCCCCACTCATTAATCAATGGATGGTAATAAGGATTGGGAATCCTTCCAGTATTGTGTGATGTAAGATGTTAGTTGAATCAAGTGGGGGAGAATCATTCGGGTATTCAGGAACAGGAGTGGATGCGAAACTAGGATGATTTCGCATTCCTATAAGGGGAAAGCAGCCCAAGTGGCTGTTAGGATTGAGGAGTGTATGAGTTGGGAGTTTGGGAAACTTCCCAACGCTGGGTTCACGTATTCTTGCTGTTTGATAGCTAGTATTTGGAAACCCAGTTGAGAATTCCCATCAGGACGTGAGTTTAGTTAGGATGCTAGACCGCGTGAGTGCTCGACTTTGGATGTGTTCGGATTGGTGATCAGCAGTAAGACCATGGTCAAAGGTTGAGTTAGTGGGAAGTGAAGTAAGACCGTGGTTCATTAACGGCAGGATAGCGGGGGAACGTATTGTACGACTGCAGGGCAGCCGTAACACTCTTCATGTGGTCATATGGTGTGAGAAAGTGTTGTTAGACTACAGGATAAAGTGTATCATTCACAGATTTAGTCAGATAAGCTAGGCATGGGTGGGTCAGATTGCAGGGTCATGAAAAGGCCACAACATGATAGGAATCAGGAAAGGATAGGTCGATGGGATTCGAGGTAGAGTTGGACCTATGTAGCCCTTGATAGGTAAGACCTGTAAGCAAGGCCACTCTGTGATATGGTATGGGTGAGACCCGTGGGCAAAGCCTATATGCTTTTAGAAATGTAGGTGGGACCTAACAGAGACCGCTCGATCAAGATATGGGATCGGGGACCCCATGATGTATAGATCTAAGAGTGGCAACGTGGATAGAGTAGTTTAGATAGTCGAAGTTTTCTTCGGAAGTCATTGGGAGCGACTGAGAGGGTGTTCATTGGCTCAGCAACCGGGTAGGTGATCCGGTATTCCAGATAGTTAGCAGATGAGTTTGGGACCTGGGAGGTCTCGATTCATTTGGAAAGTAGATAAGAGGCAGCGGAATGTTCGGGCAAAAGCAATGATGTAATGATTCTGGTGTATGGAGTAGCTTGCGGATCGAAAGTGATAAGACACTTACAGTTGGATTAAATAATCTCAGAGTAATTGATTTGACCATGTTGTGAAGCTCTCGTCCGAGTCTAACCATTTCAGGGATGAATCTTCTACTCAAAGGATTATCTGAGCCTTCTATCAAGTATAAGTATTCTACAACTGGTTATGCGTGGGCAGTTTTTCAGGGAGACAGACCACTATAAGCATCACAAGGTTGAACCAGAACCATTGGTTGTCTACGCCGCAATTACCAATACTCCCACCCTAGCTAAGTCCTACAATGGGACTTTACCTTATTGTATAGAGTGCAATTTCCACCATGTCGGGGATTGCTAGGAGGTGATCTGTAACAAATGTAACATGAGAGGTCACATCTCGAGGTATTATGGAAGAACCCCAACCACTATGACAGGAGGAAGCCATAACTATTTTGAATGCAACCAACCAAGGCATTTTAGGAAGGACTGCCCGCAACTTAAGAATCAGGTTGGAAATGGAAGGGTACTTATGACCACTGCAGGAGAGGCTCTCCCGGAACCACATGTGGTTATTGGTATGTTTTATAACAACAATGTTTAGGCTTCAATATTTACTAATAATAGTGTCAATTAAAGCTTTATCGACCATAGGTTTCGAAACACGAAAAAACATAAAGTTCTGCAAAACTTAATGAAATCTACGCACTAGATATGACAAAAGTAGTCGTTAATTGTCTTCTCACCATAAATCATGTCATTCGTGTATAAACTAAGGACCCTTGCTGGTAATCTATGATTGTGTAACGCCTGGTTCCTGGTACGTATTTAATTATAATTTATTCACTTTTGTGGATCTAATCGACAAGTTGGGAGCCCCAAACTCTTCGAGTAGAAACCATAATGGATGCGGGATTTTAAGTCACCTACTCGACGAGTTGAGAGCTTCGACTCGACGAGTAGGGCTGCTAGGATGAAACCCTAATTTCAGGGTTTTGCACCTTATTTAAGCATCCTAATCCCCACTTGTTGGCCTCATTCCCAGCCTCCAAGTCCCAAACTCTAGTTCCAAAAACCCTAATGCATTTGTGAGCTTGTGAGCCATTTTTGAGTGAACTTTGTGTGTTTTGAAGCTTATGGAAGAAGAAGAAGCTAAAAGATTCAAGGAGAAGAGAGTAGATCTAGAGACTTCCTTTCATCCTCATCATTTTCTAGTAATCAAGTCTCTAACTTGCTTAGTAGTTCTTTAGATATCCTTATTTTCACTTTATTGTGTTTTTGGTCCAAGAAGCTTGATCTTTGGGATATGGACGTCCCAAGTGAGCATACATTCAGATATGGGATGATAGAGGGCTTTCATGGCATAAAGGTGCAAAATTTATGGCCATTGAAGCTCCATGCAATCCATGTGATGTCATTTTGTCCTTTTAAACTCCAAAAGGCCATGCATGGAGTGAAAGGTGGAAGCTTTACGTGTCCATATAGTGTTTAGGGTCTGGATCTCTGTTTGTAGGCTTTAGTTTGGAGTTTGGATGGCTTGTGGACCAAGATCTAGGTCCTAAAGAGTTAGGGTTTGAGCTAAACCCATTAAGGAAAGGTATTAATGGGTAAAGTTGAAAATTTTACCCTTAAAAGGACATTTTCAAGGTGTATGAGAAGTAGGAAGATTAAATCGGAAGAGTTGGCGCTTAATCCATTAAGATGGCCCAAACATACTGAGGAACTCGGCGAGTCCAGAGGGGGACTCGACGAGTTGAGTCGATTTGTCCCGATTTTTTACAAGGTGGAACTCGACGAGTCTGTGAAGGGACTCGACGAGTTGGCTCGTGTTATCACGACTATGAGTAGCAAGAGAACTCGGTGAGTCAGGGGGATGACTCGACAAGTTGAGTCAACTCATATTGTTGACTTTGACTTTGACTGAGAGTTGACTTTGCCTTGGACATTGACTTTGACCAAGGTTGACCCGTGAAAGGGTCTTGAAGTAAGGAATGGTATCTAAGGGTTGTCTTGTATAGGGCGTGAGTAGAGCCGGTTGCGGGAGCAGAGACGTCCAGCTACTTCACTCGACATTTGAGGTGAGTTTTCCTCCAGTAGGAACGGGTCAAAGGCACCAATCCCGACCCATTTATGTATGTTAGCGTATGCCGGACTCCGGTCCGATGCCGGGGTTAGCCCGATGTAGTTTATATGTTTTCAGGTATCGATCCAATGCTGGGGTGGTACCCGAAGAATGTTAGTATGTTTGATGTCTTTGTACTTCTTGCATGTGTTTGCATCTGTATGTTCCAGACTACGATCTGATGCTGGGGCGGTTCCCGAGGAATGTTAACGGTAAGTATTCAAAGCAAATGTCCTAACATTCATTACAAAATAATTCTTTCAAACCCTCCTTGGATACTTGTTTTCAAACTAAGTCCTAATTCTAAAACTTGGATTAAAAATAATCAAATTCCACCCTAGTTTGGAAAAACCTTTTCAATTAAACCCAAAGTTTTAATATAAATTTATCTTTTTAATTTTATTTTAATAATCTAATTTAATTTAACCTTAGATTAAATAAATTTTAGAAATTATTAATTTGATTTCAATTTAAATAAAATTTTGGATTTATTTAAATATTTTGGGAAAATAATAAATTTAATTTTTAGATAAAATTTATTTAAAATAACTATTTAAATAAATTTTGAATTAACGAAACTTGAGAAATTAATATACTCAATCAAAATACCAAATCACATCCAACAATTAATATATATATATCGAAATTTTCTAGAAAATCGAATTAATCCCAGATATTACGACCTCTCAACAATACTTCCCGGTTTTCAAAACGACTCAATAATCGCTCTTTAAGGTGAGTGTTACGGCCTCACTTTTACATATTTCCAGGGGGGAATACATGTAGTACTTGTATATCGAGTATATATATTTATCTTCTAAATACTTTGTTTAAACAAACAACACCATCGTTTTTTATGCAATATAAATCACATGAATATAATATTTATTACGCTACTACTTACGGTACGGGGAATCTAGTTTGAAGGCTTGTATGGGTTGTTGGATTTCAGAAGTGCTATAGTGCCAAAACGGTCATGCCCTCGGTGTTTCATGTCTAGCCCTTCTCTGTACATGGTAGTACGTGTACTAAGTAATATTTATCATACAAAATCCACTTGAAATATCATTGTTTTGTGTAAACACTTTACCAGTTTGAGAAACAATTGTTTAAATGCTTACATGTTAAGTAAACAAAATCGTTTTAAATCAAAATAGTTACATATGTTATGCTGTTAAGATAATACAACTAATAAAAATAACATATATATTCCAACAAAAATTGTGCTATGCCTATATAAACGTTTATCAACTTGGTAGTTTCAATATACCTTATACATACACAAAAATATATAGGTTTATATATTTATACAAGTTATAGAACTTGTATCTTACGTTCGTATACATGCTTGTGTACACTACCCTAAGTTTTATCAATTGTTTAAACAAGTATCGTACTCTTCTATGCTATGCTTATCAAATATACTTGTCAATTATCTGTTTATCCATATATGCGGTTGTTGAGTACAACCTTGGCAAATAACTTTATCCGTATATCCGTATGTGTATTTATCCGTATATGTGGTTGTTAAATACAACTTTGACAGATAACCTTACCCGTATGTTTGTTCATCCGTTATTCGTGCCAATTTGTTACTATAAACTTGACTCGATACTTATAGTTTATATGGCTATCTGCACCATTCCTATAAACTTGACTAGATGATTATTACCTATAAACCATAGTTTATATGTCTATCTGTACAAATTCGTTACTATAAACTGGACTAGACTTTTATCACCTAGCAACCATGGTTTATATTTCTATCTTTATCAAACATTCTTACAAATACAGTTTTCTTACGAATTCAATACTTTTTAGACTTTTTAAACGTATTATACTGTGGTTAAGCAGAAAACCCTGTGATACTCACCAACCTTTGTGTTGACCCTCAAACTTACATGTATTCTCAGGGGATCCTTAGACAGGATTTCAGACGAAAGATTTGTCGTGGATTTCAGACGACTTAGCTATCTAGTTTTGTTATCCGCCTACATGTTTAAGGCAACTACTATCTATTACCACTTGTAAGAATCTTGTATTCAACCTTATGATGAAATATAAATGTTGTTTTGTTTATCGTTGTACTTGTGCTATATATTCAGTTTTATCTGTGATCCATGAACTTATTCCCACTCGCGGCGTGTTCCGCCTTGGCCGGAGGTGTGACACAAGTCCTACGCAGTATAGTGAAAAAAATCACCTAAAAGATAATTGGATATCACCATAACTTGTAGGACATATGAAGGGTGGAACTACAAACCAACTAAGCATTAAATAAAAGGACAAACCTCAATCTATGACCTAAAACCCTAAAGCTTGAGCCAAAGTCAAACTTAGTAAAAAAGTCAAACTGTCAACATCTTGTAAAACAGGTGCCTCACGCCTACTACAAGACAAAACAGTCAAGTCTCATAGCTAAAACAAACGCTAAACGGAAAACCCTTGAAAGCATGTTGCGTCAAAGAAGGATACACCGCGTCTAGACCATTTATGCAAGGCTAAATGGCTTAATCCATTAATTCAAGGCTCTAAATTCTTAGATCTAGTCTTTAACAAGGTGTTAATGGATAAAGTTTCAAACTTTATCCATTAAGACATCCCCAATAAATCAAGATCTAAACTTTTCACTTCAAAAATGGCCTAAAATTCTTAATAAACTTGCATGGCTTTAATGGAGAACAAAAGACCTTACATTTTCTAGTACAAGAGGTATAAGGAGCAGAACAAAGCGCTCAAGTGGTGTTGGAGTCCTTCCAACTCCAAAATCACCAACAAAAGAGACCAAAATGAACATGATAAGATCTAGTGATTCAAAGAACAATATTGAAACTTTATACTCACAAAGATCTAGAAAAAAGGTGCAATTGCGTTGGATCTACACAAGAGCTTTCCTTTAATGCACATAAGAAAACATTTGATCTTCAATCTTCACTTCAAACCATGGACAAATGAGATCACAAATGGAAACCAAGCTCAACAATAAGAGGGATGAGATTTGGGTCTCTGAAAAATCGCTTAAGGGGTGATAGTGGCTGTGAATGACCTATCCCTAGGGGTAAATGGCCTTTAAATACCCCCAAAACCCTAAAAGAATCATTCAACCCATGGTCCATGTGCGCCACGACCCCCATGATTAAATCCAGATCTCAAATTTTTAAATTTCAGCGAATACGATTAATGGATTCCTGCTTCGCCCCATCCTTCTATTGGATTAGGTGTCTAAGTCCATAACTATAATTGGTAAGTACTTGACCCGATAGTAGCATGATCCTTTTGGGTTGCCGTCACCTTTACAACTTGATTGGATGAACTATGGAGAAAGAGGTTAATTGTGATTTATTAATATATTATAAGAATGATATATTAATTGAGAAATCATATTATTTATTTAGTATTGATTAGAAATTAATTTGGTGATCAAAAGAGACTAATTGAATTAAGGGGACTGATATTGAAATTATATGTGTTGGATTAGGTGTCTAAGCCCATAACTATTTTGGTACGTACTTGACCCGATTATGAGCATGGTCCTTTTGGGTTGCCTTTACCATAGTAACTGATAGGATGAAATAAGGATAAAGATGATTAATTATGATTTATTAATATATTATGTGAATAATATACTAAAATAGAAATCATATTGTTTAATTAATATTGATCAATAATTAATTTAGAATTAATTTTGTGGTCAAAAGAGATTAATTAAATAAAGGGACTGATACTGTAATTATAAGATAGTTACAAAGTTGGGCTTAGGATCCATAAGGAAGCAATGGACGAATTCTATATGAGAGTCCATATAGAAATCGTCCAAAGGGCCTTCTGGAAGGATCTTTGGGCTGCTTAAGGAATAAGCAATTGGATTAAGGTTTCCAATGTTGATAACCCTAGAAGCCTAACTATAAAAGGAACCCTTAAGGCCACCAAATTCATGCCTAACCCTATCTAGAGTACATTTGACGAATTTTGTGCCTCCTCCTCCCTCTCCTAAGTCATCTTGTTGTTAGTGGTGTCCGTGAATCCATTAGAGGTGCAACATTTGAGGCACCAAGCTTTCAGAAATCAAGATCAAGAAGGTTTGTGATTGTTATTGCTACATAATAATAAAGGTAATATTCCTAACCCTATTCATATGTTAATTTCGATTATAGTATGCTAGATATAGGGTTTGTGAATTTTGGATGATTATTGCATGTACAACTAGACAAACTAGATCCAAAGCTTTAGGATTTGCATGTGCACCATATGATTGATGTAATGCTCAAAACCCATCAGTGGTATCAGAACCTAGGGTAATTTTTATGTTATATGATGCAAAAGTTAAGTTTTCAAAGCTAAAAAAATTGCGAATTTTGGATCTACGAGATTCACGTTGTGAACATAGTATATTCACCTCGTGAACACAGTCTGACAACAAATTTCGAAAATTTTGCCCTAATTTGATTTGGATAATTACCATAAATTGTTTTCCAAATAAAAATCAGAATTTTCAACTATTGTAATTGATATCCTAATCAAATTAATGGATAATTGTCAGTTTAAGATAATTACTTGTTTTATAAGATAAAGATTAATTATTTGTATTTTGATTTGAATCATCTTGTAAGATTTTTTTGATTAGGTCAAATTATGTGATAATTATTAATTTTATGATATTTAATTATTTTTCAAATTTGATCTAAAAAATATTTTGAAAAGTTTCAACATTTGCTCTGAAGTTTTGGAATTTATAATTTAATTAAAATGTATTAATTTTGAAATATTAAATTCTAGAACCCTAGTGTTTTGAAAAGTTCACATTACATCCTTATGATTTTATTAAATTAATTAAGTCTAATTAAAAGAGAAAATTAATGAATCCCTAATAATATGGTTTAAGATTAATCAAAATAAAAGTTTAATTTATTAATAGATTAAATCACCTAGTATTTTAAAAGTGTAAAATACACCCTTATACTATATAAAATTAACAATCTAATATTATATATGTATGAGTAAAGAGTCAGTCTTACCGTTAATAGCTCTCATTCACGAAGCTGATCTATAAGGGGTGTTTAAGGAAGCTGTAATACCCCATTTATTTAATAAGTAAATAAAAAAATTAATAAATGAATAATAGCCCTAAATGCGGAATAGTGTAGCAAAGAGTTAGTTGTGGGGGTTAAAATGTAATCCACGGATTAGTTTGTAAAGAATTTTGGAGGTTGAGGGTGATTTGGTAAATCCTGGATTTAATTTGAATTAAAATCTTAAAGTAAGGGGCCGAATGGTAAAATTAAATTAAAGTTGAAAAGATATATGAAGGCAGGGGCTAAAGTGTAAGTGTTGGATTCGATTTAAGAATAAATTATGGGAGAGGGGCTGTTTAGTAACTATTGGACTTAAATTGGAAAGGTTTTAGATGGTTGGAGGCCGACTGGAAATTTATAGAGTGAATTTGAAAGGAATTTGTGGGACAGGGACTGATTGTGTACAAATAGAATAAAGTTTAGATAGAGTCGGGGTTTAAAACCCGTCACCACCTTTCCCTCACCCCTCGTCACATACATTAACCCTAACCCTAATGAGCCGTATCCAGCCGCCACCCTCCCTTCGTCTCCAGTTGCCGCCTCCGTTGCTGGAGTTAGAGAACCACTGTCGAGTGTCATTAACGCCATCCCCGTTGTTGCTAAAGACAAAGACCGGCGGTGGAAATGTTTTTCAGTCGGGAATGAAACGAAGCGAGTCCTAGCTACCTTTAGCTGCCACCACTTCTCCATCATCTTCTTCCTCGGCCCTCAGTTGTCATCTACAGGCTAACCACATTGTCACTGGTGCTATCTCCACCCGCTGCCATCACAAACTGCCGCTGCTGCCCCTATCTCGTGCCTCCGTTGCCCCAACGCCTGTTCTTTTCGGTTGCTAACCTCTGACCGCTTCACGCCACCATGTTGGGGGTTCGTTCAAATTATCTTGCAATGTTGTTGCTGATTATGTTGTTGTGTGTGCAAGATAGCATAGCCTGAGATCGAGAGAAAAACCCACCATGGCGGCCGACCATGGTGGTTGTAGTCCTGAAACCGTTTTCTTCCACCACAAGCCACCGTGAGGTGGTGGCTGTGGGAGTGAATCCTTGGATGAGTGTGTTTTTGAAGTTGTTTGCTCATTATATGGCCGGAAAATCAAAGAAGTCCATTGCCACCACGAGCCACCGCCGGCCACCATGGTGTGGTTGTGTGTGTGTGTATTAGTTAGTGTGTATTTTGGATAAAAGCCTTGTAATTGTAATTAGCATGGAATAATGAAAATAATAATAGTAACCACCATTGTAAGGTGGTGGCCGCCGCCGTGAGCCGCCATTAACCACCACTACCCGAGGCGGTAGTGGGTGGTGCCCGACAATCAAACCCTAATGGACCTAGCAAGACCCAAATGGGCTTAAAGACTTATTTGGGCCTATTGGGCCATGTTTGAGTGAAAAACCCTAATTGTAAGTATTTGGGCCTTGGACTTATTGGACCCACTTTTGGGCCATTGAGATTGGATTGTGTATTAAGCCCAATTTCTCTATATCAATTATCTAGTAGAGTAAAGGACTTAATGGATTAAGTCCTTAATGGGCTAAGTGAGAAAACCCTAATATTCACTTGGGCTTTGTGTTGGGCCATCCAAGAATAATCAAATGGATTAGAGTAATTAGTTGGGCTTTAGGGTAAGGCCCATATGAAGGATTGGGCCCAATTTGGAAAATTAGGCCATAGTTTGGGCCTAGATGGTTGTATGATATTAGGTCCTTAGAATGAGACATGTTGGATTGGACTGAACAATTGGGCCTTAAGGGAAGTCCATGTAGAGGTTTGGGCCCAATTTTCCATAATTGGGCCTTGGTCCAATATTAGACTTTTGTGCCTTTGGATTGGCCCTTAGGCTTGAGTCAAGCTAAGTTACGGGGTAAAGTAGTCTTCTACCCCAAGCATGGATTTATGAATATGTGTTAGAACCCAATTATTAATTGTGTGTTATTTTGATATTGACAGATCGGGAATCTGTCACCGAGCAACTACAGGACTTCAGTAGTGTGAGGTGAGTTTCCTTCCAGTAGGAACGGGTTTATGGCCACAATGCCGGCCCGTTTAGATAGCATTAGTTCCGGACTACGGTCTGATGCCGGGGTGGTCCCGAGAAGTAGTTCAATATGCTTGATGTCTTTGTGATTCAGGCATGTTTATGTGTTATGTGTTCCGTATTGCGGTTCGATGCAGTATGCAATATATGTGTTATTGTTATATGTTATGATTATGTTATGCTATGTTCACTCAGTTCCGGACTTCGGTCCGATGCAGTGGGCAAGGCCCTAGTTAGTTCCGGACTTTGATCCGATGCAGAGGGCGAGGCTCTAGTTAGTTCCAGACTTTGGTCCGATGCAGTGGGCAAGGCCCTAGTTAGTTCCGGACTTTGATCCAATGCAGAGGGCGGGGATCTAGTTAGTTCCGGACTTTGGTTCGATGCAGAGGGCGAGGCCCTAGTTAGTTCCGTACTTTGGTCCGATGCAGAGGGCGAGGCCCTAGTTAGTTCCGGACTTCGGTCCGATGCAGAGGGCGAGGCCCTAGTTAGTTCCGGACTTCGGTCCGATGCAGAGGGCGAGGCCCTAGTTAGTTCCGGAATTTGGTCCGATGTAGAGGGCAAGGCCCTAGTTAGTTTCGAACTTCGGTACGATGCAGTGGGCAAGGCCTTAGTCAGTTCCGGACTTCGGTCCGATGCAGAGGGCGAGGCCCTAGTCAGTTCCGGACTTCGGTCCGATGCAGTGGGCAAGGCCTAGTATGTGCTTTATATGTTATTGTATGGTATGTGGTAGTTTGGGGGGAGCTCACTAAGATTTGTGCTTACAGTTTTCAGTTTTGGTTTCAGGTACTCAGTTTTCAAAAGAGGAGCTCGAGAAGATTGCAGTGCACACACCATTTGTTCAGCCTAGGATGCTTATACTCTGATATACTTGACAGTTGTTATAATATTTTGAGATACATTGCTTATGATTTTTATATGAGGTTTATCGACTATGGTTTTTATTATTAAATTAAACGAAATTTTCAGAGTATGTTTTTGGGATGTTTCAGAAGTGGCCTGTAAAATGACCGCCATTGGGTATCCACTTTTACCCACCGCACTCTTGACTAGTGTAGGGTCGTTAGCCGAACGGGTATGATAGGACAAAACCTTCCATTATAAGTATAATGAAATACAAAGTAACTAAATACTTTTACAAATTCCCAAATCTTAGTTACTTTAGGAAAAATGTGGAATTGGTTCCAATCCATGAAATTGCATATTACACCTTGTTGGTCTTTAGTGGAGCGTGTGTGGTTAACCGGCACACTAATATGGGACCAATGAAGGATGGAAATGGGTTTCTCGTAAGATTATCATTGATCAATGGAGCGTGTGTAGGGGTGTCAATTTATGACACGACACGACAAAAATACACGAAACGAAATCAGGACGAAATCAAAATTCGAATTCGTGTTCGTGTCGTTTTTGTGTCAAGATTAAAAAACACTATGTCGTGTTATGTCGTGTTTATGTTCATAAATCGACACGAAATTGACACGATTAAGCATGTGGTTGTCGTGTTTTTCGTGTTTGTCGTGTTATATATCCTTAAATATGAAAGAAATACATTAATAGTTATGTAATATTATATTTGTCGTGTCGTGTCGTGTCGTGTTGTCGTGTTTTAATTGGTTTGTTTTCGTGTTAATGAAAAAAAACACGACATCGTGTCGTGTTGTGTTCGTGTTATACAAAACCTTGTCGTGTCGTGTCTGATGGGTTTTGAGCATTCTAACACTTCCTAAGTATACATGCAACCCTAATAACCTTGGATCTATGCTTGTCTAAATACATGCAAAAATTTGGTTTCCAAGGTTCATAATCTTATCTAGCATACATGGGAACTTTAATTTGAAAAGGATGGCTAGAATTACATACCTTGTAGTTGATTTTGATTCCTTGAAACCTTGTGAGCCTAGAACCCCAAGTGTGATGCCTCAAATGCTTCACACAACACCAAATGCTTTTGGAATGACTTTTGAGAGAATAAACACACTCTAAAAATCGGCCTAGCCCTCACTTGTATTTGTGTAGCTGATTTTGGTGGATAGTATGTTTCTTATATAGTGTGACGCATCTAGGGTTACACCATGTAAACCCTAATGTGTCATGGCTCTTCATTTCCATGACCCATGGGTTTGTAACTCCCAGGGAGCATCCTATGGGTTTAACCCAACTTGATAATCCATGGAGCCTCTTAGCCCACTATACAAGTTATGGATGATTTACATAATCAACCCATATATTTAATTAGTTATCTTTTGATCACTTAATTAATTCCAAATTAATTCTTGATCAATACTAATCAAATAATATTATTAATATATTAGAACTTATAATATATTAATAAACCACAAGTGTTATTTCTCTCATTTAGTCTATCCAAATGCATGATGCCATGCAACCCAAATGGACCATGCCGGGTCGGGTCAAGTACATACTAGAAATAGTTATGGACTTAGACACCTTATCCAACAGTCTCCTACTTGGATAAGTCTAATAATTATAACTGCAAGTATGACTTCAGGAACCGATCAGCAATCGTAGCTCTTTCAAGGTCTCTCAGAACTAAGAAGATGATGATAAGCCATTTAAGATAAGTGATCATATAATCTTTTGTTCTAGATATCAGCCAGACAAATACATGGAACAAAGTCTCACTTATTGTCCAGCAGTTTGTTTCCCGATTTCCGATTTGTTTGACAAAGAACTTAATTGAACACATTAACTTAGTTCTGACCGGGCCCGGTACATAAGTCAAAACAAAATCATCGAGGGGCCCAGATATCAGCTTCTAATCCAAGAAGGAACAGATAAACTTCGATTCATATGTTTGTTCTACTACTCATTGAATTATACACAAGAGCACGTTTTATAACATCGAGTTACCAATGCGTTTTCATACAATCAATGCATAACCAACTCATAGGCACAAATCTCTAGGTTTGAAGACTTATATGATATTACCGTCTCACGATCACTCGAGATAAAGCTCCATGAAGTGATTCCAGTGAGCTTGGGTTGAGTCCAATGCTCAGAACTTATGAGCACTCATGATTGTTGTAGCCATGTCCAACACCTTAGACCTCTGCAACCAATCATGACAGTCTTGATTCATACCTACTTCCGACATATGACCGACTGTGGAGGTTTGAATAATATGATATACCAAACATAATTATTCTGGAAGTCAAAACATGCAAAAGAAATATAGTAAACGATCGACAAGAGATAGCAACACTTTACTCATAAATAAAACACCTTTTATTCATCATCTAATGTCAATTACACTTTACAAATTTCATAATTTATCTAACTACTAAAACTTATATCATCCTTCAGCCCTATGCTCCGAGCATGTTGGAGATGCTTAACCCTACTCAGTCCCTTCGTGAGGGGATCTGCTGGGTTCTCATCCGATGATACCCTCTTTGCCACGAGGATTCCTTCTTCTATTTGATGTTTGATGAAGTGATATTTTCTGTCATTGTGTTTGGATCTCCCATGATCTCTTGGTTCCTTGGCTAAGGCAACCGCACTATTGCTGTCACAGAAAATCTCCATTGGCTCCTTTATAGCTGGTACAACTCCAAGGTCTCTGATGAAGTTCTTTAGCCATATAGCCTCCTTTATTGCCTCGCTTGCTGCTATATACTCTGATTCACAAGTGGAATCAGCCACTGTCTCCTGCTTGGAACTTTTCCAAGTAATTGCCCCTCCGTTTAGGGTAAAGACCCAGCCCGACTGAGAGCGGAAATTATCCTTGTCAGTCTGAAAGCTAGCATCACTATACCCTACAACTCTCAAGCTATCACTCCCACCAAGGGTAAGGACCCAGTCCTTAGTCCGTCGCAAGTACTTGAGGATATTCTTTACCGCAATCCAGTGTGCCTTGCCAGGGTTCCCCTGATACCTGCTAACCATGCTTAAAGTAAAGGCTACATCAGGTCGAGTACATGTTATAACATACATGATTGATCCTACAGCCGAAGCATAAGGTATTTGACTCATTTCTGCTATCTCATCCTCAGTACTCGGGCTTTGTGTCTTACTCAATCTGGTGTTACTCTGGATGGGTAACTCTCCTTTCTTGAAATCCTGCATGCCGAATCTCTTCAGCACCTTATCCAAGTAGGTACTCTGACTAAGTCCAATTAGTCTTTTACTCCGGTCTCTCAAGATCCTTATCCCTAAAATATAGGCAGCTTCTCATAGGTCCTTCATAGAGAAACACTTCCCAAGCCAAGACTTAACTTCCTGCAGAGCTAGGATGTCATTTCCTAATAGTAGTATGTCATCCACATACAATACCAAAAAGCTAACTATACTCCTACTAGCCTTGACATATACACAAGATTCATCATCACTCCTCCTCAAGTTGAGTGTTAGGGTTTGAAGTTCCTTCACCACTTGACTCTTGAATTTCTTCAAGGTCAAATTGCCTCCCACTGTTTCCTTGGCTTATGAACTCTCTCTCTCTCTCTCTCTCTCTCTCTCTCTCAAGACAACCCTCCTAGCTATAAAGACCACATTTTCACTAGGTCTGTAGAAGAGGTAACCACAGGATTGTTGTGGGTACCCGATGAAAATACACCTCTCACTTCGAGGTTCGAGCTCATCATGAGTCTTGCGTCTCACGAAAGCCTCTCAACCCCAAATCTTGATGTGGTCTAGTTTGGGTACTTTACCAGTCCACATCTCATGAAGAGTTTTGGCAACTTTCTTTGTAGGGACTAGATTAAGGATATGGGCGGCAGTCTCTAAGGCATACCCCCAAAATGAGATTGGTAGCGAAGCTCGACTCATCATGGAACGAACCATATCCAACATGGTTCGATTACACCTCTCAGCCACACCATTCAACTGCGGTGTCCTGGGAGGTGCCAGTTGTGAGACAATCCCACATTCCCTAAGATAGTCGAGGAACTCTGAACTAAGATACTCACCACCTCGATCAGATTGAAGCATCTTAAAGTTCCTGCCCAATTGATTCTCGACTTCCTGTTTAAATTCTTTAAACCTTTCAAAAGTCTCTGACTTATGCTTGATTAAGTAGACATATCCATATCTACTGTAATCATCAGTAAAAGTCCAATAATAACGATTAGCATCCCTTGTGGCATGTTTGAAAGGTCCATACACATCCGTGTGTACAAGATCCAACAAACCTTCACCCCTCTCACAAGAACCTGTGAAGGGTGACTTTTTCATTTTTCCAAGCAAGCATGATTCGCAACTATCATCTGTCTTTAGGTCAAATGACTCCAAGACTCCATCCTTTTGGAGTTGGCCTATGTGTTTCTTGCTTATATGTCCAAGACGACAATGCCATAATGATGCTTTATCCAAGTTATTATCATTAACAGAATCAATACACAATACATTATTTCCTAAGTTATCAACCATAGATACAGTTTCATGCACACCATCACAAGGTAATGCTTTAAAATAAAGAACATTATTAAAGAAATCATTAATCGAGCCAACTTCATTATCAAATGAAAAGGTAAAACCTTGTTTATACAACGCATGAAAGGAAATAACATTTATTGCCATTTCTGGCGAATAACAACATTTATTCAAATCTAAACTAAACCCACTACTTAGCGATAAAGTATAAACTCCAATCTTGGTGACAGGTAAAGCTTTCCTATTCCCCATGATTAAGTTTATTCTTCCATGCTCCACATTCTCACTTCTTCTTAGTCCCTGCAAATCAGAACAAATATTAATACCACAACCGGTATCAAGGACCCAAGAGTTAGAATGGGGTGAGTTATTAGATAAGATAGTGTAAATACATGCATGGTTGGGTTTAACTTTCCCATCCTTCACATCTTGCTGGTACTTTGGGCAGTACCACTTCCAATGTGACTTTTCATGATAATAGAAGCATTCAACCTCTTTTGGGTCAGAAGAAGGAGTGACGAAACCTTTCTTGGTTCCACTTGAAGAAGAGCCATCAAGGGTCCTAACCTTGGTACCCTTCGAAGAACTCTTCCTCTTCTTCCTTCTACCTTTCCCGATTGTCAAGACAGGGGCAAAGTTTGGAGTAGGAGTGTTAACAACCAACTTACCTTTAAGACCTGTTTCTGCGGTCTTGAGGAGTCCCTAAAGTTTGCTGAGTCTGACCTCTTCCTTATTCATGTGATATCTCATGCGGAATTGATCATTGCACGAGGGTAAGGAGTGCAAAATGATATCTATTGCAAGCTCCTCAGGGAAGTTCACATTAAGCTTCAGCAAACGATCCACATACCTTTGCATTTTCTGCATGTGGCTCGTGACGGATTCTCCGTCCTTCATCATGGTTGTTATCATGGAGCAGATGATTTCATACCTCTCTTGTCGTGCACTTTGATGGTATCTTTCCATTAGATCTTGGTGCATTTCAAAAAGGTAGAAGTCCTCATAGGACTTTTGGAGTTCTGCTGTCATGGTGGCCAACATGATGCATGCCACTTTGGTAGCATCCCTTTCATATGCCCGGAAGTCAGTGATCTCCTGGGGAGTTGTAGTGGTCTCATCAATCTCCTTAAGCTCCTTGTCGAGGACATATTCTTTGTCCTCGTAGCGGGTAATCATCCTGATGTTTCTGATCCATTCATTGAAGTTGGATCCATCAAAAGTGACTTTCCCACACAAGTTCATAAGGGTAAAGGATCCATTAGGATTAGAGCCAGAAGCAGCATTGTTTGAAGACATCTGAAAGAAGAGAACAAGATTAGTTTAGATATTAAGAGAGTCCTTAATAAAACACCCAAATGTAATATCAAGGCTAGGATCCAATCACAATATATTATAACTTAGAAGAGGTATGCCGTAATCCAAGCTATAACATATTTGAAAGGTAGGTGAATGACGATTCACCAATTTCCACCATGAAAACCGAAATGTAAATATTAGGTTTTTAATTGGTTCTTAGAAATTCCTAGATTCTTTTGAGATTCAATGAACTTTTCAAAGGCATGATTCAATCTCGAGTGTGCCCTCCATGTTTTGTGACTGGGATACCAAGGATCACAAAACGAGGTGTGAAGTAACCATGCAAATCACTTGGTACCCTTAATGTTTATCACTCAATCAAGGTGTCGGTAAACCACACACGCTCCACCGATACGATGATAAACCTTAAGTCACCCTTTACCTACCTTGTTAAGTCCAAGTTAGTGTGCCGGTTAACCACACATGCTCCACCAGCGACTTAAACAAAGTGTAAAGTGTAATTTCATGGATTAGCACCTTATTCACATTTTTCCTAAAGTAACTAAGATTGGGAATTTAATAAAAATATTTAGTTACTTTATAATATTCATCATACTTTTAATGAGAATTTATAAGTCCTTGTCCTACCCGTTCGGCTAACAACCCTCCACCGATCAAGGAAATGGTGGATGAGAGTGGAAACCCATTAAGTTGCCATTTTATAGAAAACAACCTTATACCCCCTTATAGACCAGCTTTGTGAATGAGGCGTACTAGCGGTAAGACGACTTGATCTTATACATATATACATACATACATACATATATATATATATATATATATATATATATATATATATATTATTAACTTATAATATTATAAAGTATAAGGGTTGATTTTTAACTTTTAAAAATCTAAGGGTTGGAACTAAAGTTTTAATCATGACTTTACTTATTCCAAAACTTGAGGGCAAGTTTTGTAACTTTACAAAACCTTTCATATTCATAACATATGAGTTATTAAAATGAAGACTCTTCATTTTATAACTTGTGTGTTCTTTTAATGACTTTTAACACAAAGAGAATTGTGGTTATCCATAACTTGAGTACAAGTTATGGACTCCATTAAAACACATAAAGATCATGAATTAATCATATAAACAAGTGACTCCTATGATCTATCAAGAACTCATAAGAACATGAATATTCATATTAACATTTCAAGAACATATGAACACGTATAATCATGAAAAAATGATATTAGCCATTGTAAATGGATTAGAACAACCATTACACCATCTAAAACAAGTTTTATAACACCAAAACAGTTTAGGGTAATGTTTCTAGTCCATTTCCAGCAGCACAAATCGAATTTCTGCATTCTGCATGACCAACTCGTCAAGTGCACGAACAAACTCGCCGAGTTGGTTGCATTTTCTCTTGGACTCGTCGAGTCCTCCCCGTGGACTCGTCGAGTCCCCTGAGCAGACAACAAAAAATCGATTTTTCAACACTATTTTGCATCAAGTATTCACAAACAAACCTAGGCTCTGATACCACTGATGGGTTTTGAACATTCTAACACTTCCTAAGTGTACATGCAACCCTAATAACCTTGGATCTATGTTTTTCTAAATATATGAAAATTTTTGTTTTCCAAGGTTCATAATCCTATCTAGCATACATGGGGAACTTTAATCCAAAAAGGATGGCTAGAATTACATACCTTGTAGTTGATTGATTCCTTGAGACCTGTGAGCCTAGCACCCCAAGTGTGATGCCTCAAATGCTTCACACAATACCAAATGCTTTTGGAATGGCTTTTGAGAGAATAAACACACTCTAAAAATCGGCCTAGCCCTCACTTATATTTGTGTAGCCGATTTTGGTGGATAGTATGTTTCTTATATAGTGTGACACATCTAGGGTTACACCATGTAAACCCTAATGTGTCATGGCTCTTCATTTCCACAACCCATGGGTTTGTAACTCCCATGGAGCGTCCAAGGAGCATCCTATGGGTTTAACCCAACTTGATAATCCATGGAGCCTCTTAGCCCACTATACAAGTTATGGATGATTTACATAATCAACCCATATATTTAATTAGTTATCTTTTGATCACTTAATTAATTTCAAATTAATTCTTGATCAATACTAATTAAATAATAATATTAATATATTAGAACTTATAATATATTAATAAACCACAAGTGTTATTTCTCTCATTTAGTCTATCCAAATGCATGATGCCATGCAACCCAAATGGACCATGCCGGGTCAGGTCAAGTACATACCAGAAATAGTTATGGACTTAGACACCTTATCCAACAGTGTCGTGTCATACAAAAACACGACACGACTGCCCAATTTGACAGCCCTAAGCGTGTGTGGTTAACCGGCACATTGATTGGGTGGTGATCGACATCGAGAGTACCAAGCTAATTTGCATGGTTATCCACACATTGTTTGTGATCCTCGGCATCCCAGTCACAAACTTGAAGGGCATAATCGAGATTAAACATGTCATTAAAAAGTTCAATGAATCTCAAAAGATCTAGGAGTTTCAAAGCATTTAAAACCTAATTTTCTTTTCGTTTTTCATGGTGGAAATTGGTAAATCGTCCTTTACCTACCTTCAAATATTTTGCAATTGGATTACGACATCCCTCTTCCTAATTGCAGAATATTGTGTTGGATTCTAGCCTTGATATTTCATTTGGGTGTTATATAAAGGATTCTTATCAACTAACTTGAATTTTCTCCCATTTTGTAGATGCCAAATGATTATGGTCTCCCCAGATCCTTTGGAAAAAGTTTTCCACTTGAAGGTGATGTTCCACGATAGGATCGTGGAAATGAAAATCATGCGGCACTTCCTCTACCACCTCCTATTGGCAAAAAGACATGAAGTTGGGAAGTATGTGTGTGCACATGTATTGGAGATGAAGTCACACTTTGACAAGTTGGAAATGATGGGTGTTGTTTTCCTGAGGAAGTTGGATGTTGACTGGGTTCTTCAATCACTTCCCGGCTCATATAGTGAGTTCATTAGAGAGTACTATATGATGGAATCACGACGTGACCCTCATTAATTTGACTTATTTGCTTATTGTTGCTGAATCAGCAATGATTTGGCACACTAGTCTAGCAATTGTGTCTTGTAAGTCAACCTCCTAAACTTCTATGGACATTGATGATGGCAACATTGGAAGTCCATAAAATTTTTCTCTACGCAAGAGAAAGGATGAGGCTGAGATAGTCCCGTGTACCATTCCAGAAGAGTCAATATGTAATAGCATAGTTTTCATTTCAATTGCGTTGTAAGGACAAGTTTTTCCGCGTTTTTATAAATAAAATAAATTTTGTTTTTTGTCTTATTTATAATTCTTTTCAATGACATTTGTGAAAATTGATGTTTGTTTGTTTCTATTATTACCAATGTTGAAATGGATGTGATTCTTAGTTATGTTAGTTGTGGTAGTGTCAGAAATTTACCAAATAAGGAAAGATTCTCATCCCCCAAGTTTCAATTCGACAGAAACTTGGAATCATACAAATTATATTGTGTGATGAATTAGAACCTCCGTGTTTAGGAAGTTAAGACTTATTCCTTGTTCACACAAGTATGTGAGTCAAGTAAAGGACTAAAGGACTAGAAGACAATGTTGTGCACTGGTCAAGTCCACCACAAAAATGATAAGACTATTCGTCATGATTTACTAAAGGTTTAGTAAATATGGTTATGCTTACAAGATTATGTGTGATTCTGAATCATTGGAAAAGTTCCAATGAATAGCAGAACGAATAAGAAGAATCAATTAGGCAGAAAGATAAAAGCCTCTCCAATCTGAAAAGAAGGGAGAGTACTTAAGTATCATGTTTTATGATCATTTTAGTGATTATGAAACCGTATCACAATTGATCCTCTAAGCAGGTGAATTGGAAATTGTTGAAATGGTTAAATCAAAAGGATGAGTCATACTTCGTTCCAAAATCAAGCCTTAGAGTCGTACTGCAAGATTGTGACTTGAGTGGCATCATCTTAAGAAGGTTTATAGCACTCATCAAATGTGGAGTAGAATTTTTTTTACTCTTGCACATTTGACATTGGTAAGTTGTGATGTCTTGGATAAGACAAAGACCAACTAAGGCCAATTGTATGAAGTGTTTGTCTTGATGAGAAACCGCACTAACTCTTGAATATTTTTTTGTCAATGAATGTTTCTTGACGAGAGAATTTTATATGTCAAGAGGACATTGGGAGTCTAAATAATCTTGAAAAGTTTCAAGAACTAATCAAGAGTAAACCTATTGTTAAACACTAGCACACAACTTGAGGTTTGCAACCTATCATGTTGACACATTCTTGTTTTTGTGCCATTCCAGTTGAGTTGACCATGTATGTGAGTTCTATGAGTTCTCATTTGAATGAATAAAGGCAGAGCACCTTAATCAATGAAAGTTCATTGATTTGTATGGGTGATCTGCACAACTACTTGGAAGACATGGTAGGCTCTTGTGCTACCAAATGGCAAGAAATTAAGATCGAACAAGTTCAATCCATATGAGTTTGGATTTGTCATGAACATTGTTTTATGATTATGATTATGACAAATTCACATGGAAAGGAACACTTACGCCATAAAATCTAAGTGGTAAGGTTTCTCTCCGTTTCATGAAAATAATTATGAGGAAACGCTTTCACTAAGAGAGATTTTAAGGAGATAGCAGTTGTGATATTTGCGTCCTCAAATTCAATAGGAAATGCTTTCACTAATCAAGAGTAAACCTATTGTTAAACACTAGCACACGAATTGAGGTTTGCAACCTATCATGTTGACATGTTCTTGTTTCTGTGCCATTCCAGTTGAGTTGACCATGCATGTGAGTTCTATGAGTTCTCATTTGAATGAATAAAGGCAAAGCACCTTAATCAATGAAAGTTCATTGATTTGTATGGGTGATCCGCACAACTACTTGGAAGACATGGTAGGCTCTTGTGCTACCAGATGACAAGAAATTAAGATTGAACCAGTTCAGTCCATATGAGTTTGGATTTGTCACGAACATTGTGATGGGTTTTGAGCATTCTAACACTTCCTAAGTGTACATGCAACCCTAATAACCTTGGATCTATGTTTGTCTAATTATCATGCTAAGTTGAATTCCAAGGCTATATTCCTATCTAGCATACATGGGGAACAATTTTAACTTGAATAATAGATAGAATAACTTACCTTGTTGTTGCTTGTGTTCCTTGAAACCTTGTGAGCCTAGCACCCCAAGTGTGATGCCTCAAATGCTTCACACAACACCAAATGCTCTTGGAAAGACTCTTGAGATAATACACACTTCTTAAAATCGGCCAAGCCCTCTAGTTTCTTAGTGTAGCCGATTTTGGTGGAGAATATGATTCTTATATAGTGTTGACACATCTAGGGTTACACCATGTAAACCCTAATGTGTCATGAATCTTCATTTCCATGACCCATGGGTTTGTAACTCCCATGGAGCATCCATGGAGCATCCTATGGGTAGAACCCAACTTGATAATCCATGGAGCCTCTTAGCCCACTATACAAGATATGGATGATTTACATAATCAACCCATATATTTAATTAGTTCTCTTTTGACCACTTAATTAATTCTAAATTAATTATTGATCAAACTAATCAAATAATATTATTAATATATTAGAACTTATAATATATTAATAATCTCCAAGTGTTATTTCTCTCATTTAGTCTATCCAATTGCATGGTGCCATGCAACCCAAATGGACCATGCCGGGTCGGGTCAAGTACACACCCGAATAAGTTATGGACTTAGACACCTTATCCAACAGTCTCCCACTTGGATAAGTCTAATAACTATATCTCTAGTACTTCAGGAACCGATCGGCAATCGTAGCTCTTTTCAAGGTTTCTCGGAACTGAGAAGATGACGGTACGCCATTTAAGATAAGTGATCATATAATCCTCCGTTCTAGATATCAGCCGGACAAATACATGGAACATTGTCTTGCTTATTGTCCAACATTTGTTTCCCGATTTCCGATTTGTTTGACAAAGAACTTAATTGAACACATCAACTTAGTTCTGACCGGGCCCGGTACATGGGTCAAAACAAAATCATCGAGGGGCCCAGATATCAGCTTCTAATCCAAGAAGGAACAGATAAACTTCGACTCATATGTTTGTTCTACCACTCATTGAATTATACACAAGAGCACGATTTATAACATCGAGTTACCAATGCGTTTTCGTACAATCAATGCATAACCAACTTGTAAGTAACAAATCATATCTCTAGGTTTGAAGACTTATACGATATTACCGTCTCACGATCACTCGAGATAGAATTCCATGAAGTGATTCCAGTGAGCGTGGGTTGAGTCCAATGCTCAGAACTTATGAGCACTCATGATTGCTGTAGCCTTGTCCAAGACCTCTACAACCAAACATGACAGTCTTGATTCATACCTACTTCCGACATATGACTGACTGTGGAGGTTTGAATAATATGTTATACCAAACAAAAATTATTCTGGAAGTCAAAACATGCAAACGAAATATAGTAAACGATCGACAAGAGATAGCAACACCTTACTCATAAATAAAACATTTTTATTCATCATCAAATGTCAATTACACTTTACAAATTTCATGGTTATCTAACTACTAAATCTAATATCATCCTTCAGCCCTATGCTCCGAGCATGCTGAAGATGCTTAACCCGAGTCAGTCCCTTTGTGAGGGGATCTGCCGGATTCTCATCTGATGATACCCTCTTTGCCACGAGGAGTCCTTCTTCGATCCGATGTCTGATGAAATGGTATTTTCTGTCGATGTGTCTGGATCTCCCGTGATTCCTTGGTTCCTTGGCTAAGGCAACAGCACTTTCACTATCACAGAAAATTTCCATTGGCTCTTTAATAGCTGGTAAAACTCCAAGGTCTCCAATGAAGGTCTTCAGCCATATCGCCTCCTTTGCTGCCTCGCTAGCTGCAATATACTCTGATTCACAAGTAGAATCTGCCACTGTCTCTTACTTGGAACTCTTCCAAGAAATTGCTCCTCCGTTTAGAGTAAAGACCCAGCCTGACTGAGAGCGGAAATTATCCCTATCAGTCTGGAAGCTATCATCACTGTACCCTACTACTCTCAAGTCATCACTCCCACCGAGGGTAAGGACCCAGTCCTTAGTCCTCCGTAGGTACTTGAGGATATTCTTTACCGCAGTCCAGTGTGCCTTGCCAGGGTTCCCTTGAAACCTGCTGACCATGCTCAAGGCAAAGGCTACATCAGGTCGAGTACACGTCATAGCATACATGATCGAACCTACAGCCGAAGCATAAGGTACTAGACTCATTTCTGCTATCTCAGCCTCAGTGCTAGGGCTTTGTGTCTTACTCAATTTGGCGTTACTCTGGATGGGCAACTCTCCTTTCTTGGAGTCCTGCATGCTGAATCTCTTCAGCACCTTATCCAAGTAGGTACTCTGACTAAGTCCAATTAGTCTTTTACTCCGATCTCTCAAGATCCTTATCCCTAAAATATAGGCAGCTTCACCAAGGTCCTTCATAGCGAAACACTTCCCAAGCCAGGACTTTACTTCCTGCAGGGTTGGAACGTCATTTCCTATGAGTAGTATGTCATCCACATACAATACCAAAAAGCTAACTATACTCCCACTAGCCTTGACATACACACAAGATTCATCTTCACTCCTAGTAAAGCCAAATTCCTTGACCTTCTCATCAAAGCAAAGATTCCATCTGCGAGGTGCTTGCTTTAATCCATAGATGGATTTCTCAAGCTTACACACTCTATTAGGGTACTTGCTGCTGACAAAACCTTCTGGCTAACTCATGTAAACATCTTCAGCCAACTTTCCATTAAGGAAAGCGGTTTTGACATCCATCTGCCATATTTCATAGTCATGAAATGCAGCTATGGCTAACAGAACCCGAATAGACTTAATCTTGGCTACCGGAGAAAAGGTCTCATCATAGTCCACTCCAGGAATTTGAGAGAAGCCCTTTGCAACCAGTCTAGCCTTATAAGTGTGTACTTTACCATCCATGTCGGTCTTCTTCTTGAAGACCCATTTGCACCCTACTGTCTTACGACCTGGTACGTTTTCAACCAAGTTCCAAACTTGATTGTCATACATGGATTGTATCTCGCTATCCATAGCCTCTTTCCATTTAGCAGACTCGGGGCCTGCCATGGCTTCCTCGTAGCTGTTAGGGTCATCTTGACTTACTAGTGTCCCATCACTAATAAGTGTCTCACCTTCTGCAGTAATATGGAATCCATAGTAATGCTCAGGTGCACTCCTAACTCTCGTGGAACGCCTCAGAGGTACATATTTGTCAATTGGCTCAACAGGAGTTTCCTCCTCAAGTTGAGGGCTAGAGTTTGAAGTTCCTTCACCACTTGATTCTTGAATTTCTTCAAGATCAATTTGCCTCCCACTGTCTCCTTGGCTTATAAACTCTCTTTCTCGAAAGACTCCTCTTCTTGCTACAAAGACCACATTGTCACTGGGTCTGTAGAAGAGGTAACCAAAGGATTGTTGTGGGTAACCGATGAAAATACACCTCTCGCTTCGAGTTTCGAGCTTATCATGAGTCTCGCGTCTCACGAAAGCCTCGCAACCCCAAATCTTGATGTGGTCTAGTTTAGGTACTTTACCAGTCCACATCTCGTGAGGAGTTTTGGCAACTTTCTTTGTAGGGACTAGATTAAGAATATGGGCGGCAGTCTCTAAGGCATACCCCCAAAATGAGATTGGTAGCGAAGCTCAACTCATCATGGAACGAACCATGTCTAACAAGGTTCGATTACGCCTCTCAGCTACACCATTCAACTGTGGTGTCCTGGGAGGTGTCAATTGTGAGACAATCCCACATTCCCTAAGATAGTCGAGGAACTCTGAACTAAGATACTCACCTCCTCGATCGGATCGAAGCATCTTAATGTTCCTGCCCAATTGATTCTCGACTTCCTGTTTAAATTCCTTAAACCTTTCGAAAGTCTCTGACTTATGCTTGATCAAGTAGACATATCCATATCTACTGTAATCATCAGTAAAAGTCAAATAATAACGATTAGCATCCCTTGTGGCATGTTTGAATGGTCCACACACATCCGTGTGTATAAGGTCCAACAAACCTTCACCCCTTTCACACGAGCCTGTGAAGGGTGACTTTGTCATTTTTCCAAGTAAGCATGATTCGCAACTAACATCTGACTTTAGGTCAAACGACTCCAAGACTCCATCCTTTTGGAGTTGGCCTATGCGTTTCTTGCTTATATGTCCAAGGCGACAATGCCATAATGATGCTTTATCCAAGTTATTATTAGTAGTAGAATCAATACACAAAACATTATTTCCTAAGTTATCTACAACAGACACAGCTTCATACACACCATCACAAGGTAATGCTTTAAAATAAAGAACATTATTAAAGAAAGCATCAATAGAACCAACTTCATTATTAAACGAAAAGGTAAACCATTGTTTGTACAAAGCATGAAAGGAAATAATATTTCTTGCCATTCCTGGCGAATAACAACATTTATTCAAATCTAAACTAAACCCACTACTTAGCGATAAAGTATAAACTCCAATCTTGGTAACAGGTAAAGCTTTCCTATTCCCCATGATCAAGTTTATTCTTCCTTGCTCCACATCCTCACTTCTTCTTAGTCCCTGCAAGTCACAACAAATATGAATACCACAACCGGTATCAAGGACCCAAGAATTAGAATGGGGTGAGTTATTAGAAATGATAGTGTAAATACCTGCATGGTTGGGTTTGACTTTCCCATCCTTCACATCCTGCTGGTACTTTGGGCAGTTCCGCTTCCAATGAGCCTTTTCATGGCAATAGAAGCATTCAGCCTCTTTTGGGTCAGAAGAAGGAGTAATGAAACCTTTCTTGGTTCCACTTGAAGAAGAGCCATCAAGGGTCCGAGCCTTGGTACCCTTCAAAGATCTCTTTCTCTTCCTCCCTCGACTTTTCCCGATTGCCAAAACCGGAGTTGAGTTTGGAGTAGGAGTGATAGCAACCGACTTCCCCTTAAGACCTGATTCTGCGGTCTTGAGAAGTCCCTGAAGTTTGCTGAGGGTGACTTCTTCCTTGTTCATGTGATATGTCATGCGGAATTGATCATAGCACGATGGTAAGGAATGCAAAATGATATCTATTGCAAGATCCTCCGGGAAGTTCACATTAAGCTTCAGCAAACGATCCACATATCTTTGCATTTTCTGCATGTGGCTCGTGACGGATTCCCCGTCCTTCATCATGGTTGTTATCATGGAGCAGATGATTTCATACCTTTCTTGTCTTGCACTTTGATGGTATCTTTCCATCAAATCTTGGTGCATTTCATAAGGGTAGAAATCCTCATAAGACTTTTGGAGTTCCGCTGTCATCGTGGCCATCATGATGCAAGCCACTTTCGTAGCATCCCTTTCATGTGCCCGGAAGTCAGCGATCTCCTGAGGAGTTGCAGTGGTCTCATCAATCTCCTTAAGCTCCTTGTCAAGGACATATTCTTTGTCCTCGTAGCGGGTAATCATTCTGATGTTTCTGATCCACTCATTGAAGTTGGATCCATCAAAGGTGACTTTCCCACACAAGTTCATAAGGGTAAAGGAGCCATTAGGATTAGAGCCAGAAGCATTGTTGAAAGACATCTGAAGAGAAGAGAACAAGGTTAGTTTAGATATATAAGAGAGTCCTTAATAAAACACCCAAATGTAATATTAAGGCTAGGATCCAATCACAATATAATATAACTTAGAAGAGGTATGCCGTAATCTAAGCTATATCATATTTGAAAGGTAGGTGAATGACGATTCACCAATTTCCACCACGAAAACCGCAATATTTAAGTATTAGGTTTTTTGAATGGTTCTTAGAAATTCCTAGATTCTTTGAGATTCAATGAACTTTTCAAAGGCATGTTTCAATCTCGAGTGTGCCCTCCAAGTTTTGTGACTGGGATACCGAGGATCACAAAACGAGGTGTGAAGTAACCATGCAAATCACTTGGTACCCTTAAAGTTTATCACTCAATCGATGTGCCGGTAAACCACACACGCTCCATCAATACTATAATAAACCCTAAGTCACCCTTTACCTACCTTGTTAAGTCCAAGTTAGTGTGTCGGTTAACCACACACGCTCCACCAACGACTTAATCAAAGTGTAAAGTGTAATTTCATGGAATAGCACCTTATTCACATTTTTCCTAAAGTAACTAAGATTGGGAATTTAACAAAATATTTAGTTACTTTATAATATTCATCATACTTTGAATGAGAATTAATAAGTCCTTGTCTTATCCGTTCGGCTAACGACCCTCCACCGGTCAAGCAAGCGGTGGGTGAGAGTGGACACCCATTAAGTCACCATTTTATAGGCAACAACCTTATACCCACCTTATAGACCGGCTTCGTGAATGAGGCGTACTAGCGGTAAGACGACTTTGTTCTTATACATATATATATATATATATATATATATATATATATATATATATATATAATTATTAAATCATAATAATATAAGTATAAGGGTTGAATTTTAACTTTTTTAAAATTCTAGGGTTTGGAACTAAAGTTTTAACTTAACTTTACTTGTTCCAAAACTTGAGGGGAAGTTTTGTAAACTTTCAAAACTTTTCATTTCTTGTAACTTATGAGTTTAATAGAGTAATAAAATGAGGACTTTTTATTTTTCTAACTCTTGTGTTCTTTTAATGGTTTTTAATCCAAGAGACTTTTGGTTTTCCATAACTTGAGGACAAGTTATGGACTCCATTAAAACACATTATGATCAAGAATTAAACTACCACATAGGTTACAAATAATTCCTAAGATCATCTAAACATCATAAGAACAAGAATATGAATATGAACATGAACACCTTCAAGAATCAAAATCACATTTAATCTTTGTAATTTTGATAACTAGTTGTTGTAAATAAGTTAGAAAAGACATTACACCTTCTAAAACAAGTTTTCAAGTACCAAAACAATTTAGGGTAATGTTTCTAATCCATTTCCAGCAACTGAAGTCGAAATTCTGCACTCTGTCGACCCTACTCGCCGAGTGCATAAATCTACTCGCCGAGTAGGTTGAAGATACAAGTGGACTCGACGAGTCCTCCCCATGGACTCGCCGAGTCCATCAGTCAGACAGCAAGATTTTCGACTTTTTTCAACTTTTAAGCACAAATAACAAACAAACAAGCCTAGGCTCTGATACCACTGATGGGTTTTGAGCATTCTAACACTTCCTAAGTGTACATGCAACCCTAATAACCTTGGATCTATGTTTGTCTAATTATCATGCTAAGTTGAATTCCAAGGCTATATTCCTATCTAGCATACATGGGGAACAATTTTAACTTGAATAATAGATAGAATAACTTACCTTGTTGTTGCTTGTGTTCCTTGAAACCTTGTGAGCCTAGCACCCCAAGTGTGATGCCTCAAATGCTTCACACAACACCAAATGCTCTTGGAAAGACTCTTGAGATAATACACACTTCTTAAAATCGGCCAAGCCCTCTAGTTTCTTAGTGTAGCCGATTTTGGTGGAGAATATGATTCTTATATAGTGTTGACACATCTAGGGTTACACCATGTAAACCCTAATGTGTCATGACTCTTCATTTCCATGACCCATGGGTTTGTAACTCCCATGGAGCATCCATGGAGCATCCTATGGGTAGAACCCAACTTGATAATCCATGGAGCCTCTTAGCCCACTATACAAGATATGGATGATTTACATAATCAACCCATATATTTAATTAGTTCTCTTTTGACCACTTAATTAATTCTAAATTAATTATTGATCAAACTAATCAAATAATATTATTAATATATTAGAACTTACAATATATTAATAATCTCCAAGTGTTATTTCTCTCATTTAGTCTATCCAATTGCATGGTGCCATGCAACCCAAATGGACCATGCCGGGTCGGGTCAAGTACACACCCGAAATAGTTATGGACTTAGACACCTTATCCAACACATTGTTTTATGATTATGATTATGACAAATTCACATGGATAGGAACACTTACGCCATAAAATCTAAGTGGTAAGGCTTCTCTCCGTTTCATGAAAATAATTATGAGGACAAATTCACATGGATAGGAACACTTACGCCATAAAATCTAAGTGGTAAGGCTTCTCTCCGTTTCATGAAAATAATTATGAGGAAACGCTTTCTATAAGAGAGATTTTAAGGAGATAGCAGTTGTGATATTTGCGTCCTCAAATTCGATTATGATTACAACATCCTTCTTCATAGTTCGAATTGTGAGATTTGACAATTAGTCTAAACATTTAGGACTTATTGCTATAAGTTATGAATTAGTTTAGACATATATATGAGCTATCTAAGGAAAGGTGTATGAGTTTGATAAGCTTAGATAAATTCTTATCGAAGCATATCATATTAGAAATATGAACTTTGGAAGTCAATAAGTATTGAATTCTAGAAGTCCAACTGCTTTCTGAATATGTGTCAAAGCTAGTGGGAGCATAAAAGTTATGCTGGTATGGATATAATTATCATGTTAGTGGGAGCATGATTATTATTTTAAGTGTTGCAAGTTAACAATATTAATTATAGAAAACAAAAGTTTCACTTTGCAAAGTTGCAGGGGTTGAAAAGTTGTTTTGCTATAATTAAGGGAAAGAGAATATTATACTTCATTTCAAAATCTAAAATCCTGGATCGAGGAATTTCAATCAAATTTAATCAAAGGACATATATGGATGTTATGTTGAAAAGGTTCAATTTAAAAGAATTCTATATATGGCAATATTATAGCAAGAAAGTGGTAAAGTATCACGTTTTTCATGAATCGTGTCCCATACGCTTCTAGTATAGGATCGATTGCATATGCTGTAATATTCGACCATTCTAAATTTTCCAAATGCCTAGGGCATTAAGAGGGAAAAGGACCAGAACCGGATATGACTAAAATAATTAAACAACTGTCAAGGACAATCTAAGGTTCGCCAAGGATTGGTCACTTGTGGGCAGTTGGAAGTATAGTAATGAATGGACCATATTGACATTATTATGAATAGATTATACTCTATTTAGAATGAGTTGTCGTATGACATATATGGAAATGTTTCCATATTGGGAGTTAGACGTTAAGAATCTACGTTTAGATTAGAAACTTTTATGCAAGAAGGATGTTCAAAGGAATGTACTTTGAATGTGAGACTTCATATCTATGGAATTGCCTTGTAACAATCTCCAATAGAGCACTTTGTAATATCATTGGCAAAGTCTTGGTGGCTTTGGTGCTGTGACGTTACGAAAGGATCGTTGCATAAAGTGTTAGAATCTAACATATTCTAATGGTGGCAAGAATTAGTATTCTTACACTTATGATAAGGATTTTGAATTGTGAAATGAGCATCATTGGGAATGTATTCAATTGATCTATTTCACAAAGTAAGGACCATAGGTAAACATAGTGTGCATGCTTGGAGCATGGGACAACTGTTGTTATAATTCAAGTAATAAGTTGATTATCCGAAACATTATACAATGAATAATGTGTAATTAATATGGTGACTAAATAAAAGGTGTTTTATTTATACTCAAAAGTTTGGGGCTATATTGGGTTCGATTATTTTTGTGTTTCATCTAGCATGTTTTGACTTCCCGAAGAATAAGATTATTCAAACCATCCACAATCAATCATAATTTGGAAATAGGTATTGAGGCAAGACTGTCATGAATCTGACTGTAGATTGTCTGAAGTGTTTTAGACATAGCAAAAGTTTGTTGCAGTATTCATGAGTGCTCCTGAAATAAGATTTGAGTATTGGAATAAGCCCACGCTCACGTGAATCACTTCATGGATTTTATCATGAGTGATTGTGAGACGATAATATCTTATATTCTTGAAACGGAGACATGTGAGTTGTAGTTTACAAGTTGGTTGCACATTGATAATATGTAAACGCACCAGTAACTTGGTGTTATAAAACATATTGCTGTGTGTGATTTGATAAGTAAGTACAAACAAGCATTTGAGTCGAAGTTTATTCGTTCCTTTTATCCAATGTGGGATAAAAGCAATATCTGTGGGCCCCTCGATGATTTAGTGATGACACCTAAGCGCTTGGCCAAGCCTGGACTAAGTTGATGTGTTCAATTGTAGTCTGTTGTCAGTCGTCATAAATCGGAAATCGGGAAACAACACATAGACTGAGAGAATGATTAAAGTCCATGTCTCATGTCTATACGATATCTAGAATTGAGGAATATATGATCCCTTATCTAAAGGACACATTACTGATAAGATTAGAGTTGACAACGGCTTTTGAAAGCTATGATTGCTAGTCAGGTTCTGAAGTCGTACTTGCAAAAGAGTTATTAGACTTATCCAAGTGGGAAACTGTTGGATTAGGTGTCTAATCCCATAACTATTTTGGTATGTACTTGACCCGATTATGAGCATGGTCCTTTGGGTTGCCTTCACCATAACAACTGATAGGATGAATTAAGGAGAAAGAGGATTAATTATGGTTTATTAATATGTTATGTGAATAATATATTAAAAGAGAAATCATATTGTTTAATTAATATTGATCAAGAATTAATTTTATGGTCAAAAGAGATTAATTAAATAAAGGGGACTGATACTGTAATTATAAGATACTTACAAAGTTGGGCTTAGGATCCATAAGGAAGCAATGGACAAATTCTATATGAGAGTCCATATAAAAATCGTCCAAAGGGCCTTCTAGAAGGATATTTGGGTTGCTTAAGGAATAAGCAACTGGATTAGGGTTTCCTAGTTGATAACCCTAGAAGCCTAACTATAAAAGGAACCCTTAAGGCCACCAAATTCGTGCCTAACCCTATCTAGAGTACCTTGGACGAATTTTGTGCCTCCTCCTCCCCTTCCTAAGTCATCTTGTTGCTAGTGGTGTTTGTGACTCCATTAGAGGTGCAACATTTGAGGCACCAGGCTTTCAGAAGTCAAGATCAAGAAGGTTTGTGATTGTTATTACTACATAACAATCAAGGTAATATTCCTAACCATATTCATATGTTAATTTCGATTATAGTATGCTAGATCCAGGGTTTATAATTTTTGGATGATTATTGCATGTACAACTAGACAAACTAAATCCAAAGCTTTAGGGTTTGCATGTGCATCATAGGATTGATGTAATGCTAAAAACCCATCAATATGATATTTGCAAGTTGGGCTTGTGCATCCCTAAGAAGGGATGGACGAAATTCTATGTGTATCCTACATAGAGTTAATCCAAATTGGGGTTCTGGAAGGATTTAATGGGTTGCTTAAGGACTAAGCAAAGAATTAGAGTTCTAGTCAGAAACCCTAGCAGCTCAGCTATATAAGGAACCCCTAGGACTCCCAAAATCGGCCACTTTGCTTCCAAGAGAATACCCTAGCCGGTTTTGAGCCTCCTAACCTCTCTCATATTCTTCCAACTTGCTATTTGGTGTTTGTGACTCACTAGAGGTGCGACAATTGAGGCACTAAGCTTTTGAAGGTCAAGATATACAAGCTACAAAGGATAAAGGTATTCTTCTAACTTTGTTTTATGTTACAAATTTCGAAAATTGTATGCTAGTTAGGGCTCATGCTTTGGATAACTTGATTTGCATGTATAACTTGAGAAAAACATAGATCCGAAGCATTAGGGTTGCATGTACAACATAGGAATGTTGTATTGCTCAAAACCCATCACCTTCGACTTTCTTATGAATTATAAAAGCCACAATTAAAGAGTGGAAAAACATAATCGGAACTCGGATGTTACATAGCTTTGCCAAACACGCCCATGGTCTCAATTCTTGAATAAACGATGTTGTCTAAGATGATTTGGTGTCTCCGACGGGCTCAACGTGCTTAGTTATACCACATAATAGTCATATTCCTATAGTCCACAAGAAAGCCCAAAAGACCAAAAGTACATGATGCTGTATGGGTAGATTAAGAAAACAAAAATTACATAAATGGTCCATGGTTTGGAAAAATAGGCACATAATAGTCTTATTTCATGAAAATAGACAAACTCGGTCCTTGTGTTTTGTTGATATTACAGAAATGGTCCTTCCGACACACGACGTCAAAAAACCGCCGTTAAGTTTCTGTAAAATGACATATTTACCCTTTATTTTTCCTTTTTCATATTTTATGATTATTTCCCTATTATGCATGGACCATTTATGTAATATCTATCCCTCAATTTGGCATCAATAATAATGGGGAAAGATGTTCCCCTAAATTCCTCTACTTCTTGAATCAGTGTCTTAAAATCGAAAGATGCGACCACAACGACCCCTCCCTTTCTTGAAATGATTCTAGAAAATCAAAGCATCTAGAACTGCCAAGGTATTTACAATTTAATTTGGACTTACTGGACTAGAATTAGAGAAGAATTTGTCTGTAGACGTGATCAGAACCCAGTTCAAAGATGCATATGGGAAATCTACACCTTTCTAGCCATACAATGAAGTCTTTGGGCTTCAAAGGTTTAGGGAGTGCGAACTAATCCATTGTTGGTTGGCTATGTTGGCTACTTTTAGTGCTCTCATCGTCGAATTCGTCACCGATGTTACATGGCAAGATGCTGGAAGGTATGTATGTACATGTTATACATTTGATTAGTCGATGATTAAAGCATAAACCATGAAAACTAATTGAGTTTTTAGTATTGTTTTTTTTAGGTTGAAATAATCGTTGGATCATCATACCTTGGGAAACCACTCCCATTCTCCATCACCACTTTGATTTGGATTAAGGTTTTGATCATCAACTACATTAAGTTTCAAAGAAACGTTGAGCTTGATCCTAAAATAAGTTGTAGAATTGAAATAAATTGTTCAAAATCAGATTCAATTCCAAGTGTTTTTAGGCGAATAAAAGTTCGAATAGGCAAGTACTATTAACGAAAATTTAATTTTAACAAGATTGATTTTGCAGACTCGGTGCTCCATCATCAAGGTGAGAAGAGCAAAACTTGTGATCGATTGGAGCTCGACTGCTGTCAGTATGAGATCGATGTTTTGAGATAACCCTTTGAGCACATCCCATGCATTTAGATCATTAGAAACAACTTCTTGCAACTAAAATCTCAATTCTCCTAAATCTCTGATTGCAAATTACACATAAAATTTGGGGGATATGTCGTATGAGTTTTGTGAAGTTATTTTGAGAGATTTGGCTACATGATTGATCATCTTGCCCCTTTTTTATTTTATTTACTGAAGGGAGATGTTGATAACGAACGTACTTTTATAATTTCATTTTTTTGAGAAGAACAATAATAATCTGCCGAGTGTAATTATCAACTTCAACCAATTTAACTCTAAAAGTCGTCTAGGTGAAAACCCATCTCCGCTAACATTTGGGTGGTTTTCGGTAAACTGATGGGAAGTAGCGAGCGGTGGCAGGCGGCGTTGGAGGTGGTAGAGTTGGGATAGGAGTAGATACGAACGATTTCTAATTTAATAATAAAAAATTAAAAAAATAAAAATCTAAAAACAAAAAAGATATGAAAAAAATGGTAAAGAAATCATTTTATTAGGAATTTAACCGCTATCTGTTAGATTTGATAGCTTAGGGATGATCGAAAACAAAAAAACCGAGTTTGTCTATTTTTTGAAATTGGACTGTATACGACTATACGTGCCTATTTTGCTAAATCATAGGACCATTTATGTAACTTTATAATAAAAAATAAAAAACTGGTGTGCAGTTTTGGCCCTTTCACACCACCTGCGCATGTTATCACTTGGTGTACTTTATCCATTAATTTATCCTCTTCCTACTTTGTTTATCGTTTCAAAATTAAGTACGAAAATAATGGTAGCTATCAAAAAAGAAAAAAGTAAATAGCTAAATAAATAATTAAACTACTTATACTTATAAGCTGTCATCTATATATTTAACTTATAATAATGTTTAAAATATTAAACTAAAAAATATACAATAAAATATAATTTAAAGGTTGTTTGTAAATTCATATATAAATAAGTCCTGTAATATTTCTTGTCATTGATAATTTTCCGATCTATGTCTCGTGATTATAATTTGGGAATGAAGTTAGACTTCTTGATCTGGAATAATCAAGAATAATATGCATGTAATGTAGTCTCTAGAAAGATAATCAGTATATCATGTAATATCAAATGTCATTTAAATCAAATGATTTTATTTTCTTGTATTTATATATCAATATGTCATTTAGATCAAACGATTTTATTTTCTTGTATTTTTATAATAGCAATAACAACAGATCCGTAAATTTCATCGAAATGAAATATGATAGATGGATGTCAATAGTCGTTCATTCATATGCTAAAAACAGTTGCGTCTCAAGATGACATCTGACATTAAGAATCCCCTGTACAAGAGGCAAAAGCATGCAAAGTATTTTTTCTTTGTATTTATAATATTAATTGTAATTAGACATTCTATAAACCACGTATGTTTTTTTTTTTTGTCTTGTTATTAAGATATCATAACATGCACTATAATATTTTGGCATGTTTTCCAGTATGAAAATACACTAAGATTTTATTCTCGATGATTGAAAATAAGATGATAAAGGTCTTTGATATTCTTTTACAATTTGAGAAGCAACCTGTAAACTGTATATAATAACTCAAAGATAGAAATGATTCTAAATATACATTTTTTAGTATATTTTAAATCTTCCTTTTTCATATGGGTCTTCTTTGTTATTATGAAAATAAGTTATATTATTAAACTGCCAATAATTTAATATAATAATAATATTTGTATAAAGATTTAGATTTATACTTTATATATTCATGAAAATCTGTCGATACAAAGCCAATATTTATAGATGACATTGTAGAATAACTGGATGTGTTGTAAGATTGTAAGTATGCAATTAATTGTGATTTTAAAAAGCAAAATAAATTAAATAAAATCGAGATGTTATATCATATATGCGATTTTCCTAATAATCTATTTTACTTCGCATTTAAAAAGAAAAAAAAAAGACTTAGTAAACCAAAGAAGTGTTCGGTCCATGCCATTTTACAATTACGAAACCCACCCTTCTCTCTCTACTCTCTCTCTCTCTAAAACTCTCGATTTCGACTCCCAGACAGATGATCTAGCGACGCCTCTTGTCCAAATTCATCACCAACCCACGTCGTTTCTTCGCAAATCATTCATACCCACCTCCTTAATCTTCAAATCGTATCTTCATAGATCGAGGGTATGTTGCTCGCTTTCTCAGTTTCTCTTTCTCCCCCCCTATATATCTATCTATATATATATCTCTATACACACACGTGGCTGCGTATATCGTGTTTATGCATATATGTTAGTGCCTTGAGAGTTGATTCAATCGTTGTTGATCTCACTTCTTGTCTTCAATGCAGGCAAATTACCTACGTAAATTCAATGTGTTTCCCCAAACGGTGTTGCTAACATGCACCTCCTTTAGGAACTACGTGCGTGAGGCCATTTGTGTTTGTGTGTGGTGTGTTTACGAAGAGGGCAGCTTAGGCTTTGTTGGTGAATTGCTTGGTGGTGTTGTGTGAAGATGTCAAATACTCAGGTGGTGAAATTACGAAGAGAATCGATAGCGGCATGCATGACATGCCCTATCTGCAATAAGCTCTTTCGAGATGCCACTACTATCCCCGAATGCCTTCATACGTGTGAGTATTTCTCTCTCTTGTTGCTCATCCAATTCAATCATAACCTTCACTTCAAAAGTTTGAGTTCGATCTGGTTTTGTTTAACTTAGTGTTGTTAGTATGTACGAGTTCACAATTGGGATTCTTCATGGTGATCTGGTTATGATTCTCTTAATTAATACTTTGTTTATCTTTTATCTATTATCTTTCATGTTGAATGGCAAAAAGCATGTGTTTTTCTTACTTGATTAATTGGAATGAACCGGATACCTTTTCCATTAATCTGATATCGTGGTTTTTGTTCTTTGCTGTTTATAAACATAGTTGTTGAAATTTGGCTGAAAATTTCCTACATATTTCCCAGTATTATTCTGTTTCACGGATCTTTAAAAACAGAATTGACAAAACGGGGCATAATTTTCAGTTCCCCTAATTTTTCTATGTAACTATTTCAATCTTGTTTTTTCCCAAAAATAGCAAAGACTTGGCCTTTCTTTAGTTGAAAACTTTTACAATGAAACCTATCTGTTTAAATTTTCTATGTCTGTAACAACTCTAAGAAATGTGTATTTGCTAATTGTGTTTTGCCTCTCTTGAACATCATCCAGTCTGCAGGAAATGTATTCATAAGAAGCTCACAGATGATGAGCTTGAATGTTGTCCAATATGCAATATTGATCTGGGATGTGTGCCTTTAGAGAAACTGAGGTCAGTCAATCTCTCTCTAACATTATGTCATTTATCAGTGCTCTTAAATTATTAATTTGTATCCATGTTACAGAATTGAGTTTGATATATCTGTTATAGTTATATGTATATTTTTTTTTCTTTTTGCATAATGTGACTATAAAGAACATTATTATAGTTTGCAAACCTGTTATAATGAGAAGAATTATGAATGTTTATAATTTAGGGAACACTGTCACAACTTGCTGTACAACAAATCCAGAGGTTCTGTTTCTTTCATTATTAGGCTATATTTTGATGATTTATTGTAGATAATATCCTTTTTGGTATATATTATTTTCCATATATCCTATCTTTAATACATTTCCAAATGCATCAGATTCTTAACTTTTCCTTTTTTAGGTTAATTTGAGCACTTCATTTAATGAAAACCCATATCTGTTCATTTTCATTCATCAACATGATTTTCTTTATAAAACAAATGTTCATGATACAGAATATGCTGTTGAAACATGATTAATGTATTTGATTATTGTAATTAAACAGGCCAGATCATAGTTTGCAAGATGTCAGAGGGAAAATATTTCCCTCAAAAAGAAGAAGGGTAAAGGCTCCTGAAGTTGTGCCTTCAGTTACATTACCATTAAGAAGAAAAGAAAGATCACTCTCATCACTTGTAGTCAGCACTCCTAGAGTGTCAACACAAACTACAATGACTGGCAAAAGGTCAAAAGTACCCTCAAGAAAGAAACCACGTGGGTCCTCTTTCTCTATTGAGAAATCCGTCAAGAAAGAAGAAAACTCCATGGATGATCACCAAGATAGCTCGAGTTCTCGTGAGATTTCAAACAAATTCACACAGAACAATGTACTCATTTTCTTCATAAAAATACATACTTTTTTTTAAAAAAAAAAATTAAAATCTGTAATGAGAAATAAACAATAATGATGCAGAATTCTTCACCATCGAGTGCCCCTTCACCTGATAAAGAAACAAAGAATGGGAAGGTTGATATGTGGAAACCTTTGAATTATTTGGTGGAAGTGGCAAATAGGAGTAAATCTTCTAAGTTTACTTCACAAGGTTCTAGTGTGAAATCAGAACCACAAAATACCCCAAAGAGTGAAGGGCAATTGCGTAAACTTAAAGGAAAAGATCAACTGAAGCGATCAAAATTTCAAGATGAGAATGGGAGGTCTGATGTGGATGTTACAGAATCTGCAAAACCCAAAAAGATAAGAAAAAAACGCAAAAACAATGCAGGTAATGCCACTGTAATGGATGCTGATGCTAATAATGCTGCAATGGAGAAAAGAATAAGTCCTATTTGGTTCCATTTGGTGCCTTCTCAACAACAGTGAGTGGTTTTATACTTGTATTTCACCTCAACAACATCAATCTTGAATCTTGTTAAAAAAAATTTGTTTCTTTTATTCACTTGTTAAATTAAATTTCCTTTATACTATTTTTTCAGGGAAGGTGAACCATTGGGCCAGATAGAAGGAAGTTTTGTCAGACTAAAGTTAGTTTCTCTTTTTTTGCTCATTTGGCCTGATATTATTATTATTAGCTATAAATATAACCGAGTTGACTCATTTTCACATAAATTACCACAATCACATTCTTCTACTGCACCTTAGTTTCAGACTTCAGTTTATTGATTTTTTGCATTTGTCATATTTGATAGTAAATGTATATAATCCCTGAACTTTTTATCCGTGTCACTTGATTGTTACATTCATTATAAATCACTTATGTTACAAATAGGCTACTAGAAATATGTGTTTTATTTCTGTTTTATATTGAGATATTCCCTTTGTTCAAAAAAGAGTTAGAACCTCAGGAAACCATATCCATAACCAGCTAAATGGGCTTAAGATTTCCAAACCAGCCCGATCTCTTAGATAAATGGGTTGACCCGTTTACTTTTTTTTATTTTGTTTCAACTTGATCTGTTAGATAAACAAGTTAACCACTTAACCTCGGTTGATCCATTTAAATTATAAACTTGACACAGATGAAAAAAAAATTACAATTTGTTTAATAAGTTACAAATGAAAAAAATAATTGCTTAATTGTTTAATTAAAATGTTAAATGATTTGGCAGGTTGTTTTTGGGTCAAAAATTCTAACCCTAACCCAACGTATTAAAAAAAATAGGTTTAAACGGGTTGAAAGTCTTGACCCAATATGCTAAATGTATAGAATAAACAAATACCTATGCTTTAAGTTTTATCTTGCTTGTAATTATACTTTGTGCACTTGTTGTTTAAAGTATTGAGTAATTTTTTTTATAAGCAGCAAAATGGGCGAGTTGATGTGCCCCTCAACACTCTTTCTCTTTTCTTTCCAATTTCTTTTGATAAAGCAATTTAGGTCATAAGCACTTGACTATATGTAAATCATGTGTCATTGTATTCTTAAAAGAAAATACCAAAATTGTCCCTTTTTGTAGCCTATTTGCATAACGGGGCTTCATATTACATGGAAGATGGGATTGTGGGTCCCATGTATGTGACTTGAACCTACTAGTTTCTCATTGGTTATATATTGAAATTTTCGTTTTAAATTGGTTTCAGGGATGCAAACATACCTGTTTCAATTATCCAGAAGTTTGTTATGAGCAAACTGAAACTTGCAAGTGAACATGAGGTAAGTCTCTGACATTATTATCATTATTATATTCATATTCATATCAAATGTAAAGGAAGATAACATACTTTCTGCTCCTTTTGCTCTTTGATGTGTGTAATATGTAGCTTGGGTTTACGTTCTGATATGGGCAAATGGCAAGAAATAGGATTTTTTTTACCAACATAGGCAATGTATTTACCCATAATAGCAACACACTTACAATTCCTTAGCCATAGTATTAACATACTTACATATCCCTACCCTAATAAAGTAAAATGTGCATATTACTGACATAAATGTACGTATGTTGCTATTATGGGGGGCAAATTACTCTTTTACCCTTTTTATAATCAAGCTTCTTTCATTTTCATCTTAACCATAGTGTATTCCATATTTGAGTCGAGGAGGGCAGGGCAAATTAAAAATCGTGATTGTTTTGTTATATCTTGTTTGTTTCAAGAATACTCTCTCAATGCAAAAAGACCATTTTGCCCTTCAACAGGTTGAGCTCAGATGCATGGGTCAACCATTGGTGCCAACGTTGCTGCTAGGTAATCTCATGGAGCTGTGGCTACAGACACAGCCAACTTCACAGACACTTTCCGTCATAATCGGCTCATCAGCTAAGGAATACATGATGGAGATATCGTATGCTAGAAAGATTTCCACCCCGATTCCGATTCCGACCCCGGTTCCAATTCCAGTTCCGGCTCCAGCTCCGACTCCGACTCCGACTCCGGCACCGGCACCAGTGACTTGACAGCTATGCCCTCCTTTGGTTTCCGCATAGTATAAGAAATGGAAGGACAAGAAGCTGAGATGTTCTAGTTTTATAGTTTATGTATGAGACAATATGACTAATTATAAAGTTTTAACTTACTATATAGTTGTAGGTTTGTGGTTTTTTTTACTACATATGTTGGTGAATTTTCAAATGTTGTCACCTTTGAACCCTCAACTTTTTATTAGTTCGTAACTATTGCTAGTATTTCTGCCTTTGTTACTATTGCAAAATCGTGATTTACTGGTTTTAGTATACGGCATGATAGATGACCCACAAAACACTTTTCGTTTTTATTTTTTTAATTTAAAGTTAGTTGATACATTTGATATGACTAGAATAGCTTAAAACTAAAATGTAAACATGCCTAAAAAAATATGGCCCGAAGGAGGGCCTAAACTGAGAAAATTTAAAGATTGGGGAGCAAAATAACATTAATATTCATGTTACAACATACATGTACAATTTTACATTGATTTTGACAACTACCACCCAATTGTATTTAACTTAATATCTGTACATAAGACTTTTTTTTTCTTCTTCCAAGCATGCATGCTCTTATTAATTTCCTAGATTACAATTTACAAAAAAAATACAAGAATTAGAATAATAAGGATCAAAATTAATAAAAGAATTTATATTCCAGTAAAACCAAGCTCGTCGAGAACCTCCTTGCAACGTGGATCGGCAACTTCAGCCATGAACCCGAGTGGGTTAGCAAATCGGGCTCTGCCTTTGATTCCATGTTTGGTGGTCAAAGAAACCCTAACATGGTTTTCATCATCCATAAGGTCGGGGCAGTTAATTTCTGGGCTTTCAGTGACACTGATTTCACAAATCTCTTCTGCATGGTCACCAACAGCCTTGAGTTTATAGTTTCCGTTCTCATCACTCATTCCTTCAACCCTATAAGTTTCCACATTGCTATTCTCTTTGTGACAAGCAAGGATGACTTTGACATCTCGCAACGGGAAACTGATTTTGGTTGGGAATTGGATGCGGCATGGGTCGCAGTAAATTTTACCTTGGACGATAAACGTCTCAGCGGCATCAGGGGTTACGCTTGCTTTTCCTTGGTTGATAAAGTCACCCCCGACACCGCCAAACCCTTCCCAGATTGATCTTTTTCCCTGGATCATGAAATCGCCAGCTGGTCCTGGTCCAGAGACGGATCCACCTTTCTCTTTTGTGGGCTCGCCATTTGGACCAGGGGCAAGTTCATCTGTTAATTCATCGACGACTTCTAGGTCCACTTCTCCTACACTAGCTGGGGGAGGAGCACCACCGCTGATCCAACTGCAATGCCCAATTGTTGCCATCGACAAGGCAATAAATGAAATGACTAAAAGGGTGGCATAGTTCGCCATTTTTTTTTATTTTCTCTTTTCTAAAAGTATAAAGGGGGTTATTTATGGTGGTGGCGATGAAGGATGGTTATGAAGATGGTGGTGGCGATTGAAAGTTCAAAGGGGAAATTGATAAGAGATTTTATGTTGAAAGGGTGAGGTGGAGAGAAAAAAAAGGGGAGAAAACGGTTAGATTTCTATCTATAGAAAACCGTTGATATGTATGACAAACAACCATTAGCATATTTGACCTCATCTATTAATTAAATGATAATATACAAGTGGCAAATAAGACATGAAATAATAACTAAACTACAAAAAGAAAACATTATACATCCTTCTTAAATTGCATGAAAAATAAAAAAAGAGGTCTTCATTTTTCAAAAAAATTACAAAAATACCTTTGGTCCAAAGTTACAGAAACAGTCCCTGGGAAAAACTTAGATTTACAGAAATGGTCCCTATAAGATTTACAAAGTTACAAAATGGTCCCTGGATTATCTTTATATTAAATATCGTGGAAGAAGCTGTAGGTGTTGATGTCATCTATGATGAAATTAACAGCACCAATGCAACCCATAACTGCAACCGCAGAGAACCATGTGGCTATAAGAATGTTGAATAAGAGAATAGGGGTTGAATTTTTTGGCAATTTTCCAGCTTTTAAATGTGCTAATACGGGAAACACAAAGTCAAGTGGGGTGAACCCAATGGCTCCACATATGGACACAAAGTCCCCAAAAAATGGCATGGCTGCAGCCACCAGTGTTATCACAGCCATGTAAAATGAGGTGCATACGAGACGTATAATAACATGCTTTTTCAATGGAACTCGAGTACCACCACTTTGTTCGCTTGATGCCTTTTTCATTTTTTCTTCAAAAAAGGCGTATGTTGGCCTGCAATATATCTTACCAACACCAAAAAACAGATCATAAAATAGATGGCTTTGCCTACACGTGGCATATTACATGGCAACATGGTGGCGTCCAGGTGGACTTTGATGTAAACACACACAAAAAAAAAACGAAGTTTAATGGCACGTTGAGTCCAAAAAGCAAACACCTACTTTAAGTCTTTAACTATTATATCAGTTTGACCATTGAATAATAATAATAATAATAATAATAATAATAATAATAATAATAATAATAATAATTTGATGGTTAAACGAGTTCAATGTTTGCAAAGATAAAAGGATGACAGTACATGATGTTTTTATATACATCGCTCAAATATCAAAACAGGTAATTGGGAAAAATGTTTTTATCGAATAGTCAAAAAAGTACAATAGTTTAATCACTAACGAAAATAGTTAGGTGGCTTAATGGATAAAATGGTAAAAGTTATGTTTTTTTGTATTTCGTTTTTTTCTTCTAAATAGATGGTATATTTACCTAACAAAAAGTCGGGTACAACAATTTGACAAAGGGCGAAGACCAAAATTAGTCAAGTTGTGCTCATTTGGTAACATAACTTCTTTTAAGTTTTAAAGGTCAGTTAATTTCTGCCAAAGTGGTCATTATAATAGGTGAGAGTAGGTTCCACATTTTTTTTTGGCTATCTAAGGTATCTTACATTTTTTCATAATTTGTTTTTACTTTGTTTTTACAACTTCATTTTTTACTTGGTTGTGAAAAAACATGAAGTTGTAAAAAAGATTTGTGATAAACATATAACAAGGAAGAAAAAAATAAAGTTGTAAAAATGGATTGTTTTAAACATGTAAAAAAGTTGTAATAATGGATTATGAAAAAACATAAAAACTAAGCAAAAAAATGAAAGTTGTAAAAATGCGTTGTGATTGTATATGCAGCTGCTATCCCTTTGGCAAAAAAAGTAACAAGTTTAGTGACATTTTAAAACTTAAAAGGGAAATACCTGAAAACATCCACATATTTGGATGACAGCAAAAAGATTTGCCATAACAGTGGTCCATTCAGGTGTTTTAAGAGAGGCAACAATAAACGGCTCAACTTCTGAACCAAACGCCCAGTATCCAAAAAACGCCAATTGCCAGTAACTCAACACAATGATTGTATATGCAGCTGCTATCCCTTTATACATTGTTTTCTTCATGGGCTCTCTAACACTACTCTGCAATAACCAAACTTCAAAACTATACAACATAATCCCACTTGTAATACACACACAGTTTTTCTTTTTCATCTTTACTTTTGAGTAACTTACATTTTGGTCCCTGAGTAGAGCTGATTTTCACAATTTTTGTCCCTAAAAGTTCTCTTGAAAATTTGGTCTGTTGTTTCAGGAAAATGACTGTGGGTATGTTTTGAAAAACTAGTCTGTAGCATTTATTTGTGTAGAAGTTTTTGTTGTAATCTTTTGAAACGTGTAAATTACATAACATAACAGCTAAAAGCTACTTGAAGTAGCTTTTTGTTCTAAAATAAATCTTCTACTCCCAAACGAAGCCTTTTCTTTAATTTCTGTTTTTTTATAAAGGTAAAAGCTCTTCAAAGCTCGGTGCCAAATAAACCCTATATTTTTAGACCAAAACTGAAAGAAAGAACTTTCTGGGACCAAAATTGCAAAAATCAGCTATTAATAGGGACCAAAATGTAACTTGCTTTTTTTTTAATATGTAACTTACTTTTTTTTTTTTTAATGAATTACCTGAATTTCTGGAAGCATGGCATCACCAAACGAAAATGCAATAATCCCAAGACCATTAAAGGCTTTGAACATCTTTGCTGAAGAGCTTCCAGGGAGACTATAACTTACAGTCCTTCTATCGATCTTCTTCCCTGTCACAAATAAATAAATAATTTTTTTTTACGTGTTTGATCCATTAGAAATTATATATGATCCGAATTAACTCATGCTCATATAAATGGATTGAAATATGATTACCATTGTAGATTGTGACACCAATAGTTGTTGCAGCAAATCCGATTGTACTAAAAGTACAAACAGCATTTAACCATCTAAGTGAATGGATATTTGGAAGCTGAGAAAGAACAAGTTCAAAGACCCCAAAGAAGATGATAAAATGTTGAAGTGTTAAACTACCCTCTTCATGGTAGTATTTGTACACTGCCTGCACATGATGATACATGTAAATACAAAATAGAAATTTGGTACTTACGAATGTATTGTATATTTGGAATTACATGAATTGACTGTATCAATGACCTTAAGGCTACTTCCAGCAGCAATTTGAATGGCGATATTGTTGCCCAAAGAAGCCACCTGCTGGAAAAATGCAATAGACCAGTAACCCCAATTTCCTTGAAGGTCAAAGATGATAAAAGATAGGTCAAGTATGAAAGCTAAAGGAAATCATGTGACAAAGAAGTCATATTAACTTCATATCAATCATGAATGGAGAAGAGAGCAGAACTGACCATAAATGCTACGAGCAAGACGTCTATAAGTGGTGTGCTTCTTCCCATCCCATTCCCATAGAGATGCAATCAGAAGACTAGAATACCATGTGGTTAAGGTTGCACCCACCAAACTAAGCACTCCTTGTGTGATTCACATGCCCAGAGCAAAACATCAAACACCTTGTCAGCATAAATCAAATCCAACTTAACTACTACCAAAATTTCCAAAACAATTCCTACAGGTCGAATTCACTACCTAGAGGCCATCCAAGAGAAGAGACAGCGAAGGGAAGCGGAGCATAGGCGGCAGGAGTGGCGATGGTGGTAGCCACGTGGAACGCAGCGTGTTTCCATGAGCCTCTACCACTACCAGTAGTATCTGTATATGCGCCGTTCCTTTGAAACGAATCGTTTACCGTAACGGCTGAGACTTCCTCTGCCTCATTACCGTCGTCGCCGGAGCAGTTCCCCGGTTTTGGCGGTAAGCAGATTGAGGCCATCTCTTGGAGTTTTTGGGTTGGTTTCGATGGGTGGTGATCAGCAGCATTTCAACGAAATTGAACAAAAGTCGTTAAGGTTGCCGTCCTTTGAGTCAACTCTTTTGACTTTAATTTTCATTTCTTTGAATTTAGACAAAATTTCATAATCAGTCCTCGTAAGATATCTCATTTTGAGATTTTTTAAAGAAAACGTGATACCAATGGTCCTCGTGATTTGCAAAATTAAACGAAAAGTCTTCCTGTTAAATCTAAATTTTGACTGTTAGCTTTTAATAAAAAAAACTATTTTATCTTTGTACCATATTTGTAATATACTATAAACCTTAAGGACTATTTGTATAGTTTTATAAATTGAAATTATATATATATATATATATATATATATATATATATATATATATATATATATATATATATATATATATATATATATATATATATATATATATATAGGGTGAGGTTCAATAGAGATACCATAATTAACCAAGGAACCAATTTTTTTTTCAACTTTTAGAACTTATTTTTTATCAAAAAAAAAAAAAAAACTAAAAATACAGAAATTCATAATTTTTTATCCATTTTTCAATGATATCAAATTCGATTTTTTTTAACGTCAAACTCACAATGTGAATTTTTGAAAATTCACAATGTGAATCCGGATTCACACGTTGAATCCGAAAAATATTTTTCACATTCACAATGTTAATATATGAATTTAGATACTTTTAGATTTTTTTCGATAATAAATAAGCTCTAGAAATATATGAATTTAGATACTTTTACAATGTTAATATATGAATTTAGATACTTTTAGATAGTGTCAATATGTTGTTGAGTGAGCACCACGATGATAAATCTCTCTCCATGCTTACCGTAGACTTCTCTAATGCCTTTAACCTTGTTGACAGATCCTCATTACTTCATGAGGTCAAATTGAGGTGTCCATCTATTTCCTTGTGGGTCGAATTCCTATATGGTCAAGCAGCAAGGTTATATCTAGGCAACACACATATATGGTCTTCTACTGGGGTTCAACAAGGAGACCCCTTGGGACCACTTCTCTTTGCCATTGTGTTGCACCCGCTCTTGCATAAGATTAGAGACAATTGCAAGCTTCTTCTCCATGCCTGGTACTTGGATGATGGCACACTTATCGGAGATTCGGAGGAGGTGGCCAAAGCATTGGACATCATTACGGTGACTGACCCAAAATTGGGCCTTCAGCTGAATATCAGGAAAACCGAGCTCTTTTGGCCCTCGTGTGATGGTAGGAAATTACGGGAGGGGCTATTTCCAGCAGACATTAGGAGGCCGCTTTTGGGGGTGAAACTTCTTGGGGGTGCTGTTAGTAGAGATGCTAGTTTCATTCGCAATCTAGCCATAAAGAGAGCCGAAAACGCTGTGAATTTGATGCGCCTTCTTCCACAATTGTCTGACCCCCAGAGTGAGCTCCTTCTTCTTCGGTCTTGTATGAGTATTGCTAAGCTTTTCTTTGGGTTGAGGACGTGCCAACCCGTTCACATGGAGGAGGCGGCAATATTCTTTGACAATGGATTGCGCGGGGCGATTGAGGACATTGTGGTTTGTGGGGGCCCTTTCTTTGGTGACATACAATGGCGAATTGCTTCATTACCCATTAGGTTTGGGGGTTTGGGTTTATATTCGGCAGTAGAGGCCACCTCCTATGCTTTTGTTGCCTCACGGGCCCAATCTTGGGTATTGCAAGACCATATCTTACGGGATAGCGGTATACATGGTATGGATTCTGATTATGAGTGTGCCTTGACATCCCTTCGCAACAAGCTTCCAGATTTTGACCTTAACAATTTTACTACTAAAGACACCGCCCCCCCCTAAATCCCAGAATACACTGGCGAGTGCCCTTTTTTGTAAAATTATCCAAGATATGGAAATGCATTTCGACATGACGACTCGGCATAAAGCGGTTTTCCAGTGCTTACGTGCACCACATGCTCAAGATTTTCTTCTGGCTATCCCTATAGATGGGCTTGGCCAACACATGTCTCCCGTGGAGTATCGTACTATTCTCAAATATCGACTTATGATCCCCATTTTCCCAGCTGACGAGATATGTCCTGTGTGTCGCAAGGCATGTTTGGACTCTTTTGGAGAGCATGCAGTTCACTGTAAAGAACTCCCGGGGTTCAAATACAGGCACGATATGGTTAGAGATGTTCTGTTTGACATATTTAAGCGTGTCGGGGTTTCTGTTAAGAAAGAGGCACCTGTTAATTTCTTGACTGATCCGACAGAAGGAAGGTCAACCCTCAGACCGGCTGACATTTTGATTTTTGGATGGGTCGGAGGGAAACACGCATGTGTCGATCTTACAGGGGTATCCCCCCTCGTGGGCTTGAGGGATGGGGGTTTCACAGCGGGACATGCTGCTTTAAAAGCAGCCACAAGCAAAGTCACCAAACATGAGAGATCGTGCATGGAAAGTCAACACGTGTTCATACCATTTGCATTTGATACGTTTGGTTTCTTCGCACCAGATGCGGTAGAGCTTCTTAAAAGAGTACAACGAATCATGCATAGTAATGTTATATCCCCTAGATCTTCGGATGTAGTCTTTAAAAGAATTAGCTTTACCATTCAAAAAGGGTTAGCGGCACAACTTGTTGCCCGTTTGCCATCTCACTCATTGTACGATGACAATTAAAAATAAATAAAATACTTGTAATTGATATATATATATATATATATATATATATATATATATATATATATATATATATATATATATATATATAGGTGAGATCGGTTGAGAACTCATAGTTTCCCGAAAACATGAGAACTAAATGCGGAGCGTTAGATCAAAATTAACTCATTAAGGGTATGATCATCATCTTACCGATCTCATTTAATGTTTATTTTTTGTGTTATTGGACAAAATTAACATAATAAATCAAATTTTAGATTTTTTTTAAAATAATTTTTGATTTTTTTTAAAAAATGGAGATTTTTTAATTTTTTTCATAAAACATGAACTTTTACAAAAAATTGAAAAAAGTAATTTTTAAAAAAATTGCAATTTTTTCAAAAAAAAATTGTAATTCTTTAAAAAAAACTGTTTTTTTTAAACAACATTTAAAAAAACAACATTTTTTTAAAAAACCTGCAATTTTTTTTAAAAAAATTGTATTTTTTTCAAAAAAAACTATATTTTTCTAAAAAAAAAAATCATTCTTTTTTTCAAAAAAAAAACTGCAATTTTATCAAAAAAAAAAAAACTCTTATTTAAAAAAAAAAAACTAGAATATTTGAAAAAACCCTAATTTTTTTTAACAAAAAAATCAACATTTTAGATGCATATATGTATATTTTTTCAATGCATATATGCATATTTCTTATACTATAATATTCGTAAGTAAATCATAAAAAATCTTATTTTTATTCATCAATTTATAAACATAATAGTACATATATTTTATTCGATACAAAATAAAATATAGAAAATAAAAAAAAAACTACAAAGATTCACAATGTTATCATTTCTTCATATCAAGATTCCCATATTTTCTTCAATTTACAACTTTTTACATCTTCAAAATTTTCTACAAATTCTTTCAAATCTACAAAAAAAAATGATTAATGCAAGAGCACTCACAAAAATGCATATGTATATATCATGTAAGATTCAGATGTGATTGTATTTTTTAAGATCCAAACGTGAAATTCACAAGAAAATAAAAACGAAAAACACTCACACATAATTCATGTATACAATACACGTAATTCATATGTGATTCACTCGTGACTTAGTAATGAATTACATGTGATTTATATGTGAATTAAATGTGAATTAAATGTGAATCACATGCGATTTATATGTGAATCACATGTGATTTATATATGAATCACATTTAATTCATATTTGATTCACTTGTGAATTACATGTGATTTATATGTGAATCACATGTAATTCATATTTCATATGTGATTCACTTGTGAATTACATGTGATTTAAGATAATGATTCTCTATGCTTGAAGACGCATAGGAAAAAAAGCGCGTCATTTGAGTTTCAGTGAACAGAAGGCTTATGTGTAATTTAAGTTAACGATTCTCCATGCTTTGCGTCTTCAAGCATAGAACCAACACCACCCACTCCGATCCTGCACTCCGCCCAACACCGCCTCCTCCCGCTATGCCTCTCCACCAGTGACTTCACCTTGTGCTTTTCTTCTTCCTACTCTATTTCACCTGTTCTCGATACTCGTTCCAGAAATGCAATGCTTAAACTCAACAATCTGATCCTTTTGAAGGTACTATCACTGCCTCTTTCCCTCTCCCTCTCTCTCTCTCTCACACACACATATACTCTCTCTCTCTCTCATTAGATCGACCAAATGCTATCTGATCTTAATTATCAACTATTTGGCAGAATGTCGATATTCGATTTCAACATATTCCGATGCAATATATTGTTTATACGATTTAGCAAACTGTCGAAGACATGAAGTATATAAATAAGCATAACTCTAATTGGGCATAGATACTATATGTACCTTTGTTAGAAGTATTTATTGTAATCCATTTGAGACATTCAAGTTTGTGACATATAGATTTTTTATGAACACCAAGTGTTCGACGAAATACCTCAATGAATAAACATCCACAAATAAATCTAGAACAAGGTGATGTATTTATTGTTGCAGTTTGTAGGTGCTTGTTGACTGTTTTTTTTGCTGATATAACATCATTTTGATGTATTTGTTTAATTTGCCTCTGTTTTTTTATTGGACTTTATTTCCCCAAATATATTCAACAACTTGAATGTTTGGTTGCTAAGATTATAAATTGGATTTTATATTCTTGCATAGTTTCCCCAAACATATTTTGATATCTTTGCCCTCTGTGTAGGAATCGTTTTTCCTTCCTAAAGGTGACTTAAAGAGCTTAATGGGTTAAGGTGGTAACTTAACCCTAAGAAGTGTAGAAGTGACATTTTATGTGAAAATCCTTATCTTTGAACCCCCATTAAGCCAATCCTTAAGGCCCTTAGGTTAAACTGAATTTCACATCTCAATAACCTAATAAGTAACCAAAAATCATATAAAAAGTGATAAACTTAAGGCTTAACCATTAAGTCCTTAATAGAAACACCAAAAGTGACTTAAAAGCTATTATGATCAATTTTCCCAAATCTGTCCTCCAACTTCTAAAATGCGTGCAAGTCAATAAGAACACCTAAAAATCATGAGACTTAGTTTTATAGAAATCGTAGTGTGTCTAGTTTCTTCAAACTTCGAATCACATTTTGAAATTCCAACTCCTTGAGGGGTAAAATTGGCAATCTTCTCAGGTTGGTCCATGCTGTCACAGATTTCATGCATTGTATTAAAAAAAATCATAATAAATTCATTAGAACTCCAAATGCTAAAATTCCAAAACGTATAGTTAGATATGTATGTATAGTTTCCCACATATAAAGTTACTGATGTAATTCTTAGTAGATTGGTACACTTTATTCCAAGAGTGTTGAATGGTCCAAAAAGTGACAGCTTAAAGTTACTAACTTGTAAATTTAATATAAAATCAACCAAAAATCATTAGAATCAGATCTTCATATTTCTGAAAAGATAAAAGGGGGAACTTTACCAATATTATTTTATCGAAGTTTAAGATTGGGTTTAAAGGTAAAAAATAGATCCCAAAAAGAGCACTACAATCAAAGAGATAATAAGAAAATATATGCATAAGTTCTATAAGAGTAATACAACAAAGCACAAGCTAAATAGTGTTCTAACTGTTTTGTAGGTTCTTGAGAAGTAAAGGATCCATCTTGCTCATGCTAGCTAATTTTCAAGTTCAAGGAGGTGAGTTACACTAACTCTCCTATTATGTAGGCATTACTTGTTTTATGTTATTGTTCACGGATACCCTAATCCAATATAGTGAACAAGGAAAGGCATAATGTAGTTTTTTTTGTTGTAAGACAAGCAAACAAGATTCATTTATGCGTTCTCGATTCATTAATTGTTCTCGTGTATTGAATCACATGTGATTATATGATCTAATCACATATGACGTATATGCACAAGATTCATTTTTGTGTTTTCGATTCAGTAGTTGTTCTTTGTCCATATTAATTGTATGTGATTAAATACATAAAATGACATATGATTAAATACATGATAACGACTATTGAATTGAGAACGTGAATTTGAATCTTATTCACAAAAATCATATATGATTAAATACGTATAATCACATGTGATTAAATACACGAGAACAACTATTGAATCGAGACCACGAAAATGAATACTGTCCACATAAATCATATGTGATTAGATACATACAGTAACATGTGATTATGTGTATCTAATCACATATGATTTATGTGGCTAAGATTCACCTTTGCATTCTCGATTCAATAATTGTTTTTTTCCACTTTAATCATATGTGATTAGATACATTTAATCATATGTGATTATATGTTTCTAATCATATATGATTTTATTTGGAAAAAAACGAATCTTGTGACAATCGTCAATTTCGGGTCAAGTCAAAGTCAAATAAAGTCAAAGAGTCAAACCGTTCGACTCAATTAACCCTTGTATATTAGGGTTTACATTGTGTAACTACTGTACAACTCACCATTTTAATGAGAAAACATCATTTGGAAAATTCGTGTGTTTAATTTTCCTTAACCTTGATAGCGCTAAACAATGAACCAAAGAGATAAAAACACTATTGCACCCTCATCGGGAGTGTGTAGGACACTAAAACATGGCTTAACGGGGTTTACAGACCTTGAGCTGTAAAGCCGGATACTTAAAAATGTCATAAATAGAACCTCTCTTAAATCTCGTCCACTCTATTTCTCTATATTAGAAATCTCTCCCAAATCTCTCCAAGTATGTGACATCTCTCCCAAATCTCGCTCTGTAGGAGACATCTCTCCAAGAATGTCAAATCTCTCCCAAATCTCTCCTAGAATGTCAAATCTCTCCCAAATCTCTCTCTATAGGAGAAATCTCTCAAGGAATGTCAAATATCTCCTAAATCTCTCTAAGTATGCCAAATCTCTTTCAAAATCTCTCTCAACTTTTTATAATCACTCGGGGCATCCCGACCCTCGAATTTGTCGAAAACAGCTCGAAAACGGAAGTCTATGCGAAAAACAGCCTTAAGGAGCCGAAACTCTTCTTAGGGACCGAAACTCCTCTTAGGAGCCGAACCTCCTGAGAACCGAAACCCTCTCAACCGAAATGGACCGAGCGCTCGGTCTATTTCGGTCCCCTGACTAATCAGAACCAAGACCTGAGTTTTGGCTCTACCCTTCTTACCTTCGGTCCGAGGACTTGACGTTCGGTCCGAGATCCTAACCCTTGGTCCCTTCTGATGAGCATGCCTGCGAGACCTCTCTGTTCCCATGCACAACCGAGCCTCACCTTCGGTTCGAGAGGCGACCTGCGCAGCAGAACCCCTCTCTCTCGGTTTCTTCTCCTACTTTCGGTTCTAAGGACTAGGACCGAACCTCCGGCCCCGAATTTCGGAATTTGGCAGTTTTTGCCCGGTTTTCAATAAATTTAGCATTTTGAGCCCGTTTTTCGAGATTTAACGCGGGATTTTCACCCAAACTCGTATTTTAACATAATAAACCCCAAATATTCATATTTTAGTTATATTTTGGGGAAAATCCTTGCCTAAGAATAAAATCTAGTAGGTAAGATTTATGGGTGGAGTGTTGACTTTGCCTTAGGGTATGACACAAGCAACCTCCCCATACCTTCATAGTACAACCCCTAGTCACTATTCACCTATACCTATTCAATAATTATCCTTTTCTCACTCTTTTTCAGCCATAAAGTTGAACAAATCTGGAGATACCCTCCTCTCTCCTCCCACTTTATTCACTCTTTCTTAAAAAGAACAAACATCTCCCTTCCACTTCCTCTCTCTAAAAATTCGAGATTCAAAGGCTGGTCTTGGGTTTTTCCTCCACATTTGGTAAGTATCTTCCTCCCACACTTAGATATTCTACTATCTTTCATCCAAATCATATATTGCTTACACAAATATCGTCATATTTGTGTTAGATCTTCAAATCTTCAAGCACCTCCCAAGTGTTCTTGAGTTGAACACTTCTCTCTTTCAACATCCATCCACTGAAATCACATAAGGTGAGTTCATAACCCTATATTTTCGTGTTTTCTTAAGTTTTAGTGGGGGGGATACAAGTTAAATCATCAAGAACACAACTAAACTTTTCCAACAGCTTTCATCAGAAAAGTTGGACTTCAATCACGGACTGTTTTGGACAAACTAAACATTTTAGTTTTCAAAAATGTACAAGGTGCAAGTAGTTCAAGTCCTTAGCTTTAAAATGGATACTTGCACATCTCCATACGATTTGTCTACAATTTATGGTGATTTTTACAAAACTGCCTATCATTTCAAACATCAATCCGGACCAGTCTGTGATTATGGACTTGTTCACACAAGTTAGAGGTCACTAAAAATCATGAAAAAAATTATCGATAAACTAGACTCATTTTCCAAACTCTCAGAATTTATGGATTATGATTTGTACATTTGATGATTTTTCTACAAATTTTCTAAGAACAGTGATAGAAAATGTTATCAACAAAAAAATGCTATCAATTTCAATTCACCTTGTAACATGTTGAGCAAGGTGTATATCTTTGTGTGATTATATGTTATTGCAATATATGACATTTTTGTCTTAGTATATAGACATACATCAGTTAACAAATGGAGTTTTCTAGATAAAGCATAGAAATAACAATTTGTTATAATCAAAGTACATGCATTACATACAAACATTTGAATAAACTATGTTAAGTATAGTTTACGTACATTACCACTACTACCCTTGTTTTGATAAACTATAATAAGTATAGTTTATGATACGTCACATAACACACTCATACAAAAAGGGTACATTTATACAAAAAGGGATTTTCATTACATTACACGTGAATTCGTTAATGACTTTTGTGAGACATTCGCTTCACTTTACCAATAAGTCATGTATTGTAACCAAAGTCTCCTGGAGGGAGAGCGTGATAGTTGTATATAGATCTATATTGGGATTGACAAACCCACACCTGAGCTGCATGCAACAGCTAGATCGGTAGGTCTGAGGTGACAAATGTCATAACATTTCTGACGCCTGAAGAACGTCGTTTCAGGTCACCTAGGTCATAGCATGGTTATAATAACTCACATTAAGTATTAACAAACATAGAATTTACGGGGATTTCACCGAAATCAAACGAGTTTATGTCAATTTAAACTTGCATTGTTTTACTATAAATATGACAAATTATTTGTACATTCCGGTCTTTGGGTTTTAAGACTACATTTACACAATAAGGAAAATATTGGGTTTTCTGGAACGGACACTACTTTTAAAAGAAAAGGATTTCATAATTGCATACAAAAACTTATGAACTCACTAACCTTTGTGTTGACACTTTTTCAAACAACTTGTATTCTCAGGAAATCACTAAACAGGTAACCGAGTGCTTTTGAGGATGGGACGTTAAGGCGTCAAACATTTCACATTTTGTCAACATATTGTAATTGATTTGTAAACATGTAATTCATACAATGATGTAACTCTTTCAATTATATATATGTTGGTTGTGTTTGCTTAAATCACTATTGTAATTGTTGTTATGATGCTATACATGAAGTCCTCCACCCCGGACGTTTCCGCCATCCTTGGTTTGGGGGTGTGACAGATTGGTATCAGAGCACAGTTTATAATGAATTAAGTATATCAAACCACATAAGATATACAAACTATAAACATATTTGGGACTAAAAATCTCTGATTTTAAAACATTTTAATGGGACATACTTTTAGAAAATAAATAGTTTTCTCGTTAAAAGTATACCTACATGCATTACATACTCGCGTAGTATCATAACTAGGAGAATATAAAGTAAAAGAAGAGGAGTTGTACACTATGGGTATGCCTTAGTATATGAGAATCGAGTCTGGGAGGGATATAGCCTGATCAACTATATTTGTTCGAGAAGTGACTTACACATATCGGGGGATAGTCGTAGTGGGCAACAAATCTAATAACCTAACTTCACTCTACAAAGAATGATCTAAGAACCAAATCTAAACACTTAAAATACTATAGGAGTATTTGTATGTTGCTATAGTGTGACAACCTGAAAATTCTTCCATCACGATAACCCGTTCTCGTCAGCGAAACCCGTCTATTTTTCCTATTTTCCGTTAACATTTTGGGTTAGATCATTTAATTTGAGACTTTATAATGACCTCGTGAGTGTCCAAATCTGTTAGAAACACATGAAAACGCCCCAAATTATTATTTGGAAAAGTTTTAGTTTTATTCCGTCGGGTTATAAACAATTAAATCGGGTACGACCAAAAGCCCCGTCTAACATCAGTATTGGGTGGAATTCCACCGTGTCCCAAACTTTAACCATATATAAAGTGGAATGAGCCTCATTTGAAGCCCTTTTCCACTCTCTCTCTACTCCCTCTCCTCCAATCCAAGCTCTAGGTCCAAAATCATCAAATTCAAGCTCCAAATCTTCAAGGTAACTATCCTAGCTCATAGTATAACATATTTAGCCTTCAATTTCGTGTTCAAATCATGGAATAGGACCATAAACATGTGTTTACGGCTCTGGAACATCCTTAGGCCGTGAACACATGCAAATGGGGGTTTTTGAGCCTTAAAACCCTTCCAAACCACCTTTAGAGCTTAGATATGACTTAGGGACTTACCATACTGGACTTAGAACACCAAAACCTTATCATTTAAGGATTAAACATGAGTTTACTGCCCAAGAACATGCTTGGGCCGTGAACACCAATTCATAGGCCGTAAACACCTTCTAAGGTGTTAAGATGCCCCTTAAACACCTTCTAAGCCTTGGAATAAAGTCTAGAAGCAACCACAAATGAGTTAGGGACCCTAAACTTGATAAAAACCCCTCCCTTAGGAGTTCACGTCCGTAAACCCCTCAAGGATATGTTCATGGGCCGTAAACTCCTATATCTTGGTCAAAATGTGCCCTAACTTCACCCCATGACTTGTAAAATGAGTTTGAATCACATGTGATTAATCTAGGGCCACCAAAACATGAAAGGAAAGAGTAATTAGGAGCTTACAGCCATAAAATCCTAGTTCACGGCCGTAAACTCCATTAAATGGTCCTTTTGGTGGTTTAATCCTTCCCTATACCCTAGATTTGATCCTAGCTAATTTCCCCAAGTGTTTTAAGGCCATTTAACAACCAAGAACCCATCAACCATGAGTTTACGGCCGTAAACTCATGGGGACATGGTCTTAGGGCTGAAAACTCCCTTAGGAGTTTACTCTTGAAGAGCAAACTCCATATATATGCCCTATACGTCCGTAGATGTCACCCGGGTCACCCCAAACACTTGATTTGAAGTGTTTTCGTGTCTTGGAGTGTATAATCACATCTAATTAGTATATCAAGGTCTAATTAGATACAAATATGTATCTTTTCATATTACATAGGAACCTCGCGCATAATCAAGCCTCGAACTAATGTTTAGCATCCAAACCGACACATTCCACGACTGGTGAGTTCATACCCCTACGTTTTTCCATGTTTTCAATGTTTTCATAGGGGGGGGGGGAATAAAAGCAAAAGTACAAGGAAATCTTGTACTCAAACTTATGATTTCATTTGAAATGTTTCATATTTCGTACGCTTTTAACACTAGAAAACTGTACTAACCAATCGTTCAACTTGCAGAGTAAACCGTCATATTATTAGTGAAACTCGTTTTAAAATGCTACATTTTATATTTCACAAATGAATTTCCATATCATTATTGTTAAAAGCATGAATCTTAAAACTTTAAAATGTTATTGATATCACTCCCCGTAGATACGAGAGTGCAAGACTAATAACATTAAACTTAGAACTTTACCACTCCCCGTAGATTCGAGAGTGAAGGAATAATAACATTAAACTTAGAACCTTACCACTCCCCCTAGTTGCGAGAGTGGAGGAATAGTAACATTAAACTTAGAACTTTAGACAAGTCCTTGATAACACTCCCCCTAGTTACGAGAGTGAAGGACTAATTAATCAGAATTTCCCGTTTTATTGTCTTTTAATTCATTAATCTTAAGATTGGAGACACGTCCTTGTAACACTCCCCCTAGTTACGAGAGTGTAGGACTACCCCCGTAACCAGAATCTCTTGGAGGGAGAACGTGACTTGAGTGTATAGATCTATACGGGATTGACAACCCCGCACCTGGCTGCTAGCTACAGTCGAACTGAAAGGTTCAAGGGTGACAAAAGTCATAAAAGATACTGGCCCCTGTTTCGAGCCTTATCCAGTCTATAGTATGGTTATGGAACTCGCAATTTAGATTATGAATACTTTTATACTTACTTATTAGTTTTATATACGTGTTAAAACTAATGTAGTTTTCTAGGATAATCAGGTTTACAGGAAACATCACACGAACACATAAAGTATGGTAGACACTTGTACATTACTTTCAGAACCGACAACTAAACTTAAATTTTAGGAAAATAAGGGTTTTTCCTGGGATAACAAACTATACATAACCGGATCGTATAACAAACAGATAACTAAACTTTACTTATAAGAAAATATGGGATTTTCTTGAATATCAAACTTTTTCGGAAAACCAAAGGAAATTTGTGCATTTTCAGAAAACAAACCTCTTATGAACTCACCAGCTTTATGTTGATTTTCAAACTGCTTGTATTCTCAGGGCCGCATTAGACAGGTACACAACGATCTTTTGGAGAAGACGAAGCGTATAGAAGACTCGTCTTAACTTTTGTTTATATGATACATATGTATAACTTTTGTACCACTTTGCTTTGAAACAAATGTAAATATTCTTATGTAATGTAATGTTTTGTGTTTACTATGCTTACTATGTACATTGGTTGCGATACTTCATGACGTCCTCCGCCCCGGAATGTTTCCGCCATCGGTTTCGAGGTGTGACATATAGCGCAATATTATTATTATTAACCGTTACCTGCTTCTTACACCCCTATTCTCGAGCAGACGACATGGCAGGATTCCACTTACCAGGAGACCCATACTTTCCCAATCAGGGGAATGCCGGCTGGATCGAAGAAGAGCCCGAAGAACTAATCGAAGAGGATCCCGAAGAGGATCCTGAAGAGGACCCAGAGGAGATTGACGAAGAAGAGGATCCTAAGGAGGACCCATAGGAGATTGACAAAGAAGAAGAACCAGAGGAGGAAGTCTTCAACCCTCCTTACATCGCCAGGGTGCCTACGAACCGCTTCGGCCGCAACGGGCCTGAGCCCCATTGGGTAACAATGATCGAGAGGTGGAGCTGACAACAACGCCAATGGTCACCATATGGCAACCAACATGGTTACTACGACCTCAACCACGGGGGAATAGCTGACAGAGCCCTCCTGTAACGACCCAAAATTCAAGACCAAAAATTTCTTTTAATAAAACATTACTTTAAACAAAGACATCATTCCAAAACATAGTCTGAGTATAAGTTTTCAAAACACATGTTCATTATCAGAGTAAACATTCCCAGGCTGACTAATCTATGGTGTGTGCCATGCGATCACCCCGAGCTCCTCCCTCCGCTAACGGAAGTACCTAAAAACAAAACTGAAAACTGTAAGCACGAAGCTTAGTGAGTTCCCCACCTTACCACATACCATGCATAACCACATACTGCACATACTGGGCCACGCCCGCTATCCGGGGCCTCGCCCGCTACAACGGCCCCGCCTGGCTTCGAGCCCCTATCGGATACAGATCTATTCACTTAGGCCTCGCCTGTCACAGGGCCCTGCCCACTAACATATAATAGCACATACACATATCACATAACATCACATAAGCTAAACATATACTAACAGCTCTTGCTCTAAGGCCTCGCCTATCTCTGGGCCCCGCCCGTGTCCTGCTACTGATGAGTCATGGAACCTCGTCCATACTCCTGCTAATAGTGAGATACGGGCCCAGCCCACCCTCACTCGTTTCCTAACTTGGGCCTCGCCCCTGGACTGCTGCTACTGAGATGTGGAACACCATCCACACTCTGCTATTGGTGAGATACGGGACCTCGCCCACACTCACCTCCCTACCAGGCACATACAAGTATCACACAGACAACAAGTATAAACTATCACATAAACCATTTCTTGGGCACCCGCCCTCTATCATTGGACCTCGTCCGAATATCATACTAGCATATTGTGCCTAGGGCTAACCCCCGGGTCTTCTACTCATAACTACATGGGCCGGCATTGTGGCCGTAGACCCATTCATACAAAGGGAAACTCACCTGCACTGGCTGAACTTGTTGATGATCCCACTAGCTGATGCCCGACCACTCACTGAACTCCTGCTCTACTTGCTCCCCGAGCTATCAATATCAAAGCAACACTTAGTCTAACTGACCCCCGACAGTTAACCAAGTCAAACCTGGTCTAAGACAAAGTCCTGGTCAAAGTCAACCTTTCCAGATCAACCCTACTCGCCGAGTCCACTTATTGACTCGCCGAGTTCATATACTCAGGGTCTTTCCATTCGCGACACGACTCGCCGAGTCAGTCCATAACTCGTCGAGCCTACCGATTACCGAGTTCTGACATGTCCAACTCACCGAGTCTCCATTCGACTCACTGATTCGAGTCTCAACTCGAAGGGTTTGGGGCTTCGCGACCTTACTCGCCGAGTCCAAGAACAGACTCGCCGAGTACCAGGAAATCTTCATCCAACTCGCCGAGTTGTTCATCCAACTCGCCGAGTGCATGCCCAACATCATCCGACTCGACGAGCTATTCATCCCACTCGTCGAGTTCCTCCTCATCTTCATGCTACTCGCCGAGTCCACTCAAAGGACTCGCCGAGTCCATTCAGATCTCCAAACATGCAGAGGACTTTTGATTCATGCAGGGACTCCAAACCATAGATCCATACTTCCAAAGATCAATCCCTACGTAAAGTTGCAAACTTTACATATAACTAAAGAGATCTAGGCTCAAAACATACTAGGGTTTGGTTTAAGGAAAAAAGGGCTTCACCAACTACTCATCTCCTGATGCTTTATGACATATTGGACCATCCCAACAATAGATCTGAAGTGGCAACAAGATATCTAAGCCCCTAACCCAATTTGGGTCTCAAACAACCATAAAACCCCCAAATCTCATGACAAAATAGATCTAGATGCAAAGAAGGGAAAATGGCAGCTTAATACCTCCAAGATGAACACAAACTGAAGTAGATCTCGAGCACACACCTCTCTTTTGAAGCAACCTTCTTGATCTTCCAGTTCCTTTCCAAAGTTTCCTTCCTCCCAAGCTATTTCTCTCAAATGATGGAAGCTCACACGAAATATAAGGTTTACAGGTTCTCTGGGATGATATGGGGGCTGAGGGAGGGACATAACACCCTTTATATAGGATACAACTCCCGGAATTAGGGTTTTCCTCGCACAGACCAGACTCGCCGAGTCACCTTGTCCGACTCGCCGAGTCGGTTACTTACTCCTCGACCCGGATCCCGCTCTGAATCGCCGAGTTCCTCCTTGGACTCGCCGAGTCGCCCCTTAACATTAAGGTTTTCTTTCCTTTCTTGACCTTCAAAACTTTGGATGTTACACCTCCCCGTCATGGTCCAGCATATCACGAATTTGGGGAACCAGAGTAGGGAAATGGCAGATCAGGTTCGAAATCTCAGCGCTATTACGACAACCACCGATGCACGCACCATGGATTTGGAAATCGACTTCTATCCAGTGGACCAACTTATCAAGGACCTTACCACTGCTCGAGCGGAGGTAAAGGAGTACCAGGAGAGGCACGCAGCTCTCGAGGAGAGAGTGATCGCGGCCGAAAGATGGATTGATTTTTCCCCCAATAATTGAATACTTTTTTCTGTAAATACTGTTGGATTAGTGTCTAAGTCCATATCTATTTTGGTATGTACTTGACCCGAATGTGTATGGTCCTTTTGGGTTGCCTTCACACTGGTGACTAAACAGGATGATTATTGAGGAGAGAGGCTGGTTTATTGTTAAGAATAATAAATTAGGGTATAAATATGATTTGTTAATATATTATATGAATAATATATTAATTTGTAATCATATTATTAATTAGTATTTAATCAGAAATTAATTTAGAATTAATTTTGGGATTAAAGGAACTGACTGAAAGTGTAGGGGCTATTTTGTAATTATTCAATAGTTGAGGCTTTGGGACATTGGATCACCTTTATTAAGGCTTGAACGAAAATCCTAGAAGGATCTAGGAGTTTTCGTCCAAGGGCTTAAGGAAAGGAGTCCATGGACTTGCTTAGGCCCTAAGCTAAGGGATTAGGGTTTACACCTTGAAACCATAGTTAGCCTTAAGTATAAATAGCACCCTAAGGCACTAAGATTTCGTCCAAGCCTTGGGAAACCATAAAAGGGACGAAATCTAGGGCAAGATACCCTTCTCTCCTCTCTCCCATATTCATCCTTTCACCTAGTGTGTTTGTGAGCCATTAGAGGTATTACACTTGTGGTACATGCTTTCAAGAGCTAAGGAAATTCAAGGAACTAGTTGTTATTGCTATATAACAACAAAAGGTATGTATTCTATTTTTATATATGAATTTCGAAAATAATAGTAGCATGCCAGGTTTTTTTTGTGTTCATAAAGTTGTATAACTAATAGTGAAAACATAGATCCAACTCTAGGGTTGCATGCACACATAGGATTGTTTGTATAAAACCAAACAGTGGTATCATAGCCATTGGTTTTTGTTTTTAATTAGCTTTATTCAAATGTATGAACTTGACATATTAGGGTTTATGGCTAATAAACCCTGGAGGCTTGATTTTTGAAATTAGGGTTTCTAAACCCTAGATTTCGAAATTTTTGGTAAGATTTCCTAAACCTTTTTCTTTGGCCCCAAGATTTCGATTTTAGGGTTGTCTAACCCTAGAATTTCGAAATTGCCTCTTTCCCCATAATTAGATCCTAAATTTTAGGGATTTGGATATTGTCATATCTTGTAATTATCCTTTAAATGTTTAAATTTGGTAATTAAAGATTTTGAATATCCCATCCCATAATTTCGAATTCTAGGGGTTTAAGGGATTGGGTTAAATTAATTGTTTAATTTAAAAGATATCCTTACCAAAGTAAAAGATAATTGTCAAATTAATTAGATAATTATTTCCTTATGTCATAAACTTGATTTATTTGAATTATTTGATAGATTATCTTGCAAGAAATTGAATTAAGTCATATTTAGATAATTACTAATTAATTGGTTAATTATTATTATTTGTAATTTGATCTAGAATGTTCTTTCTTATGTTTTGAAAAGTTTCAAAACTTGCCCTCAAGTTATGGAATTTAAATTGTTTGATTAAAAGGTTTAATTTTGAAAAAGCCTAAATTCTAAAACCCTAATTTTGAAAAGTTCAAATTACACCCTTATGGTTTTATTAAATTAATTAAGTATATAGTTAAAAGAGAGTTAATAAATCCATAATGATATGGTTTATATTTAATTAAATTAAAAGTGTAATTTATAAAATTAAACCACCTAGTATTTTAAAAGTGTAAAATACACCCTTATACTATGTATAACATTAAAAGTCTAATATTATATATGTATAACTTAAATGCTAGTCTTACCGTTAGTAGGCCTCATTCACGAAGCCGATCTATAAGGGGGTATAAGGTTATGACCTATAAAATGGCCGTTTAATGGGTGTCCACTGTCACCCACAGCTTCCTTGATTGGTGGAGGGTCGTTAGCCGAACGGGTAGGATAGGGCAAACCCTTTCCATTAAAAGTATAATGAAGTATAAAGTAACTAAATGTTTTTACAAAATTCTCAATCTTAGTTACTTTAGGAAAAAGTGAATTGATGCAATTCCATGAAATTACACTTTGAGCCCTTGCGAAGACGTTAGTGGAGCGCGTGTGGTTAACCGACACAGTAAATGGTTCTAAGCAAAGGTAGCAAAGGGTGACTCAATATTTTTCATAGTTCGGTGGAGCGTGTGTGGTTAACCGACACATCGAATAGGTGACTGTAACATTGGGGGTACCATGTAAGTTTGCATGGCTATTCACACCCTGTTTTGTGATCCTCGGCATCCCAGTCACAAATCGAGGGGCATATCGAGATTTAAACATGTCATTGAAAAGTTCAATGAATCTCAAAAGATCTAGGAATTTTCAATAGTTTTGAAACTTAAATTTCTTTTTCGTTTTTCATGGTGGAAACTGGTAAATCGTCATTTACCTACCTTCAAATATTCTGCAACTAGATTACGGCATCCCTCTTCTAGGTTGTAGACTATTGTGTTTGATCCTAGCCTTGATGTTTCATTTGGGTGTCACATAAAGGATTCGAATCAACTTAACTTGAATTTTCTCCCGTTTTGTAGATGTCAAAGTATGACAGCTATGGTCTTCCCAAATCCCGTGGAACAAGCTTTCCACATGAAGATGATATTCCGCGATATGATCGAGGAACAAGAGATCATGCTTCACTTCCTCCACCTCGTCCAATTATTCTCCCTAACCCACAAGTTCGAGGCCTTGAAAAGTTCAAACTCACTCAAGCCCTTTTGGCAAGTAAACATGAAGATGGGGAACCTGTGTGTGCACACGTCTTAGAGATGAAGTTACACATCGATAGGTTAAGGATGTTGGGTGTCGAGATTTCAGGCGAGTTGGATATTGATTGGGTTCTTCAGTCACTTCCTGAATCATATAGTGAGTTCGTTAAAGAGCACTATATGATGCATCACGACGTAACCCTCATTGATCTCACCTATTTGCTTATAGCTGCTGAATCAACAATGATTTGGCGTGCTGGTCAAGCAAATTTGTCTGGTGAGTCAGACTCCCAAACTGTAATGGGCACTGGCAACATCAGAAGTCTAGAAAGAACTAATTCTATGATTGTCCAATGTGTTGTGCCAAAGGAGTCCATTTGCTTTTATTTCCAAGTGAAGGGGCATTGGAGATGAAGCTGCCCTAACTACCTGAGAGATCTAAGAGATAGGAGAGTCAAGACGTATGGATCTACTTCAGTTAAAATCCATTAACTAACTCTTTTAAGTTCCTATTCTAGATTCTTCATACATGATGTAATAAGATTACATTTTGATGTTTTATAGGATCGAAGAAAAGAGAGGAAGCTTAAGGAAAGAAGTGAGCTGAATCTAATCGTGAAGAAATGGATTTCGATCGCATTGCTTGAAGATTAGATTTTTGAGCTACTACTTGGAGTTAGAATAGATTGCTAAGAAATATGTATTAACATAGTTTTTCAATTGAATTGCATTGTAAGGACAAATTATTCCGCAATAAAATAAATTTTGATTTTATATTATTTATTTATCCTTGCAATGGCGTGTATGAAAAATTGATGTTTGTAAGTTTCTATTATTAGCAATAATGGATTTGATTCTTAATTATGTTAATTGTGGAAAGGTCAAGAATTTACCAAATAGGGAGAGTTTCTCATCGCCCAAGTTTCAATTGGACAGAGACTTGGAATCATGCAACTTGGTTACATGATGAATGGGAAATTTTATATTTGGAAATTAGACTAATTCGTTGACAAAATGTCAAGTGAAGGACTAGGAGATCGAGTACACAAAGTTGTGTGTTGATCAAGTCCACCACAAGAGTAACAAAGATATTCGTCATGATTTACTAAGGTTTAGTAAATATTATTATACTTATAAGATCAAGTGTAATTCTGAGTTGATTGAAAGAGTTTCAATCAATAGCAGAACGAATAAGAAGAACCAAGTAGACAAAAAGATAAAAGTTTCTCTATTCTAAGAAGAAGGGAGAGTACTTTTTATTATGTTTTATGATAGGTCTTAATGATTAAGAACCATATCTCAATTGATCCTCTAAGTGAGTCTTAGTACAATTGTATGTCTGAGAAGAGGAATCAAGAATTGAAGAAATGGTTAAATCAAGAAGTCAATCATACTTCGTTCCAAAACAAGTCTTAGAGTTAAGATTGTGACATTGAGTGACAAGTCTTAAGAAGGTTTATACCATTCATCAAATGTGGAAAGTTGTGATGTCTTGGATAAGACAAAGACCAACTAGGACCAATTTTGTGAAGTATTTTGTCTTGATAAAAGCTACACTAACTCTTGAATATTTGTTTGTCAAGAAATGTTTATTGACAAGAGAATCTTATATGTCAAGGAGTCAGTGTGAGTCTTAATGGTCTTGAAAAGTTCAAGAACAAATCAAGAATAAACCTTATCGATCATCACTAGCACACGACTTGAGGTTCACAACCTATCGTGTTGACACTATCTTGTTTCTGTGCCGTTCCAATTGAGTTAATTATGCATGTGAGCCCTATGAGTTCTCATTTGAATGCATAAAAGGCAAGGACCTTGATCATTGAAAAGTACATTGATAGGAAAGGGTGAGCTGCTTAACTACTTGGAAGACACGGTGGGGACTCGTGTTACCATAAGGCAAGAAATCAAGATTGAGAAAGTTCGGTCCATATGAGTTTGGATTTGTCACAAACTTTGGTTTTGAAAAATTCGCATGAATAGGAACACATACACCATTAAAATCTAAGTTTCATAAGATTCCCTCCTTCATGAAAATTACTGTGAGGAAATGCTTTCACTAAGAGAGATTTTAAGATAGTGATTGTGAAAATTGTATTCTCGAATTCGATTATGGTTACGGTATCCCTTTCCATGATTCGATTTGTGAGATTTGGCATTTAGTCTGAATTGTTTAGACACACATATGAGCTATCTAAGGCAAAGGTGTATAAGTTTGAGAAGCTTAGATAAAGGATTATCAAAGCATCAGGTATTAGAAATATGAACTTAAGAAATTTAATAGGTATTGTTTTCTGGAAGTTCAGTTGTTTTCTAAAACATGTCAAAGTTAGTGGGAGCATAAGTGTTATGCTTATATGATAATAATCATCATGAGAGTGGGAGCATAAATGTTGTGCTTGTATGAGTATTAAGGCAAGTATTGCAAGTTAGCAATATTAATTATGGAAAACAAGAGTTATACTTTGTAAAGTCGTAACGGTTGAAAAGTTGTTTTGCTATAATTAAGGGAGAGAATATTGTACTTCGTTTCGAAATCTAAAAGCTTAGATTGAGAAATTTTAATAAATTTAGTCAAAGGATACATAGTGTGTTCTTAAATTTCGATTATAATTACGACATCCCTCTTGATAGTTCGAATTGTAAGAACGTGACACATAAAATTTTATGACAGAAGATTGATAAAGTATCAGATCTTTATGTAAGACATTATGCATCGTGTCCCATACGCTTCGGGTATAGGATCGATTTCAAATGCTATAATATTTGACCATTCTAAAATTTTCCAAATGTCTAGCACATTTAGAGGGAAAAGGACAAGAATCGGTTTGGACTGAGATAATTAAACAACTATCAAAGGACAGTCCAAAGTTCGCCGAGGATTGGTCGCTTGTGAGTAGTTGGAAGTATGATATTGGATGGAGCATATCGACATTATTATGAATAGATAAGATTTTATTAAGAATGAGTTGTCGTATGGCAAATATGGAAATGTTTCCATATTGGGAGTTGGATGTTGAGAGTCTATGTCTAGATTAGAAAATTTTATGCAAAAGGATGTTCAAAGGAATGTACTTTGAGTGAGAGACATCATGTCTATGGAATTGTCTTGTAACAATCTCCAATAGAGGACTTTGTAATTTCATTGACAATAGTCATTGTGACTTTTGTGCTATGACATTGCGAAAGGATCATTGCAGAAAATGCTAGAATCTAACATATTCTATAAGTGGCAAGAATTTGATATTCTTATACTTATGATAAGGATTGGGAGTTGTGAAATGAGTATGATTGGAAATGTGTTCATTTGATCTATTTCACAAAGTAAGGACCATAGGTAAACATTGTGTGCATGCTGAGAGCATGGGACAATTGTAGTAATAATTCAAGTAATAAGTTAATTAACCGAAACAACAAATAATGAGTAATCGATATGGTGATAAATAAAAGGTGTTTTATTTATACTCAAAGGTTTGGGACCATATAGGATTAGTATTATTCTTGTGTTTCACTTTGCATGTTTTGACTTCTTGAATAATTAATTATTTCAGAATAATCAAATTATTCGAATGGTCCACAGTCGTTCATATGTTGGAAGTAGGTATGAATGAAGACAGTCATGAATTGGTTTGTGGATTGTCTAAAGTGTATTAGACATAGCAAAGGTTTGCTACAACGTTCATGAGTGCTTATGAATATGATTTGAGCATTGGATTAAACCCACGCTCACTTGGGTCACTTCATGGATTTTATCACGAGTGATTGGTGAGACGATAATATCTTATATTCTTGAAACCGAGATGTGTGAGTTGTATCTTACGAGTCGGTTACACATTAATAATATGTAAACGCACCAGTAACTTGGTGTCATAAAACTTATTGTTGTGTGTGATTCGGTAAGTAAGTGCAAGCAAGCATTGAATCAAAGTTTATCCGTTCCTTATATCCAAAGTAGGATGAAAAGGATATCTGTGGGCCCCTCAATGATTTAGTGATGACACCCTAAGCGCTTGGCCAAGTCGGGACTAATTTGATGTGTTCAATTGTAGTCTGTTGTCAGTCGTCGTAAATCAGAAATCGGGAAACAACACATAGACTGAGAGAATGATTTAAATCCATGTCTCAGTCTATACGATATCTAGAATGGAGGAATATATGATCCCTTATCTAAAGGACACGCTTCTGATAAGTTTAGAGTTGACAACAGCTTTTGAAAGCTACGATTGCTAATCAGGATCTGAGGTTATACGCAGAATAGTTATTAGACTTATCCAAGTGGGAGACTGTTGGATTAGTGTCTAAGTCCATAACTATTTTGGTATGTACTTGACCCGATTGTGCATGGTCCTTTTGGGTTGCCTTCACACTGTAATTAAAGAAGTAATTGACCTAGAAATGATGAGTCCGCCTTAGGACCTGTTCCATGTTTGGTTGTGGACTTAGGGCAGACTCATTAGTATCAACAACTTATTAAAATTTTAATTACACATAACTGGGGCACATCGAGCAAATCTTAGGAGGGGGTCAGACTCGGAACCGAACACATGACTCCGTTTGAGTCACCACTATTTAATTCATAAGTTTAATTGCATAAACTTTTTCTATAAATTACTTGCTAATGCACTAAAGTCGGGATATAATACAATGAGATAAATCAAGTAACACTCGACTCGTTATTACTATTGAAGTCTTACCGACTTGTCATTTTAAAAACTTATGACAAAGCTATGCCGCCAAGGAAAAGACCAAGACCTTCCAGCAGCATAGAACCACCTCCTCCGCCGCTGCCTCCACAATTTGATCCGACAATGTTCCAGGCTGCAGTAGCAGTAGCTGTGGCGGCAACTATGTCGCAAATCGGCACTAATGGCAATGGTGGATCCGAATCTGGTGCTACACCCTCTAACCAGGGAGACAGTTCGGGGCGCAAAAAGGAATGCACCTACAAGGATTTCACAAATGGCAAACCCGATACCTTCGATGGGAGCGGGGGCGTCATGATACTGATGCAATGGTTCGAAAGAACCGAAGCGGTCTTCGAAATCTGTGCTTGTCCCGAAACGAGCAAGGTCAAGTATGCAACATTCACTTTCACCGGTAGGGCTCTCACTTGGTGGAATGGCCGAGTTAAATCACTTACTCCCGCAGTGGCTAACTCCATAACCTGGGAAGATATGAAAGCGTTGATGCTAAAGGAGTATTGCCCGAGGGGTGAGATACAAAAAATCGAAGAAGAACTCTGGAACCTCAGAATGTCGGGCACAGATCTTGAAACTTACATTGCTCGGTTCAATGACCTGGCACTCCTCTGTCCAACAATGGTCACTCCAGAGGGGAAAAGGTTGAACGATACATCTGGGGACTATCATCCTAGATTCAAGATAGTGTACTAGCCTCGAAACCCGCTACCTTTGAAAGTTCCAAGGAATTGGCACAACAACGTATCGATCACCGGGCCAGTCGTGGTACCGTGATCACCACCACCGACCAAGCAAAAGGAGGAAACAACAAGAGGAAGTTCTGGAACAATAAAAAGAAGCAACTGGCACTGGACCCCGCCAAGAAGCAACAGATTGTTGTTGTCCGTGCTGCCACTAGTGCTACCACTCCAGCACCACCGAAGCAATATGCTGGAAATCTCCCTAAGTGCAACAAGTGCAACTTCCACCACAATGGTGCTTGTCGGGAAATGCACTGCAAAAACTGCGACAGGAAAGGGGATACCGCTCGTTTCTGTAAAGCGCCAGCACGACCGATCAACCAAGTTGCCAATGCAGGGGCAAGCCAAATTTGCTATGGATGTGGTGCCGCAGGAAACTTCAAGAGAAACTGCCCCAAAGCACAAGCTTCTAATGCTGGTGGTGTAGGGAGAGTCCTGGCAATAGGACATGAGGAAGCAGTTAAAGATCCTATAGTGGTTACCGGTACATTTCTCCTCAATAAGTCTTATGCATGCGTACTATTTGATAGTGGAGCAGAGAGGAGTTTCGTGAGCCACCAATTCAAACAATTACTTAAACAAAACCCCTGGTCATTAAAAGATTCATACGTCGTAGAAATGGCAAATGGAAAGGTTGAGCGCACAAATGATATATACATAGGGTGTACCCTCACTCTAGATAACCATCCGTTCAAAATCGATCTAATGTCAGTCACCATAAAAAGTTTCGACATCATCATTGGTATAGATTGGTTGAGTTCTCATCGTGCCGACATTCTATGTTATGAAAGGGTCGTTCGCCTTAATCTGCCAAGCGGCGAATCCCTTCTCATCTATGGCGATAAACCCAGTGCAAATCTGCAAATCATATCTTGCGTCAAAGCCCAAAAGTATCTCCGAAAGGAATACCACGCATTCTTAGCCCACGTCGTAGATAAGAAACAAGAGGTGAAGGATATCAAAGACATTCTAGAAGTATGCAACGTCCCTGACGTATTCCCAGAAGATCTGTCAGGTGTACCACTCGCACGACACGTCGAATTCTGAATCAACTTGGTTCCCGGAGCTACCCCCGTAGCCAAAGCTCCTTACCGCCTAGCACCAGCAGAAATGCAAGAACTGTCAAGCCAGTTGAATGAACTATTGAACAAAGGGTTCATCAGACCAAGCTTCTCACCTTGGGGAGCACCAGTCCTTTTTGTAAAGAAGAAGGACGTATCCTTTCGCATGTGCATCGACTATTGGGAGTTAAACAAACTTACCATCAAGAATCGATATCCTCTATCCCAAATCGACGACCTTTTCGAACAACTTCAGGGAGCAAGCTACTTTTCGAAAATTAACTTGAGGTCGGGTTACCATCAACTGCGAGTTCAAGAGGATGATATTCCTAAGACAACTTTCAGAACGCACTACGGCCATTTCGAATTTATGGTAATGCCCTTTGGTCTAACAAACGCACCTGCAGTGTTCATGGATCTGATGAAACGAGTGTATCGACCCTTCCTAGATAAATTCGTGATCGTGTTCATCGACGATATCTTGGTCTATTCAAGAAGCGAAGAAGAACACAGCCAACACCTGCGGCTGGTACTGGAGACTCTATGAGCCGAAAAGCTTTATGCTAAGTTTTCAAAGTGCGAATTTTGGCTCCGAGAAGTGGGATTCCTTGGCCACGTGGTTAGCGAGAAAGGGATACGCGTGGATCCCTAAAAAAATCAAAGCAATTGAAAACTGGTCAGCACCGACAACGCCGACTGAAATTCGACAATTTTTAGGACTCGCCGGCTACTTCCGAAGATTCATACAGAACTTCTCCAAGATCGCTAAACCACTCACCACCTTGACTTAAAAAGGTGTGGTGTTTAAGTGGGGATATAAACAAGAAACCGCCTTCCGAACGTTAAAACAAGCCCTGTGCAGCACACCGGTCTTGTCTCTTCTAGAAGGAACTGATGACTTCGTGGTATATTGTGATGCTTCAAAACAAGGCCTCGGATGCGTGCTCATGCAGAGAGGAAAGGTCATCGCTTACGCGTCAAGGCAGCTAAAGACACACGAAGTTAATTATACTACCCGCGACCTTGAACTGGGAGCCGTAGTGTTCACCCTAAAGATCTAGAGGCACTACCTCTACGACACAAGGTGCAACTTCACCGATCACAAAAGTCTTCAGCATATCCTCAATCAAAAAGATCTCAACATGCGGCAAAGAAGATGGGTAGAGCTGCTGAACGACTACGAGTGTGAAATTCGCTACCACCCGAGCAAGGCCAATGTAGTGGCCGATACCCTAAGCAAGAAGGAATATTCGGGCCGCCGAGTAAAAGCCTTAACCATGACAATCCATTCGTATCTGGCCATGCAAATCAAGGAAGCTCAACTAGAAGCCTTGAAACCAGAAAATGTGGCAGGTGAGGCATTAAGGGGAATGTATAAGAACTTAGAAGTCAAGGATGATGGAGCACATTATCTCATGAATCGGATCTGGACACCAAAGTTTTTTGGGTTCCGAGACGTTGTCATGAATGAAGCACACAAGACTCGATATTCCATCCATCCAGGTTCGGATAAGATGTGTCTAGACCTCAAGAAGTCATACTGGTGGCCGAACATGAAAGCTGAGATTGCTACTTATGTGGGCAAGTGTCTGACTTGCGCCAAGGTCAAGGTGGAATACCAGAAACCCTCAGGACTACTACAACAGCCTGATATACATGAGTGGAAGTGGGAACGTATAACCATGAACTTCATAACCAAGCTGCCTAAGACGTCAGGCGGGCTTGATAACATATGGGTAATCGTGGACAGATTGACCAAGTCTGCGCACTTCCTGTCGATAAAGGAAACCGACAAGATGGAGAAGTTAACCAGGACGTACATCAAGGAGATTGTGCGACTGCATGGTGTACCAATATCCATTATCTCTGACCGAGATACTAGATTCACCTCGCAATTCTGGCAGTCCTTATAGAAGTCTCTGGGAACTAGGCTTGACATGAGTACGACCTACCATCCACAAACCGACGGGAAGAGCGAGCGAACCATACAGACGTTGAAAGACATGTTGAGAGCCTGTGTGATAGAATTTGGTAAGGCATGGGATACCCATTTACCGCTTATCGAATTCTCCTATAATAACAGCTATCACACTAGCATTAAAGTCGCTCCGTTCGAAGCTCTTTACGGTCGCAAGTGTAGATCACCCCTGTGTTGGGCTGAAGTGGGGCATACACAGCTAGCTAGAGGGCAAGTCTCTAATAGCACCCTTACTGGTCCTAAAATCATAAAGGAGACCACGGAAAAGATATTCCAGATTCGAGAAAGATTAAAAGCAACTCGCGACCGACAAAAGAGTTACGCGGATAAACGACGCAAACCCTTGGAATTTCAGGTTGGAGATCGGGTATTACTGTAAGTTTCCCATTGGAAAGGAATGATACGTTTCGGTAAACGTGGGAAACTAAACCCGAGGTACATCGGACCGTTTGAAATCCTCGCCAGGATTGGTCCCGTGGCATACAAACTCCGATTACCACAAGAACTTAATAACGTACATCCCACATTTCACATATCGAACTTAAAGAAGTGTCTGTCTAACGAGACACTCGTAATACCAGTCGACGAAATCGAAGTTAACGAAAACCTCTACCTCGTGGAGGAACCAGTCGAAATCATGGATCGAGAGATCAAAAGAACGAAACAAAGTCGTATCCCCATCGTTAAGGTCCGTTGGAATGCTAAACGAGGACCTGAGTTCACCTGGGAATGCGAAGATCAAATGAAACAAAAATACCCGCACCTTTTCCCAAACTCTTGAAGTCCCAGCCAAAACGTAAATTTCGGGACGAAACTCCCTCTAACGGGCGGGATGATGTGACAATCGTCAATTTTGGGTCAAGTCAAAGTCAAATAAAGTCAAAGAGTCAAACCGTTCGACTCAATTAACCCATGTATATTAGGGTTTACATTGAGTAATTACTGTACAACTCACCATTTTAATGAGAAAACATCATTTGGAAAATTCGTGTGTTTAATTTTCCTTAACCTTGATAGTGCTAAACAATGAACCAAAGAGATAAAAACACTATTGCACCTTTATCGGGAGTGTGTAGGACACTAAAATATGGCTTAACGGGGTTTAAAGACCTTGTGTTATGAAGCCGGATACTCAAAAAGGTCATAAATAGAACCTCTCTTAAATCTCTTTCACTCTATCTCTTTATATTAGAAATCTCTCCCAAATCTCTCCAAGTATGTGAAATCTCTCCCAAATCTCTCTCTCTGTAGGAGAAATCTCTCCAAGAATGTCAAATCTTCCCAAATCTCTCCAAGAATGTCAAATCTCTCCAAAATCTCTCTCTGTAGGAGAAATCTCTCCAAGAATGTCAAATCTCTCCCAAATCTCTCTAAGTATGCCAAATCTCTCCAGGTATGACAAATCTCTCCCAAATCTCTCTTAAAATCTCTCTCAACTTTTTATAATCACTCGGGGCATCCCAACCCTCGAATTTGACGAAAACAACTCGAAAACGGAAGTCTACGCGAAAAACAGCCTTAAGGAGCCGAAACTCCTCTTAGGAACCGAAACTCCTCTTAGAAGTCGAACCTCTTAGGAGCCGAACCTCCTGAGAACCGAAACCCTCTCAACCGAAATGGACCGAGCGCTCGGTCTATTTCTGTGACAACCCGGAATTCTCATTCGGTCAAACCCTAAAAGTCAATCACTCCATATTATAAGTCAAGTTCACTCTTACTTGTCTTTAGGAAATTAAAGTTCGTTTGATTATTTTAATAATTAATCTCTAAACGAACGGGTGAACGGATGGGCCTTCTCAGGACTTGAAATTTCTAAACTGCAAACACCTCGTGTCTTAGAAGTTCACGGCCAAACTTTTATGTTTGGGCCGAAAATTCATCCAAAAATCGCGAACTCATGCATACGCATGAGTTTACTCTCCAAAAACTAGTCATTTTGTGTTTACTCCCCAAACTCAAAAAGAGTAAACTCCAAAAACTCTCTCAAGTATTATCCAAGTTTTTATTCAAAATCTTCAATCTAGTAAGTGTTTCTAGCCCTTTCAAGTTAGTATATCACTTAATCTAGAGATTTTACATCCTTTAATCCATCCATTTATATGTTATGACTAGTTTTCCAAAACACCAAGAACACCAAGAACACACACTAGTGTTCTTGGACTTCAAGTTCATATCAAGCTTCCACAAAGTAAGTGCTTCTATCCTAGAGTCATTTAAAGCTTTCTATACATGTTAATATCAAATAAAAGTCCCAAGAACCCCAAGAGCAAAGTGTTCACGGTTTTGGGAGGCTCCCAAAACCGTAAACACCAAAGAATAGGGCTAAAGTGGTGTCTTAGGGTGCCTAGATGCTTCACAATGCCTTAAGGACTTGTCTAGATTCATCCTTGATGAGTTTATCACACAAAAAGCACCAAAACCTTCCATTTTTATGTGTTTACGGTTTGGGGATGTCCCAAAACCGTAAACACCCCAATAGGTGTATAAAAATCCCATAAAAGTCTCATGGTTATTCCTTATGACTAAATCTAACCTAGACTAGTGCCATGATTGAGCTAAGGACTTGAAAACCCCAAATACCATAAACTTATGAGTTTAAGGTAGTAACCTCATGAGTTTAAGGTAGTAAACTCATGAAGAAAAGGTCCTTAGACCGTAAACTCCATTTAGGAGTGTTTTGATGCCACACAACACTTCCTAAGGCTAAATCATGAAGTAGGAATGCTTGGAATAGTTTAGTAGTCTTCAAAACAACAAATGTTCATAAAGTGTAGAGTTTACGACCATAAATCCTTGAGTTTACTGCCGTAAACTCCTTGGGTAATGGTCATGAAAACCGTAAACCCCAAGGGAGTTTACCCTCGAACCCCAAACACACTAGCCTTTCCCTACAACACTTAGATGCAACCCTTGAGACTTATAACACTTGTATAAGGTGTTTAGCATGTCCTAGAGTGTATTAACTTTGTTTATTAGTTGTTTAAAGACTATTTGTTTATATAGATATGTCTTTATATGTTATTAGGATCTTTGTGCGTGTCTAAGTCTTCACTTGACACCAAGCACTTATCCGACACTTCCTTCCGATCCACTTGCTACAGGTGAGTTCATACCCTTTAATCAACGTTTAAAATGTTTTTAAATACATTATGGGGGGGATACAAGTAGAATCATGCTAGTTATTATATCAATCACATGTGATTAATAAGCAGCATTCAAATGATTTACTACTCATTAGCCGTTTTACCAAACAGTTTCTTTCAAATGATTTTCATAAACATTTTACATGATTAAAACTCCTTATTAAGTTGTACATTTTACTCTGTATGTTTCATTTCAAACTCATTTACAATTGTGCTTCAAACAAATGTTCCTTTATACTTAAACTGTTTTATCAAACCCATGCTTTCAAACAGTTTTATAGATTGAAATCAAGTCGATCTTTTCTTAGATAATAATTATGTTCAAAGGTTTTACAAAACTTATTTTATGCTTTTATATTATCAATTGCATGCCTATATATGTATAGTTATATAAGAAATGTTTAAAAGACTTAGGAAGGCTATCCACCCTATTTCCTTTTTGCGCTTGAGATGTGGTCTGGTGGGATATCGGGTACCCGTCCGAAGGTCGTTTAAATATTAGTTATATATCATGTGTACATATATAGTCATAAAGGTTCTTCCAGTTCATTCAGTACCCTTGGGTAGCAAAGGGTATACTCCCATGTTCATACGTACAAGTTAAATTACTAGTAAACTACAATAGGCGTAGTTTAGGGTTTTACTAATACTAATACTAGAACAATGAATCATACAAAGAGTCAGTTCATACATGAGTCATAACTTATAGTGATGAGAAACAAACATAGAACAGAGTGATGAGAAACAAACTTAACACATAGTGATGAGAAACAAACGTAATACATAGTGATGAGAAACAAACATAATACATAGTGATGAGAAACAAACATAATACATAGTGATGAGAAACAAACATACAGGCTAGACAGAGAAAGAACACACAATACAGCTAGCACATACATTACATTCAGTTATGTGAGCCATTAAACGGGTCATGGCACTACCTGCCATGATCGTTTTTGTATCCATAATCTCCTTCATTGGGGAGCGTATGAGTTTGCGTATAGATCTATACTGGATTGACTATCCTACACCTTGTTGCTCGCTACAGTGGGACTTGCAAGTCTACAGGTGCCAAATGTCATTTCTTACGGCGTCTTACATCGTCGTTTTACTATTGAGTCGGTAGCAGGGTACATGCCGATCACATGGTACTTTAAATAACAATTGGTTTAAGGTAGTTAGTATAGCAGTAGTTACTTAATACAACACTACAGTACTATAATATTTTCCTATTACATTCACTTCGTGAACATTCACACGATGCTCAGTAATGTAAAAACTATATTTTTGGTTAATGATAGTCAGATTTGGGAAAATACACACTCTTACAAGAGACACACACACAGTTACTAGATGCCTTGGTAGAAGGATACTTTTAGTAGGAAACATAAGGTTTTCTAGGATAGTTCAACAAATACAAACTTTACAAAACTTATACATTACATCTTACAAATGCTTTCATACAAACACAGACACTAATATACTTATGATCTCACCAGCTTTAAAGCTGATACTCTCTTTCAAAATAACTTGTATCCTCAGGTCAATAGTAGACAGGTACCGATGCAAGGTTTAGAGAAGATGGAGCTCGTTCAAGACTCATCTTTCATTTTGATTATACTTTAGTGTCTATTATAATTTGACAGAACACACTTATATTAAAATTATATTATTAATGCAATGGATGATGTTGTTGCTTGTTTACTACTTTTCATTGTTGTGATACTGTACATGACGTCCTCCGCCACAAAACGTTTCCGCCGTTCTTGGTTTTGGGGTGTGATAATTTCGGTCCCCTGACTAATCAGAACTGAGACCTGACTTTCGGCTCTACCCTTCTTACCTTTGGTCCGAGGACTTGACCTTCGGTCCGAGATCCTAACCCTCGGTCCCTTCTGATGAGCATGCCTGCGAGACCTCTCTGTTCCCATGCACAACCGAGCCTCACCTTCGGTCCGAGAGGCGACCTGCATAGCCGAACCCCTCTCTCTCGGTTGCTTCTCCTACTTTCAGTTCTAAGGACTAGGACCGAACCTCCGGCCCTGAATTTCAGAATTTCGCAGTTTTTTCCTGTTTTTCAATATTTTTAGCATTTTGAGTCCGTTTTTCGTGATTTTAACGCTGGATTTTCACCCAAACTCGTATTTTAACATAATAAACCCCAAATATTCATATTTTAGTTATATTTTGGGGAAAATCCTTGCCTAAGAATAAAATCTAGTAGGTAAGATTTATGGGTGGAGTGTTGACTTTGCCTTAGGGTATGACACAAGCAACCTCCCCATACCTTCATAGTACAACCCCTAGTCACTATTCACTTATACCTATTCAATAATTATCCTTTTCCCACTCTTTTTCAGCCATAAAGTTGAACAAAGCTGGAGATATCATCCTCTCTCCTCCCACTTTATTCACTCTTTCTTAAGAAGAACAAACACCTCCCTTCCACTTCACCTCTCTAAAAATTCGAGATTCAAAGGCTAGTCCTGGGTTTTTCCTCCACATTTGGTAAGTATATTCCTCCCACACTTAGATATTCTACTATCTTTCATCCAAATCATATATTGCTTACACAAATATCGTCATATTTGTGTTAGATCTTCAAATCTTCAAGCACCTCCCAAGTGTTCTTGAGTTGAACACTTCTCTCTTTCAACATCCATCCACTGAAATCACATAAGGTGAGTTCATACCCCTATATTTTCATGTTTTCTTAAGTTTTAGGGGGGGGGGGATACAAGTTAAATCATCAAGAACACAACTAAACTATTCCAATAGCTTTCATCAGAAAAGTTGGACTTCAATCACGGACTGTTTTGGACAACCTAAACATTTTAGTTTTCAAATCTGTACAAGGTGCAAGTAGCTCAAGTCCTTATCTTTAAAATGGCTACTTGCACATCTCTATACGATTTTTTCTACAATTTATGGTGATTTTTACAAAACTGCCTATCATTTCAAACATCAATCCAGACCAATCTGTGATTATGGACTTGTTCACACAAGTTAGAGGTCACTAAAAATCATGAGAAAAATTATGGAGAAACTAGACTCTTTTTCCAAACTCTCAGAATTTATGGATTCTGATTTGGACCTTTGATGATTTTTCTACAAATTTTCTAAGAACAGTGATAGAAAATGTTATCAACAGAAAAATGCTATCAATTTCAATTCACCTTGTAACATGTTGAGCAAGGTGTATATCTTTGTTTGAATATATGTTATTGCAATATATGACATTTTTGTCTTAGTATATAGACATACACCAGTTAACAAATGGAGTTTTCTAGATAAAGCATAGAAATAACAATTTGTTATAATCAAAGTACATCCATTACATACAAACATTTGAATAAAGTATGTTAAATATAGTTTACATACATTACCACTACTACCCTTGTTTTGATAAACTATAATAGGTATAGTTTATGATACATCATATAACACACTCATAAAAAAGGGTACAATTATACAAAAAGGGATTTTCATTACATTGCACGTGAATTCGTTAATGACTTTTGTGAGACATTCGCTTCACTTTACCAATAAGTCTTGTATTGTAACCAAAGTCTCCTGGAGGGAGAGTATGATAGTTGTATATAGATCTATATTGGGATTGACAAACCCACACCTAAGCTGCATGCAACAGCTAGATCGGCAGGTCTGAGGTGACAAATGTCATAACATTTTGACTCCTAAAGAACGTCGTTTCAGGCCACCTAGGTCATAGCATGGTTATAATAACTCACATTAAGTATTAACAAACATAGAATTTACGGGGATTTCACCGAAATCAAAGGTTTTAAGACTACATTTACACAATAAGGAAAATATTGGGTTTTTTTGGAACGGACACTAATTTTAAAAGAAAAGGATTTCATAATTGAATACAAAAACTTATGAACTCACCAACCTTTGTGTTGACAATTTTTCAAACAACTTGTATTCTCAGGAAATCACTAAACAGGTAACCAAGTGCTTTTGAGGATGGGACGTTAAGGCGTCAAACATTTCACATTTTGTCAATATATTGTAATTGATTTGGAAACATGTAATGTAACTCTTTCAATTATATATATGTTGGTTGTGTTTGCTTAAATCACTATTGCAATTGTTGTTATGATGCTATACATGAAGTCCTCCACACCCGGACGTTTCCGCCATCCTTGGTTTGGGGGTGTGACAAATCTTGTCTATATAAATCATATGTGATTAGATACATATAATTATATAAATGATAACAAATATTGAACCAAGAACACAAAAACAAATATTTATCTAAATTAATCACATATGATTAAATACATCTAATCACATGTGACTATATGAATCTAATCACATATGATTTATCTGGACATAATTCATTTTTGTTTTGTCGATTCAATAGTTGTTCTCATGTATTTTATCACATGTGATTATATGTATAATAGTATGTGATTAAGTACATAAGCATAATTATTGAATAGAGAAGGAAAATTGAATATTGTCCACCTCAAATCATATGTGATTATATACATATAATCACATGTGATTAAATACATAAAAACAATTATTCAATCGAAACAGCAAAAATAAATATTGTCTATATAAATCATATATGATTAAATACATATAATCACATGTGATTATATGTATCCAATCATATATGATTTATGTGGATAAGATTCATTGTCACATTCTCGATTCAGTAATTGTTCTTTGTCCACTGTAATCATATGTGATTAAATACATATAATCACATGTGATTATATGTATCTAATCACATATGATTTATATGGACAAAAAATAATAATGTCTATATAAGTCATATGTGATTAGATACATATAATCTCATATGATTATATCCACGAGAACAACTATTTAACTGTGAACACAAAGATAAATATTGTACACATATATCATATGTGATTAAATACATAGAATCACATGTGATTATATATATCTAATCGCATAGAAATTATGTGGAAAATATTCATTTCACGTTCTCGAATTAGTTGTTGTTCTTGTGTATTGAATTACTTGAGATTATATGTATCTAATTAGATATGATTTATATGGAAAATATTCATTTTCACATTCTCGTTCAATAGTTGTTCTTGTACATTTAGTCACATATGATTTCTATACACAAAATTCATTTTTGTGTTTTTGATTCAATAGTTTCTCTTTTTCCACATTAATCATATGTGATTAAATACATACAATCACATATGATTAAATACATAAGAAAAAATATTGAATCAAAAATGCGAAAACGAATATTATCAATATAAATCATATGTGATTTGATACATATAATAACATGTGATTAAGTACATGAGTACAACTATTGAATTGAGAAAGAAATAATGAATTTTTTCCACATAAATAATATGTGATTAGGTACATATAATCACATGTGATTATATGTATTTAATCACATATGATTTATGTGGAAAATATTCATTTTTGCAGTTTTAATTCAATAGTTGGTCTCGTGTATTTAATCACATACGATTTATGTGAAAAAGATTTGTTTTCACGTTCTTGATTCAATAAATCATATGTGATGAAATATATATATATATATATATATATATATATATATATATATAATCACATGTAATTATATACACGATAACAACTATTGAATCAAGAACATTAAAAAAAAATTTATGTCCACATTAATCATATGTGATTAAATACTTATAATCATATGTGATTAAATATAGGACTAATATCACAAAAGTCCTATGTTTTTGGCACTAAATTGGAAAAGGCCCTGAATTTAATTTTTCATTTACTGTGACCACGATATTTTCAATGACTTATCGTTTGAGGGCAAAGAGTCGGTCACCAACAGGTAACATGTAAGTTGTACCATCCGGTCACCACTAAGCTATTGCTTAGCCATCACCTTTCACGAACCATCACTGCTAAAGGGTTTTTCATGCATTCAAGAAGGTTTTTACGCTGAGAAGAGTTTCACAGTCCCCAATTTTGCAACTTGAAGCTCCGAAATCATTGGTGAAGTAAGGTTGGAGTAGAAAGGTACGTGTATGGAAACAAGAAATTGATGATTATGAGGGTGGTTATCTTCGTATAAGGAGTATGGAGTTCCAAGTTTGAACTAAGAAGTTGTTTTTTTTGTATTTTTTATGAAACAGATGGCTTCTACTTCTAGAACTAAGAAGCCTAAAGGGACTAAGCTCCATGAAAAGACATACCTTCCAGAATCTGACTCTGATGATGATGCATTTGACTTTAGCTTCTTGGATTTTTCTGAAGAAACTTTCAAATCCCCCTCAAGACTATGTGATGATCAGTTTCTTAACTTATTGTATGATGAAAACATATTAAGGAGGAGTATTGATGGAATGGTAGATGATGGAGACATTCCTGGTGTCCAACAAAAAGAGCATGCCCACTTAGATGAGGACAATGAAGATGTTGGTGTGGAGTATAGGGTGCATGATCCCAATGTTGATTGGAAAGAGATGAGGCCCCAATTAGGAGACTGTTATGAATCCCTTGCTCAACTCAGGTTTGATTTAACTAACTATGTTGTCCATGGAGGGTACCAACTTTATTTTGAAAAAAGTGATAGAGTGAGGGTTATAGCTAAGTGTGGTAGTGGAAATAGGGACATCAATGATAATAACAAAATGCAGTGTCCATTTAGGGTTGCAGCTGGATGGAAGTACAATGAAAGAACATTCCAGATAAAATTTTGTAATGAAATGCATCTATGTGCTAGGAATTATCATTTTGGTTCCTTAGTTACTAGCAATTGGTTAGCCAAACACTACCTGAAAGATGTAATCATGAAGCCCAAGATGACATTGCTAGAGATGCACACAGATGTGCTACAAAGGTTTTCAGTAAGTGTATCTCTTGGGAAATGCCAAAGAGCAAAGGCTACTGCAATGGGGATGATAGAAATGAAGTTAGAAGACCACTATGCCAATGTTTTGGACTATACAGCTGCAATTAGGCTGAGTAATCCGGGTACAACTTTCTTGGTGGGGGTAGAAAGTAAGGTTTTATGTTGGATTCAAGGCTTTCAGAGATGGATGAAGTAGAGGATGTAAAAAGGTAATAGTACTAGATGTTAGTTTCTTGAAGGGGCAGGTTAAGGGGGAGATTTTAACTGCTATTGGGAGGGACGCACACGACCATGTCTACCTAATAGCATGGGCAGTTGTGAATGTTGAGAATAAGGACAACTGGACCTGGTTTATTGATAATTTGGTTGCTGATTTGGATCTTGGTGCTGGCAATGGATTAGTTGTTATCTCATACCAACACAAGGTACCACAACATACACTAGTATACAATATATATTTGTATGTTACAGTCATTAATATTTACATGTGTTGTGTTGTGTTTGTTTGTTAATTATAAGGACTTTTACAGGCTGTGGCAGACCTACTCCCTCATGTTGAGCACAAACAATGTGCTAGACACATCTTTGGAAACTTTAGAAAGAAATACACAGGATTAGAGATAAAGAGTTTGTTCTGGGAAGCTGCTATGAGTACAGTGAAAGGGTACTTTCCTGCTACAATGGAGAAGATAAAGAAGATAACAAAAACATGATACACATATCTTATGGCAAGGAAGCCTGAAACTTGGTGCAGAGTTTGTTCGTGTAATCACTATTTTTGGCTTTCATATTGTAGATTTACTAACTAGCCCTCCATATTGTAGGTTTATGGAGAGGTTGAGGAACAACAGATTGAAGAAAAAGAGGCTAAGGAAGGAGTTAAAGTGGTTGAAGAAAAAGAGGCTGAGGAAGAAGAAGTTGAAGAGAGAGAGGTTGAGGAACAACTGATTAAAGAAGGAGAGGTTGATGAAGGAGTTGAAGAGAGAGAGGTTGAAGAAGAAGTTGAAGGCATACAGGTTGAGGAAGAAGAAGTTGAAAGCATAGTGGTTGAGGAAGAAGGAGTTGAAGAGAGACAGAGAGAGGTTGGAGCAAGAGTCCTACCCTCCAAAAGAAGTTATGGTGCTTACAATTTCCATTGGGAGAAAAAGAGTAAACCCTCTGAAAGAATTAGGAAAATGAAGCTCAGGAAAATGGTTGAAGATGCTGATGGTGGTGGTTCCTCCAAAACCTCTTGGGTTTTAGAGTAAGGAGTTGTGTTTAAGGGTTCAATGGGTAGAATGGGCATAAATAAATAGGTTGCCCTTTTTGTAAACATCTACTTTGGGTACACTTGTCTTTTGGTAACAAGCTTCCAATTCATATCCATAATGTTTGGTAGAATTGGAAGTTTGGTTCTAATTAGGTTAAATGGTGTGATAGTGGTTTGTGGGAAGCATTGTAAAGCACATTCCCATTTTTGGGCTGTTAAGTGACATTGATATTTGGTATGATTGTTAAGTTATCAATATATATATATATATATATATATATATATATATTCCTTGATCACTATAATTGTTGTTACCTTCCATATTTTGGTTAGCTTGGTAAGTAGGTTCATACATATGTATGTGTTAAAGGACTTAATACATTGTTATCATTAAGACATAATAAGTTGTTGTCATTGTCATCTCTTTCAAAACCAAAATATTGCCATACATAACACATGCATCTACTTACTGCCTAACTTGACCAAAATACCCTTACACCTAAACTACTACTACCATTCCACCTGAACCTAACTAATGCCCACAACTTCACATTGCTTTAACCATAACATTGTGAACCATAAACCCCATCACTATCACCACCACCAAAAGCATGACCATCATAAGTAGCTCCACCTTCAACAAGTTTAAAATATCCAGTTGAATTGCTTTGTTGTTCTTGGCCTCCTCCGAAAGCTTCAAAATCTCCATTCCATATGCTTTAATGTTGTTAGCCTCCTCCAAATCCATATGGAACTTCCACATAGTTTCCTTGTAGTAAGTTTTTGGCAGGGGTGGATCAAGCCATAAAAAAATTTGCATTTTTTTTTAGTCCTGCACAATAATCACTTGTTCATAATGGTTCAACAAGACCACAAAAAATTACTTAATATTACCTGATAGTTTGGACACCCCCTGAATTTCCTCCATGGATTATCGACAGTTTTGGAGATGGAGAATGTCGCAGGTTCATCACATTCGCATCTCAAATCTTCAGACCAACGATTCCATAAAGCCCACTCTTTGTAACCTTGTGTGTACGTGTTGGAGGAGCTTACCATCTTTTTGGTTTGATGTGGGAGAGAAGAATCGACCCAAAAGTACCTCCAATGTTCGACTAAGCTATGCAACCTGCTGAAACCGGTGAAACCGACTTTGTGCCCTCAAACGATCAGTCAATGAAATTATCGTGGTCACATTAAATGAAAAATTAAATTCAGGGCTTTTTCCAATTTAGTGCCAAAAACATGGGACTTTAGTGATATTAGTCCTTAAATATATATAAAAAAAAATTATTGAAAAGAAAACTCAAAAATGAACATTGGTCATATAAATCATATGTGATTAGATACATATAATCACATGTGATTATATGTATCTAATCGCATATGATTAAAGTTGACAAAAAATAATTATTGAATCGAGAACGCAATAATGACATGTGATTAAATATATCTAATCACATTTGATTAAATATATCTAATCACATGTGATTATATGTTTCTAATCACATGATTTATATGGACAAAAAAGAATATTGTCCATATAAATCATATGTGATTAAATACAAATAATTACATGTGATTATATACACATAATCATGGGTGGTGGTGGTGGTGTGTAGTGATATTTGGTGGTGGTAGGTAGTGGGGGTTGGGGTGACATGTGGGGTGGTGATTATAGTGGTGGCAAGTGGCAGTGGCGAGCGATGGTGATGGGTGGTGGAGACGGGTGAGGGTGATAGGTGGTGGTGGTGGGTCGGTGGGTGGTGGTTGGTGGTGAGGGTGGTGATGGTGGTTGGTGGTTTTGATGGGTGATGGGTGGGGTGGTGGTGGCGGGTGGTGGTCAGTGGTTATCGGTGGTCGGTGGTTTTGGTGGGTAGAGGTAATGGTGGCAAGTGGTGGTGGTCGGTGGTGATGGGTGGTGGTGGCGAGTGGTGGTGATGGGTAATGGGTGGTGGTTGGTGGTTGGTGGTAATGACAGGTAGTGGTCATGATGGTGGGTGGGTGGGGTGATGGGGGCGAGTGGTGGTGGTCGGTGGTGATGGATGGTGATGGTGGGTGGTGGTGATGGGTAGTGGTGGTGATGGGTGGTGGGTGGCGGTTGGTGGTAATGGCGGGTGGTGGTCAGAATGGTGGGTAGTGGCTAGGTGGTAGTGATGGGTGGTAGAGGTTGGTGGGTGGTGGTGGTGATGGTGGGTGAGGGTGATGGGTGATAGGTGGTGGTAGTGGTCATAGTGGTGGGTGGGTGGTAGTGATGGGTGGTGGTGGTTGTGGTAGGTGGTGGGTAGGGTTGATGGTGGCGGGTGGTGGTGAGGGTGGTGGATGATGGTCATGGTTGGCGATGACGAATGGTGGTTATGATGTTGGGTGGTGGTTTTTGTCGGTGGCGGGTGGGAGTGGTGGTGATGGGTGGTGGAGGTGTGTGTGGTGGTGGTGGTTGATGGAATTGTTTGGGTGGTGGGTGGTATTGGTTAGTGGGGTTTTTTTTTAATTATTTTTTACTTATTTCTTAGCGTATATTAATATTATATGATGATTTTAATTTAAAAAAATTGTGTGGTCAAATTTTTTTCTCAAATGTTCTCGAAATAAGAAATATTCTCGATTGAAAACAAAAAGTAAAATAATGATAATGATATATACAAACATAAAGTTGTTAAGGCTGGTGGGTGTGATGCCACATTTGTCACGGTCCACGTAGGCGCCACATCACATTTGTCACATTCTTAGCAAAACTTGTCATTTCGTAGACGCGGGTTGCCACACTTCATATGTTATTTTTTTAATATACAAAATAAATAATTTAAACATAATTTTTTTTTGAAAAACTTAAAATTCATTAAACTTAAAATACAGATACAACATACCAAAAAAAACATAGAAATTCAAATTACAAACCTAGAAATTTAAAAAAAAACATAGAAATATGAAAAAAAAAAAACAATAAAATTAAAAAACCCAAACTAGATGTTATATTTTTTTGCAAGCTCCTCTTTGGCTTTTAAAGCCATTTTTCATTCGCGTCCGAATAGCTCGGTTGTGGGTCACGTTAAAATGGACATAGCACGAATTTTTTCTTTCTCTTGTGCAAAGTTCAAGTAGCGCTCAAAGAAAGACTTCAAACCATCCATTTTTGTTGATAATTTCTCCACGTCTTCGGAAGTAGTTGTCGCCGCTTTTCCCTTTCGCTTGACCTTGTCTCTTCCCATGGGACAAGTGGATATTGGAACCTCAAAATGCTCCTCTTCATTGAGATCAATTCCGATATGCGCATCAGACGATTGACAATGTGTCGTTTCAGACGTTTTGGTTCTTTTGGTCGAACCACCCGTAAAGGTTTGAGAATATGTCACATCCTTCCATTTTTTTTTTTTGACAATTTTACAATGTTCCAAACATGTAAAAATTTAAATGGCACCCCTTTTTGTTCCCGATACATTTCAAGAGATTTTTGCAAAATAGTTTTGTCGTTTGCACCACTTTGCCATTGTCGTTTCACACTCGAAAAAACCCATTGAACTCCGTCACGACTTTGTTAACATTTCTCCACTTAGAATAAACTTGGTCTTTTTTCCGGTAATCACCAAGAAACATCTCTTTTAGAAACCGGCGCGTGATTTTCCAGAAGAAAGTTGGAGAATCCTGGTGGTTTCCAACCAAAGGATCTTCAGAAACATCCACTCAAGCACGCACTAACATCTTTTCTTCGGCGGATGTCCATTGCTTTGGAGGCGCCCTTCCACTTTATTTTTATTGTGGTTGATTCTCTTCCGGCTCAGATTCTGTTTTCGGGACGACTTCGGGTTCCGCTTCAGTTTGAAATTCTGTTTGGTGGTTCATTGGGGACTTAGGATGATCATTAAATGGATTGAACTCATGCATCATTTGGTATGAGAAGTTCATTTGTTGTTGATTTTGAAACTAGAGTTGTCTTTGAAATTATGGTTAGTTTTGAAATTGAGGTTGATTTTGGTATTGAGGTTGATTTGAGCTTGAAATGGGTAGTAAACACCACCAAAATGAAGATTCAGTGGAGAATAAATAGGCTGATCGCGGTGGTTTTGGATGAATGTTGGTGAAGAAGGTGAGACGTTTGGGTTTTAAGTGTTACGTTTGGTATTTTTTTTTTTTTTTGAGCTTTTGGGTTGGAGGAGGAAGCCATTTTTTCAAAAAAATTTGAATGGTTTGAGTAATAATTTGATGGTTGTGAAGTGAGGTAAAATATGTGAACGATTGGTATGTATTCAAGGTAAAAAAAGGATTTTTTGAATTTTTTTTTTTTTGAAAAAAAGGTCACATTTGACCACCAATTTCCATATCCCAATACATCTCCAACATCTATCTCCTTGGTGAATAGTAGTCGAATTGCCGAGCTGAGCTCAACAAGCCGGTGAGTCGGCACGGTGTTTGTTGAACTCGTCGAGATCCTAGCTGAGCCTAACCGAGTCCACACCGTCTAGTCTAACGATATTAATTATGGAACATCCAAGTAAAAAAAACATGAACCGTAATAGCATAAAATTAAAAAAAAAAAAAACATTAACACTTCAATTCACAAATAAAAAAAAATAATGAAAAAAACGGTTTAGACATGGTTTATCAAATTTAAGTTTATTTTCTTGAATCAAAATAATTGAAAACATTAAAAAAAATCATAAATAATTAAAATTATAAAATAAAAATAGAAAACAAAATGTCAAAAAGATAAAAATAAAAGTTTTCGAATTATTGAAATTATATATATATATATATATATATATATATATATATATATATATATATGTTTAGGTTCATTTGAGACCATTCTAATTTTGTGAGACCGTGAGACCAAATTTAAAAATAATTTTAAAATGCAAAATAAATGGAAAGATCTAAAACTTCTTTTTTTAAATATTATTTTTGGAACATGAATTAACTAAAAAAATAAAAAATAAATAAAAAAAATCCCATTTTTTTTTAAAATACGTGAAATATTCTAATAGAATATTACACTGTACATATTCTAAAAAATAATTTTAAAATGCAAAATAAATGGAAAAATCTAAAAATTCTTTTTTTAAATATTATTTCCGGAACTTGAATTAACTAAAAAAAGTAAAATAAAAAATAAAAAGATCCCATTTTTTTTTAAAAATACGTGAAATATTCTAATAGAATATTACATTGTACATATTCTAAAAATTAATTTTAAAATGAAAAATAAATGGAAAAATCCAAAAATTCTTTTTTTAAATATTATTTTCGGAACTTCAATTAACTAAAAAAAATTAAAAAAAATAAAAAAATGCGTCTCACGGTCTTACAAAATATAGGTGATCTCAAATGAACCTAACCCTATATATATATATATATATATATATATATATATATATATATATATATATATATATATATACTAGCCGTTTACCCGCGCAAAGCGGCGGACGGCAAATAGTTTGTTTCGACAATTAATTTCTTTTCGATGGAGAATGATTATTTTCAATTCAATCATTAGTTTGTTTTAGGAAACATGTCATATTAAAAATAAAGAAAATTCATGAAATACCCAAATTATAGGGTGTTGAGTATTTATTTGGATGAAAAAAAGATGTGGTCAAAACCTTGGAAGAGAAGATTTATAGGAGTTTGTTTAAATTTTAATATTATTTTATTAGTGATTAGTTGTACAATTAGCTTAATGATTTGGACGTCTTAAAAAAATTATTATTATTTTATTCAATCTATTTTTAGAAATAGTGTGATTTGCTTTATAAGATAGTAAATATATATATATATATATATATATATATATATATATATATATATATACACACACACACACATACAAAATTTATATTTATAATTGATATATAAAAATTTTTAAATTTACAAAATTACACAAATTTTCCTTGAGGTTTGTAGTATATTGCAAATTTGGTACAATGGTGAAATTGTATTTTTTTTATTAAAATCTAACAACTAAAAAGTTAGATTTAACGGCATAAAGATCTTTCATGTAATTTTGCAAACCACAAGGAACAGTGGCATGATGTTTTTCTTGAAAGTCCTCAAAGTGAGATATTTTGCAAACCACATAGACCAATTATGAAATTTTGTCTTGAATTTAAAAACAGTTTATTTTGTGTAATTCTAAATGCACAAACATGACTCTGATTCTAAAGGGAAAATGACTCTTGAAGGTAACCAACTATTGTGTTTTTTTTTTCATTTGGTTCCTTTACTTTTTTTTGTACTCAAACTACCATCGAACTTGTTGCTTGTGTTCATCATAACCCTTTTGACCGACTTTTGACATGTGATAGCCAATCAAAGGGTTATGGTGAAAATGAGGGAGCTTTCCCTGTCTACATCTCGTGAGGTGTTTTGGCAACCTTCTTTGTAGGGACTCGGTTAAGGATATGGGCGGCAGTCTCTAAGGCATACCCCCAGAATGAGATAGATAGTGAAGCACGACTCATCATAGAACGAACCATGTCTAATAGGGTTCAATTACGCCTTTCTGCCACACCATTCAACTGCGGTGTCCTAGGTGGCATCAATTGCGAAACTATTCCGCATTCCCTGAGATAGTCGTGGAATTCAAGACTTAGGTACTCTCCTCCTCGATCGGATCGAAACATCTTGATTTTCCTGCCCAATTGATTCTCCACTTCATGTTTGAACTCTTTGAACTTTTCAAACGTTTCTGACTTGTGCTTGATTAAGTAAATATACCCATATCTACTATGATCGTCGGTGAAAGTTACGTAGAAGCGGTTCCCATCCTTTGTGGTGGATCTAAAGGGCCCACACACGTCGGTGTGTATGAGATCCAATAAACCCTCACCTCTCTCACAAGTGCCAGTGAAGGGTGACTTGGTCATCTTTCCAAGTAAACAAGATCCGCACGTGTCATCTTCCCTAAGGTCGAATGACTCCAACACTCCATCCTTTTGGAGTTGGGCTATGCGCTTCTTGTTGACATGTCCAAGACGACAATGCCACAAGGATGCTTTATCCATACTATTGGAAGAATCCATACACAACACATCATTTCCTAGGTTATCTACAACCATAACAGTTTCATAAATTCCATTACAAGGCATTGCTTCAAAATATAAAACACCATTTAGATAAGCATAAATTGAACCATTCTCATTATTAAACGAATATCTAAATCCTTGTCTAAACAAACCATGAAAGGAAATGATGTTTCTTGCCATATCTAGCGAGTAGCAACAATTATTTAAATCTAAATTCAATCCATTACTAAGCACTAAAGAATACACTCCAATCTTGGTCACAAGCGACGATCTTCTGTTCCCCATGATTAGATTTATTCTTCCACGCTCCACATCCTTATTTCTTCTTAGTCCCTGCAAATCAGAACAAATGTGATAACCACATCCTGTATCAAGAGCCCAAGAAATAGCATGAGATGAATCATTAGATTTGATTGTGTAAATACCTGCGAAATATGGCTTGATCTTCCCATCCTTGATGGCTTGCAATATTCCGGGCAGCTTCTCTTCCAATGCCCTATTTTGTGGCAATGAGGGCACTCTGCCTCCTTTGGGTTTGGGTTGGGCTTAGCAGGATCAACCTTGGTCACACTAGAAAAGGAACCATGTTGATACTTTCCCTTATGGTGGTTCTTTGAAGAAGCCTTCCTCTTCTTGCCCCTTCCCTGCCCAATAGCCAAAACAGGAGTAGCGGGTGGATTGGGAGTTAGTGCAACAGACTTGTCCTTGAGGTTGCTCTCAACAGTCCTTAGGAGCCCTTGGAGTTTGCTTAGGGTGACCTCTTCCTTGTTCATGTGGTAGGTCATCCTAAATTGGTTGTAGCATGCGGGGAAGGAGTGAAGAACAATGTCGATAGCCAAATCTTCCCCAAAGTTGACATTCAACTTGCGAAGACGGTCAACATACCTTTGCATCTTTTGCAAGTGCACGGTTAGAGACTCTCCACTTCCCATTTTAGCAGTGATCATATTCGTTATGATCTCATAGCGCTCTTGCCTCGCGCTTTGGTGGTATCTCTCCATCAAGTCTAGATGCATCTCATAAGGATACATGTCCTCATAGGACTTTTGGAATTCGGAGTTCATCATGGCTAGCATGATGCAATGGACTTTCGTTGCATCACGCTCATGGGTCTCAAAGACAGCCATTTCTTTGGGAGTAGCAATTTCTGGATTGATCTTCTCGAGCTTCTCATCGATAACATACTCTTTGTCCTCGTAACGCGCGATCATGCAAATGTATCTTATCCATTTGCTAAAGTTCGATCCGTCAAAAGTCACTTTTTGACAAATGCTCATTAGCGTGAATGAGCTAGCAGCAGCGTTGTTCGCGTTAGACATCTACAAATAGAAAGGAACAAAGTTTGATTAGAGTTAAGTCCTTAATTAACACCCAAAACGAAAACTTAGGGCTAGGACCCAACTACATTATTTACACATAAGAAAAGGGATGTCGTGATCCAACATGCAAATAATTTGGAGGTAAGTGAATGACTATTCACTAATTCTTCACCATGAAAAACACAAGCTTAAGTTTTAAATGTATTGAGAATTCCTAGATTTCTTTGAGATTCATTAGACCTTTCAATGGCATGTTTAAATCTCGATATGCCCCTCTAGTTTGTGACTGGGATGCCGAGGATCACAAAGCGGGTGTGAATAACCATGCAAATCTACATGGTGCCTTCATTGTTACAATCATCTATTCGATGTGCCGGTAAACCACACACGCTCCATCGAACTATGACAAACAATGAATCACCCTTTTCCACCTTTGCTTAGAACCAATTAGTGTGTCGGTTAACCACACACGCTCCACTAATATCTTAACAAGGGTGTAAAGTGTAATTTCATGGGATTGCATCAATTCACTTTTCCTAAAGTAACTAAGATTCGGAATTTTATGAAATACATTTAGTTACTTTATATAGATTCATTATACTTATTAATGAGGAGAGGATTTCCCTATCTTACCTGTTCAGCTAACGACCCTCCACTAGTCAAGCAAGCGGTGGGTGTGAGTGTACACCCATTAAGCGCCATTTTATAGGTAGCAACCTTATACCCACCTTATAGACTGGCTTCGTGAATGACGCCTACTAACGGTAAGACTAGCACTTTTAAATCATACATATATATATATATATATATATATATATATATATATATATATATATATATATATATATATTAAGCTTGTAATAATATAATAGTATAGTGTTGAATTTTAAACTTGTAAAATTCTAGGGTTTGAAATTCAAATTATTCAAATTAAACTTTTAATCACAAAACTTAAATTTCAAAACTTGAGGACAAGTTTTAAACTTTTCAAAACATAAGGATCAAATAGCAAATAATACAAATCAACTAATTAGATTATTTAAATTGGATCTAATCAATATTACTTGCAAGACAATCCACCAATTTAATTCAAATAATCAATTATTATCATATAAGGAAATTATTATTCAATTAAATGGTAATTATCTTTTGTTTGTTCAAGAATATACTCCAATATATCATAAAATTCGGATTTTAATGACCCAAAACAATGAAGGAAACTATCCTCAAGCAAAATAGCAAGAAATCCCGATATTGACTCTTTCTGGTGCTAGAACTCGCCGAGTTCCTCTGTGAACTCGCCGAGTTGGAGCTACTCGCCGAGTCCACATTGGAACTCGCTGAGTTCACCAGTCAGATGCATAGAAATTGAATTTTTTAAGCAACAAGAAATTAACCAAAGTATCAATTCAATAGAAATCAATCAAAGCTCTGATACCACTGATGGGTTTGAGCCATAAGAACTTTCCTATGTGCACATGCAAACCCTAATGCTTGGATCTAGGTTTCTCTAATTGAACATGCAATGTATCCAAGGCTTACAATTCTAGATCTATTGTAAACAATTGAATCATATCGTATGAAATCAAATCTAAAAGAATACCTTGAGTTGCTTGCTTGAAACTTCTTGTTCTTGGAGCTTAGAGTCACAATTGTCACTCCTCTAATGGCTTACAAACACCAACTAGCAAGAGGATGATCTTGAGAGAAAGAGAGAGAGAGAGAGAGAGGAGGTGAGAAATCGGCTCTAGGGTTCTTCCTTGCAAGAGTATGGCCGATTTCCCTCACCCAAGGGGTCTATTTATACTATGAGATATTAGGGTTACACCCTTAACCCTAATTGAATAACTTAGGCCCTAAGCAATCCAAAGATCCTCCTAGATATGAGGCTTGGACGATTTTAAGGTATCCTAACCCTAAAATCCGTCCACCCTAATATCCATAAGGATACATAGCCCAAAACACAACTATCACACATTTGACAGTTTATGCCCCTTTATTCAATTAACCTCTTTAAGTCACCAAATTAATTCTCAATTAATATATGACTTATATCAATCAAATAACATTATTATTCCTTTAATATATTACTCTCATAATATATTAACATTAATATCTCTTCTCTCTTTACAAATCATCCTGTCAAGTTGTTATGGTGAAGGCAACCTAAAAGGATCATGCACAACCGGGTCAAGTACTTACCAAATATAGTTACGGCCTTAGACACTAATCCAACAAGATAGCCATCATACATCTTTGGAAGGTAGCTGGTGCATTGCATAACCCAAAATGCATGCGTCTATATGCGAATGTTCCACTCGGGCATGTAAAAGTGGTCTTCTCTTGGTCTTGTGGGTCGATTGGAATTTGAAAGTACCCCGAAAACCCATCGAGAAAACAATAATAAAGATGACCGGAAAGCCTATCAAGCATTTGATTGATAAAAAGGCAATGGAAAGTGATCCTTACATGTGGCCTCATTTAGCTTCCTATAGTCGATGCAAACTCGCCACTCGGTTACCGTCCTTGTTGGAATTAATTCCTTATTTTCATTAGCCACTACCGTCATACCTCCTTTCTTCAGAACAACTTGGACCAGACTCACCCATGGGCTATCAGTGATCGAATAAATGATTCCGGCATCTAGTAATTGCACCACTTCCTTTTTCACAACTTCTTACATGTTCGGGTTGAGTCTTCTTTGGCGTTGTACTACAACTTTTGATCCATCTTCTAAGTTGATTTTGTGGGAACAATAGGTCGGACTAATTCCCTTTATGTCGATTATCTTCCATGCCATAGCACCTTGCCTCTACTTTAGTACACCCACAAGGCTCTCCTTCTCATGTTTGGCCCAATCAGCAGCTATAATTACAGGTTTTTGTTGGCCATCTTCAAGAAATGCGTACTCCGAGTGATCTGGTAGTGCCTTGAGCTCAGTTTTTGTGTTTTGACTGTTGAACATGTCGAGTCCAGTAAGGGGACTCGTCAAGTCCGGTGTAATATTCGCAACTGTCCGGGGTTCTTCGCATGGACTCGGCGAGTCGGTCGAGGCTACTCGGCGAGTCGAGCTTTCTGCACTGCCGATCAGATCGGTATAATCAGCTTCCTCGAGCAGTCTTTTTAATTCCAGCAGATCCCCTTCAACATCAAACTCTTCTTCAAATGAGACAGTGGACTTGCTTGGTTTTTCTTCATTCCAATCTTCCAACATGTCAATCGAAAATGTTGTGTCATCGCTTCTCCTTGCATGCTTCATGGCTTGATCAACTCCGAAAGTGACTGATTCGTCTCCTACCCGAAGGGTAAGTTTAGAATCTCAATTGTCGACGATAGCACTTTTTGTATTAAGAAAAGGTCTTCCTAATATGATCGGGACTTGGGGATCCGCTTCCATGTCTAAAACTATAAAGTCCACGGGGAACACGAACTTATCCACTTTCACCAAAACATCTTCACAAATTCCCTTAGGAAATGTAACCGTCTTGTTTGCTAGGTGTATTGCCATATAAATGGGCCTTGGCTCGGGAAGATCTAACTTTTTGAAAACGAGTAAGGCATGAGATTTACACTTGCCCCTGAATCAGCTAATGCATAAATGGTAGCTAAGTTTCCAAATTGGCAAGGCAATGTTAAACTTCCCGGATCTCCTTTCTTCTTAGGAAGTTTGTTCAACATAGCAACTGAACAGTTCTCATTTCGGACCACCTTCTTCACTTCTTCCATATTCCTTCTATTAGTTAGAAGCTCCTTGAGAAATTTGGCATATTTTGGCATTTGAGCAACCACTTCTATGAATGGTATATTAATTTGAAGAGCCTTTATGTGTTCTAGAAACTTCTGGTAGTCTTCTTCATTCTTTTCTTGTCTAGCTCGGGTTGGATATGGAAATGGAGGCTGATATGGCTTAACAGGAGGCTTAATTTTCTGATCAGGTGTCGGACTTGTCAAGTCCATATCGTGGACTCGGCGAGTAGAGTCTGGGTACAGTTGGGTCTGATTGTGGTTCTTCCCTTCTGCCTCCTTCTCTTGTACCAGCTTCGGATCTTCGTTCTGAATAGGGGCCAGAGGGGTTATAATCTTCCCACTCCTAGTTGTGACAATGTTTATATGTGCGCCTTTCGGGTTACTTTTGGTATTGCTCGGAAGTCCACCCGGTCTTCACTCATTCACTTGTTGTGCAAGTTGCCCCAACTGTTTTTCTATGTTAAGAATAGATGCTTGCTGATTCCTAAGCAAAGCTTGTTGATCTTTCTGTTGGATTAGTGTCTAAGTCCATAATTATTTTGGTATGTACTTGACCCGATGGTGCATGGCCCTTTTGGGTTGCCTTCACCAAAGCAACTTGATACATGAATTATGGAGAGAAAGGACTAATTATGGTTTATTAATATATTATGAGAATAATATATTAAAGGAGAAATCATATTGTTTAATTAATATTAGTCAAGAATTAATCAGAATTAAGTTTGTGACTAAAAGAGATTAATTAAATTTGAGGGACTGGAATTGTAATTATAAGATAATTGCAATTGGGCTATGGATTACCTTATAATATAAGGTTGGATGAATTCTATGGGGAAACCCATTAGAAATCGTCCAAGGCTTATTAAAGAAGGGTCTATGGGTTGCTTAGGGCCTAAGCATCCAAATTAGGGTTTCCTAGTTGAAAACCCTAATAGCCTACATGTATATATAGTACCCTTAAGCCTCAAAAACGTGGAGAACGAATTGGTTAGGGTTTCCACACGTTTTGGGCAGCTTCTTCTCTACTCTTCTTCATCCTCTTGCTCTTGGTGTTTGTGAGCCATTAGAGGAGTGACATTTGTGACTCTAAGCTTTCTAAAGTCATTACAAGGAGGATTTGTGATTGTTATTGCTACATAACAATCAAGGTAAGATCTAAACCTATTTCGTATGTTAATATGATTACTTGTATGCTAGAACTAGGGTTTAAATTCTTGGATGAATTGTATGTACAATAGAGAAACCTAGATCCAAGCATTAGGGTTTGCATGAGCACATAGGATGTTCTTATGGCTAAAACCCATCAGTGGTATCAGAGCCTTGATTGGTTTCTATTGTATTGATGCCTTGTATGTTTGTTCAAGTTGCAAAATGGTTTTTTTGCCTCCTGCCTGATGTACTCGGCGAGTCCCATTATGGACTCGGCGAGTAGGCCCCTACTCGGCGAGTCCATAGGGGTACTCGACGAGTTCGAGCGTCAGAAAGAGGGGATTTCGGGATTTCTTGCTGTTTTACTCATGGATACATGCCTTATCTGTTTTAGATCATTAAAATCCGATTTTATGCATATTTTTTAGTATATCCTTGATTAAACAAAAGATAATTACCAATTGATTAGATAATAACTTCCTTATATGATTAAAGTTGATTATTTGTATTAATTGGGTAACTTATTTTGCAAGAAATTAAAATTAGGTTAAATATAGATAATGATAAAATAAATTGTTTAATTTATATTATTTGTTATTTGATCCTTGTGTTATGAAAAGTTTCAATTTCCCCTTTTAAGTTTTATAGTTTAAATTTGAACTCAAAAGTTTTGTTTTGAAATTTAAATAGTTAAAACCCTAATGTTTTGAAAAATGTTTCAAAACTTGCCCTCAAGTTTTGGAATTTAAAAGTTGATTAAAAGTTTAATTTAGGAATGTTAAATTCTAAAACCCTAGTATAGTTTTGAAAAGTTCAAATCACACCCTTATGGTTTTATTAATTAATTAAAGTGTATAATTAAAAGAGATTTAGTAAATCCATAAAGTTTTGGTGTACAATTTAATTAAATTAAAAGTATAATTATTAAATTAGACCACCTAGTGTTTTAAAAGTGTAAAATATACCCTATACTATATATAACATTAGAAGTCTAACATTATATATATGTATGAGTAAAAGTCAGTCTTACCGTTAGTAGGCCTCATTCACGAAGCTGGTCTATAAGGGGTGTTTAAGGAAATTGCCTATAAAATGGCGATTGAATGGGTATCCACTCTTACCCACCGCACTCTTGACTAGTGGAGGGTCGTTAGCCGAACGGGTAGGATAGGACAGAAACCTTCCATTATAAGTATAATGAAGTATAAAAGTAATTAAATGCTTTCATAAAATTCCCAATCTTAGTTACTTTAGGCAAAAGTGAATTGATGCAATTCCATGAAATTACACTTTGTGCCCTTGCGATGACGTTAGTGGAGCGTGTACGGTTAACCGGCACACTAAATGGTTCTAAGCAAAGGTAGCAAAGGGTGACTCAATGTTTGTCATAGTTCGGTGGAGCGTATGTGGTTTACCGGCACATCGAATAGGTGATCGTAACATGTGAGGATACCATGTAGATTTGCATGGTTATTCACACCCGCTTTGTGATCCTCAGCATCCCAGTCACAAACTAGAGAGGCATATCGAGATTTAAACATGCCATTGAAATGTTCAATGAATCTCAAAGGATCTAAGAGTTTTCATAAATTTAAAACTTAAATTTCTTTTTCGTTTTTTCATGGTGGAAATTAGTGAATCGTCATTCACTTGCCTTCAAATGTTCTGCAATTTGGGTTACGACATCCCTTTCCTAAGTTGTAGAATATTGTGTTGGGTCCTAGCCCTAGTATATCATTTGGTTGATTTACTAAGGACTCAATCGATCAACTAACTTGAATTTGTTTTCTCCCGTTTTGTAGATGTCAAAGTTCAACAACTATGGTCTTCCCAAATCCCGAGGAACAAGCATTCCACATGAAGATGATATTCCACGATTCAATCGAGGAACAAGAAATCATGTTTCACTTCCTCCTCCTCCTCCCGTTGTTCTCCCTAACCCACAAGATCGAACAATTGAAAGGTTCAATGTCACTAAAGCCTTATTGGAAATGAAACATGAAGATGGTAAACCCGTGTGTGCCCACATTCTAGGAATGAAATCACGCATCAATAGATTGATAATGTTGGGTGCGTCATTCCCGGATAAGTTGGCTGTGAACTGGGTTCTGCAGTCACTTCCCGAATCATATAATGAGTTCAAAAGAAAGTATTATATGATGGATCATGACGAAAACCTCATTGACCTAACTTACATGCTCAATTCTGCTGAATCAGAAATGATTTGGCAAAGCAATGGAGCATATTTGTTGGGAAAGTCAACCAACCATGCTTCCGAGGATGTTCTAGGAGAACTGACCTGCGTTTGCTGCCAAGGGAAAGGGCGTTGGATACAAGTATGCCCTAAGAGCCTGAAGAATCCAGAAGATGGGAGAGTCAAAGAGTATGGCTGTGCTTCAGGTAAAATCCATTATCTAACTCCATTAAGTTCCCATTCATTGATTCTTAATACATAATGTGATAAGATTACATTTGAATGTTTTGTAGGATCAGTGAAAAGAGAGGAAGCTTGATGGAAAATCAACATGAGTCTAATCATGAAGAAATGGATCTCGATCGCATGAATTCGAAGATTAGATTTTGAGCTTAGAAAGTTATGATAGAATTGTTGGGAATATTTGATTACATAGTTCTTCAATTGATTTTGCATTGTAAGGACAAAATGTTTTCCGCTGCTTTATGAATAAAATAAATTTTGATTTGACTCATTTATTTATTTATTTCCTTGCAATGAAATCATTATGAAAAAATTGATGTTTGCATATTTCTACAACGAATGGATGTGATTCTTAATTTTGATAATAGTGGAAATGTCAAGAAATTACCAAATATGGAGAATTTCTCATCGCCCAAGTTTCAATTGGAAAGAAACTTGGAATCATGCAACTTGGTTGCACGACGAATGAGAAATTTCATATTTGGAAATTAGACTAATTCATTGACAAGTGTCAAGTAAAGGACTAGGAGATCGAGTACACAAAGTTGTGTGTTGATCAAATCCACCACAAGAGTAACAAAGATATTCGTCATGATTTGCTAAAGGTTTAGTAAATATGATTATACTTACAAGATTAAGTGTAATTCTGAATTGATTGAAAAGGTTTAAATTAATAGCAGAACGAATAAGAAGAATCAAGTAGGCAAAAAGATAAAAGTTTCTCTATTCTAAGAAGAAGGGAGAGTACCTTTTATGCTTTATGATAGGTCTTAATGATTAAGAACCATATCTCAATTGATACTCTAAGTGAGTCTTAGTACATTTGTATGTCTAAGAAGAGGAATCGAGAATTGTGGAAATGGTTAAATCAAGAAGTCAATCATACTTCGTTCCAAAACAAGTCTTAAAGTTAAGATTGTGACATTGAGTGACAAGTCTTAAGAATGTTTATAACATTCATCAAGTGTAGAATTTGGAAAAGGATTTTCTTATTTTCGTACATTTGAAATTGGAAAGTTGTGATGTCTTGGATAAGACAAAGACCAATTAGGACCAATTTTATATGGTGTTTTGTCTTGATAAAAGCTACACTAACTCTTGAATATTTGTTTGTCAAGAAATGTTTATTGACAAGAAAATCTTATATGTTAAGGAGTCAGTGGGAGTCTTAATGGTCTTGAAAGGTTTCAAGAACAAATCAAGAATAAACCTTATCGATTTTCACTAGCACACGACTTGAGGTTTACAACCTATCGTGTTGACATTATCTTGTTTTTGTGTCGTTCCAATTGAGTTAATTATGCATGTGAGCCCTATGAGTTCTCATTTGAATGCATAAAAGGCAAGGACCTTGATCATTGAAAAGTACATTGATAGGAAAGGGTGAGCTGCTTAACTACTTGGAAGACATGGTGGGCAGCTATGTTACCATAAGGCAAGAAATCAAGATTAAGAAAGTTCGGTCCATATGAGTTCGAATTTTCCGTAAACTTTGTTTTTGACAAATTCACATGGATAGGAACACATACACCATTAAAAATCTATGTGTCATAAGATTCCCTCCTTCATGAAAATGACTGTGAGGAAATACTTTCACTAAAAGAGATTTTAAGAAGATAGTGATTGTGATAATTGGATTCTCGAATTCGATTATGGTTACGGTATCCCTTTCCATGATTCGAATTGTGAGATTTGGCAATTAGTCTTAATTGTTTAGACACACATATGAGCTATCTAAAGGGAAGGTGTATAAGTTCAAGAAACCTTGATAAAAGATTATCAAAGCATTATTAGAAATATGAACTTAAAGAAATTCAATAAGCATTGTTTTTCTGAAAGTTAAGATGTTTCTGAATACATGTCAAAGCTAGTGGGAGCATAAGTTTTATGTTTATAATAATCATCATGATAGTGGGTGCATAAATGTTATGATTGTATGATTATTAAGGCTAGTATTGCAAGTTAGAAATATTAATTATAGAAAACAAGAGTCATAGTTTGCAAAGTTGTAAGGGTTGAAAAGTTGTTTTGCTATAATTAAGGGAGAGGATATTATGCTTCATTTCAAATATAAAGGCTTAGGTTGTGGAATGTTAATAATTTTAGTCAAGGATACATAGTGTGTTCTTAGATTTCGATTATGATTACGGCATTCCTCTTCATAGTTCGAATTGTAAGAACGTAGCACATAAAATATTATGGCAGAAGATTGATAAAGTATCAACTCTTTATGTAAGACATTATGCATCGTGTCCCATACGCTTCGGGTATAGGATAGATTGCAAATGCTATAATATTTGACCATTCTAAAATTTTCCAAATGTCTAGCGCATTTAGAGGGAAAATGACAAGAATCGGTTTTGACTGAGATAATTAAACAACTATCAAAGGACAATCCAAAGTTCGCCGAGGATTGGTCGCTTGTGAGTAGTTGGAAGTATGATATTGGATGGAGCATATCGACATTATTATGAATAGATAAGATTCTATTAAGAATGAATTGTCATATGGAAAATATGGAAATGTTTCCATATTGAGAGTTAGATATTGAGAATCTATGTCTAGATTAGAAACTTTTATGCAAAAGGATGTTCAAAGGAATGTACTTTGAGTGAGAGACATCACATCTATGGAATTGTCTTGTAACAATTTCCGATAGAGAGCTTTGTAATTCATTGGCAATAGTCATTGTGACCTTAGTGAAGTGACATTACAAAAGGATCATTGCATAAAATGTTAGAATCTAACATATTCTATAAGTGGCAAGAATTTGATATTCTTTCACTTGTGAAAAGAATTGGGAGTTGTGAAATGAGTATGATTGGTAATGTGTTCATTTGATCTATTTCATAAAGTAAGAACCATAGGTAAACATTGTGTGCATGCTAAGAGCATGGGACAAGTATAGTTATAATTCAAGTAAGAAGTTGATTACCCGAAACAACAAATAATGAGTAATCGATATGGTGATAAATAAAAGGTGTTTTATTTATACTCAAAGGTTGAGGCCATATGGGATTAGTATTATTCTTGTGTTTCACTTTGCATGTTTTGACTTCCTAAATAATTTTATTGGTTAAGAACAGTCAAATTATTCGAACGGGCCATAGTCGTTCATATGTTGGAAGTAGGTATGAATGAAGACTGTCGTGAATTGGTGTGTGGATTGTCTAAAGAGCATTAGACATAAGAAAATGTTTGCTACAATGTTCATGAGTGCTTATGAATATGATTTGAGCATTGGATTAAACCCACGCTCACTTGGATCACTTCATGGATTTTATCATGAGTGATTGGTGAGACGATAATATCTTATATTCTTGAAACCGAGATGTGTGAGTTGTATCTTGCGAGTCGGTTGCACATTGATAATATGTAAACGCACCAGTAACTTGGTGTTATAAAACATATTGTTGTGTGTGATTTGGTGAGTGAGTGCAAGCGAGAATTGAGTCAAAGTTTATCCGTTCCTTTTATCCAAAGTAGGATAAAAGCGATATCTGTGGGCCCCTCGGTGATTTAGTGATGGCACCTAAGCGCTTGGCCAAGCTGGGACTAAATTGATGTGTTTAATTGTAGTCTGTTGTCAGTCATCATAAATCTGAATTCGGGAAACAGCACATAGACAGAGAGAATGATTTAGATCCATGTCTCAGTCTATACGATAATATCTAAAATGGAGGAATATATGATCCCTTATCTAAAGAACACGCGTATCTTATAAGATCAGAGTTGACAGCGGCTTTAGAAAGCTACGATTGCAGATCATGATATGAAGTCATACGCATAATAGTTATTAGACTTATCCAAGTGGGAGACTATTAGATTAGTGTCTAAGTCCATAATTATTTTGGTATGTACTTGACCCGATGGTGCATGGTCCTTTTGGGTTGCCTTCACCAAAGCAACTTGATAGGATGAATTATGGAGAGAAAGGATTAATTATGATTTATTAATATATTATGTGAATAATATATTAAAGGAGAAATCATATTGTTTAATTAATATTAGTCAAGAATTAATCAGAATTAAGTTTGTGACTAAAAGAGATTAATTAAACTTGAGGGACTGGAAATGTAATTATAAGATAATTGCAATTGGGCTATGGATTACCTTATAATATAAGGTTGGACGAATTATATGGGGAAACCCATTAGAAATCGTCCAAGGCTTATTAAAGAAGGGTCTATGGGTTGCTTAGGGCCTAAGCATCCAAATTAGGGATTCCTAGTTGAAAACCCTAATAGCCTACATGTATATATAGTATCCTTAAGCCTCAAAAACATGGAGAACGAATTGGTTAGGGTTTCCACACGTTTTGGGCAACTTCCTTCTCTACTTTTCTTCATCCTCTTGCTCTTGGTGTTTGTGAGCCATTAGAGGAGTGACATTTGTGACTCTAAGCTTTCTAAAGTCATTACAAGGAGGATTTGTGATTGTTATTGCTACATAAAAATCAAGGTAAGATCTAAACCTATTTCTTATGTTAATATGATTACTTGTATGCTAGAACTAGGGTTTAAAGTCTTGGATGAATTGCATGTACAATAGAGAAACCTAGATCCAAGCATTAGGGTTTGCATGAGCACATAGGATGTTCTTATGGCTAAAACCCATCACTTTCATCATAAGTTGGTGTTCTCTCAACATATTTTGTTGATCTTTAAGTGTAGCATCGGTATCATTGTGTCGTTTCTCGGATGCGGCTACAAATCTTGTAAGCATCTCATCCAAATCAGCTCTCTTTTCCATAACCGACTCCTCCTTTTGAAAGAAACCCCGTTCTTTTTGCTTGTATTTCTCCTCCTTTGCCTTTTTGTACTCGTCATACGGGAGGCATTCCTTCTTCGGTTTTTTCCGATTATCATCAAATCTGTCGCCACTTGAATAGAATACTTGAGCCTTCTTGTTTCCATTCTCATCCAAATCACAATCCTTAGTGAGGTGAGGTCCTCTACAATTCTCACATCCTACTCGAATAGCATGGATTGTTTGATCCATCTTAGTCATCCTCCTATCTAAACTATCTAGTTTAGCCATCATTGCTACCATGCTATCGTTAACAGTGTTCACTACCCCCTACTTACTTCATTTCGTTGGTTATGATATTCTCTAGAGTGTTTAAAGAACTCCTCAATTAATTCCTTGATCACCGGGGGTGCCTTCTTTGTGAGGGGTCCTTGCGAGTCAAGGAGCTGCCTAGTTGTTACATTGACCCCATCATAGAAAATGGAGACTTCTTGTTGGCTAATAAGATCATGATGTGGGCAATTTTTTAGTAGACTTTTGTATCTCTCCCATGCCTCATAAAGGGACTCTCCAGGTTGTTCAAAGTTGGCAATTGCTTTCTTCAACTTGGCTATTTTCGAAGGTGGGCAAAACTGGTCAATGAATTCCTCTTTCATCGTAGCCCATGTAGTGATGGATCCGGGAGGGAGTGACTTGAGCCAATCCTTTGCAGCACCTTTGAATGTAACTGGAAGCATACGAAGCAGCTGGGTTTCGCGAGGCACATTTGGAACATTAAAATAATCAGCTACATCATTGACTTCATCCAAGTGTTTATAGGCATCTTCATGGTCTTTTCCGTAGAAAGGGATCTCCTTGAGTTGAGCAAGTATGTGACCCTTGAGCTCAAAAGTGGCAGTCGTGGAAATTGTAGGTTGCACAAGTCCCGGGTGGTATCATCTCGTATCCTTTTCTTCTATTCACTCATGGGAACTTCATCGATGTTCGCCATGGTGTTGTCAAAGTCGCCTTCTAGATCGCTACCTTCTCCAAATTCGCTTTCTTCCCTTTCGGACTCGTTCACGATGTCTTCCTTGATTAGGTCTTCATTTGCCAAGGAAGAGGTTTTGGATGCTCCTGATTTGCTGCTCTTTTTCTTGTTAAAAAGGGATTTGAGATTCTTCAAATGTGAGTTCTTTGAAGAAGCGGATTCTCCAACGACTTTTCCCTTGTTCTTCTTTAGATCGGACTCCGGGTCTTCAAGTGGAGGTACCAAAGGCGTATTGGATCCTCGGGTCATGTAACAACTACAACCAAAGTAAGAAAAACGCGTACAAAAAACAAAAAGAAAATAAAAATAAAAAGTGTGAAACAGCGATGGACTCACCGAGTAGCTTCGACTGCACTCGGCGAGTTCAAGGTAGAAACTGAAAAAAGTTCTAATTAAATTTCAAAAACAGAAAACTATTAAAACTAATCCTAATAACTAAATTACCTAAAAATAACTTTGTGTAAGATAAATCTCACAAAAGGATCGATAAAACTACAAATTAGTGCTAATTTTTGAACCGTTCTCCGGCAACGGCGCCAAAAACTTGATGTGTGTAATCAACTAGTTTTAATCCTACTTTTAATTATAAAATTGTCACACAAAGGTAGTGGACCTATCAATTGTGGTGTAGCTAAATAAGTAGGTATCGAACTCAGGGAACGGAAAAGTAAAACTAAAAACTAGAATTAACTAAAAACAAGTAATGGAAAATAGGGGTTTCTCTAGTTTTGCAAGACTAAAAACTTAACTAAAACTTAACTACTCAACTAAAAGCTGAAAACACGTAAAAGCAAACTAAATTCAATGATCAAAAAGGGTTTCTGTTTAGGTTCAACTTGTTTACTCCTATGGTTAATTTTTATGATAATATAATAGATTAATTGTTATTGGTTAACGACTCTGGTGATTAGATTCATGTTCGCTATTACTAATCCTTAGAAAACATACTAATTCAAGCAATGGCCAGTTAATTAAACTAATAGATTTCCTAGGTTAATTATTTGGGTTAAATAAGACTTGTAGCTAGCTAATTAAATTTGGTGATTCAATTAACCTCTTGTTGATGGTGTATCACACAATCTCACACATTAATTTACCCATTCTCTAATTAATTGGTGGTTGTCGAGGCCAACACAAATAATAACCCTAAATATTACACACTAAAATAGTGTATAGTGGTAAAGGGATCGAATCCACGGAGATTGGTTCAATTTAGAACTCTATGAAAAATCTCTTTGTAAAAATACTTGAAAATGACAATAAAAATAAAATGGGGGGGGGGTGGTGTTTTGAAATACTTGAAACAACTAGAATTAACAATGATTTAAATAGACAAATGCAACAAAAATAAGAGTTTGATGTAAAATCAATGAGTGAGAGATGGTTGACTTAAAGTTTCCTCACTTTGACTTTTGATGAACATATCATTAGAATCCAATGGTGCAATACTTTGAATTAAATCCTTAATTTGGCTATAGTAATCCAAGGAGCTTGGGATTACCTAGACTTTTCTTAATTGTTGAAATGGCTAGAGAAGCTCATAACAATTTCCTTAGTCAAAGTCACTAATTCCAAATAGCATGTAATTAGTGAAAGTCAACTAGCATTAAGAACCAAAAAGTCACCAAATCCAAGAGGGGTCAAATGCTTTCACCACCATGTTGGAGGAAATGTTTTTATGATTGTGTGAAGCAAAAACAACACAAAAATCATTTGTTGCTTGCTAATTTGAGGATCCTTTACTTAATCAAGAAATTAGCCAACTAATCACCACAAACACATTTAAACTCATGAACTAAAACATACAAGTAGTGATAAGATGTTAAAACACAAAACATTCCCATAAAGATTTAAGAACATGTTCATGGATTCTTCAACGTTCAACAAAAGTTCAAAGGATTAACCAAAAGTCAACCAAGATTAGTTTAGCCAAGCATGGCTAAACCCAAAGAAACAAAGTTAGAGAAAATTGTACCAAACATTAAGCAAGAATCAAGAGGTAAAAATATGATGTTCTTCAAGTGTTCTTGGCCTTCAAAAATCTTCAAAACTCCAGAGAGAATCTCCAAAAATCGGATGTCCAAGAGTGTGCAAAAGATGGGCACCAACCTTCCTCAAATAGCTCAAAAGAAGGATTCCCGAAATTGCCCCTGCAGGGCCTTGCGCGACCCGCGTGCTGCTGCGCGGGTGGGTTGCGCGGGTGGTACCTGACATGGGCTCCTTTGAGATTTTGGGCCTCTAAAGCATATCCCACTAGCCCAGATCGAATCCAATCACCTCCTAGCCCATTTTCTTCAAGTTTTTCTTCATTTAAAGCCCAATTTGACCTCTCTAAATCCTCCAATGCTCGTGAACTCGTCCGATTAATAATTTTCATACGCTTGAATGTTCCCCCGCATCTTTCAAATTTAAAGCTCAATTCTTCCAAGCCTTCAAGCAATTGACAAGTCCACCCCATGAATCACCTTCATAGCCATCAAGCATGAAACCTCCAATTCCCTTCAAGCCCAATCGCCTCGCAAAAGTGCCGCCCCGCTAGTTTCCAAGAAAATCTGCAATAATGCTCAAGAAACTAGAAAGTACCCCGAAATGGTCATAAAAATAACAAAAGGGAAAATATGCATGAAAGTTAACTAAAATACGAATGAAATGTACTAAAATAAACTATAAAAATAAGTAAATAAAATGAAGCTATCATTAATCCTAGTTTCATGTTCATTATTCCTAGGCATATAGTATTGTGTTCACATAAATTATATGAGATAAGCAATTAAGAGATGTTCATGCAGCTTAATCACTTAGCAATTAACAGAAAATAGTTATGGTTAATGCATAAGGGTCTTTAACAAGCTTAATTTAACAAAATCACCAACTAACAATTAATCAAAAGAGTAAATTAAACCATAGGAGCAAATTGTTTTCCCCAAATAGAAACTAATGAAATTAGTTCATGATTTCAGTGTATGAAAGCTCAAAAACGAATTCAAATAAACCTAACATAGTTCTATTCAAAGGAAAAGTGGAAAATTAAACCTAAAGTGCCTTAATCTCTTAAGAATGAAGGATTAGGGTTCTTCAACGTTTTCCAGAGCTCCAAGGGATTCCTTGATCGCCAAGTGTTCCACCAAAAAAATTCCAGAGAGTCCTCAATTCGGGTTTGTGAAGTCTATTTATAATTTTCTCAAAACAAGGGGCTACTCGTCGAGTTGACAACTGACTTGTCGAGTCCCCCTTAAGGAATCCGTATACGGCAAGGACTCCACATGTCGCTTCACGAACGTTCGTGTCTACTCGTCAAGTAGACGACCCTACTCGCCGAGTAGCTTCAGAATTAAGACTTTTTCTTCTTTCTTTCATTCCCGAGCTTTCGTTCATATCTCCTGCTTCCTTTTGCTTCCGAGCTTCTTTTTTGACTGAAAATATAATTTGAATAATATTAAGTATCTTTTGTCCATAATATGAAATTAATTAGCCAATAAATGATAAAACTCCAACATAAAAATATAGCTAAATATGCAAATATCACATATCATATAACGGGCCCCACCCAAATAAGATACGGGTACTGCCTACACTCGCATAACAGGCCCCACCCACACTTGAATAACGGGCCACGCCCAATAAGATATGGGCCTCACCCACACTTGAATAACAATGAGATACAGTCCCCGCCTAATAAGATATGGGCCCCGCCCACACTTGAATAATAGGCTCTGCCCAATGAGATACGGGCCTCGCCCACACTCGAATAACGAGCCCTACCCAATAAACATACATATTAAGCACATACAAGTATCAAACAGACAAAAAGTATAATAACATAACCAATCGAGGGTCAGCCGTGGGGCCTTAGACCCACTATACCCAGTGAGGAAACTCACCTCGATCTGTTGTTGATCAGATAACACTCGGCTGCCAAACTGGAAATCCCACACTAATAAAAAATAAATCCCAATTAATAATTATGCCATAATCCATTAACCATGGTCTTAAATCATAAGTCCCGACTCCTAGGGTAAAAGACCATTTTTGTTGGATTAGGTGTCTAAGCCCATAACTATATTTTGTATGTACTTGACCCGATAATAGTATGATCCTTTTGGGTTGCCTTCACCATAGGAACTTGATTGGATGAATTATAGAGAAAGAGGTTAATTATGATTTATTAATATATTACAGGAATAATATATTAAAAGAGAAATCATATTATTTAATTAAGATTGGTCAAGAATTAATTTAGAATTAATTTTGTGGTCAAAAGAGATTAATTAAATTAAGAGGACTGATAGTGTAATTATAAGATAGTTGCAAAGTTAGGCTCAGGGTCCACATAGAATTCGTCCAAGGGGCCTTCTAGAAGGATCATATGGGTTGCTTAAAGACTAAGCAACTGAATTAGGGTTTTGACTGAAACCCTAGTTGCTCAACTATATAAGGAACCCTTGGGCATGTAGAAATCGGACACTAGAAACCCTAGAAGGATCTTGAGCCGATTTTATGCCTCTCCCCATCTCTCTAATATTCTTCCATTATGTGTGGTGTTTGTGATCTATTAGAGACATCACATTTGAGGTGCTAAGTTCTCAAAGGTTGAAGATCAACCTAGCTACAAATGAAAGTTAAGATTCTAACTTTGTTTTAGATATAAATTTCGATTTATGCATGCTAGATTAGGGTTATAACTTTGGATGATTATTATTGCATGTACAATTAGAAAAAAACCTAGATCTAAAGCTTTAGGGTTGTATGTGCACCATAGGATTGATGTAATGCTCAAAACCCATCAATTTTACCCTTTCCTTAATAGGCCCAACCCAAACTTGGCCCAAGGCCCACTAAAGGCCCAACAACACAACTCAAGGCCCAAACCAAACCTAAGGCCCACTCAAGGTCCTAAGCCCTGACCAGAGCCCAAACAGATAATTCATAGTCCAAAGAAACAAGCCCAAACCCTAAAACAAGTCTATAACCAAAAACCCAAAAAGCCCATTGATGAACCGAACGTGCTGTGTTCCCGGCCATTTATCGAAAATCACACCAAACATCTTAATACCTAAATTCCAACGTCCAAATCCTCAAAATAGCTTCATACCAGTGACTTAATCCATAAAGGCGAAGGCTTTAAGCCTTTGCATGGCTTAATGAGGCCCAACAACACAACTCAACTCAAGGTCTAAACCAAACTTAAGGCCCACTGAAGGTCCTGAGGCCCAACTAGAGCCCAAATAGATAATTCATAGCCTAAAGAAACAAGCCTAAACCCCAAAACAAGTCCATCATCAAAAGCCCACTGATGAACCGAACACCCTACGTTCTCGAGATGAATGCACGGCGTTCCCGACCATTGACCAAAAATACAAAAAAACGTCTTAATACCTTAAGTCCAACGTCCAAATCCTCAAAATAGCTTCATATCAGTGATTTAATCCATAAAGGCAAAGACTTTAAGCCTTTGCATGGCTTAATGAGGCTTAACACCAAAGATGAACTCTAAAGGTCAAACTCACTCTAAAATGTCTTAAAAACTCCTTAATATTTTAAGACCTCAGTCCAAACTTCCAGATCTGATTCAAAGGACTTCTTAAGTCATAAGGTTCCTAACTTTATGACTTAGCATGACTTAATGGGACCCAAATCAAAACCCTAAGTCCCAAGCTTCACCAAAAGACTACCAAATCATGCATGGAAAGTTAATACTCATCAAGATCCAAACTTTATGACTCCATAACCCCAATAAAGACCAAATATGAAGCTCAAAGGTTCTAGAGTAACTCCTACTCATAAGAACCACCACAAAGGGACCAAAACCATAACAAAATTCCACTTATGTAGATATATATATATATATATATATATATATATATATATATGAAAGAGTTATCAAGGTTGAGACGTTATACCTTCAGAAGCTAAATCTATGTAAATAAAGCTTGGATCCAAAAGCTCCAAGCCAATCAATGACTCTTCAAGAAACTCCTTCCTCCTCCTCAAGCACCAAAAACACGCTTAAACCACTATAAAGCTCAAGAATCACTCAAATGGAGGCTAGGGTTTCATTCTTAGGGTTAGAGAAGATGGAGGCTAAAGAATGGAGAGGTTTGGGTCCATAATGATGCTTATAAAAGGGTTAAACCATAAAAACGAGCTTCTGGAACAACCGAGTGAACGTATAGCGTTCCCAAGTTGGCCCGCATCCAATTTCCTTTTTGAACGCCATGCGTTCCTACCTAGTACACCATGCATACTCGTTTTGCCCCCAAACCCCTCTAACTTCAAATGGTCATAACATTTGCATCCCTCATCCGTTTTCGACGTTCTTTATATCCACGAAAAGGTAACGAGAAGCCATACACTTCTATCAACTTTATTTAGCCTGAAAATCAACCGAACTAAAGTCCAAAATTCATAAAAGGCCCGAACCAACGCCTTTACCAATACCCTTGGGCTCTAAAGTACAAACCGAACCCTTTCATCACATACACATCTAAATGGGTCTAAACCTTTATTCCCCAAGGCCCTAAGCCTTATGATAACTGATGATCGGGCCACGGTCCCGAATAATGAAGCGATTCGAAACCGAGCGTTACAAATAATTTCTAAAATAAAAAAAATTCATAAACATTAAATTAATTAAAATAACTATTCAAGGGCAATTAAGTCTTTTTAAGTCTGATAGGGTTCAAACGTGCAGCGAAGAGATAAAAAAGACAAATTACTCAAAACCACATGGATCATTCATGTAATCTACTCAAAAAAAAAAAATAAAGAATGGAATTAAGATATTGTATGTCAGACCCTAATTTCTTGGGATACTTTAGAATCTTAAAATTTGAGAGATTTAATATGATTTTTAAAAGATAGATATCATATAATTCGAAAATATTATTAAGATAGATTTATTATTTTAAAATTTGAATTGAAGTTGATTTGTTACCAAATAAATAAGAAATAATAGAATAATAAACAAATAACACGTGTCAAAGAAACAAGCTAAAAAAATGTGACATTTTTAGATTTAATTTATTAGGATAATTAGATTAGATTATTGATAAACAAGCTATAAATTTAAAATGTTTTGATCTAATCACATTTTATAGTAAATAAAAATTTAGAGTTTTTTTTAATGTTCTTAATGTATATATCATGTTAATCTAACAAACATGACCTAATAAAAAATACTAAAAAATAAGAGTATCAAAAATGTAAAGAACCAATGATAAACAACCATGCCATTAATACAACGATACAAAGCACATCGTTTAGCTCAAAAAATATGATGCCGATTTTCCTCTTGATATCAAGCATAACATTATCAATAAACACACAATCAATGAATAGATCAAGAAACTATTATCTGCATGATACTAATTACTAAGGGAGTCCATATTCCCAAGCTGGCAAACCCAGTTCCGGTACCAAAGGGGATTACACGTGAAGAATATGCATTAACTTCACATACATAAACAAGTCATACATACTTATAAAATTAGCATTTTTTCTTAAACCTCATGTATTTGAAACCCCTATAAAAATTTGCAAACATCTCACGTATTTGAATACCACTCAAAAGTCTCTTAATAATGATTAACAATTCAAATGTTTTATAACTTATATAATCTATTTAGTAAACAATTAATGGATACTCTACTATAAAAAGGTCAATCTTTTTTAATAGACACACAAATACAAATCACATACAAAAAATTCACAAAGAAAACAAGTTTAAAGTTTTTTTGTTTTGGTTTGAGGGTTATGAACAGTTTTTCGAGTCATGTTATTATGTTGAAGTTTTAAATTTGTAAGTTTGTTATATACTAATTCTTTTTTGTATTTTCTTGATTTAAATATTCTTTTAAGAATATCATTGTATGTTGTAGTTGAAATTTAAATATAAATTAGGTTACATTCATGTTATCAATCATATGTTAGGGAATGTGATATATATAATATTTAATTAACTATTGTATACATGTTTGTATTTCATGTTACTTCAAAACAATAATTAGTTAAAAATCATGGATATGTCATATTTTAGTATATGTTTAACATTTTAAGTATAATAATAAGTATTTTTTAAAAGTTTTTTTCACTTATTAATAATAACAAGTGGTTTTAAAAATAATAAGCAATAATTATAAATAATAAAATCAAATTACATGGATATGTCATATTATCCATGCAAGTCTCTTTTGAAATGCAAATTGTCTATCTTATCACTTTATTATTTAGTGTATATTTCTTCTTTAACTTATTATTAATAGCAAGTGGTTTAAAATTAACGAATAACAATTTTAAATGATAATAACATCAAATTATAAATTACATTTAGCTATAAATAAATTGTTATTGAAATTAAAAATGATCGCGTAAGTAAAAATATAATTAATCAATAATAATAATTGTTAAAGATAATACTAAATAAATAATTATATTTAATCCTATTAATGACGAATGTGAGTCGATGTTAATTAATATTATTGTTCAAAATAATAGAGATTATATATATATATATATATATATATATATATATATATATATATATATATATATATATATATATATATATATATATAATCTCAAAGTTAATGTCAATAACATAGCCATTTTAAACATATATTTTTTAATATTTTAACAATATATTTTTAATGTTCGCTGCGCAACGCGCGGGAATTCGTCTAGTTTATTATATGGGAATTAAACACTTCATTAGGAATTCAGGATCGTCTCCACCCCCCCCCCCCCCCCCCCCCCCCCTTGAACATTGAGATTGAAGCAAATCTTTGAGGTTGATAAACGAGATAATGTTGGAAAAATGATTCGAAGTGCATTTATTTAATATCTAATAAAATCAATCTCTAGATAAGCAAGAACTTGATGTTTCACTTTGATACATCATATACTTTTCAAATCAAATCCTCAATTTTACTTATTACATCTTAATTAGTCCCTGAACGTTCACTTTTCATAAACACTCCCAAAGACTTATAATAATTACAAAATCAGTCCTTCAACATCGATGAACCTTCAAAATTTTATTTATTGTATTTGTAAATGATATTACAACCATAGGAGATGGGTACAAGAGCATGAAAATAGGTGTAGACAACAGAACATCAAAACCACCTTTGGAATGTGGATATATTTTCTTGGGTGTAAATTAGATAGATATGATTGTGTGTCCTTCATTCATCAATATATAATATATGCCACTTTCCCATCAACTTATGACTTCAATTTTTCAAGTTGTATAATAATATAAATGACAGTTATTTTGGATGGATTTATCATAGTGTCTGAAATTTAAGAAGATGGAGAAGCTCAAGAACATATAACATATTCTTTAATTAAATAAATCTCAGTAGTATCTTTTACTTTCACAGACCTTCATCATTGCTTGTTTGCTTTTACAAAATATATATATCATCCATGTGAGTGAAACAATATGTTCATCTTTACTACTTGGGAAAGCTTATACTTTAGCTTAAAGCTTATACTGGCAGATTCTAGCGTTATTAAAATATTAATTATCTAACCAAGTCCAAAACTTTTTATTTCATGCACATGTTGAAATGTAAATGGATCAACCCGGATCCAACCCATTTGTCAAGTTAAGTTAAGGAATAAATAAATAAATTAGAAATGGTGAATTTTGTTTGGCCCAGGGGGTAAAACTAAAACCCTGCAAATGTTGTCTGCCCACAGCCCACAAAGGCACAAACCACAGTCACACATTTTTGTTTCAAAACCTTAGAATCCTATTCCTTCACCACTGTGTATTTCGTTGCCAGAATCTGTTCACTAAAAAATTATTCACACGCTAGTGTGTGTGTGTGTGTGAATTATTGCCAACCGAAGGTACAACATAGCAAGCGTAAAAACCTAGTTGTACTGTACAAGCTTATGATGCGTACTTTTGTTTCATTTCTAGCCGGCAGAAAATTACCGAGATTCGGCCATTATGTGGGAGCCTCTGATCCCTAGGAAAACCATTTTGCTTTTAAGTTTCATATGTATTTGTAGCCCTCCCTCTTTCCCTCACATAGTCACATTAACC